>NC_059177.1:59469402-60069402 GCF_019923935.1 Bubalus bubalis
TACTCTGCAAAACCTGGAGTCTGTGCTAAAAACACCTGGCCTACTGGCCCCAGAGGACGTTATCAGTACGGTCTGTGCGTCTGCACAACGGCGGACACGGGCAATGCAGGTAGGTTGTTTGCACAGTCTTGTATGGGCGGGGCGTGAGGCAGTGGGAAGTGAAGAAAGCCTAACGGCAGCGAAGAGCAAAGGAAGGACCATAGAGACGCGGCAGCCAGCAGAAGCCGTCCTTCGAACCCAGGGGGGACCGCACGCACACGCAGGGAGTGCGACTTTGGTGCTCATAATGACCGAGTCACTTTTAAAGTTACTTTAGCTTTGAAATAGGACAGATTTGGGTCTGAATCCTGATTTAATCACACTGGGTGATAAAAGTAAACACAGGCCTTCCCTTCCAGGCTGTTGTGAAAACTGAGACCGTGCGTGGAAACAGCACCTAGCGTTCAGTGATTCTTCGGTAACTATTACTTTCCCTCCAAGTAATTTCTCACGAGATAGAGAAGAATGTGATAACTTAACATTGGTATTTTCTAGTTAAAAATGTTGGCCAAAATTTGACACTTAAAGGTGCTGGCACGGGGACTTCCCTGGTGCTCCAGTGGCCGCATGTGCACCCGTGTGGCAAAACTCACCACACTATTGTAAAGTAATTACCCTCCATTAAAGTTGATTAATTTTTTAAAAAGAAAGGAACCAAGATTTCTCAGAGAATCTTACCATGTTTTGCATAAATATCATCTGAAAAATGAAATGGAAAACTTACATAAATACCACGGAAACACACATGAAAGAAAATAATCTCGAAAACTCTGAAAAACAAAGAATCCACCGTGCATTGCAGGGAATGCAGGTTCCATCCCTGGCCGGGGAACGAGGATCCCGCCTGTCGTGGGGCAGCTAAGCCCACGCGTTGTAACTACTGAGCCCCAATGCCACAACTAGAGTCCACGCACCTCAAACAAAAGATCCCAAACGACGAAGCTAAGACCCAACCAGCCAAATAAGTAAAATGGTCAAGATGCTGGTATCAGTTATCTGGAAAATGTAGCTATACAGACTCTCTCAATTTCCAACGCCAGGAAAAGTTTCTCCACTACTGCGAACTCAGACTGCAAAGCTGGACTGTCCACCCACTTAAAGGCAGTGTTCTCCTGTAAGTAAGATGATAAACCTTTTGCAGACAAAGGCCTTGTCCATGTGATCATCTAAGTGCTGCTGGACAAGTAACAATAATACAAAGATTCAAAATGCAAACACCCATTAAGGTGAGCCAGTAGGAGACTTTAAACACAGACTCGAGGAAACTTTCCGCTTTCCTGGATGCACCCAGGAGTTAAGGCACAGAAAACCTTGTCTTTTTTTGGTACCACACCCTGGTGGCTCGGCGGCAAAGAATCTGCCTGCCAACACAAGAGACCTGGGTTCGATCCTTGGGTCAGGAAGATCCCATGGAGAAGGAAATGGCAACCCTCTCCAATATTCTTGCTGGGAAAATACCATGGACAGAGGAGCCTGGCGGACTACAGTCCATGGAACTGCAGAGTCAGACACAACTTAGCGACTGAACAACAAACAACAATTCTTTTTGTAAATGGACTCTAATCTGAAAAACGAGTCTCAGAAAAAATGCACTGGAATGGAAGATTGCTGATTTAGATTTAATGTGGGATGAACATTTTCAGAGTTTCAGAAAGTAAACAGAACCGGACACACACCCGTTAGGGATCTTAAACCGAGGTTCTCCAGATGACCCCCAGAAGCATCTGGTCCGCGGACAATCCTTGAACTAAGAAGTGTGTGTTCAGTTGCTAAGTCATGTCTGACTCTGCGACACCATGGACTGCAGTACATCAGGCTTCTCTGTCCTTCACTATCTCCTGGAGCCTGCTCAAACTCATGTCCATTGAGTCGGTGATGCCATCCAACCATCTCATCCTCTGTCGTCCCCTTCTCCTCCCGCCTTCAATCTTTCCCAGCGTCAGGGTCTTTTCCAATGAGTCAGTTCTTCCCATCAGGTGGCCAAAGAATTGGAGCTTCAGCATCCATCCTTCCACTGAATATTCAGGGTTGATTTCCTTTAGGATTGACTGGTTGGATCTCCTTGTTGTCCTAGGGACTCTCAAGAGTCTTTTTCAGCAACACAGTTCGAAAGCAACAATTCTTTGGCGCTCAGCCTTCTTTATGGTTCAACTCTCACGTCCATACATGATTACTAGAAAAACCATAGCTTTGACTAGATGGACCTTTGTTGGCAAGGTGATATCTCTGCTTTGTTATACGCTATCTAGGTTTGTCATAGCTTTTCTTCCAAGGAGCAAACGTCTTTTAATTTCATGGCTGCCGTCACTGTCTGCAGTGATTTTGGAGTGCAGAAAATAAAGTCTGTCACTGTTTCTGTTTTTTCCCTCATCTATTTGCTATGAAGTGATGGGACTGCATGGAGATCCAACCAGTCCATTCTGAAGGAGATCAGCCCTGGGATTTCTTTGGAAGGAATGATGTTAAAGCTGAAACTCCAGTACTTTGGCCACCTAATGTGAAGAGTTGACTCATTGGAAAAGACTCTGATGCTGGGAGGGATTGGGGGCAGGAGGAGAAGGGGACGACAGAGGATGAGATGGCTGGATGGCATCACCGACTCGATGGATGTGAGTCTAAGTGAACTCCGGGAGATGATGATGGACAGGGAGGCCTGGCGTGCTGCGATTCATGGGGTCGAAAAGAGTTGGACACGACTGAGTGACTGAACTGAACTGAACTGATGGGACTGGATGCCATGATCTTTAGTTTTTTAAATGTTGAGTTTTAATCCAGCTTTTTCACTCTCTTCTTTCACCTTTATCAAAAGGCTCTTTAGTTCCTCTTCTCTTTCTGCCATTAGAGTGGTATCATCTGCATGTCTGAGATTGTTGATATTTCTCCCAGCGATCTTGATTCCAGCTTGTGATTCATCTGGCCTGGCATTTCACATGATGTACTCTGCACAGAAGTTAAATAAGCAGGGTGACAATATACAGAAGATGTACTCCTTTCCCAATTTTGAACGAGTCTGTTGTTCCACGTCTGGTTCTAACTGTCGCTTTTTTTCTAACTGTTGCATACAGGTTTCTCAGGAGGCAGGTAAAGAGGTCTGGTATTTCCATCTCTTTAAGAGTTTTCCACAGTTTGTTGTGATCCACATGGTCAAAAGCTTTAGCATAGTCAATGAAGCAGAAGTTTTTTCTGGAATTCCCTTGCTTTTTCTATGATCCAATGGATGTTGGCAATTTGATCTCTGGTTCCTCTGCCTTTTCAAAATCCTGTTTGTACATCTGAAAGTTCTTGCTTCATGTACTGTTGAAGCCTAGCTTGAAGGATGTTAAGGATTTCCTTGCTAGCACGTGAAATGAGCACAATTGTGCGGTAGTTTGAACATTCTTTGGCATTGACTTTGTTTGGGTTTGGAATGAAAACTGCCCTTTTCTAGTCCTGTGGCCACTGCTGAGTTTTCCAAATTTGCTGGCATGTTGAGTGCAGCGCTTTAACAGCATCTTCTTTTAGGATTTGAAGTAGGTCAGGTGGAATTCCATCACCTCCACTAGCTTTGTTTGTAGTGATGCTTCCTAAGGCCCACTTGATTTCACATTCCAGGACGTCTGGCTCTAGGTGAGTGATCACACCATCGTGGTTATCAAGGTAATTAAGACCTTTTTTGTACAGTTCTTCTGTGTATCCTTGTCATCTCTTCTTAATCTTGTCTACTTCTTTAGGTCCTTGCCATTTCTGTCATTTATTGTGCCCATCTTTGCGTGGAATGTTCTCTTGGTATTTCTGCTTTTCTTGAAGAGATCTCTAGTCTTTCCCATTCTATTCTTTTCCTCTTTCTTTGCACTGATCACTGAGGAAGGCTTTCTCATCCCTCCTTGCTATTCTCTGGAACTCTGCAGTCAGTCGGGTGTATCTTTCCCTTTCTCCTCTGCCTTTTGCTTCTCTTCTTTTCTCAGCTGTTTGTAAAAACTCCTCAGATTTCATTTTGCCTTCTTGCATTTCCTTTTCTTTGGGATAGTTTTGGTCACCACCTCCTGTACAATGTTAGGAGCCTCTGTCCATAGTTCTTCAGGCACTCTGTCTATCAGATCTAATCCCTAGAATCTATTAATCACTTTCACTGTATAATTGTAAGGGATGTGATTTAGGTCCTACTTGAATTGTCTAGTGGTTTTCCCTACTTTCTTCAGTTTAAGTCTGAATTTTGCAATACGGAGTTCATGATCTGAGCCGCAGTCAGCTCCACGTCTTGTTTTTGCTGACTGTATATATTCTTTAGCTGCAAAGAATATAATCAACCTGATTTCTGTATTGACCATCTGGTCCTTTCCATACAAGTTACAAAAACGACCCTGTTTTTACTTCACGTTTAGCTTAGTCGTGTTTTCACGCTGGGGAGGGGCTGGGAATCTCATTGCGCTTCCATCGACAATCACTTCTCTCCCACTTTCGACTGCCTCCAACTGCAATATAATCAGTAGATCGGCCCTGTGCTCCTTGAGCTCCATAGACATCAATCCCAGGAGACTGGTCCCAGGCTTGATGTTATCTCTACTGGGCGATGGCACTGCATGTGGTTATAACAAAAGCAACAAATGTATACCCAGAGGAAAAGCTTAATTATGGTCTCGAGTGAGCCTCCTAACCGAGGCAGTCGTGAATCACGTGCATAACGTTCTTGTGCTTAAAACCACACAACTATTAACGCTGCAGTGCTTTAATAATTTTCCTTCACGCTGTGCTCGCAGCCAAGAGATAATGGCTTCCGTTTAGATTTTAAGAAAAAGAAACTACTCAAAGCCTTGCTCTGCTTTCAGCCCATATTTCTTTTTTTTTTTTTTTTTTTTTTGCCATTTCTCTGTTACCCATTACTTTTGCCAGTTGGCCAGTATTGCAGAAGGGGTTGAAATAAAGAATCGGCATCATTTCACCAGTGCACTCAGCCTGTCTCAGCCCCTGTCTGCCCATGCTCATGGGAAGGCAGGCTGGCGTGACGTTAGGAGGAGGGAAGCAGCTTAGACGAGGGCTGGGAAGGACAGGGAGGCACCAAGGATGCTCTGGGGTCGCTCGGACCCACCTCAGTGGAAGGAACCAGCCTCTCACCAACCCCTATTGGCCAGCGCAAGACCACACACACTCATTCCAGAGATAAGGGGCAAATGCATTCAGAGAAAACATCATTTGATGACACCTTAGTGGAATTCTGGTGAGTGAGGCAAAGTGAAGAGGGCTGGCATACCTGTGGCATTTTTTCAACCCTCTACCTGTTTCTTTAATTAGTGCCGACAACCAGTTGGTTGTTAAAGCCTATGTTTTGATCCACGTAAGGTGGCCAAAGGCTTATTGCCTTTTCACAGCATTTTACCTGGTGGGTATATAATGATGTATCACTACTGGATTCCAGATGACTGAAAAATTCGATAAAAGTATTTTGCTTTCAACACGTCAGTGGACTTTCCTGTCATCTTATCTGACTGTGCTCTAGAAAATAAAAGACAGCTGGGGATAGTGGTGTGTGTAGCTGAACTGGGACGAGAGAAGGAAGAAGATCTCATTGTCATGGAGGCAAACTGCTGAGAAAAATAAAAGGAGGCATTTAGCTTCTCCTTACCCAGAACATAAATCTCACTGTTGACCACGGCTGTGCTGAACCGGTACTTCGAGTACTTCATGGGCGCCCGCTCCGTCCATTGGTCTTGGCTGGGGTCGTATCTCAACAGCTTGTTGCTCAATCGATCAGGTTCTTCGTCAGGAAGATCCATCTATATGAAATATGACAGCCGATATAATAACAGCCCATTTAGAGATCGTTGTGAGCACATGAGTGCAATTAATCAAAGCAGACAGCCAACAAGATAAATAGAGGTTAACTACAGTGACTTATATTCACAGACACACCAAATCCCAAGGCTTGGGATTATAAGTACCCTGTCAATAGCGGAGGGATTTATACTCTGTGCTAATGGGGCTAAGGTGTTGGTTTTAGCAAAGAACCTGTGATTTTAGCAGGGAGACAATACAGCGTTTTTTAAAAAATGAAGCATTGCAAAGCCTTAAAAAATCAAGCCAAGGTTTATTGAACACTATTTAAAGTGTAATTTTATTTTACCAAGCTTTATAGTGGTTGGTTAAATAATACTTGTGAAAAACTAACTTTAATAATTTATAAAGCGTTTTTCTTTATAACATTTTTATAATCGAAATACAGCAAAGCTAAAAAAACAATTGAGTGTTTTAGTAATGAGAGTATTTTTATACCACAGTATAGGAGTGGTTTGAATTTAATTTTAAAGATACATGGATTAATAGAAATTATTTGCAGTTATTTTTATGTATTTATTTTACATTTGTTGTTCAGTCGCTGAGTCATGTCCAGTTCTTTGTGATCCCATGGACTGTAGCCCACCAGGCTCCTCTGCCCATGGGATTTTCCAGGCAAGAATACTGCAATGGGTTGCCATTTCCTTCTCCAGGGGATCTTCCTGGATCAGGGATCAAACCCATGTGTCCTGCATTGGCAGGTGGATTCTTTACCACTGAGCCACCAGGGAAGCCCCATTTATTATGTATATATATAATAAATGTATATAAATATATATATAATAAATGTGTGTGTGTATATATATATATAATGAGTAGAAACATTAGAAGCTAAATACTCATAGATGTATGTGGCTTTCCCTACTCCTAAATTTCCAGCAACAACAGTAACAGACTTCAGGTAAAGCAATATTTTCTGTCTGCAACCTTTTAGGAACTTCTAAGACGTCAAGCTAAAGATGACCAAGTATCTTTTGCTTTTTGTTTTCGTGCAGGTGTTCAACACAGAAATAATTTCCTTGCTTATGAAAGTCATGCAGTTAGTTTTGGCTCAGGGTAATAATCACTATACGCAATCACAGCCCCAGACTATCTTGCAATTTAATGTATTGTATTCTGTACAGATTAGCAAAGGCTTTCATTATCCAGGAAATAGTCACATGTTCAAAGACATTATAAATTAGGAAATACTGACTTTATTGTTTTAATTTTCCTTATAATTTAAGTATTTAATCTCTACTTTAGTGTTAAAAAATCGAAGGAAAGCTTTTCTTTGGAGCATATTCATGCAAAATTAACTACGTAATAAATAGCTCTGAAAAAGCTTAATTACAAATACTCTGTCAGGTTTCAGCTACTAGCTGTGATTAAATCTAAGTTAATTTTCAATGCGTAGCATGAATTTACAACATGTATTAAATGTGGTTTAAAATTTTAAGAACAAGTGTGATACATCCTACAAGGCAGAATGGAAGCTCATGAAACGAGCAAAGAGACGCATCAGACAACTGAGGTGTCATGAAGCAAATCTGGAGAAAGGAGGACTCATACAGGCAAAAATAAAACTAGTCTATGTCGTGTGAAGCTCCAGTGCTTTGGCCACTTGATGCAAAGAGCTGACTCATTGGAAAAGACCCTGATGCTGGGAAAGACTGAGGGCAGGAGAAGAAGGAGGCAGAGGATGAGGTGGTTGGATGGCGTCACCGACTCAATGGACACGAGTTTGAGCAAGCTCTGGGAGACGGTGTAGGACAGGGAAGCCTGGCGTGCTGCAGCCCTTGGGGTCGCAAAGACTCAGACACGACTCAGCGACTAAACAACAACGCCAACGCCGTGGGGACAGGCAGTGAGCAGTGAGGTTAATCTTTTTACGAACACTGGATAGCCGGGGCAGCAGGCAGCTTGGTGAGGCTTCTGTGACAGCCCCAGGCGCTGGCGGGGCCACCAAAGCGCAGAGAAGCCGCCACTGTGGTCCCAGCCCCCGGGCTCCTCCATCCTGCAGCCCTGCCTCGCCGAACTCCAGTCTGGCCTCTGTCTCTCCCTCTGCTGATGCCCAGCAGAGACAGAGGGGCTTAAAATCACTGTGCCCTCTTGTGAAAATGGCTGGGACATCGCAGATAAGTATTTCAATTTCCTGGTTAGAGTGAGAAGCTTTATATGAAAAAAGACCAAAGAGTTACGTGCCCCCGGTCACACAGCTGCAGTGCAGACAGAACCGGGCCGGGGGTCCACTTCTCTGCCTCGAGCTGAGATGTTTCCCACACATAAGCCCTCAGCACAGGCCTCCTTCATCGTCTGCGAGAATGGGTGGGTTTTGAGGGACGCAGCACAAATACTGAGTGAAGTCAGGTGTAGAATAACGCACTTTAAAATTCATTCCCCTAAAAAATAAAATAAAATTCATTCCCCTAAACTGCTTTATCAGGCTTCCCAGGCGGCTCAGTGGTAAAGAACCTGCCTGCTAATGCAGGAGATGCGATTTGAATCCTGATCCAGGAAGACCCCCCTGGAGGAGGGAATGGCAACCCACTCCAGCGTTCTCGCCTGGGAAATCCCATGGACAGAGGAGCCTGGCGGGCTACGGTCCACGGGGTCGCAAAGAGTCGGGCTCGACTTAGTGACTAAACAACGACAGAGGCGCTGTCACGCTTTACAGTCTTCTGTTTAGTGTTCTATAACATAAAGAGCATGTTACCAGAAACGCGAGCCACCCTCTTTTAGTATTCAACGACTGCAACGTTTTTCAGCAGAGCAGCCAGGCTCAGCGCAGCCATACCACGTGGGCACACAGGAGCTCTCTCAACCTGAGGGGTCCAGCCTCCAATCACGTAGAGTTTATTGTTCACTGTGGCAACTGCGTGGCACGCCAGCTGCAGAGGAAGCGGAGACACCCTTTTCCAGGTGTCCCGTTCCACAGAGTACTTATCAACACAGTTTGTGATAAGATACTGGTTTTTAACTTTCATCTGCCCTCCTATCACATAGAGGTCGTTATGGATGGCGCCCAGAGCGTAGAGCTCTCGAAATTCTGCCGTGCATAACTTCTCCCAAAACTGGTTTCCTCTGTCGTGGTACCTGTGAATTAGCAGAGAGACAACCGGGATTAGATTCAACGTGAAAACAAGCTGCCAAAGAAACACAAGTTTCTTCTCCAAAAACAACATGATTTGGTTCTTCTAATCGGAGAGGAAGAAACATCAGTATAAGACAGTGATACGTGCTGGCATTTCATCGCTAAGTCGTGCCTGGAAAACCCCAGGAAAAATATGGCAAATAAGAAAAACAAAGGTTCTGTTTGGAAACAGGTGAAAAACTTACATGTGTTCTACACAGAGAACAGCTTCTGCGTATAGGGTACTCACTGCGCATCAGACGTTTGACAGCTGAACCTGTTACAGGCATTTTCCCCACTTGCTCTAGACCAACTCTTACATTCTTCCCCAGGATGACGTTTTACTTCAGGTTGGGCAGGGAAGTTGGACGATTGTTCTTTTCAACCCAAAGACTGCTCTTTCCCTTCAGGTTTGTCTGGCTGCTCACAAACTGAACGCCGACATTTATCAACCCTCAGGACAGCTGTCTTCTCAGTGATTTTAGGCAGGAAACCAGAGTTCCTAGCATTACAGACAATATTTTCACCACTGCCTTGAACTGTAGGGGATTCAGAGAAGGGAGGATCGCGTGTCTACAGGCGGGGGCTCCGGAAACAGACGGTGAACGTGCCAATAGGATGGAAAATTGGTTTTGGGGTCTGGGGGACCACCCTGGTGGCCCAGTGGTTAGGATTTCACCTTCCAACGCGGGGAGTGGGGGCTCCATCCCTGGTGGGGGAGCTAAGACCCCACACGCCTTAAACCAAAACAGAAAACAGTAACGACGTTGTACCAAACTCAAAAAAGACCTTAAGAACAGTCCACATTAAAAAAAAATCTTCAAAAGCTGAGTTTTCGTTTTTCTGAGACACGGTTTAAGAGGCCAAGAACAAAAATATATCCCCTGAAGGTTGGGAAGTACATGTTTGCCGGGCGACTTGGTAATCGATTTAGCCTTTCGCACTAAGGATGAGGAGCTGAAGCTCCCGGATGAAGCCGTAGAGCTCACTGTTTCGGACGTGTCACAAAGAAGGCAACGGTGGTGGGGAAGCACGCACCGTCCTCGCAGAGGCTGTCGGTCGGAAGACGACTGTCCTCAGCTGCTTGTCTACCGAAGCGTGAGAGACCAAAGAGATGGGAGGTGTACTTTTAAAACAGAAACAACCGACCACAGTGCGAATAATCCACTCCCACCTTTAAGTCAAGAAGAAGGGTGTCTGCGTGGAGGTCTGTGAACTACAGAGTGGAGGCGAACGGAAGAGTGTCTAAAGACGAACACTCAGGACGCGGGCGCGACACAGCGGAGATGCAGACACGCTCGCTCGCATCACGAGCCTCTGCTAGGCCCACACCGTTCCCGCCCTTTGTTGTGCCTATCTTTGCATGAAACGTTCCCTTGGTGAGATGGGAACACCAGACCACCTGACCTGCCTCCTGAGAAACCTGCATGCAGGTCAGGAAGCAACAGTTAGAACTGGACATGGAACAACGGACTGGTTCCAAATAGGGAAAGAAGTACGTCAAGGCTGTATATTGTCACCCTGCTTATTTAACTTATATGCAGAGTATATCATGAGAAACGCTGGGCTGGAAGAAGCACAAGCTGGAATCAAGATTGCCGGGAGAAATATCAATAACCTCAGATATGCAGATGACACCACCCTTATGGCAGAAAGTGAAGAGGAACTAAAGAGCCTCTTGATGAAAGTGAAAGAGGAGAGTGAAAAAGTTGGCTTAAAGCTCAACATTCAAAAAACAAAGATCATGGCATCTGGTCCCATCACTTCATGGGAAATAGATGGGGAAACAATGGAAACAGTGACAGACTTTATTTTCTTGGCCTCAAAATCACTGTGAACAGTGACTACAGCCATGAAATTAAGACACTTGCTCCTTAGAAGAAAAGCTATGATCAACATAGACAGTGTATTAAAAAGCAGAGACAGTTACTTTGCTAACAAAGGTCCATATAGTCAAGGCTATGGTTTTTCCAGTGGTCATGTATGGATGTGACAGTTTGACCATAAAGAAGGCTGAGCACCCAAGAACTGATGCTTTTGAACTGTGGTGCTAGAGAAGACTCTTGAGAGTCCCTTGGACTACAAGGCAATCCAACCAGTCCATCCTAAAGGAAATCAGTCCTGAATATTCACTGGAAGGACTGATGCTGAAGCTCCAGTACTCTGGTCACCTGATGCAAAGAACTGACCCACTGGAAAAGACCCTGATGCTGGGAAAGATTAAAGGCAAAGGAGAAGGGGATGATGTAGGATGAGACGGTTGGATGGCATCACCGACTCAATGGACATGAGTTTGAGCAAGCTCCGGGAGTTGGCAATGGACAGGGACACATGTCATGCTGCAGTCCATGGGGCTGCAGATTTGGACACCACTGATTGACTAAACAAAAACAACAGATCGCAAACCTGGCCCTGACGTGCCCTTAGGGAGCACTGTAAGACCCTAACGATGCGCACAGCACTGGGAACCTCCTTCAAGCCCCAAGCAATGCTTCTGACAATGACAAGGGCCCATGTAGTCAAAGCTCTGCTTTCTCCAGTAGGCATGCACAGGTGTGAGAGCTGCATGGTAAAGAAAGCTGAGCACCAAAGAATCAATGCTTTCCAACTGTGGTGTTAGGGAAGACTCTTGGGAGTCCCTGGACTGCAAGGGGATCCACCCAGTTAATCCTAAAAGAAATCAACCCTGAATATGCTGTTGAAGGACTGATGCTGAAGCTGAAGCTCAAATACTTTGGCCACCTGATGCAAAGAGCCAACTCATTAGAAAACAGGCAGGGGGAGAAAGAGGCAGCAGAGGATGAGACGGTTGGATACCATCAGTGACTCAGTGGACACGAGTGTGAGCAAGCTCCGGGAGTTGCTGAAGGACAGGGGAGCCTGGCGTGCTGCAGTCCACGGGGTCACAAGGAGACACGATGCAGCAACTGAGCAACGATAACAGCAAACGCTTCTGATTATCTCTCTATTCGCCTTGCTGACAGTTTCATCCCTGGGGGAAGTGAGGAGCGAAACTGAGGCTTCACTTCTGCCCAACGTGGGAGAGCCTGTGGGTCACACCAAACAGGGTCAGTTCAAGACAGAGAAGAAAAGGAACACAGGGTGGGTAGTTAGACGAATAGAGAGTGGGTTTTTGAAGACAGTTACAAGGCGAGACATTTAAGGATCAAAACACAGGCTTTGAGAGGACTGGAGATTGTGAAGTATGAACTCTGATGGCAGAATTGCACCTCTTTGAGGAAGAAAGCAGAGACCAAAACAACCTGAGGCTCCAAGGGGAAAAGCAACAGGAAGCGAGTGTCAGGGGCCCAGAGACTGCCCCAGGAGACCCAGGCTCCCTTCCCCCGGGGACCTGGGGTTCGAACCTGCCCCCACTCTGTCGCCGTGGGCAGAGGCCAGAGGGGCAGTCACTGCCTGGGGTTTCCATGCCTGCCCCCACTGCCGGGCAGAAGCGACACGCCTTCAATGCGTGCAGGTGAGGGGCGCCCGTTGGAGCCTGAAGCGGTCCTGCGACGCGAGGAGATGACAGCTAAAGAGAGCCCTCTCCTCTCTCTCTGTGCCCACTCTGCCATTGAGAAGCACTTCCCGAGGGAAGTCTGAGAACATCTGGCTCGAGGGCCCCGAGAGGGGATGGTGGGTGAGGAGAGCTCGAGGAACTGCCTGCACAGTTCTCATTCACCCAGGTCCGTCTCAGGGCTGAGTTCCTGCTGTCTCCACGCACAAGCCCTGGACAGACGCGACTGCTAAGCAGACACCCCTCTCCTCCTGCAGTCCTAGGTCGAAGCACTCTTTGGCTGCCCACGTTAGATGCTATTAGAGGTTTAGGAAGCGGGTGTTAGTCGCTCAGTTGTGTTCGACTCTTTCCGACCCCATGAACTGTAGCCCCTCAGGTTCCTCTGCCCGTGGGATTCTCCAGGCGAGAGTACTGGAGTGGGCTGCCACTTCCTTCTCCAAGAGGTTTGGAGAGACCCACTCATTAAGGGCACAGAATGAAAGCTGACAGGACGTACAGTACATTTTGGCCAAGAAACCAATCACTTCTTACTCTGAATTGTGAACTAGAAAGTGTCAGCACAAAGGAGTCACTGTTAGTAAACATTTCTTCTTGTTAAACGTTATATGCAGCTCTTCAAAAGCAAAGCGATTATAGCATATGGATAAACAGTGAAACCTGGATATAAACAGACAGGAATTGTAACATATACACACTTAACTCACACAGCTTCATCTATACCCTCTCAACAATGAAAGTGAAGTGAAAGTCGCTCAGTCGTGTCTGACTCTTGGCGACCCCATGGACCATACAGTCCATGGGACTCTCCAGGCCAGAATACTGGAGTGGGGAGCCTTTCCCTTCTCCAGGGGATCTTCCCAACCCGGGGATCAAACCCAGGTCTCCCACACCGCAGGTGGATTCTTAACAGTGAACGGGAGAGGGAAAAGAATGTGGATGCTTTCGTTATGAATGTTACCTCTATGTCAAATACATGATCGCGAGGTAATTCAGAACACATGTGATTTAAAACATGCTCTCCCAGCAGTAACGTCTGCTGCTGGTGTCAAAGCCAGATAATGGAAACAAATGCTGGGTACATACCTGTAGATCTCAATGTTCTTGCTCTTCTGTCTGGAGAGTTTAGAGGCGCTGGCCTCCCCAGCCACGATGAGACTGTTGTCTTCCATGACGACCCCGGTACACACGGTGCCCAAACCCTCCCCGTACTTGGGAGACGAGATGAAATAGGTCTTCCGCGACACAGGGTCATAGCAAAAGCTGGCGTCCCCGTAGTTCCTGTGTCTCGACCTGATCCCTGAAGCATTGGTGCCAATGCACAGCAGGAGACTGGTGGTCTCCATGCCGTAACGAAGATTCAGAGCGTGCGGCTGGGGCGTCTTGATGGCTTTGAACGCGTTCTGAATGAGGTCGATGCAGTTCGCGTCACACAGGAGCACCGTGTTCCTCCTCAGGGCTTGTCTCAGAAAGGAAGGGCTGACCAGTTGCAACCTAACCTGCTTCAAAAGCACCACGAGGTGCTCCGTGCGTCGGTCCGGGCGATGATTGACCCACCTCAGGACGAGGTCCAGAATGCTCTCCTCTCTGGACACGTTCAGGTCGTCCGACTGGATAAGCGTCAGGAGCTGGTGCACCTCCACTTCCAGGATCTCTTCGTGTAAGCTCACCTCGGCAAAGTGCCGGTACAAGTATTTCCTCGACTGATCGGCCAAGTCTTCAGCTCCAATCTGCTTTGCAAAATAGTAGATGCCGACACAGTTCGAGGCGTCCATGTGGGCCATCATGTGCTTCTGGCACGCCTGGAAGACGTCCTCCATCTGCATGAAGTAGGCGGCCATGGCCACCGTCTGCACGTTGGCGTTGCTGACCTCCAGAGCCGCGTGGTACATGTAGCGGAGTATCACCGCCACGCTTTCCGCCGTGATGTCGTGAAGCACCACCTCTCTCTGGGTGCACTCGAGGAGCCCGCACGTAAACATGGCTTTGAAATACGGACTAAAGGCAGCCAGGACCAGCCTGTGGCAGGGGAACGTCTCCCCTTCTGCGATGATCACGACATCAATCATCTCCGCTAAATCTTTCATGCTCTTAATTTTATTCAGTAAGTTCAAGCTGTGTTGGTATTTTTCTTTCCCCTCAGACTTGCACTCCATGGTGTCCTCTCCAATGTCTCCGAGTAGGTCTTCTTTAAACGTAGCTTGATTCTCGAGGGCCTGTTTTCATGTCTGATTACTCACCAAGCGACAGGGATGTCATGAAACATTCCTGAGGGGAAGGAAAGAGGCAGGTTTCTTCTAAGAAAGAGATTTTCTGACATTTAAACATGCAGCATTATTTATAAGCAAACACTCATTCCAAGCAGGGACTTTTTATATTAAGCCCACCACTGGGGGGGCCTCCCTGGTGGCTCAGCAGTGAAGAACCCAGCTGCCAAGCAGGAGACACGGGTTCAGTCCCTGGGTTGGGAAGATCCCCTGGAGGAGGAAATGGCAACCCACTCCAGGGTTCTTTACCAGGAAATCCCACAGACAGAGGAGCCTGGAGGGCTATAGTCCACAGGGTTGCAAAGAGTCAGACATGACTTAGTGACCAAACAACACCAAAAAAGACGACTACCGTGGTATCTAAAATCATGGCATTGGTTGTAAAAAAAGAAAAAGAAAAACCAATAAATTATTAACCACAAACAGTATTTCTCTAACTAATGGCAGAGATTTTTCTAGGAGGGCTGGAGAGAGCTTCCTGCCAAGGTGAATGAAGACAGAACAGATGGACACCTTTAAAAAAAACTAATTTTACTTGTCTATCTATGGTGCTGGGTCTCAGTTGCTGGGTGGCTCTCTCCAGCCGAGGGGCGGGGCCGCTTGCTCTCCGACCGTGGGGTGCAGGCTTCCCAGTCCAGGGGTCTCCCGTGCTGCACAGGCTCTAGGCGTGCACATGGGCTTCGTTCCCCACCAAGGCGTGTGGAATCTTCCCAGACCAGTGATTGAACCTGTGTCCCCTGCATTGGCAGGCAGACTCAACCACTGGACCAGCAGGGAGTCAAGATGGGCACCTTTTGTGTGTCCACTTCCTGTTACCAAATTCAGCTGACCCTCAGGTAGAGGACTGGCCTCATCAGGAGACAGTCTCTCTGTGGAGATGCAACCCCACCACCCCAAAGGTTACACGCGCCGTCCCCCCAAACGCACCCAGATGCAATCACGGCCAGTCTGCAAAATCACAAGGGGGCATGCAGGCTGGCTGGAAAAGCAGTCCACTAAAATTCTGCTCAGACTTTGCCGTGGAGTAAATACTTCAAAACAGGGCTTGGGAAAGCAAAGCACAGCCAAGCGTCTGTCGATGTGAGAACTCAGAGCACTTGAAACTTAGAATTAAATCGTCCTAAACTTACAAAACCCACAAGAGTCACCCCCTTTCTCTGACCCTCCCTTGGCTCTTCCCTATCTCCCAGAGGCAGAGGTGGAATTACTTCTTGCCTGAAAAGGCACAAGTCTAATTAAAAATTTCTTTAAGCTTGTCTCAGCTTCACCTTCCCCCGGGGAACGGAAGCTAATTAGCCATTTTGCTGTAAAGAAGGACATTCCCAGAGTCGAAACCCTGGATGGGAGGAGTGGATCTCAAGTCTCCGACACCCCGTCCAGGTGTAGCATGGCCAAGGTTTTACACCTCAAGAATTAACATCGATGGCAGAAAAGTCAGCGAGGAGCTGAGAAAGAAGGGGCGGTGATAATTTCAACATCGCGAAAGCAGAATCTGTCAGCTGTAACGGTTATAATAAACTTTCTAAATTTCTGTAATCCGGTAAAGCATTAGAAATCTCATCTGTCTCAATGAGACATGGCACGTTTTCGATGTTGAATTGAGGTTCATTTCAGGAAACAAGTGTTAAGCATGAAAGGAATGTTTAATGATATACTAGCAACTGTAAGACCTAAAAAACGACTGTGCTCAAGGGTGTGGAATCGTAGTGACTAGCCAGTCCTAGGATCCGTACACTCGAGATGAGAATACAGCCCTCCTTGACGGATTTTCTGGGAGTTGATGGCTCAGCCGGCTTCCCTGATGGCTTGGTGGTAAAGAGCCTCCCTGCCAATACACAAGACACAGGTTCGATCCCTGGGTCTGGAAGATCCCCTGGAGGAGAAAACGGCACCCCACTCCAGTCTTCTTTTCTGGGAAATCCCACGGACAGAGGAGCCTGGTGGGTTACAGCCCATGGGGTCGCAGAGAGTCAGCTATGACTTAGCGATTAAACAGCAATAAGGATAGAACAATGGCTCAGCTATATTTCAATAAGTTAAACTTCTTATGTAAGAGTTTTCAGGCTAAAAGTGAACCTTTGCTTTTTGCTTTGTGGTAGATTTTTACAAAGATAATCCAATTACGGGTAATTAGGCAGTCATTCGGAGAAGGCAATGGCACCCCACTCCAGTACTCTTGCCTGGAAAATCCCATGGACGGAGGAGTCTGGTGGGCCGCAGTCCATGGGGTCGCTAGGAGTCGGACACGCTGAGCGACTTCACTTTCACTTTTCACTTTCATGCATTGGAGAAGGAAATGGCAACCCGCTCCAGGATTCTTGCCTGGAGAATCCTAGGGACGGGGGAGCCTGGTGGGCTGCCGTCTATGGGGTCACACAGAGTAGGACACGACTGAAGCAACTTAGCAGCAGCAGGCAGTCATTATCTTTCTGAGCTCTCCTGCAACACATTTCGAGTGGTGTGAACCACATTATGTAGGCTTCTTTATACATAAACACATCAGTCAGCTTTACAGACGACAGCTGTTGCCTCAACCTAAAAACTGTAAAACCGGTTTTACAAGGAAATAAAGGTTTGAAGATTTCCATTCCGTGTGCTGATACATAAGACTTTCAGAGGGCACCTACCCCCGCAGTGCTAGCAGGCCACGAGCAAGCTTCCCGGTGGCATCACAGGATCTAACGCGATGCAGGCACTCCAGCCTCGCTAACTCCTAAAGCTTATCTGGATGATGCTGGAGGGAACGAGGCACTGGGGGCCCGGGCGCTACGACTGCAGCCCAGGGTTTCGTATCTTTCAGGCAGGAACCAAGCCACCCTTGTTGAACCTTTTGGCTTAGGACTAGTTTCATAAAAACAGAAGTGGCATTCGTTTCAAAGAGCTTAAAAACAGAATTCTTGGTCCCTGATGGACGGGTTTCCTGTTTTTAAACCTCTATCTTGTTTATTTACCATTTGGCTGCGCCACTGCGGAACATGGGTGCTTTGATCTTCAGGTGGCATGCGAAACCTTAGTTGCGACGTGTGGGATCCAGTTCGTGGCCTGGGGGTGGAACCGGGACCCCCTGCACTGGGACCGCTGAGTCTTACCACCAGACCAGTCTTCTTGATAAACACGTCACGGGTAACGTCTTACACGCAGCTCTGTACGCACAGTGCCGGCGTTCCCTCAGCACCCAGCCTGCCTCCCTTGGGGCAGGGCAGGTGGGAGTCCCCGCCAGCGGCCCTCGCCCTGAGGCTGCTTCAGGGCCGGCGGGACCCTGAGCCTGGCCTGAGCGCAGTGACCCTCAGCCTCTGGTGCAGTGGTCGGGGGCGTCCGCGTGCCACACAGATCAGGGGTCTGACCCTCTGCACTGTCTGCCCACAGCCGGCACAAGGATGGAGCCAGTACAGGAAAGGCGGCGGCGCTTCAGACGTGCCCCGTGTCTGGACGTCTCGGTTCAGGGGGAGATGCCGCTGCCTTCGACGTCTGGGCTTGAGCTGCTGGGTGCTGTTGCTGGCGCTCAGGAGGCCTCACCATCACAAGTGGCAACGCGTGAGCGTGCGACAACGTGGCATAAGGAATTGCAAATACATATTTTACAGTTTCACTCTGGGTATACCCTTACCTTCTCTGTTACTGTACTGTGGAGCAAAAGGACTGTGGAAATTTCCAATGTTGCTCATTTCTCCTTGATAGAAGGCGGAAAGCACTAAGTCAACTCTTTTGAATTTACCTCTGCACATTCAGTGACCACAGCATCTTATAACCAGAGGAACTGAGTCCTGAACCCAGACTCCAGAGCCTGCCCTCTTCATCAGCCCTCTAACGCAAGCACCCGACCAGAGCCGGAGAGGAAGCCTCAGGCTTCGTGGGGTTTCTGTCTGAGTTCAGCGCTGCCGCTGCAATGCAGGGCTTCAGTTCAGTTCAGTTCAGTCGCGTCCGACTCTTTGGGACCCTGTGAACCGCTGCACGCCAGGTCTCCCTGTCCATCACCAGCTCCCGGAGTCCACCCAAACCCATGTCCATCGAGTCAGTGATGCCATCCAGCCATCTCATCCTCTGTCGTCCCCTTCTCCTCCTGTCCCCAATCCCTCCCAGCATCAGAGTCTTTTCCAATGAGTCAACTCTTCGCATGAGGTGGCCAAAGTATTGGAGTTTCAGCTTCAACATCAGTCCCACCAATGAACACCCAGGACTGACCTCCTTTAGAATGGACTGCTTGGACCTCCTTGCAGTCCAAGGGACTCTCAAGAGTCTTCTCCAACAACACAGTTCAAAAGCATTAATTCTTAGGCTCTCAGCTTTCTTTATGGTCCAACTCTCACATCCATACATGACCACTGGAAAAACCGTAGCCTTGATTAGACAGACCTTTGTTGACAAAATAGTCTCTCTGCTTTTTAATATGCTGTCTAGGTTGGTCATACCTTTCCTTCTAAGGACTAAGCATCTTTTAATTTCACGGCTGCAATCACCATCTGCAGTGATTTTGGAGCCCAGAAAAATAAAGTCAGCTACTGTTTCCACTGTTTCCCCATCTATTTGCCATGAAGTGATGGGACCAGATGGAGAAGGCAATGGCACCCCACTCCAGTACTCTTGCCTGGAAAATCCCATGGGTGGAGGAGCCTGGTAGGCTGCAGTCCATGGGGTCGTGGAGAGTTGGACACGACTGAGCGACTTCACTTTCACTTTTCACTTTCACGCATTGGAGAACGCAATGGCAACCCACTCCAGTGTTCTTGCCTGGAGAATCCCAGGGACGGGGGAGCCTGATGGGCTGCCATCTATGGGGCTGCACAGAGTTGGACACGACTGAAGCAACTTAGCAGTAGCAGTAGCAGATGGGACCAGATGCCATGATCTTAGTTTTCTGAATGTTGAACTTTAGGCCAGCTTTTTCACTCTCCTCTTTCACCTTCATCAAGAGGCTCTTTAGTTCCTCTTCCCTTTCTGCCGGAAGGGTGGGGTCGTCTGCATACCTGGGGTTGCTGCAGGGGCAGCCACAGACACTGTGTGACAGATGAGCACCGCTCCGTGCCAGAAATAAATGTTTTACAGACACGGAAACTTACATTTCGTACATTTTCACATCATGAAATATTCTTCTTCTTTTGGTTTTAAAAAGCCATTTAAAATGATGACATTCATTCTGAGTTCATGGGCTACACAAAACGGGCAGCAGAACAACAAGCCTGCGCCTCTGTCGGAGGAAACCCGCCGCCCAGACCCTGCCTGGCGCCCGGTCTGCCAGCCTCTGCTTCAGTCCAGCTGGAGAGTTCGAGACGGGGAAGGCTCAGAGTCTTATTTTAAAAAGATCATCTGGTTATCTCCCTGAGATTCCTGAAGATAAATCAATTTTCTAAATAAGTGTTTGGATACAGTTTCTCTGCCCCAAACACTGGCTTCAACAACAGCAACAAATAATACTTTTCACATTCGGAAGAAGCATTTATGACTTTTTTAGATGAGCACATATATTTAAGTATCTGTTCCTTCTAACCGTGGGGCTTCCCAGGTGGCTCAGGCAGTAAAGCGTCTGCCTGCAATGGGGAAGACCTGGGTTCAATCCCTGGGTTGGGAAGATCCCCTGGAGAAGGAAGTGGAAACCCACTCCAGTGTTCTGGCCTGGAGAATCCCATGGATGGAGGAGCCTGGTGCGCTACCGTCCATGGGGTCACAAAGAGTCAAACACGGCTGAGCCACTTCACTGGTTCACTTTCCTTCCAACCACCTTTTATTTCACTCCTGAAAGCTACTCTAATTGCTATGGATTTACAGACCAAATGACTTTCCTGGTGAGACCCTGGAAAACGCTTGGGCAGTTAAATGCTTCAGTAAGCGTTCCTCGAGTTGTTTCTTGTATGCATAATCTGCATAGAAGACACTGGTATTGCAGACGGGGGCTTTAAAGTGAGGCAGTCCTGGGTCTGGGATTCCCTGGTGGCTCAGACGGTAAACAATCTGCATGCAGTGTGGGAGACCTGGGTTCGGTCCTTGGGTCGGGAAGAACCCCTGGAGAAGAGAACGGCAGCCCCCTGCAGTATTCATGCCTGGACAATTGCATGGACAGAGGAGCCTGGCAGGCTACAGTCCATGGGGTCGCAAAGTGTCGGGCATGACTGAGCGGCTCACCCCCCCAGTCCTGGGTCTCAGTCAAGACATTGCTGTCATCCTAGAACCATGGAACCTCTCTGCACGTCGGTTTCTGCATCAGGAAGATGCGGGCGCTGTATGTAAATAAAGTATTCACAGCTGGATCAGTCCTTTGGGCCAAGGTGCTCGTGGCGGGGTAGCAGTGTGCCTCAGAGGTGAGGAACATGGGCTTTCTCTTGGGTTCCTGAGACCTGGGTTCTGTGACCCTGCTGTGCCATTTACAACATGAGCAAGTTTCTTAGCCTCTTTCTAATTCCTGATCTGAGACTAGTGTTGAGAATTATATAAGAATAGTTGGAGAAATAAATAAGGCCATGCATCTCCCATATGTAATTTGCTTGGTGAAGCTGAATACACCTGTGCAAATAATTTTTGAACAATAAAAATGTTTGGGCTCCTAGACAAACTGCTTGTGGGCACAGACACGGCAGTGGGCACAGTTCTCAAGTGAAAGAACTGAGAGCAACTGTGCCTGGGGGTTGGGGCACAGAGGGCATTCTCCTTTCATCAGCAAAATAAAACTGTACAAATGTTCTCAATGATATCAATGGGAAGTTATTCTCTGCTCCGATTTATAGAAGACTGAATTGGTACACTCATATTAATAGTGCCCATAACAATGGGGAGAAATGAGTAGCAAAGATAAATATGTCACAAGAATAAAGCCTAATTACTCTGCAAATCCAACAGGCAGTTTCACCCACGTCCAGAATACTTAGTTTTAAGAAGTGGATTGCTATAAAGTTTAACGGGACATAAAGATGTTAATTTACTTAAACTGCTAGTGTTGTGCTTTTATGATGTTTAGTTTTATAATCTTTATATTAGCTTTAAAGTTGCTCAGTTTGGTTCAGTTGCTCAGTCGTGTCCAACTCTTTGCGACCTCATGGACCGCAGCACGCCAGGCCTCCCTGTCCATCACCAACTCCAGGAGTTTACTCAGACTCATGTCCATTGAGTTGGTGATGCCATCCAACCCTCTCTGAATAATGATTCATACGTGACCATGCCTCTATATTTTGCTGAAGTCAAAAGTAGTTTAAATTCATAGCAGCACTGTTTGAATTAGCAAAACTTTGGAAAGAGCCTAAATAGCCAATAACAGGAGAACAGATAGACTATAGCATATTCCCTCAAGAGAAAATTGTACGGTATTTAAAAAGAGCTTGTAGAAGCTGAAGAAAAGAATGAGCTAGGGCTATGTGTATTGTTCGTTATGCCTTTTTGCATGTCTTAAATATTGCATAAACTAAGTTTAAAATTAAAATTTGTATTAACATTAGAGAAACTTACAAACTTTGAAAATGTAACCTACATCGTAAACCACATTAGTGTATGTGTATAGAGAGAGACAGACAGACAGGACATATAGATACATCATGAATCTCCTTTCAAACCTGTCATGCTGTAGGCAACCTAACTTACGAGTCACTGGAAAATCCAAAAGCTTACACCCTACTTCTCCAGTCTGAATGAGAACTGCCTTGGGAGAAAGGCAGGAACAATGTCTTCCTACATCTGCTTTGGTGGGAAAAGAAGTTACTACATTCCCGAATTAGTGTATATATTTTTTTCCCCATAGACATGTTCAGTATGTGAGGAGGTTCTAATCTGAAATGATAAGAGTTGGTCAACAGCAAAGCCTTCAATTTTATTGATGAAAAAGACTGACGACCTAAGAAATTACGTGGTTAGGGTCCCAGATTCCAGCCTAAAACCCCTTTGAACAAATTTTGGTTGGCAAGCCCAGGAAGGTCAACGCGACCTCAGAAAGTGATGCCTGAGTTCCAGAGTTACCACACAGCCCTTCTGGGAGCTGGTGACTCTGTGCATGAAATCAGTCTCCCCACATTCACAGAAGTTATCTTGAGCCTATTTTCCCCAGCACCAGCACCAGCCAGGTATCAGAAGGCCCTCTCTGAGAGGGCCCTTCCAGCCCTGCCTGCCTCACGGCTGACTTGGCCTCCTTGTATTACCAGGCTCTTCGTGACGGTGAACCCCTGGCTGTTCCAGGGCGGTCAGCCTCACATGTTCTTCTCTGTGTCTGCAGCACCCTTCATCCACTTCTGCCTCAAAAAATGGACTGGCTCTTCAAAATTCAGCCCAGTCATCACTCTCAGTGAAGCCTTCAAGGCTCTTCCTTGCTTTTTACCTTGAGCACAGCAGTGACCGGGCTGTTGTTCAGTTCAGTTCAGTCGCTCAGTCGTGTCTGACTCTGTGACCCCATGGACTGCAGCACGCCAGGCCTCCCTGTCCATCACCAACTCCCGGAGTTTTCTCAAACCCATGTCCATTGAGTCGGTGATGCCATCCAACCATCTCATCCTGTTGTCCCCTTCTCCTCCTGCCCTCAATCTTTCCCAGCATTGGGGTCTTTTCTAATGAGTCAGCTCTTTGCATCAGGTGGCCAAAGTATTGGAGTTCCAGCTTCAGCATCAGTCCTTCCAATGAACACCCAGGACCGATCTTTAGGATGGACTGGTTGGATCTCCTTGCCGTCCAAGGGACTCTCAGGAGTCTTCTCCATCACAGTTCAAAAGCACTGCTGTTACTGCAATTTATTTATGTATCCACCCTCTTCCCTTTTCACTGGAGATCACAGTGATGGTAGGACTCCGATCTTAACCCTTCTGTATTCTTTTTAAAAAACATTATTTACTTATTTGGCTGTGCTGGGTCTTCGCTGCGGCATGTGAGATCTAGTTCCCTGTCCAGGGATCAAACCTGGGCCCCCTGCGTTGGGAGAGCAAACTCACAGCTACCGGGCCACCTGGGAAGTGTCTCCTTTTGTATTATTAACATCTGTCTGTGACATTGCCTGGCACAGAGGAGCTGCTCAACATGGTTTGTGCAATTAAATGAATGCTTTGCTTAGCCCTAAATGACAAGTTCATAGCTTTTATGCATGTTATTAACCAATATCTTGAAGATGTTTTCTTTCTATGTATAAAAGTGGCGCTTGATTCTCTAAGTTGCTATCCCTTTGTCCAAGGCAAGTAAATGTTGCAGAATCATTACCTTGATTTCCTTGCCTACAGCTTGACACACTCTGACATCCAGGTCTCCGGCCCTCAAAATCAGCCCCCAGTCACCGTGTGCTCAGGAATTTGGCCCCGGCCCCTCTTCTTAGGGACCTGAAGCCAGAGATAGCAGATTGGCAGCTCACAGACTTTTTTGGTAACTTGTCAACATGCAAAGCTGACATATTCCAGCATCCATTGAAAAAAAAGGAAGACAGCAACGGGGGCTTCTTAATTTGCATGGCAAGGCCCACTGGCAGGCCTTGGCAACCCCACCTCTCAGACCGCGCTTCCCTGGTGGCTCAGTGGTGAAGGATCTGCCTACAATGCATGAGACCCGGGTTCGATCCCTGGGTCGGGAAAATCCCCTGGAGAAGGGAATGGCGACCCACTTCAGTATTCTTGCCTGGAGAATCCCATGGACAGAGGAGCCTGGTGGGCTGCAGTCCACGGGTCACAAAGAGTCAGACACGACTAAGCGACTAACACACACACGCACACCTCGGAGACCACTAGCAGGCCTTGAGTAGCCCCCTCCTCAGAGGGGACATGCCTCCCCCGTTCCCCACGCCCCCATCTGGACCTGACCCCGCCCTCATTTCTAACTCCTCCGAGGCTGTGGCTTTTCTCGCCCCTATAGCCGTTACCTTCGTGGCCCCTGGCTTCCCCCACTAGTCTCCAACCTTATTGCTTTTCGGCATCACCGTCTTGTTCACAGCCTGGCAGAAATGGCTCCTGACCGGCCTGAGTGCAGGGAGACTCCCGGGGGTACTGACAACCCTGGATTTACTGCATGGTAATGAACCACACCAGGGCCTCAAGGCCGACCAGGAGGGAGATAAGCTAAAGACTCCTCTCCTTTGCTCCTTCCTTTGTGGCCTCTTTGCGTTCTCCTCGGAGCCTTTAGCTGGCCCAGAGCTCCTCAAGAATCCCCCCGGGGTCCGGGCGGGAGGGAGGCGCAGGGCGGTTAGAATATTCAATTTGCAGTGAGGACTCTGGCCGTGTGCTGTGCCAGGCACGTCCTCAGGTTCCAGGAGGAGCCCCGGGCCGGCAGGCGCCCCCGTCCCAGCGCTCACGGCCGGCGAGGAGGGCGCCCCAGGGCCGGGCGGGTCCCAGCGCAGGGCTGCGCGGGGCTGCCGCGCGCGCGGCGGAGGCGCAGGGCCGGAGGGACCCGGGACGCGCAGGTCGTTCCCCCGCCCCCAGGAGGGTCGCCGCTACTTACGGGGCTGCCCGGCTGGAGGCGCGGCCGCACTCGCTCCTCTGGGGCCGCGGCGATGGCGCCTGACCGGCCGGGCGCCTAACCAATATGGGCCGAGCCGGGGCGCCTATAAATAGACGCCGCGGGGAGGGCGCGCAGGGTCCTCGGGCAGGGAACCGACCTGGCAGCTCCGCGCGGACAGCTGCTCTCCCTCCGCGCCCGACCCGGAGCAGGCACCAAGCGCCGTCGTGCCTGCGTGTGTGCGTACACGCGTGTTGCTGGCCCGCGGGGGCCTCGTGTCCGAGCCTCATGGTGAGCACGGGAGGTCCCAGCCGTCGCCACACAGTCGTTTCTTGTCCTTTGTGGCTGTTCCGGCCTGACGCGCTGGGAGCCCTGCGGTCTGTCTCGGCACACGGTGCTCACCCTAGAGCCACACTGCAGCCAGGTGCCAGCACCTCCCCAGAGGCCACGAGCTCTGCCCTGTCCGCCTTGGCATGCTGGCCCTGCAGAGAGCTCATGGTCAGGGAGTGGGCACTGACGAGGGTGATGGTGGGCAGAGCTGGGGAGAGGCAGGAAGCAGGCGTCCTAACTGGCCTCTGCTCCTGGAGGCCCCGTGACCTTCTGTGAGAGCTCAGACTCTTGGGGGACAGCAGTCGTTGCTGTTCAGTCGCTCAGTCCTCTCCGACTCTTTGCGACCCCCTTGACAGCAGCCCGCCAGGCTTCTCTGTCTATGGGATTCTTCCAGGCAAGACTACTGGAGTGGGGTCACCATGCCCTCCTCCAGGGGATCTTCCCGACCCAGGGATCGAACCTGCAGTCTCCTGCATCGCAAGGAGATTCTTTACTGTCTGAGCCACCAGGAAAGCCCCAGGGACGCCCCGGGGACAGCAGACCTGCTGCTAAGGCGTCCAGCTCACACCCTTGTTACTAAAGAGCTGATGCTTGCAGATGCTGTGATAGCCACCCTGTTCCCCGAGTGGCCTTCTCCTGAGGAGGCAGGTGTCCTTAAAGGGGAGGGTGGAGGATTTAAGAGAATCACCGAAACGTATGCAGGACCATGTGATAAACAGATGACCAGCGCGACCTCAAAGAAGCATGAAGCGAGGCACCTGGAGTCGGTGCTCTGGGACACCTAGAGGGGTGGGCTGGGGAGGGAAGTCAGAGGGGGTTGAGGATGGGGGGGGCGACCCATGTATATCTGTGGCCGATTCATGTTGGTGTATGGCAAAAACCATCACAATGTAACTATCCTCCAATTAAAATTAATACATTAATTAAACATTAAAAAAATGCAGACTTCTCTCCCCACAGGTCTTGAATTCAGGCCACGGTCACCTCTCACTGCTGATACTGACCGTGTCGTGTCCTAAGCCAGAGAAAGGAACCACATGTCTTTTGGAGGCTCTCCCGCTGCAAGAACCTGTCATGTGGAGAAAGGAGTGCCGTCTGTCTGCTAAGCTTTGCCTTCCCACTCCTGGGGTGACGAGCCCTTAGACAGCCTGGCCTGGAGTGGCCGGGGCTGCACACAGCTTAATCTAATAGATGTGAGGGGGTTTGGAAAGGTCACGAACCTTCTAGAAGCCAAACTTCTCTCCACATCCCGAGATGATTTCATTTCTCCAGCAATGAGTTCCTCAGATCCTGAGTACACAAACAATCAAATCGCTTTTGAGGCAGAGTCCAACTTGTTTCTCAACAGACCTGACTAATTGTTACTGTCTGTGGGATTATTAAGCGACCGTTCAGTTCATTTCCGTTGCTCAGTCGTGTCTCTTTGCAACCATAGGAACTGCAGGACGCCAGGCCTTCCTGTCCATCACCAACTCCTGCAGTTCACTCAGACTCAGGTCCATTGAGTCAGTGATGCCATCCAACCATCTTATCCTCTGTCGTCCCCTTCTCCTCCTGCCCCCAATCTTTCCCAGCATCAGGGTCTTTTCCAATGAGTCAGTTCTTTGCATCAGGTGGCCAAAATATTGGAGCCTCAGCTTCAGCATCAGTCCTTCCAATGAACACCCAGGACTGATCTCCTTTAGGATGGACTGATTGGATCTCCTTGCAGTCCAAGGGACTCTCAAGAGTCTTCTCCAACACCACAGTTCAAAAGCATTCATTTCTTTGGCAAAAGAAAGCTAAGCGACTGTTAGTATCTTCCAGATGTGTGCATTAAGAAGTATCAGTTCGGGGACTTCCTGGGCACTCTGGGTTAAGAATCTGGAGACATGGGTTCGATCCTTGGTCGAGGAACTGAAATCCCACATGTGTACTAAGTTGCTTCAGTCGTGTCTGACTCTGTGTGACCCCATGGACTGTAGCCCATCAGGCTCCTCTAGGCAAGAACACTGGAGTGGGTTGGCATGCTCTCCTGCAGGGGATCTTCCTGACCCAGGCATCGAGTCCGCGTCTCTTGTGTCCCCTGCACTGGCCTGCGGGCTCTTCACCACACACCCGGGGCAGCTGAGCCCACATCACAGTTATCGAGTCCACATGCCACAGCTCGAGTTTGTGTAGCACGAAGAAAGTCTCGCGTGATGCAGTGAGATTCTGTGCGCTGCAACTAAGACTTGACCCAGACACATAAATAAGGCTCATTCTAAAAAAAAAGATGAGTGTAGTTGCTCCCACAGAGCGCTCCAGTGATAGTTCCCTAAGAAGGGAGAAGTCCGTTTCTCGTTCACATGCCTACCTGGGGAGGCTTCCCGGGCTCCGAAGGCAGCTCCAGCATCAGGGCCCTGGGGCCCCTCGCCTCCCTGGAGCATCGCCGTGGTCCATAGGCTCCAAGACGACTCACCACCACCTCCAGTGGGGGAGCAAGATGAAAAAAGGGAAGGGAAAGAAGTCCCTCCTTCAGGGACGCACTCAGGAACCATACCCCAGATACTGTTGGCCGTGACTTGGTCATGTGGTCAAACCTCGCCCCTGAGGGTGGACCCGGGCAGTCTGGTCTCCCTTGGGCGGCCGGCAGCTCTGTTATTTACACTCTGGTCCAGCCCGCAGTCTCTGCCCTCCACGTTCTCCATAGATCCATCAGTGTACACACGGTTTATTCTCCTCCGGGAAAGCCTGGCACCGCTCTGTCTTTGCCTTGGTTTCGGATTTAGGTTGTACATTTGTTGGCGTGCTCGTGAGGCTGATGGCACTTCTCCCCGGGGAGGCGAGGGCAGGGCTGTGTCTGTCTCTGCCCACCCTTATGGCCCAGAGCCTGGCACAGGGTCAGAACTGAGTACCAGTTGCAGAGTGAGTGGATGCCCTTAATAGGGGGATCTTCTCCCAGGAGGAGCCCAGGTGTCAGCGATTCTGTGCATCTGTCCCAGTGCGCGTCTCCGGCAGGGTGACCGACACCGCCCTGTGTGCCCAGGGCCGTCCCGCCCTGCTGTTGGCAGGTAGCGTTTAGCGCATGGCCTCATGGTCGTGGTTTGGGTCCGACGTGCTGCTGGGTGGTGGGCTTCTCTGGGCACAGAGTGGCCGCTCTCAGCCGTGTGTCCCCAGGGCGCCGCAGTGGCTGGCATGTAGCAGACCCTCCGCTGCAAGGACGGCCAGACGTGGAATTTTTCAAAAGCAGTCGGCTCTGCAGGGAACAGGGCTTTTGCTCTCCTGTTCTGTGTCCTCCCCCCACTGCTCACATGGCTCCTCTCCTGAAACGTTCTTCCATGCTCATGCCCCAGCCCTTTCCTTCCCCCTGCTGGCGCCCGCTGGCGGCAGAGACCCACACGCCACATTGCACGAGAAAGTGGTGTTGGGCAGCGCCCTGCCTCCCCAGTGACACCCCGAGATCTCGATTCCTCTCTAAACTCCCAGCTGAGCTCTGGATTTTGTCCTTCTCCATCACTGGGGCTAACTGGGCTTTGACACCGGAAAAGTAACGCCTCCCTTTACGTCTGTTCATTTGTCTAGTGGAGCTTCCCAGGTGGCGCTAGTGGTAAAGAACCTGCCTGCCAATGCAGGGGACTTAACGGATGTAGCTGTGATTCTCCCCGGGGAGGCGGGAAGACGCCCTTGAGCAGGGAATGGCAACCCACTGAAGTATTCTTGCATGAAGAATCCCAAGGACAGAGGAGACCCGGGGGGTAGAGTCCATAGGGCCGACATTTGTCTGGTCATTTAACAGACACTGGACTTCCCTGGTGCTGCAGCCGCAGGACCCGCCTGCCAGTGCAGAGGATGCAAGTTCAATCCCTGGTCCTGGAAGATCCCACCTGCAGAGCAACTAAGCCCTGGGGGCCACTGCTGCTGAAGCCCGCACGCCCAGAGCCTGTGCTCCGCAAAGAGAGGCTGCCGCAACGAAGAGAAACTCCCGCTCGCTGCGGCCAGAGGTAGCCCCGGGCAGCAACGAAGACCCTGCACACCATAAATAAAAATAAATACATAAATAAAGAAAAATGAATGATGTTCATTGAGCATCTATTCTGTGCCAGGCATAACTAGAGGCTAATAAACAGCTGTGAACAAAACAAGCTTCTTTCCTGGAAGAATATGCCCTGGTGAGGTGACAGTTAAATTCTCCTTTCTGCTTCTGCTTCCTTGGATGAGATGGTAGACACCACGAGATCAGAGATGAAGCCGCGTCAGGGAGAGAAGCCAAGGACAGGGACACACCCAAGCTGGGGGTGGAGATGGAGGGACAGGAGAAAATATTCTGAGAATCGAAGTGATGGAAACGGAATCTGGCTGCGGATGCCAGCCAGGAGGAAGTGCTGGGAGGAGGGTCGGGCTATGGGAAGAACTAAGAACCCAAGTCGGACCCCAGGACCTGGCGGAAACATCATGGGCACATGGTGGTCGTCTTGTGGCAGGTGGGGAGCGGAGGCCGGATAACAGAAGATGAGGATGCGCGGCATGGGGGCTGGGTGGCGGCAAGAACCGGCCGCAGCAGCCCAGGGCTTGGCACGGATGGGCACGCGCACCTCCCGTTTCTGCGGCGGCCCGGCAGGCGTGTGCGTCGTCCAGGGGCTCCTCCGCCCGTTGGCTGTTCAGACACCCGCCCTGTGGCGGCGGTGTTGAGTCGCGTCCGCTGGGGGTCCAACTCCAGCCAGAGGGACAGCGTGTGGGAGCGAGCACACAGCAGGTTTGGGGGGTCGGGGCTGGAGAAGGCACATCTCACGCTGGGAAGATGGAGGCCACGTGGTCACAGCTCGCTGAGAGGGAGGCTGGGAAACCGAGTCCAGCGCTGTGACCAAGAGGAAGGGAAGAGGATTTGCTGGACAGACGGCTGTGTCCGTCCCACACCAGCTGGACCCAGAGACACTGCGTGCTGACCAGCACTCGTGAAAGCGGACGTTCTCCCTCGAGACGTTCCAAAAGATGGAGTTCTGAACCTGTGTTAGAACAGCATGGGGAGTGCATTTCAGACCCAATATTTTTGGAGAATTAAAGGCTCTGATGATTCCTGCAGGAAAGATGATTCCTGCATTTCCTAACTGCGCTTGGCTTTGCGACCCTGGGCCTGTGCCGTGACTGTGGTCCGTGTGGCACACCTGGGAAACGCTGATGGGCAGAGGGGGAGCTCAGGGTAAATGAGGACGTGTTAGGGTAGGAGCTTTACTCTGTACAAAGGCACAAGCCAAGACACCCTTGCGAAGGGGAGGATCCACGTGTTAGAGGGGAGAGAGGCCTGCAGGATCGAGGCTGGAGAAGGGGGAGGAACAGAAGCCAACGTGGAGACAGGAGCCTGGCTGTCTTTGCCGGGTGCAGAGAAAGTGGCTCTTCCTGGAAAGTAAGTGTGAGGCCCTCCTGCTGATTGAGGGGTAGCTGGGGGTCTGCGAAGACACGCTCTAGAAGGAGGCCGTGGAGAACCTCTTCAAGGACTGCATGGCTGCACTTATCTGGAAGAGTGTGGAAACCTCCTAAGTATGTTTACTGAATTAGCACACAGTTGGATTTGTAAATGAGTAGCCCCCTGTCTCCAAAAGTGATTAAGATGACTGTGAAGAAGTGACGTTGGATCTTGCCTGCAGACCCTGTCTCCACCCGGCCAGCTCCAGCTCATGGGCGGTGTCTTGTTTAAAATATGCAAAACAGTATTATATATTCTAATAGGGTAAATGAAGAGGGTGTGTTGTGACAAAGAATCTGGTAAAGGGTCTATGAGAGTTTTTGTACTTCTATTAGAACTTTCCTGTAAGTTTGAAATTATATCAAAACGAACAGTTCTGGGGAGAATGGATGCATGTATGGCTGAGTCCCTTTGCTGTCCACCTGAAACTGTTGTAACATTGTTAATCGGCTATACTCTGATTTAAAATAAAAAGTTTAATAAAAAGAAAAAAGTCGTGGGATTTGCCTGGGGCTGCCTGAGGTCAGGGGGCTGACGTGGGCTTGCCGTTTGCACGAAGCCTTTGCCCGTTTCCCCATCTAACGCTCACGCCACCAGGAGTGCACTGAGTCTCAGGCTGGCCGGTGGTGAATGACCGGGGGGCACGTGGATATTTGAGGGAGCTGGCCTTGGACACCCCCGCCCCCGGTCCACGACTGCTTTACCAGCTGCCTCATCAACACTGAGATAGGGTCAGTGCGGGGCTAATCCGGTTAGGATGAGGTCATTAGGGTGGGCTCCCATCCAGCATGACTGGCATCCTTTTAAGGAGGAGGAATTTGGAGACAGACACCGCAGGAGACACCATGTGAATATGAAGACAGTGTCTGTAATGGGGAAGGACTAATCTGGCTCCGTGTTGGGTCTGTTTCTTTTAACCTTTGTTTTCTATCTCTTTGGCTAAAAGGTAATCGCTGAAGGGATGTTGCCTAGAAGCTTAAGTGATGCATCATGGCCCGTCTCTGGGAACCCTGCCTGGCCAGGAAATGAGCATTAGGCTAAAATTATGTAGTTTAGCTTAGAAAACATCCTTGCCAGCTGACTGACCGGTGAACGGCTACAGAAAGGGCGACATGAACCCTTCCCCCTTCATAAGGGCTGGAAGCAGGACTTTACTCCCTCCCCTTTTAAGTATAAAAGGCAGTGTTAGTCGCCCAGTCCTGTTCCGACTCTGTGATCACTGTGGACTGTAGCCCACCAGGCTCCTCTGTCCATGGGGTTCTCCAGGTAAGAATACTGGAGTGGGTTGCCATGCTCTCTTCCAGGAATTGAACCCGTGTATCCTACATTTCCTGCATCGGCAGGTGGATTCTTTACCACTGAGCCACCTGGGAAGCCCCTATGTCATAAACAGCTTTCTCCAAAACTTTGCCAAAATCAAGACACACTGGGCTGAGGACCATTTCTCTAATTTACTTTAGAAAAGGAAGTGAAGCTTGTTGCTGTTCACTCACTAAGTCATGTCCGACTCCTTGAGACCATGGACTGCAGCACGCCAGCCTTCCCTGTCCTTCACCATCTCCCGGAGCTTGTCCCAACGCATGTCCGTCGAGTCGATGATGCCATCCATCCATCTTGTCCTCAGTTGGCCCCTTCTTCTCCCACCTTCAATCTTTCCCCAAATCAGGGTCTTTTCCAATGAGTCGGCTCTTCGCATCAGGTGGCCAAAGTATTGGCGCTTTAGTAGCTTAAAAGGTGCTTAGTAGCCTAAGTAGCCTAAGTATTGTAGCCTCAGTCCTTCCAATGAACAGTCAGGGCTGATCTCCTTCAGGATGCGCTGGCTGGATCTCCTTGCAGTCCAAGCAGCTCTCAAGAGTCTCTCCACAGCACAGACTGACAGCATCAATACTTCGGACCATTTCTGTAATTTATTTTAGAAAAGAAAACAAAACTGGTTTGATCGAATTTGCATTTATTTATTTGCTTAGAGAGGGAAGCGCAAGTTGGCCACTAGAGAGCCTCACCACCCTTAAAAAGCACTTGTAATCTATCCAGCTGGGAAACACAGTCCAGAGGTTTGGCCAGGATCACTTCAAGGTGACAGTCTGTGCCGACGACAGCCAATTTCTGCGAGTCCTCAGGAGCTGTATCAGACCTGACTCCTGAGCAGGGCTGGTGGTCTCATCCCGCTGGCTTTCTACCTGGGGGACTGTTTCTGTTTTTCCTTTTATTTTGAGAGAACTTCAAGCATGCAAAACAGTCACGAGAACACTGCATTGCACTCTCGTTTACCTGTCACCTCTGTCCTGTTTACTTTCTCTCTGTCAAGACTTACACACACACACACTCAGACTCACACACACACTCACACACACACACACACACACACACTCACACACACGCACACACACACACTCTCACACACATGCTCACATGTGTTCTTTATCCCTGAGCCGCCAGGGAAGCCCCAAAATAAATACAATTATATATTTATATACATACAACTTGGGGCTTTCCCAGTGACTCAGTGGTAAAGAATCCGCCTGCAATACAGGAGCCGCAGGAGACTTGGGTTCAGTCTCTAGGTCGGGAGGATCCCCTGGAGGAGGGCATGGCAACCCACTCCAGTATTCTTGCCTGGGGAATCCCACGGACAGAGGAGCCTGGCGGACTACAGTCCACGGGGTTGCAAAGAGTCAGACACAACTGAGCAAGCAACTTAGCACACAGGCATATATAAATATATATTTTATATTTTTAATTTCACATATAGTTTTATTTTTTTTCTGAATATTTGGGAGGAAATTCCAGATATCCTTTGCCCCTAAACATTTGCTCATAGGATCCGAAGGACAGGATTTTATTTAACATCCACACCGTGATTATGAAAGTCAGGAAGTTTAACACCAATAATCAGTCGCAGTGAGAGGAGCGCTGCCGTCTCTTCCCTGCCCGGCGGAGGCTCTCCCACCGCTGTTTGAAAGGCCGCCCTGGTCGCACCCGGGCTGCCCGCCTGCCGCTGCATCACTCTCTGGGCTCCCTGTTCGCTCCACAGGGAGCCTCAGTCCACAGTCTGGCCTGGCTTTTCTTACCTGCTCATTCCTAACTGTTTTCTCTTTTGAAAATGTTGTTTATGGAAAATGTGTATGTGCGCGTAGTGAACTGGTCAAGGTGCCAAACAGATAAGCACAGCGCCCTTTGGACAAGCCTTGTCCTGAGCCCAGGGCCGTGTGCTCTTGGAGACAGACACACTCGTCTGCGCGGTTTTGTTAGGCAGGAAATCCTGCCCTGTTTTTATTTTCTGGGATCGTTACCAAAATTGAACATCTTTTCCTCTTGCCTGTTTGTAGGCCTTTTTCTTGTTCAACTTCTTTGTTTTTCCTTTTGTAAGTTTGCTTTATTATTGGTTTATTTGAGGTTTCAGACATAAATGCTATTAAATTACCTTTCCTGTAGGAAAAGCATGTTACAAATACGCTTTACAAACGTCCCCGCGCCCTCTCCTGTTGTCTTTCAGCGTTATGGACTTTTAAAAAGAGCTTTTCGTTCTTTACTGGGCTTTGCAACGTGATTAGAAATGTTTTTTCTGTCGCAAGATCATTTAAAATTGCATCAGGGTTTCTTGTGTGTTTATGGGTTTCTGTTTTAAAAATCTTGACATGCTAACCTGCTCGGGGTTTGTTTTGCTGTAACGAGCGATGTGGCATCGTGTTTATCTTGTGTTTTACTCAGTGTTGAGCTGGTTGTGCCAGTCCTGCCCTGAACGCTCGCTCTGCAGTGTCTGCTTGGAAATTCTGACTTTTTCCCGTACCACCTCTCCTTGCTTACTTCTGTGCATTTCTATGCTCTTTTTCTTCCTACCAGGAGATCTGTTTATCCTGTCTCAGTAGCATTCTGCTTTACCTCATGCAACTTTGTAGTGCTCCTTCTTCCTCTCTCACTGCCCCGTCCCATCCCCCGTCCCTCCCCCTCTCTCCTTCTCTTCATTTGGCTGTCCCAAGTCTCGGTCGTGACCTCGGTCATGACGCAGGACCTTTGATCTTTGCTGCATCACGTGAACTCGTCCTTGCAGCCTGTGACCTCTTGGTGCAGCATGTGGGATCTCATTCCCTGACCAGGGATTGAACCCAGGCCCCCTGCATTGGGAGCGTGGAGTCTTAGCCACTGGGCCACCAAGGAAGTCCCCGTGTCGCTCTTTAACTTGTTACGGAACCTGGTTTTTTGTTGGCTTGACAGGCAGCAAGTCAGATGCTGAGATACTGAGTTTTGCCGCAGAAAAACGGATTATTTGGAAGGCAGCAAGTGAGAACACGGGAGAACCAGTCTCAGATATGAGTCCCTGCAGGTGAGGGGTTCAGGACACTTATGAGTGGAGAATCTAGGGTGAGTGGAGAATCTAGGGTGATTGGAGATGCAGGGAGCAGTGGGAGAGGCAGGGAATGGAGGGGTCGTCAGCGGTCCCTGCAGGTGTAGCTGGGTTTCAGGCTTCTCCATGGGAATTGGTTCAGAAGGCAGCAGCGTCAGCATGATCCGAGGGTGGAGTTTTGATGTCAGACATCATCTGTCAAACACTCGCACAGGCCCAGTCGAGTGGTCTGTGACCTTGACCCGTTCGAACTGGGAAAGACCGGTTCCCTGTTCCTGAGAAACCACTGAAGCAGCTGTTGCTATAGAGACCCGAACGTTCAAGGTGTTACCTTTTGGGAGTCCTGCCAGCCTTCCCTAAGCTACGTGAGCCTTGTCTTTCGGGAGTCCTGCCATGCCTTCTCTAAGCTGTGTGAGCCTTGGAGGGGGAGCAGGTAGTCAAGGCAGGCTACAGGAGATGGTTTATTGAGCAATAATAGTAGGTTATAGTTTAAGCGATCTCACTGAGGACTGCTCTCTCTTTTCAAGCTCATGTTGGGATAAGTTTCTCTTGTTTTTCAATATCTCTTGACTACCATTATATAACTATTTTACTTCAATTTTAGAGTCATTTTGACAGGTTTCCAAGATAATCTCTTTGTAATTTTATTTAGAATTGCAAAAAGCTCCAACATGCTATTTTGGGAAAACCAAGTAATTTTGCAGTCCTGAGTATTCTAAGATCCAGACGTGCCTTTCCATCTGGGTGAGTTACCTGGTGTGTCACTGGGCAGGGGTACTTTTCTTTTGGCGGAAAATGCCTGGGTGTTGTCACTGGGGGCAGGCACTGCACGCATAAGCTAGGTCATGCTCCTTGGAGGAAATGTGCCTCCCAGCTGGCTCAGTGGTAAAGAATCCACCTGCCAATGCGGGAGAGGCAAGAGATACTGGTTCGATCTCTGGGTTGGGGAGATCCCTTGGAGGAGGAAATGGCAACCCACTCCAGTATTCTTGCCTGGAAAATTCCATGGACAGAGGAGCCTGGCGGGCCACAGTCCATGGGGCCGCAGAGGGTCGGACACGACTGAGTGCTCACACACAAACAAGGTGTTTTCTGTGTGTTTGGATGCCTGACTTTTTCCACACATGCAAGCTCAGGACCTAACCCGCCTGGGTCCACGATCATGTCCGCCATTCCAGTGACCTCTGGACGACCGGGGGAGGGGGGAGGGCTACAGGTGTTTTCATTCTTGTTTTTAATCTTTGTGTTTGTTTTAAAACGACCCTAAGCAGAGAACAGTTGAGAAAAACAGGGACCTGTCTGGATATCATTTACTCGCTGGTGTTCACGTGTAGCAGTTTGGGGTAGGGGTGGGAGCTGTAATTTACCACCATTGGCTCCATGGCGCCCTCTGGTCCGCAGGGAACTCACTGCAACTCTGTGGCTTCTGGGGACAGGTGTGCTGTGCTCTGTTGAACCTGTGCACGCCTGTCTTGCCCTAAGTCTATGCAGCAGCAACCAGGCTGTGAAACGCAGGATACAGCTTGTCGCCACCGTGAGTGAAAGGGTATCTTGTAACCTTAGCCTGTGCCAGCCCCTGAACCCCCCGAGCACTTCAGAGCTTTCCTTGTTAGTGTGGCTCCAGCCGCTGGTCCAAGACCCAGTGTCACGGCATGGATATCAGATTGTTGCCTCATAGGCCTGGGAGATTTGTTCCGCTCGAGAAGTGTTTTCACTAATTATTTCTGACCTGTTTTGTGGCTTCTTACCCATTCCTCCCCCATCCTTTCCAGCCCTTCCTGTGTGCCGCGGCCGTAAAAAGGGCCGCCAGGGTGGTCAGTTCAGGGCCAGGAAGGTGGAATAGAAATGTAACTGCCAGGGTGATTCAGTGCTGGGGAGGTCACTGAGAATGAGCAGAAACTCTGCAGCCGTTCCGTGGGCTGCTGTCAATCATGCCAATGCCCTAGGCACAAGAGGTTCTCAGCGTCCCGGGGCCAAGTTGGCCCAGGACAGGCGGTGCACTGCTCCCACCCTCAGAGCTTTACAATGTGCTCGTTAGTTAGCGTCTTACACGTGCCGAGGAGCGCCGCGGTGGAGCAGGCAGCTTCAGCCCTGCTGAGTGATGCAGCAACTGCGTTAGTGCAGGAACGCAGTTCTTCTGGGCTCCCCAGGTGGCTCGGTGGTAAAGAATCCCTGCCAGTGCTGGAGATTCAGGTTCGATCCCTGGGTTGGGAAGGTCCCCTGGAGGAGGGCAGGGCTACCCACTCCAGGACTCTTGCCCGGAGATTCCCTTGGACAGAGGAGCCTGGTGGGCTACAGTCCTCGGGTGGCTAAGAGTCAGACACGGCTGAGCACACAGCACTCACAAAATTCTTTTCGGCCGAGCAGGTCTCTCTTAGAACTGACTTCAGAAGGGCCGGAGGGCAGCGAGTGTCCCAGTCCAGCCACCCCTACAGCTGACGTCAGTGCTGGACTCCGAGAGCTAGATGTTAAACGAGGTGCGGTCACCATCAGATTCCCCGAAAATATAATTTTGTTTCTTTTCCACAATGTCAGGGATATATTTAGCTGCATCACATGCCATCAATGGTGGACCTTCTAACTCACGTGACACTTTCAGAAAATGGCCTTGCAATGCGTTCGCTGATTAATTTACTCAAACAATAGGTACGAAGGCACTCCTGTGTCTTTAGCGCTGTGCCAAGCAGGGGTGATTTATTAGAGGCTGGGAGTGATGGAGACTGAGAGAGTGGAAGGAATAAAGGAAGCCCACAGCCTTCTGGGGCTCCTGGCTGCTCCCAGGCGGAACCCTGCGGTCAGCTGTGACCCCAGAGGCTCCAGCCTGGGCTGAGAGGGGCGTGTTCCAAGCCAGAAAGTAGGTCATCTTTTCACTGGGGCCCCTGAGGGTGTTACCAGCACTCACAAACTCCATTTTTAATGACCATAACACTGCTGTTCAACAAACTGCCTCACAACTCAGCGGCTTAAGACAATGCCCAGCGTGGCCGGGTGGCTCTCCTGGCCCGGCTGGCTGAGCTGAGGGCCCCCTTTAAGGGCAGCTCTGTTCGCAGGCCCCGCGGCTTCCCTGGACCAACAGCCTGGCCAGGAGCGTTCTCCTCCGTTCAGAGGCAGAGTCGGCAGTCCAGCCACGTGAGCACCTCCAAGCCTCTGCTTGCGTTTCCTCCGCTGACATCGCGTCGGCTAAAGCACGTCAGAGGCGAGGAAATACCTCACTGTTACAGGTGGACAGCTCCCGCTGTACCCAGGCAGCTCGGGACAAGTTGGAGCAATGCTGCAGTCCATCTCTGCAGGAGACATGGGGTGGTGAGGCTGGCTCCCGTGAGGAGGTGGAGATTCTGCCCTCGCACCTGGACGCACCTGGACGTTCTTGGATGCGAGAGTTCTGTTTCCATCCAGTGAGACTGGGGGCTGGCAGCTGACCTTTGGTTTTTGCTTGTTTTCCTTTGGCTGTGCCAGGTCTTATCTGCAGTGTGTGGGACCTTTAGGTGTGGCCTTCATGATCTAGTTTCCTGACCAGGGATTGAACCTGGGCCCCCTGCTCTGGGAGCACAGAGTCTCAGCCACTGCCAGGGAAGCCCCTGGCAGCCAACTCTGCGTAAGACACGGCAGTCCAGGGGTGGAGCTTGGCCGGGTGAGTGGGTGGAGCCCCGGCCTGGGCGTTCTGGCCGCATCCTCCTCGTCCACAGACTCGGGGCCTGTCTTCCGAAGAGCTGGAGGTCAGGGCTGCAGCCAGCACATGCACCCTGATGGTCAGAAGAAGGCTTGTCTCCCCACCCCACACTCTGGAGAACAAACCCCATCCAACCGCAAGATGACGGAGGAACCGTCAGAACGGGATGGAATGTTGAACATGTCTGCAAGAGACATTAGGCCAGAGCGAAAATGGAAGGGAGCGTGGGGCAGACTCTGCAAGACGGCCCTTGTCCTGCGCGGACTGTGGGCTTGGTCACGCGCCCCTTTGGTCAGGGGAACACAGTCATGCGATGCTGGCAGGGGGACAGGGCGGGCGCCCGGAGCTGGGCTCGCCCTCTCTTGCTGCCAAGCACCCTTCCGCTTGCACCTGGACAAGCCCAGGCTGGCCAGCTGGGTGATTAAGGGCAAGGCTGGAGCCTCGCTGATGTCAGGTTTATGCCAGACCTGCCAGTGGGGCCTCTAGGGACCAAGCCCACTGCCAACCTCATAACTAGATGAATCGGGCAAGCTGGCCCCTCACGGCTGCTCAGCTGCGGCGAATGATGACTGTTGACTGTTGAAAGCCTCCACGTTTAGAGGCACGTTGCTCCACAGTGCTGCCGGGTATAAATGCTTACGCCAGGCAGGGAAAACAGGGCAAGCGTGGGGGTTGCCTTGCCTTCAGTGCTGAGAAGTCATGCCGTCCACATTTAAGAATCTTTAAGAATGAAAAGATAAACATGAAGGCTCACGGTGTTTCTGACTAGCCTATTGGGTAGCCGTCATAAATGAGGATATGGTTCTAAATGAAGAGTGCGCCGGGCTTCCCTCGTGGCTCAGGGGTAAAGAACCCAGCTGGCAAATCGTAGAGACGTGGGTTTGATCCCTGGGTTGGGAAGATCCCCTGGAGGAAGACATGGCAGCCCACTCCAGTACTCTTGCCTGGAGAATCCCATGGACAGAGGAGCCTGGAGGGCTGCCGTCTATGGGGTCGCAAAGAGTCAGACACGACTGAATGAGCAAGGCTGATACTTGCCCATGTGAGGGTCTGTGTAGGAATGTTTAAGCATGAAATAAAGTCATTTATAAATTAGGTCATCATATGACTAACCTCAGAGCATCCGACTTAAAATTTAAAACGTTAGATTTGACAGTAAGAATGTAACGGGGACACTGAGTCAGACATGGGCTTCCTGTTTTGTCTTCTCTAAACATGAGCCTTGACCCGGGAAGAGTGTTTCCTACCAACCAGTCTTTCATTGTAGTCTATGCTGCTGCTGCTGCTGCTAAGTCGCTTCCGTCGTGTCCGACTCTTAGCAACCCCCTGGACTGCAGCCCACCAGGCTCCTCCGTCCATGGGATTTTCCAGGCAAGAGTACTGGAGTGGGTTGTCATTGCCTTCTCTGATTGTAGTCTATAGCACTCAGCTAAAAGAATGTAATTATCTGAAATAAATACATCAAGTTCCCAGAGAATTACAGACTTGTAGGCCTGGGGGTGGATAAAATAGCAGAAATCTGAGAAATCGTTTGGTTTCCAACAAGGAAACTAAGACAAGTCATGTTATTTCTTTTTTCTTTTTATTTATTTATTTTTTTTTTTGTGGCTGTGCTGGGTCTTAGTTGTGGCATGTGGTACCTAGATCTCTGACCAGGGTTGGAAACCGGGCCCCCTGTGCTGGGAGCACAGAGGGTTATTTCAACGATTTACTTATGTTTACACGACTAGATAGGAGCAGGGTTGAGATTAGAACAAAATTAGGGCTTCCCTGGTGGCTCAGATAGTAAAGAATCTGCCTGCAATGCAGGAAAGACCTGGGTTTGATCCTTGGGTTGGGAAGATACCCTGGAGAAGGAAATGGCAACCCACTCCAGTGTCCTTATCTGGAGAATTCCATGGACAGAGGAGCCTGGTGGGCTGCTGTCAATGGGGTCGCATAAACACTTTGGCTGCTTTCCAAGAAGAAAATGTTAAATTTCTTCCACTCCACCACCCGAGTGTTTATTAGCCTCAGAACTTAGCATGTTTTCAGATAAATGTTACATTACACATGAGTCATTTTACATACGTACACATATCCATGAAGCATTGCCAACATATTTGTGATTTTCTGAGCCTTTAAGGGACACCGGGGACTTCCCTGGTGGTCCAGTGGCTAAGATTTCTCCTCCCAGTGCAGGGGGTGGCGGTTCAGTCCCTGGTAGAGGGGCTAAGATCCCAGATGCCTCAGTGCGCGGGGGAAAAAAACAAAACATTACACAGAAACATTATTGTAACAAGTTAAAGACTTTAAAAATGGTCCACGTAAAAAATCTTAAAAAAAAAAAAATAGCGTTGCATGGAAGTCTCACACTGGACATCTTACATCGAGTTGCTGCCTCCTCGAGATCTCTCTAGTACAGCATCAAGCCTTTCCTTTGGTTCTCGCTCGTGGCTGTTGGCCCCTTTTTCATGGTTGCAGCTGTTTCACTGACCTTATTTCCTGACTGGGAGTCTGCCCAGGCAGCTGTGGAAAACAAAAACCCCAGAAGCACAGAATTTAACAGTTGCATACATTTATTTAAACATAACAATGCGGGCAGGGCTCCTTATGTTAAAAATCTTCTGTACACGTGTTTCGAAGCCAAAGATTACCGAATTTCTGAAATAAAGCTTGTGGAAACATTGGCAGGCGTGAGTGGACTTGGTAAGCTGATGGTCCCGAGAGCCAGATGTGACGATAAAATGCTTCTTAGAGACGCATTTTCCAAGTTAAACAAGATTTGTGAAGACAGTCAGCACAGTGGCAGGATAAGAACTCAGGTCAACAGGGAACCAGGGAAGAGTCTGTGTGTGGTGCCTGAAGAGAAGCCTGCTGTGAGCGCTGCCTAAAGATTTGTGTTATACACATTCACTCAGAAATATCTGGAAGCACCTAGAGTTGGTCTAAGGTTGCATGTGCATGCCTGCCTGTGTGCTCAGTCGTGTCTGACTCATTGTGATCCAAGAACTGTAGCCCGCCAGGTTCCTCTGTCCATGGGATTCTCCAGGCAAGATACTGCACTGGATTGCCACTCCCTTCTCCAGGGGATCTTCCCGACCCAGGGATCGAACCCAGGGTCCTGCATCGGCAAGTGGAGCCGATGAGCCACGGAGCCACCAGGGAAACCCCAGAATAGCATACAACGAATTGTTAAAGCTGCGAAATGGTCACTGCTTTCCATGTTAGAGATTCTTTGTGATAAACTTTCAGTCCCAACCTTAACTTGAGCTGGTAGATTGGGAATATTACCCCCCCCCCCCCCCACACACACACACACTCTCAGTCTCCAGCTGAAACAGATCTATATTTTCTGTTTTTCTGTTACGAATTGCAGAGTTGCTTTGAATTGCCATTTGTTATTGCCATTCCTCCACTAGGGTGCAGTTGTCCGGAGGGTTTCTGCCTTGTTAAAGTGCAACGCAAGCCAACAGCTCTCCCGGTTTCTATTTCTCACGTTGCATTAGGCCTTCAACAGGATGCATTCCTCTGCTTAGAAGCCTTTGTCCTATTGCCAGATTATATAATCTTTGTATTTTGAGACCTTTCTGGAGACTTTTCGCTGAATGTTGCTTTCCTCCAAACAAAGGCCATTGTTTAATTCCTGAGTCTTGGGGAGGGCTCAGAATGAAAGGAGAAGGGGCGTCAGATGGAATGTCAGCCTGAATGGGACTGAATGTCACTGGCCTGGGGAAAGAAGGGGAGGCTGGGACCTGTGCTCGGGGCGGGCCCAGCGGGAAGTGGGCAGCTCATGGTGCTTTGCTTTGTTTTGGTTTATCCGGCTGCGCCGAGCCTTCATTGCCCATGTGGGGTCTTTGGGGTGGCACGCAGGCTCTCGGTTGCAGCATGTGGGATCTTAGTTCCCTAACCGGGGATCAAACTCAGGCCCCCTGTGTTGGGAGCATGGAGTCTTAACCACTGGGCCACCAGGGAAGTCCCAGCAATGTAGTTTGGGGCCATGGGGCCTCGAGCCAAGGGCTGCCCTCAGGGTGACCTCCGTGTTTATCTTGGCTTCTTGCTGGAGGGGTGGTGTGCAAATACAGCCCAGGGAAGTCCAGTCCAGTGGAGATGACCAGCTTCCTGGGCAGAGGAAACAGAGCGGAGAGCATGGCTGCTGAGACGGCTGCAATCCGTGGATCGGTACCAGATGGAAGGGGAATTCCTTAATGCTAGAGAAGGTTCCCTGTCAGGTACCTGGCCAGACCCTCAACTGGACACATTTAGGGCGAGACACCACGAGGCCCAGGAGACAGCAGCTCCCAGGGAGCAGAGAGTTCAGAGGTCACACGGTGCTGGAGGATTCCAGCCAGCCTAGCCAGCGGCCTTGGTGGACATCCCTTCTGGGCATTCGCTTAAAACCCCAAAAGGCCTAGTTCACATATCCTGAACATCCTCATGAAGACCAGCCATCACGCCACGGGAACAGAGGGCCCATAGGACAGTATCAGGTTATCTGAAGTATGCACAGGTGACATTCCAGAGGGAGAAGAGGGACAGAGCAGAGAAACAGCTGAGGAAACAATGGTGAGTACTTCCTGAAACTGATGAGTTAGCCCAGGGATCCCAAGAGGCCAGTGAGCTCAGAAAACTCACAAAGACCAAGAAGGAGCATCTGAGCACGTTGCAGTCGAGGTGATGGAAACCGAACGTGGAGAGAGGGGTCTTGAAAGCAGGCAGAAAATCAAGAAATTGCATCCAGAGGAACAGAAAACAGATACCTGTGAGGGGAACGGTAGAACGTTGGCTCCCCCAGGGCTGGCGGAGGAGACAGCAAGTGAATGGCATCCGAAGGGTGATGAAAGGAGAAGACGCAGAGTGCTAAATCCAGTCAAACGCCTTTCAAAAATGCAGGTGAAATAAAGACATTTTCCCAAAAGTTAAAGCTAAAATAAATTCTGGCTAGAAGGGCTGCACTGTAAGAATTACCAAAATTCTCCAGGATGAAGAGAAAAGACCCCGGTTAGAAGTCCATATATTCGCAAAGGAATCAGGACCACTGGAAAATAGATGGCCATATAAGCATAAAAGATGAGTTTAAAAAACACATTGGAAAATTACTGACCGTTTAAAAACAAATGGTAAGAATGTGGTGGGATTTATGTCATAGGTAGAATTCAAAGATCTGAGGTGGAGTGTGATGAAGTCAGGATGCATGCCGTTATCTCCAGAGTAGATACGACAGTGTAACACGAAGAGTTATAACTAAATCCAAGAGCGGAGGCACCTCCCTGGTGGTCCAGGGTGAAGAGTTCCCCTTCCCATGCTTGGGATGTGAGTTTGATCCCTGGTTGGGGAACTAAGACCCCACAAGCTGTGGGACAACTGAGTTCATGTGCCACTATGTGGCTCCGCTGGTGAAGAATCCGCCTGCAGAGCAGGAGGCTGGGTTCAGTCCCTGGGTTGGGAAGATCCCCTGGAGAAGGGAATGGCTACCCACTCAGTATTCTGGCCTGGAGAATCCCATGGACCATATAATCTATGGGGTCTCCAAGAGTCAGACACAACTGAGCGACTTTCACTTTCACCAGAGAGAAGCTTGTGGACCGCAACAAAGGTCTTGCATGCGGCAACAAAGACCCACTGCAGTCAAATTCATTAATTAATTTTTAAAAATCCAATAGAGGAGATAAAAAGGAACACAAAAAAGCTTGAAGAGTCTGGAAAGGAGGAATAGAGGATCAGAAAGGACACATGGAAAACAAATAGCAAGGTGGGAGACTTAAACTCAGTCATGTGGGAAACTTACATGTACATGGAATAAACCCCAGTGAAAAGGGCAGAGATTGTTAGATTTGATAGGAAGCAAAGACTCAACTCTTCATTAACAAGTGAAGTGAAGTCCTCAGTCGTGTCCGACTCTTTGTGACCACATGGACTGTAGCCTATCAGGCTCCCGTGTCCATGGGATTTTCCAGGCAAGAATACTGGAGTGGGTTGCCATTTCCTTCTCCAGGGATCTTCCCCACCCGGGGATTGAACCAGGGTCTCCCGCATTGTAGGCAGAGGCTTTTACTGTCTGAACCACCAGGGAAGCCTTTGTTAACAAAACACTCTTTAAATATAAATACAAATATAGGGAGGTTAAAAGTAAAAAAATGTAAAGAGAAATTTAAGACAGCTGATTCAGCCATATTAATACATTGCTGTTTTTTAATATAGCTGATGTAACTTGTCAACTTTAACAATACAATAGGCAGCTATTTCACCAGCAGAAGCAAGTTTATCTGGGAAGAGCAGAGAGATTACTATTCAGAATATGTGAACCAGGGTGAACCGCAGGCAAATCCAGAGAATAAGGAAGGGAACTTGCTTTTATAGGGAAAAGGGGGGAGTTGGGAGGGGCTAGCCTAGGTATCCCGTAACACAATCAGCTATATAGTACTGCCCTGTAACAGGTTTATAATACTTTCCACACAAGTAATACATAGCAAACATAAGAAAGAGCGGCATTTTCAATCCCACAGGACCGAACCCTGGAAAGCACAGCACTGCAGCCCGACAGCTGGACGGCGGCTGCCTCGGGTGCACAGGCGAGAAGAGGCACCGCCTGGCGGAGGGACAGCAGGTGGAGGATGGTGCAGCTGAAGGCTCGTCGGCAGTAGGGGACAGGGAGGTTGATGGCACAGGCTCCAGCTCCTTGCTGGAGCCAGGTACATGTTCACACCTTTGAATGTTTGCAACTTGGAAGTTTGTGCGTAGGGAACTCACTGTAAGTGAAAAGACCGCAGGTTGTCAGGAGATATTTGCTGTAACCGGGGTGCCTACTCTTTACTTTTATGCAATTGGGTATCTGCTTCCCCAGAGGCATTTATGAATGTGCAGCTATTGCAAAATAGTGATACCACCTTGGTTGGTGAACAAAGTGGCTGTTGCTGGAAGAACACCTGGAAGTTCTTGAGAAGGTGGTTACAGAGGCTCAATGGGACTGACCTGTGAGCTAGTCTGTTTGGTTGCTGTTCAGTCTCTCAGTCGTGTCCAACTCTTCACAACCCCGTGGACTGCAGCACGCCAGGCTTCCCTGTCCATCACCAACTCCCAGAGTCCACCCAAACCCATGTCCCTCGAGTCGGTGATGCCATCCAACCATCTCATCCTCTGTCATCCCCTTCTCCTCCTGCCCTCAATCTTTCCCAGAATCAGGGTCTTTTCAAGTGAGTCAGCTCTTCCCATCAGATGGCCAAAGGATTGGAGTTTCAGCTTCAACATCAGTCCTTCCAGTGAACACCCATCTCCTTTAGGATGGAGTGGTTGGACCTCCTTGCAGTCCAAGGGACTTTTAAGAGTCTTCTCCAACACCACAGTTCAAAAGCATCAATTCTTCGGTGCTCAGCTTTCTTTATAGTCCAACTCTCACGTTCATACGTGACCACTGGAAAAACCATAGCCTTGACTAGCGGACCTTTGTTGGCAAAGTCATGTCTCTGCTTTTTAATATGCTGTCTAGGTTGGTCATAACTTTCCTTCCAAGGAGTAAGCATCTTTTAATTTCATGGCTGCAATCACCATCTGCAGTGATTTTGGAGGCCAGAAAAATAAAGTCTGACACTGTTTCCACTGTTTCCCCATCTATTTCCCATGAAGTGATGGGCCCAGATGCCCTGATCTTCGTTTTCTGAATGTTGAGCTTTAAGCCACCTTTTTCACTCTCCTCTTTCATTTTCGTCAAGAGGCTCTTTAGTTCTTCACTTTCTGCCATAAGGGTGGTGTCATCTGCATATCTGAGGTTATTGATATTTCTCCCGGCAATCTTGATTCCAGCTGGTGCTTCTTCCAGCCCAGAGTTTCTCATGATGTACTCTGCATATAAGTTAAATAAGCAGGGGGACAATATACAGCCTTGACGTACCCCGTTTCCTATTTGGAACCAGTCTGTTGTTCCATGTCCAGTTCTAACTGTTGCTTCCTGACCTGCATATAGGTTTCTCAAGAGGCAGGTCAGGTGGTCTGGTATTCCCATCTCTTTCAGGATTTTCCACAGTCTATTGTGATCCACACAGTCAAAGGCTTTGGCATAGTCAATAAAGCAGAAATAGGTGTTTTTCTGGAACTCTCTTGCTTTTTCGATGATCCAGCAGATGTTGGCAATTTGATCTCTGGTTCCTCTGCCTTTTCTAAAACCAGCTTGAACATCTGGAAGTTCACGGTTCACGTACTGCTGAAGCCTGGCTTGGAAAATTTTGAGAATTACCTTACTAGCGTGTGAGATGAGTGCAATTGTGCGGTAGTTTGAGCATTCTTTGGCATTGCCTTTCTTTGGGATTGGAATGAAAACTGACCTTTTCCAGTCCTGTGGCCATTGCTGAGTTTTGCAAGTTTGCTGGCATATTGAGTGCAGCACTTTCACAGTGTCATCTTCCAGGATTTGAAATAGCTCAACTGGAATTCCATCACCTCCACTAGCTTTGTTCGTAGTGATGCTTTCTAAGGCCCACTTGACTTCACATTCCAGGATGTCTGGCTCTAGGTGAGTGATCACAGCATCGTGATTATCTGGGTTGTGAAGACCTTTTTTGTACAGTTCTTCTGTGTATTCTTGCCACCTCTTCTTAATATCTTCTGCTTCTGTTAGGTCCATACCATTTCTGTCCTTTATTGAGCCCATCTTTGCATGAAATGTTCCCTTGGTATCTCTAATTTTCTTGCAGAGATCTCTAGTCTTTCCCATTCTGTTGTTTTCCTCTATTTCTTTGCATTGATCGCCGAGGAAGGCTTTCTTCAATGATACCATCCAGCCATCTCATCCTCTGTCATCCCCTTCTCCTTTTGCCTTCAGTCTTTCTCAGCATCAGGGTCTTTTTCAATGAGTCAGTTCTTTGCATCAGGTGGCCAAAGTATTGGAGTTTCAGCTTCAGCATCAGTCCTTCCAAAGAGGCATGGCTCACAACTTCAGTGAGTTGCGCGAGCCCCTTCCCCACGACAAGGCAGTGCTCCGTGCAGGGTCTGGCTGTGCAGGGAGAAAAGGGCACCGCAGGACTCAGTGCACTGTGCTCTCCAGCTATCAAGGCAATAAGTTTTCCAAGCATGAGGGGCGTCCCCAAACTTCCACCGGTGAAGGCGTAACCAGGGGATATGCACCAGCCCCTCCCACAAATGATACTGTCTACGGATTTCTGGCACAGAGGCTGAGCATTACTTAGCCAGACCCCGACTTCCGTCAGATAGTCAAGATCTTGTTTTCCCATCTCAGGGCAGGGTCAAATTGAAGCAAGTAATAAATTTAGGTGGGCTTAGCTCCCTGGCTCTATAAAGTGGACCTGTGGGATAACCTGGACTGCCCACAGCGCCTGAAACCCCTGTGAGGTCACTTACAGGGTGAACCAAAGGGCCATTGGTGTTCTGGATGGACTGAGGTTTCTGACGGCTAATCTAGCCATCAGAGAGGTTTTTGCAAGGGGTTGGGCAGTGTGGACAGGAACCTTGTTCCTCGGTGGAGGTGAGGAGGACACAGGTGAGATGCAGTGTGGGAAGAATGGTCTTCAGGCCTCTTCGGATGTCTTGGGAAAGATGTTGGCCTCTGACGTCCACTCCCCAGGTCTCGAGGGCTCTGTCTTCAGGCTGCTGGGCGGCAAGAAGGTCCACGTGGGGCTCAGGTCTTGCTGTAGGGCAGCTTGTGGACCCGGGAGTCCCCTTCCTGGAGGGGGCGGCACAGACGTCAGTCAACAGCAGTTGGTGGGGCCCTTCCGGCGGGGCTAGACACAGTCCTTTGGGACGTAGGTTCTGGGTGTGATGTTAATATTGGTTTTCATTTCACTGTGCAAAGAGTGCTCCACGTGGTTATTTTTTGCTACTTTTTACTTTAAAAATCTGTTTTATGTTTGTACGCACTACTGTATGTATGTATTTTTTTAATTTATCTGAGGCTGTGCCGGGTCTTTGGCTGTGTGCAAGCCCTCTCTAGTTGCGGTGAGCGGGCTTCTCGTTGCGGTGGCTTCTCTCTCGTGGAGCGCAGGTGCTCGGCCCGTGGGCTTCAGTACCTGCAGCCTGTGGGCTCCGTGGCTGTGGCTCGCTGGCCTGGGAGCGTGCAGGTTTCAGTAGCTGTGGCACGTGGGCTCAGCTCTCTGTGGCACGTGGAGCCTTCCCAGACCAGGGATTGAACCCATGTCCCCTGCACTGGCAGCTGGGTTCTCATCCACTGTCCACCAGGCACGCCTCGCACGGGTATTTCTAACAGAAGCAGTTAAGCCTCTGCAACACAGATGTGTGTCTCCATTTATCAGTTGTGGATGAAGCGGGAGGCAAGTGCCTTGGGCGTCTTGAGATGATGTCAAAGGGTAAGGGTTTGTGATCCCTAAAGGGGGAAGGCCTAGGATTCAGGAGGACCAGCAGCTGTGCTGTTAGCCACACACTCTACAGACGTCCAACCTAGACAGCATATTGAAAAGCAGAGACATTACTTTGCCAACCAAGGTCCGTCTAGTCAAAGCTATGGTTTTTCCAGTAGTCATGTATGGATGTGAGAGTTGGACTATAAAGAAAGCTGAGTGCCAAAGAATTGATGTTTTGAACTGTGGTGTTGGAGAAGACTCTTGAATCCCTTGGACTGCAAGGAGATCCAACCAGTCCATCCTAAAGGAGATCAGTCCTGGGTGTTCATTGGAAGGACTGATGCTGAAGCTGAAACTCCAGTACTTTGGCCACCTGATGTGAAGATCTGACTGACTGGAAAAGACCCTGATGCTGGGAAAGATTGAGGGCAGGAGGAGAAGGGGATGACAGAGGATGAGATGGCTGGATGGCATCACCGACTCGATGGACCTGAATTTGAGTAAGCTCTGTGAGTTGGTGATGGACAGGGAAGCCTGGCGTGCTGCAGTTCATGGGGTCGCAAAGAGTTGGACACGACTGAGCAACTGAACTGAACTGATGTTGTTACTGGATTCAACCAGCCCAGGGGATCGAGGATGAGACGCACAGTGAAACCGCTGCAGAACCAGTCACACAGCACAGACGCACTGTAGTATTTGCTGGTAAAGTGAGTTCCCCGGTCACTGAGTTTCAAGAGAGGTTCCCTGGGCGGGAGTGGTCTCCACCTGGACTTGGGCCACAGCAGAAGCAGTAGCTTATCCCTAGAGGAAGCTTTCAGTCCATGAGAAAACATACCCACCACAACCAGAGCATATTTATGTCCACGAGGTGGGGGAGGCTGGATAAAATCAGCTGCCAAGCCTTGAAGTGGCCTGGAACAGTACAAGCGTGCGTGCGTGCTCAGTCGCTTAGTCGTGTCCGACTCTGTCTGACCCCATGGACTGTAGCCCACCAGGCTCCTCTGTCCATGGGATTCTCCAGGCAAGAATACTGGAGTGGGTTGCCATGCCCTCCTCCAGGGGATCTTCCCAACCCAGGGACTGAACCTGCATCCCTTGAGACTTCTGCATTGGCAGGAGGGTTCTCTACCAGCTGCACCACATGGGATTCCCACTGGGCTAGAGTAACCGAACCAAGGGCATTGTTTTAAGTAGACCAAAACGCACAGTACCGAAGAACCAGAGCAGCGTTGTCCTTATTCTCTTGAAGAACCGTCAGTAAGCCATGAGATGTCAGCATTACTCAGAAGCTTCTTAAAGGTCGTTGGGGGTGGGTGTCAGGAGGCATCTGTCAGTGTTAACAGCTGTGGGGGGACTGTAGGAGGGGAGGGGAGCGGGATTGAGGTTATAAAAAGGAGAGAAAGTTATACAAGAAGTGGTTAATATAAGAATTTCGTAAGAAGGGAGACAGCTGGCAAAGAGATGTGTGTGGCGAGATTTTAGAGGGGCTCCCACCACGTGAGACGTGAACGTGGTCACAGGCAATCCCATAACTGTTTCCTCGGTGGCCTTGACCAAAGGGGCAGCTGGCAGGGGGGATGGCTTTAAGGCAGGAAGGGCACTCTTGGGCGACAAGGTCTGGTTTTGGTACCCCGTGGGCTGATGGGGAGACCCGTGCTTTGGAGGGAGAACCCCAAGAGCACTCCCTTCTTTCCTGCTCACAGAAAGGAAAAAAAGACATTGATTCATGGGAGGCCCAAGGGCAGAAGGGCTCATTACATTTTCCTTCAAGGCTTTAAAGACTATGTCCTCCTGTTCTCCCCGTAGAATTGAGTTGGTCATTTTTTTTTAGTGAAACATGAGGGGCCTTGGCCATGAGAGAAAAATCTGGAATCCAATTCCAACAATAGCCTGCCTCCGCGCCCCCCACGCCCCGCCTGGCAAACTTCCTAACTATGAGGTTTATTTGGAGGTTTCAGACAGCTCAGGGTGCCATGAAGTCTTTCTGATCTAGGTGGAGCTCTTATCCTGGTATAAAGTGAAGTCGCTCAGTCTGATTCTTTGCTACCCCATGAACTGTATAGCCAACCAGGCTCCTCTGTCCATGGGATTCTCCAGGCAAGAATACTGGAGTGAGTTGCCATTTCCTTCTCCAGGGGATCTTCCTGACCCAGGGATCAAACACGGGTCTCCCGCATTGCAGGCAGATGCTTTACCCTCTGAGCCACCAGGGAAGCCCAATCAGGGAAGCCTTTTACCAGCCCTTATCCCGGTATGAGGTGACCCAAACACTGAGCCTGGCTTTGGACAGGCTGAAGTGTCTCCTTGGTGGCCTCGCACTCTTTTAGGGCTAGCGTCTTGGTCAGTGGATGCCGCCTTCCTGTGAGGGGACCTGGGACAGGGAATGAAAAGTGAGCTATCTAAGTAGAAGCTCTGCTGCTGCTAAGTCACTTCAGTCGTGTCCGACTCCGTGTGACTCCATAGACGGCAGCCCACCAGGCTCCCCCGTCCCTGGGATTCTCCAGGCAAGAGCACTGGAGCGGGTTAAGTAGAAGCTCTAGGAAACGTTTTATCATCTGGATCAGCCTTCAGGACACAAGTAAGACGGGATTTTGGGAAAAGACCGAAACACTGCCCAGGGGGACTGTGTTCCCTCCCAAGAGGCGGCGAGCTCGTCACCCAGAGCACAGGAGAAGGCAGCGTCTGCATGGGTGACTCAGCAGGATTTGCTTCCTCCTGGGGTGGACGCCGGAAACGCCAGAGGACCAGGACCAGCTGGGTGCTGAGCAAGGGCAGCGTTTCTCACCGCCTGGAGGTTCTGGACGAATCGCCACCTCGGCCACTGGGTTTCTTGCCTTTAATGAATCAATTTCCGGCCGCCCTGGGTCTCTGTTGCTGCCTGCAGGCTTTCTCTGGTTGCGGTGAGTGGGGGCTCCCCCTTGTTGAAGAGCCGGGGCCCTAGGACGCACAGGCTCGGTTGCTCCAAGGCACGTTGCATCTTCCAGGACCAGGGATCAAACCCACGATGTCCCCTGCATTAGCAGCTTGATTCTTATCCACGCTGCCTCCACGGAAGTCTGGCCGTTGGGTTTCTTTCTCCTGCCCTGGAGAGGGGCTTCCGGGGCTGATTCAGGAGAGGGCTTGGACCAGCCCCTGCAGCTCCTTGGGGTTCAGGCAGCCTGGAACCCTGAGGCTTGTAACACTTCCTCCTCCAACATCCTGGCTTCTTGCACGTAACGGCAGAGACCAGAGAGGCTTTGATTTTGTTCAGGGGCCTCCACTTGTTGCAGCTGAAAACTGAGGATTTGACCAAAAAAAAAAAAATCCATTTCTTTGTTTGGCCGTGCCGGTCTTTGTTACGTCCTGCGGGATCTAGTTCCCTGACCGGGGTCAAACCCAGGCCCCTCGCATCGGGAGTGCGATGGGGAAGCCACCGGATCACCAGGGAAGTCCTGAAAATTGGGGATTTTTATGACTCTTCTTGGTTGATGCTGAACCGCCGAAGGTGCGAGTGAGCTGATCTGCCACGTCGGGTGGACGAGCCTCCTGTTCCCTCCACGTCCTTTTCACCAGGAGGAGAAGGTGCCTGTTGGGCGTGTGAACACAGAATGCAAAGCCTCCATAGGGAGACTGGGGTTTGCAAGATTCGAAGCCAGTTGTGATCGTCACGGACTGACTCATCACACCTCTGCACACAAGCTGGAATTTTGTCCCAGGCCACAGGCTCGGGAAAGGCTGTGGTGACTGCCGGTGAAGCTCTCTGCCGGGGTTTCCACACCTTCCCCCAAACAAGGCTTGTGTCTCTAAATCCCTTTTGGGGTGTTGCCACTGAGCCAACTCCATCCATCGCTAAGCCTGACTTTCACCCACAAGCGCGTGAATCAACCGATACAAATCTGAAAAGCCCGGCGAGCGGGTCTGAGTGACCCCCTTAAATTCATCAGCGCGTCTGTGGGGTCTTCTGGCGCTTTTGGAAAATCCTGAACCACAGCTCGCACTTTTGGCCACAGCGTGTGGCTCAGCTCGGTCCAGTTCAAGAGGCTGAGAGACTTCAGGGCTGATGCTTGAAAGAAGCTTTTCAGGGAGATAAAGTGCAGTTTAACACATGAGGGTTGATATGCACAGAACAGAGGCTTTTGCTTTCTTTGTCCTTTTCATGGCGGCGGGAGGGGTGCCACTCAGTGTAAGAGCATGTATCTGCCCCTGTAGAGTTCCATTCCATTATTAAAGTAGTGTTTCTGCCAACCTCCCCAGCCTGAAGCTCGACACAGTAACTATCTTGTACAACTATCTTGAAGACAACTTTGTCAGCTGCTTTACTTTAAAAAGGTTATTTTTAAATCCTGTTCTTTTGACTAAAGATTGTACATTTCCAAGAATCCTTTGAAAAACTTCAGTTGTGATGCTTACAGTTTTTTTCTATAATAGATCATTTTGGTGATTAAGTTTGTCCCCTTTGACAGAAAACACATCAGTGAATTCCTAAGGTTCAGGGGGGAGTTTGTTGCATAGGGTTTTAGGTAGGGGGGCTACAGAGGAAATCAGTCCTGCATATTCACTGGAAGGACTGATGCTGAAGCTGAAACTCCAATACATTGGCCACCTGATGGGAAGAGCTGACTCATTGGAAAAGACCCTGATGCTGGGAAAGATTGAGGGCAGGAGGAGAAGGGGACGACAGAGGATGAGAGGGTTGGATGGCACTACCGACTCGATGGGCATGAGTTTGAGTAAGCTCTGGGAGTTGGTGATGGACAAGGAGGCCTGGCGTGCTGCGATTCATGGGGTCGCAAAGAGTCGGACACGACTGAGTGGCTGAACCGAACTGACCTACAGAGCTGTTCTACACTGAGATTATGGTGATGATTTCGTTTGTCAAACTTCACGGAGACTTTTAGGGAATATAAATTCTACTTCAGTAAACGTGACCTTAAAACCTTAAAGAAAACAAACTAACAACAGCTTGGAGTGCAGTCTTAGTGCAAATATAGAGAATTGGAGGTTCATTTGGAAATTCAGATGGTCTAACCCTAAAATGGCAGGTTCTATGCATTCAGAAGGGCAGAGAGCGAGGGTGGGCTCAGAGGGGGTGCAGGGCAGGGGGTGCAGGAGGCTGGTGTCGGGCTGGACTGGTGGCCACCTGGTGCAGTCTGGGACAAGAGGAAGACACACAGGCTGGCACCCGGGACAAAGAACTGGGGGGAAGGGAACACAAGGGGCATGGGGACTCAAAAGCCATCTTGCTCTTTTCTAGTTTTTTAATAATTTTGTCCATGTGTGTGTTTATTACTGGCTGTACTGGGTCTTCACTGCTGCGTGGGCTTTGCTCTAGTTGCAGTGAGTGGGGCTATGCTTCAGTTGTGGGGTGTGGACTTCTTGTTGCAAAACACGGGCTGCAAGGCACAGGCTCAGTCGTGGCGCTCGGGCTTAGCTGCTCCGCGGCACGTGGGTCTTCCCGGACCAGGGATCGAACCTGCGTCTCCTGCACTGCAGGCAGATTCTTTACCACGAAGCCACCAGGGAAGCCCTCTCTTCTAGTTTTTCAGTTATATGGGCCAATTTAGTAACAGAATCTTGCAAAGAGGCCATTTTAGAGTTTTGTGCACATTTGGAAGCCTCCAGATACCAGTGAAGAAAAATACCCCATTCACGTTATTTAATTTTCGAGTCCTTCAATTTAATCTTAAGAAAAGCAAGTCTGGGGAGATCGAAAGTTCCCCGCATTGGCCCTTGTAATCCTGGATTACCTTTAGTTTGTTTGGCCGACTTAGTTAAAGGCCTGTGGGTGGGTGGGTGGGAGAATGTCCATAGTTTTTAAACATAAAACAGGCCAGATCCCCAGAAGGAGGGCTGCCTCAGACCATTTAGATGACTGGGATCCTGTTTTCCTAAGTTCTCTTGAAAACTCAAGCTGCTAGAGGCCTAGCCCAGACTCTGAAAGGGATATAGAAACTACGAAACAAGGGCCTGGATCCCAGTTGGCTCAGTCCCCAAAGAGAGCCTCAATTTCACACACTTAGCTCTTTTTCTTTAATGTTTTAATTAAAAAATAAGAAAATTGTTTTGCTTGTAATTGTTTTTACTTTTTATTTTATATTGGGGTATAGTTCATTTGGACTGCAAGGAGATCCAGCCAGTCCATTCTAAAGGTGATCAGTCCTGGGTGTTCATTTGAAGGAATGATGCTAAAGCAAAAACTCCAATACTTTGGCCACTTCATGGGAAGAGTTGACTCATTGGAAAAGACTCTGATGCTGGGAGGGACGACAGAGGATGAGACGGCTGGATGGCATCACTGACTCAATGGACGTGAGTCTGAGTGAACTCCGGGAGTTGGTGATGGACAGGGAGGCCTGCCATGCTGCGATTCATGGGGTCGCGAAGAGTTGGACACGACTGAGCGACTGAACTGAACTGATAGTTCATTTGGGCTTCCCTAGTGGCTCAGATGGTAAAGAGTCTGCCAGCAATTCAGGAAACCTGAGTTTGATCCCTAGGTCAGGAAGATCCCCTGGAGAAGGGCATGGCAACCCACTCCAGCATTCTTGCCTGGAGAATCCCATGGACAGAGGGGATGAGCTACAGTCCATGAAGTTGCAAAGAGTCGGACATGACTAAGGGACTGACAGTTGTTTTCATAGCTGATTTACAATGCTGTGTTATGTCAGGCGCATATAGAATGTTCAGTCACACGTATACACATATCTTCTCTTTTTCCGATTTTTTTTCCCGTTTGGTTATTACAGAATATTGAGTAGAGTTCCCTGTGCTATGTCACAGGTCCTTGTTGATTAACCAGTTCATATATGACAGTGTGTGCATGTTAATCCCGACCTCCTACTTTATTCCTCCCCACCACCTTTCCCCTTTGGTCACCATAACTTTATTTTCTAAGTCTGTGAGTCTGTCTCTGGTTTGTAAATAAGCTCATTTGTATCATCTTTTTAAAAAAATTTTATTTTTAGTTGAAGGATGATTACAGTACTGTGTTGGTTTCCGCCATACGTCAACATGGATCGGCCACAGGTATGCATACAAGCTCGCCCTCTTGAGCCTCCCTCCCGCCTCCCACCCCATCCCAGTGCTCTGAGTTGCTGCAGAGCCCCCGCTGGGGTTCCCTGAGCCACACAGCAGATTCCCACCGCCTGTCTAGTGTACACATGAATCGCATAAGTTTCCACTTTACTCTCTCCGTCTGTCCCACCCTCTCCTTCTTACCCCCTCCCTTCCGTGTCCGTAAGTCTGTTCTCTGTGTCTCTGTCTCCACTGCTGCCTGCAAATAGGTTCATCAGGACCATCTTTCTGGATGCCATATATATGGGTTAAGATACGGTATTTGTTTTTGTCTTTCTGACTTACTCCACTGTGTATAATAGGCTGTAGGTTGATCCACCTCATTAGCGCTGACTCAAACGCACTCCTTGTATCATATTTTTAGATTCCACATATAAGTGATGACATATATTTGTCTCTGTCTGACTTCCTTCACTTAGTATGATAATCTCTAGGTCCATCCATGTTGCTGCAAATGGCATGATTTCATTCTTGTTTATGGCAGAGCAATGTTCCACTGTGTGTGGTGTGTGTGTGTGTGTGTTTACACACCGCACCTTCCTTATCTGTTCCTCTGTTGCTGGGCACTCTGGTGGCTTCCATGTCCTGGCTGCTGTAAGAAGAGCTGCAGCGAGCACTGGGCTGCGTGTGTCTGTTTTGAACTATGGTTTCCTCTGGATGTATGTCCAGGAGCAGGATTGCTGGATTGTACGGTAGCTCTATTTTCAGTTAGTTTTTTTTTTTCTTGTTTTAAGGAAACTGCATACTGTTCTCCATAGTGGCTAAATCAATTTCTATTCCCACCAACAGTCTAGGAGGGTTCCCTTTTCTCCAAACCCTCTCCAGCATTTATTGCTTCTAGACTTTTTAATGATGGCCATTCTGACCAGTGTGAGGTGATACCTCACTGCAGTTTTAATTTGCAATTATTTTAACTTTAATTTCTCTGGTAATTAGTAAAGTATAGCATCTTTTCATGTGCTTTTCGGCCATCTGCGTGTCTTCTTTGGAGAAAAGTCTATTTAGGTCTTCCGCCCAGTCTTGATTGGGTTGTTTGTGGGTTTTCTTTGTTTGCTTTGATACTGAGCTGCTTGAGCTGTTTTAATTTTGGAAATCAATCCCTTGTTGGTTACTTTGCAAGTAATTTCTCCCATTTTGTGGGGTTATCTTTTTATTTATGGTGTCCTTTGCTTGCAAAGGCTTTTAAGGTTAATTAGGAGAAGGCAATGGCACCCCACTCCAGTACTCTTGCCTGGAAAATCCCATGGACGGAGGGGCCTGGTGGGCTGCAGTCCATGAGGTTGCACAGAGTCGGACACGACGGAAACGACTTAGCAGCAGCAGCAGCGGGCCCCATTTGTTTCCTTTTGTTTTTATTTTCATTACTGTAGAAGTGAAGTCAAAGTTGCTCCTTTGTGTCCAACTCTGCGACCCCATGGACTATACAGTCCATGGAATTCTCCAGGCCAGAATGCTGGCGTGGGTAGCCTTGCCCTTCTTCAGGGAAATCTTCCCAACCCAAGGATTGAACCCAGGGCTCCCTCATTGCAGGCGGATTCCTTACCAGCTGAGTCACAAGGGAATGCTTCCAAAAAGATGTTGCTATGACTTATGTAAAAGACTGTTCTGCCTATGTCTTCCTCTAAGACTTTTGTAGTGTCCGTCTTGTATTAGGCCTCTAATCCATTTTGAGTTCATTTTCGTGTACGGTGTTAGAGAATGTTCTAATCTGGGGAAGCTGACAGCTGTCCAGCGTTCAGGACACCACACTTCCACTGCAGAGGCACAGACTCCACCCCTGATCAGGGAACTACACGTGGCATGGCCAAGCCAAAAAACAAGTTCTACTTTCTTTTTTTTTTTACATGTGGCTGTCCAGTTTTCTAATTGAGGATAATATTTACTGTGTGTTTGTCATATATGACATTTATTATGTTGAGGTAGGTTGCTGCTAAGTCGCTTCAGTCGTGTCCGACTCTGTGCGACCCCATAGACGGCAGCCCACCAGGCTCCCCCGCCCCTGGGATTCTCCAGGCAAGAACACTGGAGTGGGTTGCCATTTCCTTCTCCAATGCATGAAAGTGAAAAGTGAAAGTGAAGTCAATCAGTTGGGTCCGACTCTTAGCCACCCCATGGACTGCAGCCTACCAGGCTCCTCCATCCATGGGATTTTCCAGGCAAGAGTACTGGAGTGGGGTGCCATTGCCTTCTCCTGAGGTAGGTTACCCTATGCCAAATTTCTGGAGATTTTATCATAGATGGGTATTGCATTTTGTTGAAAGTTTTTTCTGCATCTATTGAGATAATTGTACAGTTTTTATTCTTCCATTTTTGATGTGGTGTGTCATATCACATTGGTTGATTTACGTATCTGGAAAAATCCTTGCATGCCGAGGTAAATCCCACTCAGTCCTGGTGTATGATCCTTTTACCATACTGTTGAATACGAATTGTTAGTATTTTGTTGAGGATTTTTGCATCTGTGTTCATCAGTGATATATTGGCCTGTAATTTTCCTTCTTGTGGTATCTTTGTATGGTTTTTGTATCCGGGTGATGGTGGTCTGAAAGAATGAGTTTGGGAGTTTTCCTTCCTCGGCAACTTCTGAAGAGTTTCAGAAGGATAGGTGTTATCTCTTCTCTAAGTGCTTGATAGAATTCACCTGTGAGGCCATCTGGCCTTGGACTTTTGTTTGTTGGAGGTTCTTAAACCATAGTTTTAATTTCAGTACTTGCAACTGGTGTGTTCATATTTTCTGTTTCTTCCTGGCTCAGTCTGGGAAGACGGTACCCTTAAGAACGTGTCCATCTCTTCCAGGCTGTCCATTTTATTGGCACACAGTTGCTTGTAGTAGTCTCTGATCCTTTGTATTTCTGAGCTGTCCCTCGTCAATTCTCCTTTTCGATTTCTAATTTTTATTATTTGAGCCACTTCCCCTTTTCTTTTCTTGATGAGTCTGGCTAAAGGTTTATCAATTTGTTTGCATTTCAAAGAACCAGCTTTTAGTTTCATTGATCTTTTCTAGCTTTTTCTTCATCTCTAGTTCATTTATTTCTGCTCTCATCTTTATGACTTTTTTCCTTCTACTAACTTTGAGTTTTGTTTGTTCTGCATTCTCTAGCTGCTTTAGGTGTAAGGTTAGGTTGTTCCTTTGAAATTTTTCTTGTTTCCTGAAGTAAATTTGTCTTGCTAAAAACTTCCCTCTTGGAACTGCTTTTGCTACGTCTGAAAGGTCTTGAATTGTGTTTTCATTTATCTCTAGGCACTTTTTGATTTCCTCTTGCCTTTTTTCACAAAAGCATGCTACAGAATAGTTTAGTCTAAAAATTAAAGGCCAACTGTTAACACAGGATTTCTTCTTGACGTGTGATATAAATTGTTTAGAAAGAGGTAGAAAAAGACCAGGGGCTACAAACTGTATAATCTAATCTCTTTATCTGCGACATGGATAAAGAGGTAGGTTTAAGGTAGGATAAAGACAGTAGGTTCCGTCTCTTGGAGCTGTTATGAGGCCAAAGCCCTGAAAGCTCCTAGGACAGGCACAGCAGCGGATAAGAGCCATGGAACACCTGCTGCCCTCAGTCCCAAAGGAAGCCAGTAGCCCTGCTTCCTCCGAGACCGTCCCCCCTGTTCTTACAGTGGCCGCGTTCAGGTCAGTACTGAACCGAGGCAGTGAAAGCGAAGATCTGAAGAAACAGACTCCCAGACTTCGCCAGCCACCTTCCTGTTGCTGGGGCGAAGGAGGGGAAAGGGATCGCTGGGGGGCGTGTCCGGATGCACATGTGCACACTGCCCTATTTAAAACGGACAACCAACAGGGGCCTAGTGTACAGCACAGGAGACTCTGGTTATGGTATGTGGCAGCCTGGACGGGAGGGAGGTTTAGGTGAGAACGGGTACATATGGGCTTCCCTGGCAGCTCAGACAGCAAAGAATCTGCCTGGAATGCAGGAGATCTGGGTTCGATCCCTGGGGTTACATATATGTGTTTATATATATATCTATCTATATTTATATATAGATATATATTTATATTTTATAAATTATTTATATAAATAAATTATATATAATCATATATTCATAATGTATTTTTAATATATAATATATTAATATATTATATCAATACAATATATTATATAATTAGTATATTATATGTTAATATATTAATTATTATTATATATAATTATATGATTTATATATAATGTTTTTTAAATTATTGTTTATATTTATATATCAATATATTGATAATATATTTATTAATATATTAATGATTATATTATTCTATATAATTATGTAATTTATATTATATATTATTATATACTTATATTTATATTTATATAAATATATACTTATATATTATTATATATAAATAAATTATTATATACATATAAATATATTTATATTAAATATATATAATTATTAAATATATTTATATATATAAACATATAGATGTATATATAATATATGTATAATATAAACAATATAATATAAATTATATTATAATATAAATATATAATTTATTTATTTATATTATTTTATATAAATTATCATATAAATAAATACTATAATATAATTTATATATAATATATTGGTATATTATTAATTAATTATATATATATATATAGTTGCACCCATTTGCTTTTCACCTGAACCTGTCACAATATTGTTTGTTAATCAGCTATATCCCAATACAAAGTAAAAAGTTTTAAAAAACTAAAAATAAAAGACCTGTTCAAATCACAAGAAAAGAAAGCAATAACCTGAACAGTTAACATAAGCGCACTTTCTAAGGCAGGGGCCCAGTACTGGTCAATTCTCCCTGTAGTTTGAGTTTCATCGTCGTGTCCCCTGAAGTTGGATCGAGGTCAGCGTGGATGGAGATGTTTTGACGCCCTGGTGGGGCTGCCCTTCAGCTCTGAAGGCTCTGTGAACGCATGTTAATCAAGGTGCTCACGGTTGCCTGGGTCAATCTGCAGGAATCGAATTCCTCAGAGACTGGTGTGTACCTCAGTAATCTCCAACGGGGTCTACAACTTCCCAGTGAGTGACACCCTGTTTCTGGTCTCAAGACCCCTGAGAAAACGGAACTAGGCATCCAGAGCTGTCTGGCAAGCTGGGAGTCAGAGTAAGTAGAGGTGAATTGCCTCCTGAGGCTGAGAGTTGTGTTGCTTTCATTCAGTCTGATACCCGGAAGCCTGAAGCCTGCCCGGTGTATCAGAGGCGCTCGTCCAATGCATCGTTTCTCTTGGAGCGTGTCTGACAGCACTGTGTAGGTTCCTGCTGTGTCTCGAGGGGTCAGCTGCGTGTGTGCTCCCTCCCTCTGGGGCGCCCCCACCCCATCCCCGTCCCCGCTTCTAGGCCGTCACCGGGCGCCGAGCTGGGCTTCCGGTGCTGCCCGGCAGCTCCCCACTAGCTGCTATTTTTACCCGCAGTGGTTTCCATACGTCACCGCCACTCTCTCAGCCCATCCCACTCTCTCCTCCCCCAGCTGGGCCCACGTCTCTTCTCTACGTCTGCATCTCTATTCCTGCCCTGAAAATGGGTTCACTGATACCAGTTTTCTAGATTCCAAATGTATGCATAAATAAGCAGGATTTGTTTTTTTCTTTCTGACTTTACTTCACTCTATGACAGACTCTAGGTCCATCTGCGTCTCTGCAAGTGAGTCAGTTCCATTCCCTTTTTATGGCTGAGTAATAGTCCAGTGTGTCTGTGTGTGTGTGTGTGTGCATGCATGCGTGTGTGTGCGTGTGCATGTGTGTGTGTGCGTGTGTCTGTGCCACACCTTCTTTACCCATTCATCTGTTGATGGACATTTAGGTTGCTTCCAAGTCCTGGCTGCTGTGAACAGCGCTGCGATGGACATTGAGGGTCCATGTGTCCTTTTGAATTACAGTTTTCTCAGAGTGAACGCCCAGTAGTGGGATTGCTGGGTCATCATCTAATATCTTTTTAACAAATGAGGGAGCAGAAGGTCAGTACTGATTATGGTGGTTCATTCAGGCCAGCAGCATGCAGCTTAAAATGCCACTTCCTTGGCCCCACCAAGACATGTAGGTTCAGTAAACACCTGTTGTATTGGGATGAGGTTTGATTAAGCAGCAGAAGTAGCAGTGGTTTATGGAAGATAGAAATGTGTTTCATGTGCAAGAAGTTTGAATGTGGGCAGTGCAGAGCTGGTGGAATATTCTGCACCAAGGGCCCTGTTACATTTCACCTCGTTCAGCTGTGATAGGCTTCCGTTCGCAAGATCACCTCATGGTCTACAATGGCTGCTGGAGCTCCAGCCATTATGTTGGCTTTCCAGCCAGGAGGAAGGGAAAAAGAGGCAAAGGGCAAACGTGAGTCACATATGAGAAAGCTTCCTGGAAGCTGCAGCATGACATCTCCATTTACATCTGATTGCCAAAATAGAGGCACCTATGCAGCTGTATCTTTCTGTCTGAAGGATAAGAAAATTAGTTTTCTGTCCTGGGCAGTCTTGTGCTGAGAGATGGAGTGTGCATTGCAATGAGAAAGGAAGAGGGGATGCATGAAGGGACACACCCCAAGGTCACCACACTCAGGAACCTGCATCCTCAACCAGCAGCCTTGGTGGTTCCAGTAAGTGCGACTCGGGTGTTCCCAGAGAAAAGGCAGGTGCCCATGCTCCTCTCTCCTTGCCGTGACTCAGTGAAACGCTCCTCCTCGCTCCCCTTGCTGAAGAACCTTTCTGTTATCCGGCTTGTGCCTAAACTCCCTGCATGGTGCGGTCTGACTTCGGTCATCCCTTGAGTATCAGGTGTGGGCCAGATTTTGACTCCTGGCCCACCACATAATGGTAAAGAACCCACCTGCCAATGCAGGTCCCATCCCTGGGTCAGGAAGATCCCCTGGAGAAGCAAATGGCAAACCCACTCCAGTACTCTTGCCTGGGAAATCCCACGGACAGAGGAGCCTGGTGGGCTGCAGTCCATGAGGTTGCGAAGAGCTGGACATGACAGAGCGACTGAACGCACGGGCACACTCGAGGCTTGCAAGCAGGGGCCAGAGGATGCCACCCCGAGAACTTAGTGGGCTACAGTTCTATAATCAGAGGGAAAGCGGGGAGAGGGAGGGGTCCACTTTCTTCCTCATTTTCGGAAGAAAGTCACGTCTCCATCCTCAGCTCCTCCTCCAGGTTGGGTGGCGGAGTTTTCTAGTCCCTACGCGGTCAAGCCAGGACTATCACGGCACAGTGGAAATATTATTTCAGGTCTCAGTACAATGAGGGTCTTTACTTGGAAATGTGCCCTTTCCATAAATTACTGTTTCTTTGATGTGTTCAGAGGGCGTGTCCTAGGGATCTTGTACCTACTGAGCTCCCGGGGCAGGACGTAGGTCTCATGCCAGGACCATGTTGTTGTCTGGGGGCGTGTTTCATGCTTTTGTCCTGTGGTTTTGTTACTAAGTGGCCTTCCTGGTTCTGTGGTTTAACAAGCCTGCTTTTTCGAGTAATCAGTAACTTACAGGGGTCTCCTGTGTTATTTCTGCTTACAATCTGCTTGTGGGATTAACTATTTAATTACAAACTTTGTCCCTATCAACACTGTCTGCAGGTTTCTTTTTTTCAGACTTTAAACTTTTTGTTTTATTTTGTATTGGGATACAGCCAGTTAACACTATTGTAGTAGTGAGTGAACAGCCAGACATACGCATGTATCCATTCTCCCCTAAACTCCCCTCCCTTCTGGGCAGGCACATAACCTGGAGCAGAGTTCCATGTGCTGTTCAGTAGGACCCTGTTGGTTACCCATTCTGAACACAGCAGAGTGTGCATGACTTTCCCAAACTCCCCAACCACCCCTTGCCCCGGCAACCGTAAGTTTGTTTCCTAGGTCTGCGAGTACTGACCGAGGGTGAGTTCGAACCACTGGGCTCGTGCGGCCAGACTGCAAAGCCCCCTGACTGGCGCGTGGAGCCAGGCGGCTATCCAGCAGCCAAAACCTTACTGCAGCTTTGCTCCTCCCTGGGCCTTGTCCCAAAGCCGCCCACGTGGTGAGTTACTGAAGTTAAATGTTTGTGACGTCCACAGTCCTGGGGGCGCTGGAGCTGAACCTCTCTCTTTTCTTCTGGATCGGAATGAGGAAGGCCGTTTAACCCTGGGAAGGTTTTGGCTGTTGCCTTGGGGCCCTGGAGGAAAATAGTTTGCCTTAGGAAATATTTGGTACCATGGAAGACAGAGCAGAGAGATGAAAGAGCTCTAGAGTAGATGCCAGAGTCCAAGTGAGCGATACTTAATGGCCAGCGGAAAGCTTTAAATAACATTTTCTTTACAAAAGACCAACCCAGACAGCATATTAAAAAGCGAGACATTACTTTGCCAACAAAGGTTCGTCTAGTCAAAGCTATGGATTTTCCAGTAGTCATGTATGGATGTGAGAGTTGGACTATAAAGAAAGCTGAGTGCCAAAGAATTGATGCTTTTGAACTGTGGTGTTGGAGAAGACTCTTGAGAGTCCCTTGGACTGCAAGGAGATCCAACCCGTCCATCCTAAAGAAAATCAGTCCTGAATATTCATTGGAAGGACTGATGCTGAAGCTGAAACTCCAGTACTTTGGCCACCTCATGCGAAGAGTTGACTCATTGGAAAAGACCCTGATGCTGGGAGGGATTGGGGGCAGGAGGAGAAGGGGACGACAGAGGATGAGATAGTTGGATGGCCTCACCAGCTCAATGGACATGAGTTTGAGTAAGGTCCAGGAGTTGGTGATACCAGGGAAGCCTGGCGTGCTGCAGTCCATGGGGTCGCAAAGAGTCGGACACGACTGAGCGACTGAACTGAACTGAACTGTGAAAAATATTGAATTTCGTTATTCACAGCAATTCCACTCCTGAGACATTCTTGCCTCTGTGCAGCAGAAACCTTGTATAAGAAAGTATATGGTGACATTGTTCACAACCACAGAAACCCCATAAGTAACCCAAATGTCCATCAACAGGAAATGTATAGTAAATTGTATTCTTTTCAGGATGGAACATTACACAGCAGTAATATTACAGGATGGAATATTACAGAGCAGGAAATGAGGGGACCATTGCCAAATGCAGCAGCGTGGATGAATCTTAGAATCATAATATTGAGTTGAAAAGGCAAGTCACAATATGATAACTCTTGGAAAGACAAGAAAATTATATGACATAAAGTTTAGGGAGATAACTTATAAATGATAAAACAATTTTTTTTTAAGTGAGGAAATGAACAGTGGATGTGGACAAGATGGAGTAGTTACACTTTTTTCTGTTCCTCCCGATAAGTATAACTAAAAACCCTGAATGTTATTTATAAAACAGGTGGGATAAGTGTGAAAGGTGGAGGGGGAAAAAGCAGGACATCCAGGAACCCTGGGGGCTGGGAAGCGACATGGCAGTGAGTTCTCTGGGTTTTCCTTTTGCCTCATATGCCCTGGAATGGGTGCTGGAGAAGATGACGACCTGGGGATACCAATGAGAACAGATACCTGTCCAAAAATAAACCTTGATAAAATCCTCTTTAGGCAAACAACCAAGAAAAGCACAGCTTAGCTAGACAGAAAACTTTCAGGTAATAATCATTCTCCTACCAAATACCCTAGAGAAACGATGGTTCCACTTCTATCCTGTAACAAAGGCTCACTAGAGAGCCTGGGCTTTCACTCTGGCTCAGTTGTTACGAGATGGCATCCTTCCCAACTGGGGGGAATCAGAGAAGGCTGAGTGGGGAGCCAGGACCTACACCCAGTGGTAATAAGCCTGTCTCCCTGCAGCATTAACAGGAGCCACACAAGAATCAGTGCTAGGGTGTCCCTCTCTCCCTGGCCAGGGAGGATCTGTGGGGGTCTGAGTGAGTGAGTGCTCAGTCGTGTCTGACTCTCTGGGACCCTGTGGACTGTAGTCCACCGGGCTCCTCTGTCCATGGAATTCTCCAGGCAAGAATACTGGAGTGGGTTGCCATTTCCAGATCCAAGATTCTTCTCCCGACCCAGAAATTAAACCCACATCTCCTGCATTGCAGACAGCTTCTATACCATGAGCCACTGGGGAAGCTCCCCATGGAGGTCTAGTTGGGAGCCTAAACCCCGACCCCTGCTCAGCGGTGACGAGGTCTCCCCACACTGGAGGGGTCAGTAGAGGCTGAGTGTGGTACTGCTGTAAGAAGGGTACATCCTCAGTCCCTCACCAGCAGCAGGGGAGGCTTCCTGCAAACAGAGGAGTGAAATAAGATCCAGACACTCAGAACATAACACGCAAAATGTCCAGGACACAATAAAAAATCATGAATCATTCCAAGAACCAGGAAAATATCAACTTGAATGACAAAGGACAATCAGCAGACGGCACGACCAAAATAATACAAATGTGGCCATCATCTGCGATGGGTGTAAGTCAGCCGTCATAAAAAGTGCTTCAGTAAGCAGCTGGAAATGTGCTCAAAACAACTGAGAACATAGACAGTCTCAGCAAAACGTAGAAGGCACACAGAACCAAGTGAAAAACTTAGAACTGCAAAATGTAATGATAAAAAATCAGTGGATGGGCCAAGTAGGAATGGAGAAGACCAAGAAGAGAGTCTGTAAACTTGGAGCTAGAGGGAGACAGATTCCTCAGTCTGGAAAGTAGAGAGAATGGACCGAAAGAATGTGCAGGGCCCTGGGACCCCCGGAAGGTGATCCTGGAAGATCTAACAGCTGTGCCTTTGAAGTTCCAGAAGGAAAGGAGGAAGAAGACGGGCCTGAAGAAGTACTCAAAGAGACATGACTCAAACATTTCCCATTTTGGCAAAATACACCAACCTACAGATTCAAGAGGCTGAGGAAACCCCTAACAGAATAAACCCAGAGAAATCCATGCCAAGATGCATGGTTTGTGTGTGTCTGAAATAAAACCCTGAGAACTAAAAATTAAAAATCTTGAAAGCAATGAGAGATCAATGACACCTGATCTATGTGGGAAAAATAATCTGAAAGTGAATTTCTCGAAAATCCATGATGGTCCAAAAAAAAAAAAAAAAAAAGCCATCAATACTGAATTCTATATCCAGCAAACATCTTTCAGGGAAATTATGATATATTCAGATGAAGGAAAACTAAGAGAATATGTCGCCAGCTAAAAAATAGCTAGAGAGACTTCTTGAAACAGAAAGGAAAGGATAAAAGAAGGAAACTGGGGAGGATCAGGAAGGAAGAGAAAACAACAGAAGGGTCAAAATAGGGGTGAATGCCACAGAGTTTCCTTCTCCTTTCCTTCTAGCTTTTTTCCATTTTATTTATTCGTTTTAACTGGAGTGTGATTGCTTCACAATGTTGCGTTAGTTTCTGCTGTAAACACAGCATGAGTCAGCCGTGCATACACATCCCTTCTTCTTGAGCCTGCCTCCCACCCTCTCTGCTCCTTTTTAGTTTTCCAAATCACGTTTGATGACTGGGAGAAAAATTAAAACCATGTTTGATGTGATTCTCCAGTTTTGTAGAGTATACAAAATATGTAAAACGGTCATGAACGGGGAATACAAGCAAGGTTAGGTTCCTACAGGTCACTCGAACAAGTCACATGTCAACATGTACTACTTAGAGTGTGATGGCTTATGTATATAATTTAAGACAACCACTAAAAAAACTGATGTCAAGTGATACACTTAGAATGGTCTAGATAGGGAGCTCCCTGGAGTCCACGGGGCAGGACTCGGTGCTTTCACTGCTGAGGGCCTGGGTTCAGTCCCTGGTTGGGGAACTCAGATCCCATAGGCCTTGTGGTGTGGTCCAAAAAAAGGAGTACTGATACATTTAAATGGAATTCTGGAAAACATCAGTAAGTCAGGAAAAAGAAGACAAGAATGGAGAGGAAACCAACAGAAGACATTTCTACACCCCAATTCCAGACTCAATCCATGATGTACCCAAATTATACCAAATGGAAATGGTCTAAATGCAGAAATTAAGAGAGGCTGACAGAGTAGATATACACCCAACTCTATATTGTATATAAGAACTTCACTTTGACTATAAGGATGTATGTAGGTTAGAAGTAATTAAAGCCTGGAAAACCATACCACGCAAATATTAATCAAAAGAAAGCAAGAGTGGCTGTACCAATATCAGATAAAGCCGGATTCAGAACAGCAGCAATGAAGGTTGCCAGAGACAGACAAGGACATTACACAACTCTTCAAGAAGAAAGAACCACCCCAAATGCGTCTGTACATCAAAACCAGAGTCGCAACACGTGGTGAGGCCAGCTCTCCTCTGCACGGGCGTGGCTGAGAACAGCGAGGTTGCACAGGTTGTTCCGTGCTGAAATCTCAGAGCCAGACCGGGGAGGCAAGTCCAGCTCCGTTGTGAGTAGGAGCGCCTGGTCTGGGAATCCCACGTGTACTACTCAGGGGGAGTACTGCATGTTCACCTGGAAAGAGAAAATCTGTGCCGTTGTAGTGAAAAGTCCCCCACCGTTCCATGTTTTTTTCAGTCATGTTTTTCCTATGTAAATTCAGAACTCTATTCCAGCTGAATTCTACCTTCTATTTGACTAGTCTACCAACTTCCTGAGGTCTTTCTTAGAATGCATTTGGCTAAAATATGAATTATTTTTCATAGTTCAGCGTTCTGTGGAAATATGAATATAATGCTATCCTTTTTCTCATCCGTGCTTCATTGACCTAGTTAGATATTTGCGTGAGCGTCATAGCTGAGAGTCAAGTCCAGAACTTTGACAACTTCACTGCAGTTTGAAATTAGCCATTGAAGCCGTTCTCTGAATTCAACGAGGTTCAGTCATCCGGGGAGTTGTCATTCATTACGTGTCGTATGTAGTATATTGTATTGTCCAAGAGTATGTTATAATTTGTGACTTTAGATTATGATTTATGAGTATTCCTTAAGTAACCTTCATACAATCTCATCCTAAACATGTAGGAAAGGTCGAAGTTGACCTCAGAAAGGAGGCCAGTTTCCCTGATAAGCTGTGCTCGTCACTGTCATGAAGATTATAGGGGACCTCACACTCAAGCTTGAATTTTCCTTGGAAGTATTTTTCTCATTCATTTAGGGGTGCGTTTACACTCAGTCATGTTCACTCTTTGCAACTCTGTGGACTGTAGCCTGCCAGGCTTCTCTGTGTGTAGAATTCTCCAGGCAAGAATACTGGAGTGGGTTGCCATTTCCTTCTCCAGGAGATCTTCCCAACTGGGGATCGAACCTGCCTATCGCATCTCCTGCACTGGCAGGGGCATTTATTTACTCAGTATTATAGAAATAAAAATTTACACTGTGCAGAAGGCTGAGAAGTAGAAAGCACAAGTCCCATGGGCTCCTGCAGTTTTCACATCCGAAGAATCACCAGGAGCGTGGACAGTCTCTTCCGGACCTGTCCAGACAGTTGCCGCTGCGTGAGCTGTGCCAGCGCTGGGACTCAGGCGGGCTCCTCCTGGAGAACAAAAGGCAGGGAGCTAAGTCTAGTCCGGTGGCTGGAGAAACTGGAGCTGGGGCTCGTTTTGTGAGAGGCCGGATTGGGGAGCTCGGGACTCTCGCCAAGACCCGCCTTCTCTCCCCCTTTCTGTCTGCTTTGGAGGGGGTCTCCTTCTGTCCTGTCTGGCTACTGCTAAGACCCCATGACACCTTATTCACACCCAGCAGGAGAGAGGGGGACTGCTCTTTGTCCCGTGTTTCCAGTAGAAGCCCAGAGATTGCTCAGAATGGACCGGCTAAGACGGCGATCCCCAAAACACTCATGACTGGACTTGTTCTCTGCATGTATTCAGCCGCTTGTGTTCTCACTTGATGTGACTTGGACATCTTCAGTGCATGTGGCTCCAAGCAGCTCAGGAACATGGAGACACAGGAGGAAACGTGCTAAGTTATACAGCACGGGGCACTGGGCAGGCTACCAGGCTGGGAGCCATGGCTTCTCGTGCTAAGGGTGCTCAGCCGGCGCTAGTGGTGAAGAAGCCACATGCCAGTGCAGAAGACCGAAGAGATGCGGGTCCAGTCCCAGGGTCGGGAAGAGCCCCTGGAGGACGGCATGGCTGCCCACGCCAGGATTCTTGCCTGGGGAATCCCCTGGACAGAGGAGCCTGGTGGGCTGCGGTCCGTGGGGTTGCAAAGACGCGACTCACAGTGACTGACGTGACTTGGCACCACGCACACACGCGCCAGGCAGCCCTCTGTGCCTCGGTGTCCCTGGCACAAATGAAGCAATTCCGACACCAAGTTGCCTCAAAGAGCTCATTACTAGTAAAGACATCGGTCTCGTGGAAGAGAGAAATTATCTGGGGCATGGGCTAGCTGCTACTACTGCTAAGTCACTTCAGTCGTGTCCGACTCTGTGCGACCCCAGAGACGGCAGCCCGCCAGGCTCCCCCATCCCTGGGATTCTCCAGGCAAGAACACTGGAGTGGGTTGCCATTTCCTTCTCCAATGCATGAAAGTGAAAAGTGAAAGTGAAGTTGCTCAGTCGTGTCCGACTCTTAGCGACCCCATGGACTGCAGCCCACCAGGCTCCTCTGTCCATGGGATTTTCCAGGCAAGAGTGCTGGAGTGGGGTGCCATTGCCTTGTCCGATGGGCTAGAGTTCATGTGCAATCATAAATTGTAATTAATGTGTCACACTAGACAGTGGGTCTTGTCTCTATTTCACTAAAATGCTCAGTTTCCAGTGCTCCAGGCGCCCTCCTTCAGAAGGCACTTCAGAACTGTTTTTCCTTCAGAAGCTCTGGACTCTGGTAGAGTAGCTGTTTTATTTACGATCCAGGACTTAAAGCCATTGACCTGAGACTCAGCACATCTGGTAAATGGTTCTGGCTCCAACTTCTTGGGAAACTAGGCTCTTACAATCCCGGGGACCTTTCCCCAGAGTCCCTCCTTCTCTTTCCAATTTAGGGTAATAGGGCCTGATTGCAAAATATCTGTGCAAAGGACTCCTTCTCTGGAGGCAGAAGGGAGAGTCTCGTGGGTCCAGGAGGAGAGTGGCGGTTCTGACTCCCAAAGGGCTAGGAATCAGTTTTAAAGGAAGTCCATGCTCATTAAGGATCAGTTCATTTCAGTTGCTGTCATGGATGACTCTGTGACCCCATGGACTGCAGCACACCAGGCCTCCCTGTCCATCTCCAACTCGTGGAGCTTGCTCAAACTCATGTCTATCGAGTTGGTGATGCCATCCAACTATCTCATCTTCTGTCGTCCCCTTCTCTTCCTGCCTTCAATCTTTCCTAGCTTTGGGGTCTTTTCTAGTAAGTCAGTTCTTCACATCTGGTGGCCAAAGTATTGGAGCCTCAGCATTAGTCCTTCCAGTGAATATTCAGGACTGATCTCCTTTAGGATAGACTGGTTGGATCTCCTTACAGTCCAAGGGACTCTCAAGACTCTTCTCCAACACCACAGATCAAAAGCATCAATTCTTCGGTGCTCAGCTTTCTTTATAGTCCAACTCTCACATCCATACATGACCGCTGGAAAAACCATGCCTTGACTAGATGGACCTTTGTTGACAAAGTAATGTCTCTGCTTTTTAATATGCTGTTTAGGTTGCTCATAGCTTTTCTCCAAGGAGCAAGCGTCTTTTAATTTCATGGCTGCAGTCACCATCTGCAGTGATTTTGGAGCCCAAGAAAATAAAGTCAGCCACTGTTTCCACTGTTTCCCCCATGTATTTGCCATGAAGTGATGGGACCAGATGCTATGATCTTGCTTTTTGAATGTTGACTTTTAAACCAGCTTTTTCACTCTCCTCTTTCGCTTTCATCAAGAGGCTCTTTAGTTCCTCTTCACTTTGTGCCATAAGAGCGGTGTCATCTGAGTATCTAAGGTTATTGATATTTCTCCCGGCAATCTAGATTTGAGCTTGTGCTTCCTCCAACCATTTCACATGATGTACTCTGCATATAAGTTAAATAGGTAGTGACAATATACAGCCTTGATGTACTCCTTTCCCAATTTGGAACCAGTCTGTTGTTCCATGTCTGGTTCTAACTGTTGCCTCTTGACCTGCATACAGGCTTCTCAGGAGGCAGGTCAGGTGGTCTGGGATTCCCATTTCTTTAAGAATTTTCCACAGTTTGTTGTGATCCACACAGTCAAGGCGTTAGTGTATTTAATGAAGCAGAAGTAGATGTTTTTCTGGAACTCTCTTGTTTTTACTATGATCCAGTGGATGTTGGCAATTTGATCTCTGGTTCCTCTGCCTTTTCTAAATCCGGCTTGAACATCTGGAAGTTCACAGTTCATGTACTGTTGAAGCCTGCCTTGGAGAATTTTGAGGATTATTTTGCTAGCATGAGAAATGAGTACAATTGTGAAGTAGTTTGAGCATTCTTTGGCATTGCCTTTCTTTGGGATTGGAATGAAAACTGACCTTTTCCAGTCCTGTGGCCACTGCTGAGTTTTCCAAATTTGCTGGCATATTGAGTACAGCACTTTCACAGCATCATCTTCCAGGATTTGAAATAGCTCAACTGGAACATCTCCACTAGCTTTGTTTGTTGTGATGCTTCCTGAGGGCCACTTGACTTCATACTCCAAGATGTCTGGCTCTGGGTGAGTGATCACACCATGGAGGTTATCTGGGTTATTGAGATCTTTTATGTACGGTTATTCTGTGTATTCTTGCTACCTCTTCTTAATATCTTCTGCTCTGTTAGTTCCACACCGTGATGCTTGTAATCAATTGCTCCAGTCTCAAGTGTTTGTATTAACTTTCTGAAAATTTTCTTTACACACCACATGTAAAACGTCAAAGCCTAAATTTGTGTGTACTTATGGTGACGTATCTGGAGAAGGTGATGGCACCCCACTTCCGGTACTCTTGCCTGGAAAATCCCCATGGGCGGAGGAGCCTGGTGGGCTGCAGTCCATGGGGTTGCCAAGAGTCAGACATGACTGAACGACTTCATTTCACTTTTCACTTTCATGCGTTGGAGAAGGAAATGGCAACCCACTCCAGTGTTCTTGCCTGGAGAATCCCAGGGATGGGGGAGCCTGGTGGCCTGCTGTCCATGAGGTCGCGCAGAATTGGCCACAACTGAAGCAACTGAGCAGCAGCAGCAGCAGCTGGAGGGGTCCCTGTGGCTCCGCCCTGGCATCACTGTCGGGCCTCACTGCACGTGCTGGTTCCCGCCAACATTCAGAGGAAGAGCGGACGTCGCGTCTGGGACTTCTTCCCACTGGTCCACAGCAACCACCACCCCCTTGTGCTGTGGGTCTGGCTCCGTCCCTGCACCCCGTGGGGGAGGGGTGGCGAGGAGACGGACCAGTCGCCTGGCCCTTCCTGCGCCCTTGCTGCAACCCGGGAATGCCAGGCCCCGACTGGCTCGGGCAGGGGGCACAGGGTGCGCCTGGCCACCTCCTGGGGGCAGCGGCCCCTGTGGGACCCGGATGAAGCTGGAGGCAGGCTTCTGAGAGAGGCCAGGCCTGGGAGGCAGGGCGGGGAGGGGTGGTGGAGCCCACCGCATCCTCCCCAGTCGAGGGTCCCGGCAGAAGTCAGGTGCCTGCAGGGAGCAGCACCTAGAGAGGTTCTCTGCTTCAAGCTGCTGGGAAATGGTCAGCATGGCTTTTCTTGTGAATTGTAGCAAAAATGAAAATGAACAAGTTTTGAGGTTTTACCATCCATTTCCAGTTGAGTTGATCGCTGCATCATGATCTGTTCCTTTTGCTGAGCCTGACTGTGCTGGTCTCTGGCTTGCGCCCCCCGGGGCCCCGGCTTCTGTGGGGCAGCAGCTCCCTGTGCCAGCAGCCGCTTGGACTGTGCCCCCGTTTGTGGGAGGCTCCCAGCCACAGTGGCCCCCACTCGTTTGGGACCAGCTGCGGGTGCTGAGTAGCCCACCCCAACCCTACCGGCTCTGTGACTCTGGGCGAGGCGCTCAGCCTCTGTTGTGTCTCTGTTTGTGTGTCTGGTATAGATTTATGTACACACACAACTAAAAATTAGCACCTTCTTCATAAGGTCGTGGTTGTGACCAAATGTGTTAATACATGTGTTCGGAACAGTGAGTGACGTTAGCGAGTGCTCCTGACGTGTCTGTTGTTTTTCTCATTGTTGTTTTATCATAATTAGTGAAGCCATTCTTTGCCTATGAGACCAAGACGTCTGGTTTTAGCAGTGGTTGGAGAACTGTGTGGAGAATGGGGGCTGGGGCACATGACCCTCTTTCTGGCCCCTGTAAAATTCCTCCTCGTATTTCTCTTTTTTTAACTGTGCTAAATACACATGACAGAAATTACCCTTTTAACCATTTAAAAGTCTCCAGTTCAGTGGCATTACATATGTTCACAACGTTGTCTAGTCATCACCTCCATCATCTCCAGAACCTTCTCATCTTCCCAGACGGCATCTCATTCCGTCAGACACTGACTCCCCTCTCCGACCCCGTAACCTCTCGTCTACTTCCTGTCTGTGAAGTCACTTATTCCATCCCCTCCATCATCTCCAGAACCTTCTCATCTTCCCGGACGGCATCTCGTCCCGTCAGACACTGACTCCCCTCCCGCACCCCCTAACCTCCGTGAGGTCGCCTGTTCTGAGTTGTTCTTGCGAGTGGAATCCTGCAGCCTTTGTCCTCTGGCATCTGGCTTACCACTTAAGCACAGCGTCCTCTGCGTCATCCACGCCGTCGAAGGCGCCGGAGCTCTGTGACTGTTTGAGGCTGGGCTGGATGCACAGCAGTCTGAGGCACAGACGACATCCTCGTTCCCAGTGGCCTGTGGATGGAAACTCGTGTCTACACGGGCTCTTCTGACCAGTGCTGCACTGCACACGGGAGCAGATTCCTATCCCCGCAGAAACCCAGCACTCCCCTTCCAAAGCTCCCCTTTCTCTCAGCATATCCAAAAGTAGGCTGCAGCTTCCAAAAAGACCTCATTAAATATCGAGGAGAACAGAAGAGAAAACCATGGACATATGAGAAGCAAGAGACGGGTTCAGCTCCCACGAGACCTTGGTGACCTTGATGGGGACACAGGTCCCGTGTGGCCCCTGCTTCCCTCCAGGCCCCCAGGGGCTGGCACCACCAGACGGACCCGTGTCCCTGCAGCAGCCACGGCCCACGGCCCATGACTCACCCTCACACACGGGTTGTGCTGCCCGTCGCCTGGCCAGGACAGTGATCCTGCTTTATCCGCCTCTCAGTTGGGTCCATGTAGCTCTTGTTTGGGGACAGACTTGTCTCAGGCCCCAGGTGGAGCGTAGAACTTTAATAATCATGGCAGTCCTCATGTAAGGCCCGGCCCGAGGGATGCAAGTCCAACAGGTGCCAGCATCCGCAGGAGAAGCAGCGAGCTCGTCACAATGGTGGGTCTGCCTGCAAACATGTGCTGCAGACGTGAGCCACCAGGATGTCCCCCTGCTGTTCTCTGACGCTGTTTCACGGGGTGACAGACCACCCCGAGGCAGCAGTCTGAAAAGGAGCCCCGTCCACTGTGCCCATGAGTCTGGGCTTTGACTGAGTCAGCTGGGCAGTCCTTGCTTGGGGTCTCTCATGAGGTCGTAGGTGGAAGGTGACTGGCTGGGCTACCTAAAGGTCTCACTTGTCACGTGTCTGGCACATGGACGGTTGAACAGCCGGGCCCGTGGGCATCTCCACCTCCGTCTGTCATCTTTCCACGAATGTCTCTCCAGCGTGGCCAGGCTTCTTATGTGGCCTCCTTTGACTAGCGGCTTGCAAGCCTCTGCATTTCCTGTTCCACTTGAACCTCGGGGATAAAGAACTGCTGATGCTCAGATACACATATGGTCTTTGATCAAGGCCATAGCAGTTTAAAAATCTATATAGTCAGGAAGAGAAATTTCAACAAGGCCCCCCGTGTGTCAGATGCAGCCAGTCCCAACTGTGCGTCAGGCTTTGTGAGCCAGGAGCCCACGCTGCCTCCTGGCAGGGCTGGAAGGAGGGTCTGAACCCCCTGGGTGCTGGGAGCTGGTGGTGACCCCCGTGGGAGGCAGGAGTGCAAGGCAGGGACCTGGGCTCCGGCAGCCTGAACTTAACTCCAGCTCCACCATGTCCGCGGCGGCAACTTTCTCAAGCCCTCTGACCTCCTCACCGTCCTCTGGAAAGGGAGAACCCTAGTGGCTCCACCTTGTGACTGGCATGAAGATGAGATTAGCCTTTTTTTTTTTTTTTTTTTTACCAAAATCCCTGAGAAACTTGTCTGTCCCTGAGTAATGCTCAGAAAAGCCATTAGCTAGTCTTACCATTTACACGAGATGTTAGAATGTTCTCCATGAAGCAGAGCATTTTTATTGACAAGATTTTGGCCCAGAAAACATCGACGCGTGTATACATGAGTAGATACAAATAGAAAGAGGAATAAAAATGTTCCGATGGGTTGGACACAAAGGCAGCCCTCCTTGGGCAATTATGAGGCTATAAAAAGAAAGAAAGCAGTGCGTCTCCTCAACACATGCCCAGAACAACTCGGCTCGGGGGTGAATTACAGTACAGATAAGCACTGAGTACCCTGGGAGCTCCTTTGTCAGCCCCATGGAAGTTTCGGGGCTGAATGCACTTGTTTTTTTGGCAGCAAGAAAACCTGTCAAGCAGGAGTGTGAAAATGGGGATCGCCAAGCCTGAAACAAAAAGCAAACACATTTCAGCGTTTTGAGGAGGAATCAAGGCCGGGCCCGGCAGCTGTTGTCCTGGAGGAGAGAAAATAGATGCCCCTGGCTGGGAAAAAAATGGAACGTAATGATGTTATGATGAGCTGGGAGAGGGCGGCGAGGAGCAATTGCAATGCAGAGCATGATGGACGCTGTTCTGTCCGCTGGAGCTGCCGGAACGCGCTGGACGGTGGAGCCGCACAATGGCTTGCTTTCTCCCTTCCAGTTTGGCAAGCAGAGGCGTGGCAGCACACCACGCCTCGGGTTTTGCTTTTTTTTCCCTTGACATAATTATGTCAGGTTTGTAGAACGGCTTGGAGGTAAAGTGGATGAACCCCTTGGAGGCACAAAGCTGTGCTTCTATCCAGGAGAGATTTCCTCTTGCTGATTTATACTTGGCAAATCGCATTGGAATCTTCTCTTGGGGTTGTTGACATGATGGCCAACTATTTGTCTTTGCCAATGTGGCTTCCGGGAAGTGTGGGTTTTGTTTACATCGTTGCTAATCACATTTTAAATCAGGATTTATGTCACAGGCAGGAAGATGCGACTCAGATCATCCATCAAGGAGACTCAATTTGTTGTTGGCTTCTTCTGCAGTCTAGAGGCTTGGTCTGGTGGGAAGTTAATGTTCTTCACAGAGGCAGGAGGTGTATTCTGTCTTCCTGCCATATTTTCTTTCAAATTTGATAATTTTGTAGCTAAGAAAAATGAGTGGTGATTCAGATGTCTCAAGCAAACTATTCAAAGCATATTCTTTTATTTACTGGGAAATTAATAACCTCTAACTTAACAGAACTACCATGGATATATGGTGAATATATTCTGCCATACCATATGAAAGAAAATCAATGTGTAAGAAACATTTTGTGTAGCAGAAATAACAAGTATATATTACACATGCAGGTGTATGCTTTTAAAAGTAATTTTGGAGTCCAGCATGTGTGTTGAATTAGCAGCTGAAGACCTGGGTGTGCAAAGACCAGTTAGGATATTATTACAGGTCCAGCGAGGAGGTGAGCAGCACCCGGCTCCAGGAAGTACTGGCCGGTCGGGGCCCAGGGCACCGCTGTGATGGCCAGAAAGGAGAGACTCCCGAGTAGAGCGGGCAGTGAGTGTCGGAACAAGCCCTGGAGCGTGGGGGTGGACAGCATGCTTTACCCAGGATGGCAGTCAGACTAAAATCTTGTTTCCAGTATCGCTTTATTTTCCACTGAAAGTTGCTGTGTGATGCATGTGAGTGCAGTTGTGTCCAGCTCTTGACGACCCCCTGGACTGTAGCCCGCCAGGCTCCTCTGTCCGTGGGATTCTCCAGGCAAGAAGACGGGCGTGGATTGCCATTGCCTCCTCCAGGGGATCTTCCCAACCCAGGGATCGAACCCAGGTCTCTTGAGTCGGCTGCATTGGCAGGCGGGCTCTTTACCACTGTGCCACCTAGGGAACTCTGGGAGAGTTGCTGCTGCTGCTGCTGCTGCTAAGTCGCTTCAGTCGTGTCCGACTCTGTACGACCCCATAGATGGCAGCCCACCAGGCCCCCCCGTCCCTGGGATTCTCCAGGCAAGAACACTGGAGTGGGGTGCCATTTCCTTCTCCAATGCATGAAAGTGAAAAGTGAAAGTGAAGTAGCTCAGTCGTGTCCGACTCTTAGCGACCCCATGGACCACAGCCCACCAGGCTCCCCCGTCCATGGGATTTTCCAGGCAAGAGGACTGCTACTGCGCTTAAAAGTCAAATCACCGATTTCATAGAACTGGGAGCTCCTGAGTGTGCAGTTGCTCTTATCCATTTAGCGTTTACAGTGCACTTTTCCCACTCGGTGATCCATCTTTTACCAGTTCATTGAGAATGCCAGAAGTTTTAAAAATCACACAAATATAGTTTCCTTGACTATTTGCATAAAAACATTCACATTTTATATGTATGTGAAATGTATTTGCATATAAAACATTGCAAGGAGAAATTAAAGATCTATATGGAGAAATATACCCAACTTAGAAACAGGAAGACTTGATTTAGCTAAAATGTAAAATCTTCCCCCAGTTAATCTACAGATTTAATGTGAATCTAATCAAAAATACAGCAGACCCTTGGCAAAAATTGATAAATTCTTAAGCTTATATGAAGCACAGAGATTATAGAGGAGTCAAAACAATCTTGAAAAAACTCAGCAAAGCTGAGGACTCACGCAGGATGATTTCATAGCTTACCATAGAGCTAAAGAGATCAAAAGACAGCATTCTACGGCCATAAGCCAGGACCAGTGGGTCATTGGAAGAGAACAGGGAGTCCAGAAATAGACTCGTACATAGTCAGTTGATTTTTCATCAAATGTTGCTGGCAGATACTTCAAAAAGAAGAATTCAAATAGCCAACAAGCACGTGAAGAGATGCTCACATCTTCGTCATCCGAGAAGTGCTGTTCAAACCAAACGAGGCCCTGTTGCCTACCAGCAGAACAGCGAATATGCAGACAGCATCGGCAGAGGCGAGGAGCAGCCAGACCACCCTCACCGCTGGCGGGAGTGCACAGCGGCACAGCCGCTGCGGAAAGCTGGTGTTTTCCTACGAAGTTGAGTACACACACCTGCCAGAAATTCCACCTCTGAGTTCTACCCAAATGAAACAAAAATGTTTGTTCGCAAGAAGACACAGAAGAAAACGGCTCAAACCTGGAAATAGTGTAGCTGTCTAGCAATAAGAGAACAGACAGCCTGCAACGTATCCGTGCAGGAGAACACTGATCGGTAACAGAAAGGCACAAAGTAGTGACGCTCCAACAGTGCGGGGATTGACGAGCCGAGGAACCAAAGGGCCTGCGCTGTGTGAGTCCCGTCATGGGACGCGCCAAACCAGGCGAAATAACCTACAGAAAAACTCAGAGCAGTAGCTGCTTGGAATGGGAGAGAGGAGCAGAAGAGGGCACAAGGGAACTTTCTGGGGCTTCTAGAGAGGTTCTGAATCTCGAATGTTGGCTACGTGGGTAGAGATATTTTTTGATGTGTATTGAATTGCGTTCTAAGATCTGTGCAGTTCACTGTATGTAAATTTTACTTCAATTAAAACATGCAAAAATCCCCAATGAATAATAGTTTTATCGAATATTTACATATGAAAGGTCTTTAGAAGTCCTCTGATGTAGATTCTACATGAATAATTTAGCAAGCCCCGATAATAACAATTCCACATATCAAGACAAGAAAACACGGGTGTGGTGCAAACTGTTTCAAGGAAAACCTGTAGCTTTTGCTCCGGAACGTTGGTGGCTCTGTGTCAGTTCAGTTGACAGCTGGCTGTGTCTGTACAGCCAGAACAGCTGTCGGTACTGTATGGCCAGTGAAAGTCACCCCGTCTTCCTGTGGCTGGAAAGAAAGCTGGAAACCTGCTTTCCCCGGCCGACATTTTCATGGTTTAATAGGGGGACTAACTCTCCTGATCATGCCTGCCTTTGAGACGTCCACCGAATCTCTGATCTGTGTTCTAGACTTCGCTTCCTTTTTTTCACTGCTGGTTTCTTTTTCTTGGACACCACCCAGAACACCACAGCTTCCCTGATATCCCAGCTGCTAATGAATCTGCCTACAATGCAGGAGACCCCGGTTCAATTCCTGGGTTAGGAAGATCCGCTGGAGAAGGGATAGGCTACCCACTCCAGTATTCTTGGGCTTCCCTTGTGGCTCAGCTGGTAAAGAATCCCCTGGCAATGTGGGAGACTGGGTTCAATCCCTGGGTTGGGAAGATCCCCTGGAGAAGGAAATGGCTCCCCACTCCAGTATTCTGTCCTGGAGAATTCCGTGGACTGTATAGTCCATGGGGTCGCAAAGGGTCAGACACAACTGAGCGACTTTCACTTTCATAACGCCAGCAGAATATTGTCATTCTTCTAAGTACCCCTGATTTCAGGTTGCCTGTCAAGCCTGCTGCTGCTGCTGCTGCTGAGTCGCGTCAGTCGTGTCCGACTCTGTGCGACCCCAGAGACGGCAGCCCACCAGGCTCCCCCGTCCCTGGGATTCTCCAGGCAAGAACACTGGAGTGGGGTGCCATTTCCATCTCCAATGCATGAAAGTGAAAAGTGAAAGGGAGGTTGCTCAGTCATGTCCGACTCTTAGTGACCCCATGGACTGCAGCCCACCAGGCTCCCCCGTCCATGGGATTTTCCAGTCAAGAGTACTGGAGTGGGGTGCCATTGCCTTCTCTGGCGTGTCAAGCCTATAGACTGGAATTTTGAAGCCTTAGAGTAAGTAGTTCAATATCACAACACAGCACATCAAATGATCAATAGACTCCGCTGGATCTTTCACTATTTTTTTACATTTTGTATCCAGTATCTGGCCGTATAGCCAGGCTCTCTCCTTTCCACTGTTAGTATTCTGTCATCTTGTCCTTAGCTGGCTGCAGTCCCCAGCTCCCCGCTGCAGAGTCTTTCTTCTCATCAATCTACGCTTGATTCTGAGGTCCAACTTCTGACGTGTCAAATGGTTCAGTAAAATGTTTTACTGAAATACCCCCAGAGGTACTTGAAACTGATGAATATCCTCCGCTTCTCCTCCTCCCACAGAAAGAAGCATGGAAACTTTCACAAACATCCTCCAATTGGAAGAAAAATGGATGGAGTGGTAGCTAGGAAACCCTGGCGAGGAGAGGATGGAAAACTTACAGGCGGGAAATGTTACGCGTCAGCCCCAGGCTACAGAGAGCCCACTGTCTCAGAGAAACAGCTCAGAGCCCCCAGGAGGGAGGGAGGCTGTTTCAGAATCAAGACCCCAGATGAGTGCTCAGGAGAGAGCCGGTGCCCGATACGGGCTGCTAACAGCTCAGCTGACTCCACACCGACCCCATCCGCGCCACGTGCCCTCAAGTCACACAGAGCGTAACATAAGCTGAGTCTTGGGAAGAATATCAAGGAGAACGCATCCACACAACAGCAGAGCAAATAGAAGCTCTGGGCAGATGGGCACCATCATAAGAGTGTGCAAGATGAAGGAAGTGGCTTGCAGCTATGCAGGTTTATAACAGGCAAAATGCATAGAATACTGCGCAGAGTATCAAGGAACCCAGTCTGGAGGAAGACGTAGTCTAAGGAACAGAAGAAAACTTCCAGGTGCGCTTCGTGATATGGAGCAACTGGAGAGGATACGAATGCAGTAAAACCTAGCTCGATGCTGAGGCAACAACACAGACGACAGACGAGCCTCCAGCGCGATCACAGACCCAACACGTAATTTGGAAAGAGCAAGACATCAAACTCCTGATCTAGAACATGGAGTTTGAGACAACACAGCTATTTCAGAAGGAAAATACGAAGACGCGGTAGCAGTTGAGGTGATGGATTTGAAGGTATGACTGAATGAACCAACACGAGGATAACCCGAGTAGCTCAAAAACAGAACCCAAGACACTGGACAGAAAGGATGGCCGTGAATATAATAGAGTCAAGGAACCCTGTAATGAAGAAACCATTAAATCTTTGGCTCAAAGGAGCACATAGTGTTTTGGGGGAAACTTATACAGAACAATCAATATCTTCTCTGTAGCCGCTAAGTCGTGTCCAGCTCTTTGTGACCCATGGACTGTAGCCTGCCAGGCTCCCCTGTCCATGGGATCCTCCAGGCAAGAACACTGGAGTGGGTTTCCACTTCCTCCTCCAGGGGATCTTCCTGACCCAGGGCCGTACCCACATCTCCTGCGTTGGCAGGTTCTTCACCAGCGAGCCTCCAGTGAAGCCCCTAAACCTGCGTTTGTCTCTATTCCGCATGTGCGTTCATTCATATTGCTTGTCAGCGGCACCTAAGTGATATCATAGTGTCACACAAGTCTCTTCTTCACTCTCGGCTGCCCTAAACCCGGTGCAGTGCTTGGCATGGAGGTAACAGAGCATTACCAGGGAGATAGTGGGCTCATTCACAGGAAATCCATCAACGTTGCTTCCCGGTGGATAGTCGTGGCCGCTGAGCGTGGGGTGCAGTGTGTGAGCAGGGCTCTTGAGGAGGCGAGGGGAGGGCAGGGACAGAGGGAAGGCTAGGTGTCCTTTCAGTTCCCAGAGCTGGGTTGGAAGGAAAAGAGGATTACAGTGACCAGGCTCCCCTTGTCCTGAAATAGGCAAGCTGACCCCGAATTCCCAAATACCTGTCTGTTGCTGGGAGACGATAATTAGAAGACACACCCTCCCGGTGCCTCAAATTCCTCCCTAGAAACGGCCCATCTGCTGCCTGGTGACGGCCCCATGTCCTCCACGCTGTTACCGCGCCAGGCTCCACCAACCCCAGCGCTGTCCTCCTAAGCTGCACTCGTAAGGCCCTTCCTCCAGTGTGAGCTCTCTGATGACCAAAGAGACCTGATCTGCTATTAAAAGATTTCCTGCCTTCACTGCGCTCCTAAGGCCTTGCTCCACTGTGGACTCTCTGTTGATACCGGAGGCCGCAGCAGCAGTAAGAGATTCCCCATATTCACTGCGCTCGCAAGACTCCTCCAGTGTGGATTTTCCTATGGGAACTGAGGGGGTGCATTTGAGTAAAGGTGGTGCGTTTGATTAAATACCTTAGACCTTGTGAAATTATTGAGACGTAAGACTGAACACGTAATCCTCCCAGCATCCAGGTGGATAAACAAGTCATTTATCCGGGAGGAGGTCAGCAGCATTCGTGAGCAGGGAACATTGTGTGTGGTGGGGGGTGGTGGGGCTTCCCTCTAGCTCAGTTGGTAGAGTCTGCCTGCAATGCAGGAGACTTGGCTTCAATTCCTGGGTTGGGAAGATCCCCTGGAGAAGGGAATGGCACCCACTCCAGTCTTCTTGCCTGGAGAATCCCATGGACAGAGGAGCCTGGTGGGCTACTTGTCCACAGGTTGCAAAAGTTGGGCTTAGCGACTACGCCATCACCGCCGAACACTGTGGGGAGGGGCAATGTTAGCGATGTTTGGGGGGAAGAAGGTGGTCCCTGGATACTTGTCACCAGCCAAGAAAGGAAACAGGGCGCCACACACCATCATGAAAGGACGCAAGAAATGTTGTGTATGGCACTTCTCATTAAAAAACACACACACACAAAAAGAATGACAATAAACGGAACCGATGATGAGATGAAAATGGTATAAAAAATTTTATGCAGTTTAAAAAAAAAGAACAGGTCAGTGTTATGTGCTAAATTCATATACTAAATGTGTTATAACACTTGACAAAATAAAAATTAAAATATAAGTAACAAAGTGCTAGTGGAGAAAGAAGTTTAAGAATACAAATCTCCTCCTGCATAGCAAGGAATCCACAGCTTTCATCTGAAACTGAGACATGTAGACACAAACATATAATATATTCAAGTTATTAATTGTTTTATAACCTCAGAGAAATATTTTAGGGACATCTTATTTTTAAAAGCCCTTTTTTTTCTGAAGTTCAGCGATTTTTTCAGTTTCACACAGGTTTTCATTCTTCTCTCATGATTAAAATTTCAACAAAATCCTTTCATTTGCATACATACAGCTTTAGACATATGTTTGAAATGATATTCACCCCATAGTTAACACTATTTTCTTTCCTGCTTGGTAGCATTTTGGGTAGTTTATTTACACTTCCTTTTATAAGATTTTCCATATTTCTTGTTTAATTTTTAGTTTTCTGCTTTTAATTTAAATAAAATAATAATTTTTTAAAGAAATACAGAAATGGACAATACAACTTGGAAAAGGCAATGGTGCAGAGAGCTGACTTGACCGATCAAATATTGAAATGTTAGTTTTTCAACAGAGAACATTTTTATTAATTTAATTAATAATATTAATTAATTTCAGTAGAGAAATTAAAACAGTGTATTACTGAAAGAAAAATAGGTACTATTCCACCAGAAATGGACATAGTCCATAAACAGCCTCATGTTTATATGGCAATTTGGTATCTACAAAAAAATAATGTCTAACAAGAAAATTCTCTCTGTATTGATATATGAAGATCTCCAGGATCATGTGACTAAGTAGGGAAAAAAAAAGAGAAAGCAGAACAGTATTAGTGTTATGGGTTAAATTTTGTCTCCCTCCAAATTTGCATGTTGACACGGCCAAAAGTAGAGTAATAAACAATTTAAAAAGAGGAAGCAAGTGACAGTGAGGTCATTCGGGGCCCTATCCCAGGATGACTGGTGCCCTTAGAGAGGGGGCGGACACGTGGACGCGGCCAGGTGTTCAGGGCGGCTGGGCTGTCTGCCGGCTGAGGGGCGGCTCCTGGAGCCGAGTCCAGCCCGGCCTCAGACAGAGCCGATTCTGCTGGTACCCTGATGCCAAACCTGCCTCCTCCAGACTGCCCAGCATGGTGCTCTGTTACAGCAGCCCAGGTGAACACACACACACAGCCCGCCATGCTTCGTGCAAGCCAGGAGGGGAAACAGGGAGATGTCTTCATACCTGCTTGCAGTTTCACAAGAAACGAACAAGCGTGGTCACCTGGTGGGCGGGGAGGAATGAAGCTGACGGGGAAGCGGGAGTGAGGCTTCTGAATACAGTGTCTCTGTCTTCCTTTGATTTGTGAATTGTGCTAGTACAGATTTTTTAAATAAAAAATTAAAACTAAATTAAAAGTTAAAATTAATTTAGGGACTTCCTTGGTGGTCCCCTGGTGGCTCAGACGGTAAAGCATCTGCCTCCAATGCAGGAGACCTGGGTTCCATCCCCGGGCCTGGAAGATCCCCTGGAGAAGGAAGTGGCAACCTACTCCAGTATTCTCGCTTGGAGAATCCCATGGATGGAGGAGCCTGGTGGGCTACAGTCCATGGGGTCGCAAAGCTGGACAAGACTGAGCAATTTCACTGGACCACTTGGTGGTCCAGAGGCTAAAACTCGTGCTCCCAAGGCACAGGGGCCCAGGTTCAATCCCTGGTCAGGAAACTAGATCCCACATGCCACAGCTAAGAGCCTGCACAGCTGAATAAATGCATTAATTCATTTCAATTAATTAATTAATACATTAATTTTACATTAAAACACTCAGTTTAAAAGAAACTAAAGTAAGTTTACGGTGTTTCTTTTTCCTCTGGAGTCCTGAATCATCTGATGCTTTGGGGATCGCTTATTGGCTTCAAATCTCTTTCAGTCTTTGCGGTGCTTGGTGGGGGTGGCTGTGGTTGTTTAGTCACTCGGTCGTGTCGAGCTCTTTGGGACCCCACAGGCTGTAACCCGCCATGGGATTCTCCAGGCAAGAATACTGGAGTGGGTGCCATTTCCTCCTCCAGAGGATCTTCCCGACCCAGGGATCAAACCCGGGTCTCCTGCATTGCAGGCAGGTTCTTTACCACTGAGCTACCGGGGAACGCCAGACTCGCTGCTGGTCTCACTCCTGGGCACCATATGCGTTTATTGAGGAAGCACAGTCCTGCTCAGCGCAGGTCCTCTGCTGTGTCCCTGGCAGCCCTGCCCTTGGCTGAGCCCCGTCCTTCCTGCGTGTCCCAGTGCTCTGCTCTGCCTCTCCGCCGAGGACCTCCGCTGGGGCCTGCCCGCCCTTGCTGCCAGGAGCTGTGTCTACAGAGGAGGGGAGGCTCCGTGCCGTCTGGAGGCAGTTGCACACCCATGAGGGGCTCCAGCTCCCTGCACCTGCGAGGCCAGCAAAGATCTCTCAGGGCTGCTTGTGAGCGCCAGCTTCACCCTCTGCCCGGGCTCTCCGCCCCTCTGCCTCCGCTGCGGCCTCCCTTCCCAGCACTCCTCCACAGTTCCCATCTGCAGGGGGCAGACCTCTAGTGTTTTCTAACATGCCACATGACAGCTCACGAAACTACAAGTGTTAGTCCAGCTCTGCGACCCCATGGACTGTAGCCCGCCAGGCCCCCCTGTCTGTGGAATTCTCCAGGCAAGAATGCTGGAGTGGGTGCCATGCCCTTCTCCAGGGGATCTTCCCCACCCAGGGGTCAAACCCAGGTCTCCTTCATTGCAGGTGGATTCTTTACCATGTAAGCCATAAGGAAAGCCCATAAACAATTTTTTTTTCTCCTCCCATCATTACAAAGTGATCCTGTGAAGCAGGGCTGGCAGGGGCATGTGCCCTTTAAAATGGGCCCCAAGGACCTCACGGTTACAGCACCGTGATGAACTTTGGACATCAAGTCAAGGATACACATGTCATTACATTCATTTGAGAAGGCAGGGCAATGTTACATATTTAAGTAAGATGGCAGAATCAGTCAGCACTCAAGGAAAAAGGTGATCTGTATATTTTAAGAGAGGGATTTTAAGAAAGGAAACCAGTTTTCAACTGAGGCAGGGAGGATGCCTTAGGAGGGTCATAAGGGGTGAGCCTTGGTGCCCAGACAGCAGGGGGTAAATGGAGATGCTGCCCCCCATCCCCACCCCATCCGTGCACATGCAGCCTGGGAGCGTCTTTTGTATGTGGGTCCATGAGCACCTCCCACTGGGAAGACCCAGCTGGAGCCCCACTGTCAGGGCAAATGCTTCCATCCCATAAGGAGAGGAGAAAGATTAAGTTGCAAGACCCAAAAGAACAGACTCTCCTGAAGCAACACAGTTCCCTGTGGGATTAACGTCAAGACATCTTGAGCGGATAGCTTTGTGGGTTTGGCAAACAGACCGAGATCTTTGCTGGAGCAGGGACCCTCTTGGGGCTGTTGGGGGATGTGAGTTAACACAGACTCGGTCTTTGAAGCAGAGCTTAGAATGTCCACTCTTTGGTGCTTTGTCAACAGCTGGGCATTCAGAGAGACCATCCTGCTTTAAAGATTTTCTTCTCATTTGGTGGAACTTGCCTTTTTGGAAGGATATTTTGATACTCGTTAATGAAATAGGTCATATTTTCAAACTCCGTAAACCCCTAGGAAGTTCTGTCTGCTGAGACCCCTGTGAAATGTACATGACAGAATTGTCCCATAGTCCTTGAGTTTTAACCACTTTGAATTATTTTTCCTCAAACATTTTTCTTACAAAACCTTTAAAATAGTAGAAATGTTTAACATTGTAACTTTAATTCTTATTTATACCTTCTCTCAAGAAAAGTAAAATACTATGGATTAAGAAAAAAGAGACAGTGGTGAAGGGCGTACGGCAGTTGAGCCTATATGTAGAACAAAGCTCTGAGTCTCAACCTTTGTTGTTCTCGGTTCATGAACTGCTGAAGCCTAGCTTGAAGGCTTTTGAGCACAGCCTTGTTGGCATGTGAAATGAGCACAACTGTGAGGTAGTTTGAACATTCTTTGGCATTGCCCTTCTTTGGGATTGGAATGAAAACTGACCTTTCCCAGTCCTGTGGCTGCGGCCGAGTTTTCCAAATTTGCTGGCACGTTGAGTGCAGCACTTTAACAGCATCATCTTTTAGGATTTGAAATAGCTCAGCTGGAATTCCACAGCTTCCTCTAGCCTGGTTTGTATTCTCAGCCTTGCTTTCTGCTAGTAATAGCTGTGTGACTCCAACTCACTTAGCATAGTTTGGTTTTGTCGGCTTTCGCGATGAAGTGAGGGGGTTTGGACCAAGAGACCCCACGGCTCTCCTCGCTGTGTCGGGCTGTGGTCTGTGTTGAACTATCACATCGTTGCACTGAGACCGTTGGTTCAGCTCCGAGTTACGGCGCACGCCTGCGTGTGCCTGCTCACGGAGAAATACAGGCCACGGGGGCGAGGCGTCTGGGCTTGAGGCTCACCCTTGCTGCTGGCACAGACGTTGCCCCCAGTTGCCTTCTGTCTCTGGACCACACCATCTCCCGACCCAAACCCTCCACTGCTGGGAATGTGGGAACGGGATGGGGTTTGCAATTAGTATGCTTCCCTTTAAAGCAAGTATAGCATACATTTGCAAATCTTAAATTTCAAAAAAAGTAAAAAATGATTTTCAATATAAAATAATTTTCATCTCCAAAAGATCTCCATATGAATTTTTTGAATCACCGTATTGTACTTCCCTGCTGTTGTTCAGTCACTGAGTGGTGTCTGACTCCTGGAGACCCCATGGACTGCAGCACACCAGGCTCCTCTGTCCTCCACTATCTCCCAGAGTTTGCTCAAACTCAAGTCCATTGAGTCAGGAACGCTATCCAAGCATCTCATCCTCTGTCGTCCCCTTCTCCTCCTGCCCACAGTCTTTTCCCAGCTTTACAGACTTATCCAATGAGTTGGCTCTTCGCATCAGGTGGCCAAAGTATTGGAGCTTCAGCATCAGTCTTTCCAGTGAATATTCAGGACTGATTTCCTTTAGGATTGTCTGGTTGGATCTCCTTGCAGTCCAAGGGACTCTCAAGAGTCTTCTCCAGCACCACAGTTCAGAAGCATCAGTTCTTCAGTGCTCAGCCATATTTAAGATCCAGCTCTCCCAACTGTACACGACCACTGGGAAAACCAAGGCTTTGACTATAAGGGTCTTTGTCAGCAAAGTGATGTCTCTGCTCTTGAATACGCTGTCTAGGCTGGTCATAGCTTTCCTTCCAAGGAGCAAATGTCTTTTATTTTCATTGTTGCAGTCACCATTCACAGTCACTTTGGAGCCCAAGAAAATAAAATCTGTCACTGTTTCCACCTTTTCCCCTTCTATTTGCCATGAAGTGATGGGACTGGATGCCATGGTCTTAGTTTTCTGAATGTTGAGGTTTAAGCCAGCTTTTTACTCTCCTCTTTCAAACTCAACAAGAGGCTCTTTAGTTCCTCTTCACTTTCTGCCATTAGAGTGCCATCATCTTCATATCTGAGGTTGTTGCTCTTTCTCCTGGCAATCTTGATTCCAGGCTGTGATTCATCCAGCCCAGCATTTTGCATGATGTACTCTGCATATAAGTTAAATAAGCAGGGTGACAATATACAGCCTTGACATACTCCTTTCCCAATGTTGAACCAGTTAGTTGTTCCATGTCTGGTTCTTACTGTTGCTTCTTGACCTGAATACGCGTTTCTCAGGAGGCAGGTCAGGTGGTCTGGTGTTCCCACCTCTTTAAGAATTTCCCGGTTTGTGCCTGAGTGTAGTCAGTGAAGCAGAAGTGGGTGTTTTTCTGGAATTCCCTTGATTTCTCTATGATCCAATAGGTGCTGGCAATTTGATCTCTGATTCCTCTGCCTTTTCTTTTTTTTTTTTTCCATGTCTCCCCATTCACAATGCAGACCAGGTAAAGGGCCTGCCTGGGCTGAGGTGTATATGGGGTGGGTTTACTCTGCCTCCTCTTTCTATACAGTCAGTGTAAGAACACAGCCTGTGGTAAGCATCAGGAGGCCTCCTCTGCCTTTTCTAAACCCAGCTTGTACATCTGGAAGTTCTTGGTTCATGTAGTGTTGGACCCTGGTTTGAAGGATTTTGAGCATTGCCTTGCTAGCATGTGAAATGAACACAATTGTGTGGTAGTTTGAGCATTCTTTGGCACTGCCCTTCTTTGGGATTGGAATGAAAACTGACCTTTTCCAGTCCTGTGGCCACTGCTGAGTTTTCCAAATTTGCTGACACGTTGAGTGCAGCACTTTCACAGCCTCATCTTTTAGGATTTTAAATGGCTCAGCTAGAATTCCATCACCTCCACTAGCTTTGCTCATAGTAATACTTCCTAACGCCCTTGACGTCACACTCCAGGAAGTCTGGCTCTAGGTGAGTGACCACACCATCATGGTTATTCGGGTCATTAAGATCTTTTCTGTACAGTTGTTCCGTGTATTCTTGCTATCTCTTCTTAGTCTCTTCTGCTTCTATTAGGTCCATACTGTTCCTATCCTTTATCACCGCCATCCTTGCATGAAAGGTTCCCTTCATAACTCCAATTTTCTTGACAGGATCTCTAGTCTTTCCTGTTCTGCTGTTTTCCTCTATTTCTTTGCATTGTTCATTTAAGAAGGCTTTCTTATCTCTCCTTGCTAGTCTCTGGAACTCTGTATTCAGTTGGATCTATCTTTCCCTATCTTTTACTTCATAAATTGACCAAAATTTATATTGAGGATGTTTTTTAGTGATAGCCTCATTGAGATGTAATTTGCGTGCCCTGTGGTCCACGTGTGTGAAGTATGCAGTTCAGTGGCTCTTGTGCATTCGCAGACCTGTGCAGTCATTACGGTCATCCGAGTATTTCAGAACACTTGTATCACCTCGCAAGAAACCTCGTGCCCGCCGGCCACCGCTCCCCGCGCGCCCCCCGGCCACCGCTCCCCGCCCGCCCCAGCTCCTGGCTCTTCCTCGTCTACTTTCTGACTGTCGCTTTGCCTGTTTTAGATGTTTCATGCATCGTTTTTTAAATTTCAAAACCTTTGGGCATTTTGGTAAAATGTTTGAAGTGGGAGAGGACTCACATCCAGCTTTTCAGGAGGCTTAGAGAGCTCTGCGGCTTTGAGAACAGAACGCAAACCTCTTAGCAGCTGTAAGAGATGAGATCTGGACCCAGCCTCTGTTCTCCATCCCTACCCCTCCCCACGCCTCCCCCACCTCCAGGACCTCCCATCCGGCCCCTAAGGCATCCCTAAGGACCCTTTCTTATGTCCTCCGCGCCCCACTCTCTGGCACCCAGTATCAACGATGTCTGTTAATGTATGTTTCGCCTTTGCTGTGACTTGAATAAACAGATGTTCCCAGCGAGAGGCGTCTTCAGAGGAGAGAGGGCTGAATAAGATGCAGGTGTCAGCAAGGGCTGCCAGGCACCTTGGCCTGGGCAGGTGGCTTCAGGGAGAGATGCCCCGGGCTGCACGGGGGCAGCGTGACCCAGGGGGGAGGGACGCATGTCTGACTGGGTGCAGGTGGGAGGGCCCAAGCCATTAACACCCGGCCAGGGCTGGGGCAGCAGGCCCGGGGTGAGTTCCTGGGAACTCCTGCCCACACGTCTGCGGGTTTTATCTGCAGGTCGCTCCTCCGTGTGTCTTTATGAAGAGGTTTACAGAAGAGATGAACGTTGCAGCAAGTCCTAGTTACCTGTCACCCGGATCCTGTAACACCGCTGCATGCTTGCTCTCACCCATCTGTCTGTCTTTCCATTCCTGTAACCAAGTCCAGTCTATAAGGATGTCTTTCAAAGTGGGTCACAGACATCCGGGCTTCACCCCTAACGCTTCAGCATGAATATCGTTAAGTAGAGTTCCATGTTCACTTACTTTTTTCTGTGGAGGTAACATTTACTTGGGCTTTTCTTGTGGCTCAGAGGTCAAGAATCTGCCTGCAGTGCAGGAGACGCAGGCTTGATCCCTGGGTGGGGAAGTTCCCCTGGAGAAGGAAATGGCAACCTGCTCTGGTATTCCTGCCTGGAAAGTCCCACGGACAGAGGAACCAGATGGGTTACAGTCCGTGGGGTTGCAAAGAATCAGACACAACTTAGCAACTAAACATCAACAACATTTACTTATAATGACATGTCCCAATTTCAAGCTCATGACGTGTCATTTCTGACAAGTACGCAGACCCATGTAACCCAGGCCCTTTTCAACATCCCCTCACCTGGAGAGTCAAGAGGCACAACCTTTCAGTTATAAAGCAAATAAGTCCCGGGAATGGAAGTTACAGCATGGCGGCAGGAGTTAATGATTCCGTACTGTGTGCATACATGTTTAAATATTTATCTAGGTGTTTGGCCGCATTAGCTCGTAGCCGCGGCACTAAGGATCTTCGTTGCATCGTGTGGGATCGTTGTGGTCACAGACTCTCTAGTTGGGATGCAGGAGCTTACTTGCTCCATGGCACCTGGGTTCTTAGTTCACTGACCAGGGATGGAACCCATGTCCCCTGCATTGCAAGGCAGATGCTTAACCACTGGACCACCAGGGAAGTCCCTCACTGTGTGTCTGAACGCTGTTGAGAGTGGGTCTTGAAAGTTCTCATCACAAGAAGAAACTTCTGCAGCTGGACGATGACACGCATTAACTAGTCTTATTATGGTGATCATTTCACAGTGTATACAAATATCCGGTCATCGCGGTGTACACCTGAGACTAACATGATGTTTTATGCCAAGTATATCTCTGTGGTTTTGACCAACCCAAACAGCATATTAAAAAGCAGAGACATTACTTTGCCAACAAAGGTCTGTCTAGTCAAAGCTATGGATGTTCCAGTGGTCATGTATGGATGTGAGAGTTGGACTATAAAGAAAGCTGAGGGCCAAAGAACTGCTGGTTTTGAACTGTGGTGTTGAAGACTCTTGAGGGTCCCTTGGACTGCAAGGAGATCCAACCAGTCCATCCTAAAGAAAATCAGTCCTGAATATTCTTTGGAACGACTGATGCTGAAGCTGAAACTCCAATACTTGGGCCACCTGATGGGAAGAACTGACTCATTGGAAAAGACCCTGATGCTGGGAAAGATTGAAGGCGGGAGGAGAAGGGAACGACAGAGGATGAGATGGCTGGACGGCATCACCGACTCGATGGACATGAGTTTGAGTGAGCTCCAGGAGTTGGTGATGGACAGGGAGGCCTGGCGTGCCACAGTCCATGGGGTTGCAAAGAGTCAGACACGACTGAGTGACTGAACTGCACTGAACTGATGCCTCTGTACAGAGAAAGATGCCATCACCCCAGAGATTCCTTGCCTCTCCTCACAGTCCAGAGGCAGGCAGTGTTCTGATTCCACACCGTGGTTTAGTTTTGCCTGTCCTAGAACAGCTTGTAGATGGACTCACACTGGTGTTTTGTTCAAGGCTTGGCTCTCTGACCATCACGCATGACTCGCCCGAACCTTTGTGCGTGTTGGCAGTCCGTTCCTGGTTGTCGCCACATGGTACCGTCTTGCACAAGGGGCAGCCCAGGTATGTGTACCCAGTCGTTGGCTCAGAGACACGTGGGTGTTTCCAGGTTGGGGCAAGTAAGCATGGAGCTGCTGTGAACGTTCTTGCACAAGCCGTTGTGTGGACATGTTTTCGTTTCTCTTGAGCAAAGACTCCGGCGTGGTGTTTCCAGGTTGTAGGTGAAGTGTGTGTTTTGTTTGTAAGGATCTGATACTGACCAGGATTCTTGGCCTTCCCCAGTCAGTAGGAATTGACCAGAGGCCACACAAGAAATCCAGGAAAGGCTTCCCTGGGGCCCTTCCGGCACTGACGAGAGTGCAAAGAACAGGTCCCCTTCCCGCCAGCTTCCTGAGATGGGCGAGCTTGTCCCTCACGTGGGCTGAGGGTAAGGGCGTGTCCAGGGGTCAGGCAGAGGGGTGGCTTCGGTTGTCTGCCCACCACTCTGGTGGTTTTGTGGGCAGGGGCCATGCACAGTACCCTGCTTTTGCTCCTGATATCCTGTGTTTTGAATTATTTTATTAACTCCTTTATTTTATTATTTACTTTTGGCTGTGCCGGGTCTTCACTGCCGTGTGGGCTTTTCTCGGTTACGGCCAGCGGGGCTGCTCTCTCGGCGCGGTGTGCTGGCTTCTCAGCGCCGTGGCGTCTCCTTTGTGGCTCACGGGGTCAGGCACTCGGGCTTCAGTGGTGGTGGTGCCCGGGCTTAGCTGCTCTGCGGCATGTGGGGTCTTCCCGGACCAGGGATCGGACCCGCGTCCCCTGCCTCAGCAGGCGGACTCTTCACCACTGAGCTTCACCGCAGCCCCCAACATCCTGCTTTTGCTTTTGGCTCTTCAGGAGCGGCAGCGGGGACTTCTCGGGGTCTTTTCCCCAGAATCTGCCCTGAGTGTGCTCGCGGTTGTCTGCAGCCCCACGTGGTTTCTTTGTGTTCTGCTGCTGGGAGAGACCTTCGTCTGAGTGGAAGCAATGCAGCGAAGCGTCCCAGATTCCAGTCTGTCTCAGAGCCGGCAGATGCTTTTTTCCAAGTGAAAGGTGAAAGCGTTAGTCGCTCAGTCGTGTCCGACTCTTTGGGACCCCGTGGACTGCATAGCCCGCCAGGCTCCTCTGTCCATGGGATTCTCCAGGCAAGAATACTGGCGTGGGTTGCCATTCCTCCTCCCTGGGGATCGTCCCGACGCAGGGATGGAACCTAGGTCTCCCACACTGCAGGCAGATTCTTAGCCGTTTGAGCAGTTGGGCCATTTACACTCTGACCAACACTTAGGGAGAGCCCCATTCATCCCGTGCCCTGACCAGCACCGGGTGCCGTCGGTCCTTAACATCTCAGCCATTCTGGTGGACAGGCCTGTAGGTTTGGGACATGACAATGTCTGGAAGGTTCTAGGGGGAGAAGACGAGGCAGCTGGGATGGGCACACGCTCTTGGGCGGCTCAAGGAAACAGCTGTTTGCTAACCGACGCGGTAGGACTGACCTTCTAACAACCTCGGGGTGCCCATGCCCGGGGGTCCACCCCAGCTTCAGATCAGCTCCATCTGAGTTGAGGGACCCCCAGATCATCCTGGCCCTGCCACTAACTTGGGGTGCCACCTTGAGACTTCCTTCTGACACATGAGGAGATAGACGCTTGCCAAGGTTCCCCTCTGCTTTTAACTTCCATGACCTGAAGTCAGAGGTGGTGGGGTGCAGACTTGCTGCTTAGCAGGATTCCGGGGTGGGTGCACATCCAGGTGCCTGGTCCACCTCCACAGACACTCGTGGTCACCCGGCATGGATCACATCTCTCTGACCGAGTGTTGAATGAATACTATTGAATGCAGATCTTTGGCACCAGCACTTCTTACATTATTGAAGTTGCAAATCTGGACACTTAGATTTTACAAAGAGCAAACTAGGAAGTGTATTGTTGAACTTTATGGGTAAATTTTGCTTTTAATTCACCAGTTAGCATTAATTTTATTTACTATTTTTTTTGTTGTTGTTTTAGTTGCTAAGTTGTGTCCAACTCTTTTTTTCTTTTTAATTTATTTTTTTAATTGAAGGATGATTGCTTTACAGATTTTGTTGTTTTCTCTTTGCAAACCCAGCGATAGCCTGCCAGGCTACTCTGTCTGTGGGATTTCCCAGGGGAGAATACTGGAGGGGGTTGCCATTTCCTTCTCCAGGGGATCTAGACAACTTGCATATTAGGCAAGCTTCTCTTTTCCTAATGAGAGGATAAAAATAAGAAGCTTCACTTTTGCTACTTTGAATATGCAAACTTTCAGGCAGGAATCATAGAATAAATAATCAGTGGCCTAATTATACTATTTATGACTTCAGTTGCACATTTAAAATTACATATTGTATGATATATTAATTTAAAATGGTTCTATTTTCCTACTCTCTCATTTTATGAAAACAATTTTTTTCAAACTTTTCACATGCACTGCTGACTTCATCTTTGCTCTAAAGTTGCTTCTTAAGCCACCCAAAGCAGATTTCCAGAAACGTGCCGTATTTTATAGGCTGTGTGGATCACTCTTCCTGAGTATATGCAGTGAGCAGTGACCAGAACACCTTCAAATGTTTTAGAAACTTCTATTTGGGGAGATTTTGAACATACAGAAAAGAGCAGAGAATAAATAAAGACTGGCTTCATGAATTATTAATTAATGGTCTATTTTGTTTTACCTCTTCCTCCTCCATTTTGCAATAATAACTTTAATTTTATTATTTTAATTGAAGGATAATTGAGTAACAATGCTGTGCCAATCTCTGCTATGCAGCGAGTGACTCACTCTACACGTATATACATTCTTTAAATATTCATTTCCACTGCAGTTTATCCCAGGAATTGGACGTGGTTCCCTGTGTTGTGCAGTAGGTCCTTGTCATTTCCCATCCTGTATGTGGTGCTTTGCACCTGCTAATCCCATGTTCCCAACCCTCCCCCACCCCCAGGGTACCTGCAGTCTGATCTCTGTGTCTGTGGGCTTGCTTCTATTTTGTTGTTAGGTTCGTTTGCACCATATTTTTGGGTCCACATGCGAGTGACATCATGTGGGGTTTGCCTTTCTCTGTCTTGCTTAGTATAATCATCTCCAGGTCCATCCACGTTGCTGCAAATGGCATTACTGAGTTCCTTTCCGTGGCTGAGTAAGATTCCGTTGTGTAGATGCATCATATCTTTATCCATTGCTCTGCTGAGGGCCACTCAGGTTGCTTCCATGTCTTGGATATTGTAACTGGTGCTGTAATGGACACTGGCTGTGTGTATCTTGTTGAACCACGTTTTTCTCGGGATAGATGCCCAGGCGTGAGGTTGCTTGGTCACATGGCAGCTCTATTTTTAGTTTTTGGGGAACCACACTGTTCTCCATAATGGCTGCACCAGCTTACATCCCCACCAGCAGTGTAGGAGGGTTCCCCCTTTCTCCACACCCTCTCCAGCGTCTGACACTTGGAGACTTTTTAGTGGTGGCCATTCTGACCATGTGAGGTGGTGCAGTAATCTTTTTAAAGTGAGTCTCAAGCGTCAGTCATTGAATCCATCAGCATCATCACCTTTTCCCCTTATTGACTCATACGTGCTTTTCACGGCTAGTTCATGTGACTCAGGGTCCAGATTCCCACTCTGCATTTGGTTGACAGGTCCTTAAATCTCTTAATGTATGGATTCTCACTCTGCCTTTTTCATCTTTTTCTTGGAGTTTACTTAGTGAGAAATCAGCTCTCTTGTCCTGCAGTTTCCCACATCGTGTGCTTTGCTGAGTCCACCACGTTCCTTTATCACCTTCATGTCTGGTCAGCCGGTGTTTTGACCAAGAGGACTCAGATGGTCAGCCTGGCCCATTCTGTCCACGCTGGCCTGTGGCCTTCTGGGTTCAGGAACAGCGATGATCTTTGCCCAGATCCATCCTGTGACAAGGAGGCAAAAAGGCAAAGTTCTGATTCTGTCCTTCTTTTTATTTGCTGGATTTTTTTTTCCCCAAAAGAAGATTTTTCTTTCTTTGGTTTATGATTATTCTAGGGCAGAGTGCCTTAGATGTCTGATTTTTTCCTTCATATTTACCAGTTTTCAGAATAATAATTAGTTTCTAAACATCCTCCAGAGATGACAAAGAAGATTTTTAATTTTAGTTTCACTTTGAACCTGTGGGTGACGAGCTCCAGTTCCCCGCAGTCACTCTCTCTGATGATCAAATCGCCTCATTTTTGGTTTGTTTGACCCCTTTCAGTTTCCTCTTGAGTCCTTTTGACATGACCCTGGGAAAGACAGGTGTTTCAGGCTTATCTTCTGTGTTTCCTGCCCCATATCTGGAATTAACTGTATTCTGTGGACCCTTGGTAGCCTCTTAGCAGGAAAGGCACTTAAAAACCACAAGCTGGGTGCTGGGGGTGCTCGTAACTCCTGGGTCCATTATTGTTTCTAGATGTTGCTGGGAAGGACTTTATTCTTTTGAGGAGTGTGCTGAGGTTATATTGGTATTTTTCGTTCAGTTGAAGGCTTACAGAGTTTTTCCTTAAGTTGTTAGATTTTATATTTTTTCAGCAATAACAGCAAAAAGCTCGGTTCCTAGTGATACATGTTGCCTACTTCTTATTTACTGTGTGTGTGTTTCAGAATTACACCATCGGTACTCGCTGTACTAATTATTGAAAACAGTCTAAGATCTGCTTGCACTTCTTTGGTCTTTAGAGCGCCTCTTGCTGGGGGTGCAAATGACTGTTTCTAACTCAAATCTCGAAACCCTCCGTGTGTCTAACTTCCCTTCCTGTCCCTTCCAACTCATCCTGTCCCAGCTTCACAGGGAACCTATTACAGCTGTGTCCCTGCTGCCTTTTGGGGAATGGGCTGGAGAGTTTTCGCTTTGTCTTCTCATCTCCCTGTGAACAAGTCCTCCATGTGCCCTAAGTCACAGCTGAGCTGTGACTCCCCTCTTTAAGCTGCATCCATCTCCCCTGACCAGGCACCTTTCAGGGCACTCCCCTGACCAGGCACCTTTCAGGGCACTCCCCATTGTCCCTCTGCACCCTCTTCTCGGCCATGTCTGTGTCTCATTGCTCATGAGTTGCAGGAGCCCATGTGTCCTGCTCTGGCATGCTCGAGTCTCCCACAGCATCCGGGGAAGGGCAGCAGGGACTCCCTGCCAGCTGGACAGGGGCTGACGGGTCACAGATGCAGGCTGTCTGGGGAGGGGCCTGCCCAGTGAGAGCCTCATTTCAGGGGCCTGCATGCTCCCCTGAGCTGTGTGAATATGCACTAATAGAGTACGTCATCAACCTGCTGGAACATCACGCATGAGGCGGCGGCGGTGGTGGTGTTCAGTTGCTCCGTCGTGTTCAACTCCTTGTGACCCCATGGACTGCAGCACGCCAGCCTCCACTGTCTCCCAGAGCTTGCTGAAACTCATGTCCATTGAGTTGGTGATGCCATCCAACCATCTCATCCTCTGTCATCCCCTTCTCCTCCTGCCTTCAATCTTGCCCAGCATCAGGGTCTTTTCCAATGAGTCAGTTCTTTGTATCAGGTGGCCAAAGTACTGGAGTTTCAGCTTCAGCACCAGTCCTTCCAATGAATATTCAGGACTGATTTCTTTTAGGACCAACTAGCTTGATCTCCTTGCTGTCTATGGGATATTATAACATCATATTATTATACAGGACGTGAGGAGTACGCAGATCAGAAATCTGGTCTGTATGGAAAACGGCAGCTCCTCAGCACGTGCCAGCCGTGCACCGGGGTGCTGGGCCTTTCCAGGACCCCGAGGGCCCTGGTCTGGGCAGGAGTGTCCGCCCTGAGACCGTAACACGGCCCCCTCTCACTTTCCCACCGGGGCTCGCTTTCCTGAGAACCCAGGTTCACCGGGAGTAGCTCTGCCTTTGACTGTTTCTCAAGCTGCCTTTGCTGGGAGGAAAACTTGGCAACCCACTGACATGAGCCCTGCCGTGCACATGGCGCTTACACTTTGTTGTTTTGTTTTTTTTAAAGTGCTTATTTTTTCAATTATAAAAATGATGCACACTTATGACAGAAAATTGGGAAGTATTAAACAACTAGAAAGGAGGAAATAATTGTCCACGATCTCCCTGCCTGGAAGCCCCGGTGTTAGCATTCTAGTGGATTTCCTTCAGTCGTTTCCCATGAATATTTATGTAGCAGGATTCATTTCCTGGGTATGCTGTTTTGTCTTGCACTTTTAACTTAGCGTTGCAACATGAGTGTTTCTCTGTTACAGATACGTATTAAAGCTATTTACTACCTAGCTCTTGAGCTCTTTATAAACGTCAGTAAAATTAAATGTGTATGCATTTTTCTGTTGACCACAGCCATAACTCAGGGCTTCCCTGGTGGCTCAGACAATAAAGAGTCCGCTTGCAATGCAGGAGACCCGGGCTCGACCTGGGTCAGAAGGATCCCCTGGAGAAGGAAACGGAAACCCACTCCAGTACTCTTGCCTGGAGAATTCCATGACCAGAGGAGCCTGGAGAGCTACGGTCCATGTGGCTGCAAAGAGTCGGACACGACTGAGCAACACTTTTTTTCATAACCACAGCTAACTGTAACAAAGCAATCAGAGGGGACAGGAAGGTGTAATCTGGAGAGAAAAAGCTCCTTAAGCCCCCTGTCCTCAGTTACAGTCGGTCACCCTCCTTGTTTTCTGTGCCTGTGTTAACATTTGTTTATTTACATACACATGCAATTTTAAAACCTTTTTATTTTGTATTGGAGTACAACCGATTAACAATGTTGTGATAGCTGAACAGTGCAGGGACTCAGCAACACATATACTTGTATCCATTCCCCCCCAAACTCCCCTCCCATCAGGCTCCCACATAACACTGAGCAGAGTTCCCTGTGCTCCACAGGAGGCCCCTGTTGGTCACCCGTTTTAAACACAGCAGAATGCACACAGGCACCTTTACGATCTTGACTGCTTAATCAGAACACTGAAGTCACCGCAGAAGGCGAGGCTGCAGAGTAAGCTGTGGACTCCTTCTGTGCCCAGCCTCAGCCCCCTCCCCAGAGCGGTCACCGTGGGGACTCAGGGTCTTCTGGCTCTTTCCCTGGGTGTCCTGTGGTTGGGTATGCTCGTTTCACTCTGTTCACAGCTCTTGTGCTGGAGGACAGAACCCAGTCCCGGTGACAGAGGCGCTGTGACCTTCTGCGGCGGTGTGACCTTCCCTGTCACTGTGACCTGTTCCCGTGGTACTTTGCTTGACAAAGGGGCTTTGCAGATGGGATTAAGGTTGCTAATCAGTGGACCTTAAAATAAGGATGTTCTCCTGGGGTCGTCTGGGTGGGCCCTTAAAAGCAGAAGAGGGAGGCAGAGAGATTGGAAGCACATGAGACCTTGAGCTTAGAGGGGCCCCAGAGCAGGAAAGGGGTCCTTGGTCTACAAGTGCCAGGACCCAGAAGCTGCCAGCTTGGCGGGGCAGCTTCTTCCCCAGGGTCTCCAGGCAAGAGGAGCCCCCTGGCACCTTGATTTCTGCACATGAGCAGCAAGCAGAGAGTTCAGCCAACCTGTGCCTAGTTCTAACCCACAGAGCTGACGGCTAAGAAGTGGTGTTGAGTCACCTCATTTCTGATTGTCTGTTATTCGGCCAGAAAATGAACTCAGAGGAGACTTGTGTGGCTGGCTCTTTGCAGGAAAGGTTTGCTGGCCTGGTAGACGGCAGTCCCCATTTCTCTTTCTCACCCAAATTTCTCTTCACCTTCACTTCTGGCTTCCCTGCTGGCTCAGTGGTAAAGAATTCGCCTGCCAATGCAGGAGACATGGGTTCAATTCCTGGGTCGGGAAGATCTTCTAGAGAAGGAAATGGCAACTCATCTAGCGTTCTTGCCTGGAAAATCCCATGGACAGAGGAGCCAGGCGGGCTATAATCCACGGGATTGCCAAGAGTCAGACACGGCTGAGCGACTAAACAACAGCAGCCATGACCTCCTCTAGTTGGTTATTATGGCTTACGCCTCAGGCCCCTAAATAGCATTCTCATATCACTCCTTCCTGGTTTTTCAGTTTCTCTCCATCTCTCTGATCGTCACTCAAACTTGGGGCTAGCTCTGTTTCCCACCCCAGCCCTGCTCACTCACGCCCTCATGGTTGTTTTAGGTTGGTTTTGGCAAAACAGATGATTAATATCCACATTTTCAGGGCTAGGAAATACTGTTTGCAGCTATGAAACTGCCAAAAGTAGTAATCGATGATTCAGTTTTCTTTTCCTGCACGACTTTTGTTTTCCTTGGAGTAAATCATTGTTTGTATATTCATACGCCTGGCTTTCCATGAACTTACAGTTAATTCAGTCGCACACTCTTTACCCACTATCTGTACACACGCACAGTAAGGTCTCATGCATTGGTCAGCTCGTCTTCCCCAGGGAGCATCGCTGGGCCGTTCTAGGCCCCTCGCATCTGGATGGCAGCCCTGTCCTCCTGCAGTGCGTCTTCGACACTGTTGCCAGTACCGTTTCTTTCCACCCCTCTGGTCCCCACACCTACACTTTCCTGTAAGCCCAGCCTTCTCATTCTTGGTTGAGTCATTTGTTTGAGAACATCCTCCAGGAGTTTCTTGAGAGAGGATGTGTGGGACGTGAATCTTTTGAGAGTTTACTTTGGAAAATGTCTTCATTTTACCCTCCCACTTGATTGATAGTTTGGTGGAGGAGAGAAAGCTTCCGGGCAGAAAGTGATTTCTGTGCCAAATGGAGTGGGGTGCCGGCTGCCAGCTGTGTTCCAGGCTGCTCCTTAGACGTCCAGTGCTGGCTGGGGCACCGAATGATGCCTCTGCCCCAGAGACGCAGTCGTAACACTGGAGCCTGTGAGCACGGTGCTGCACACGGCAAAGGGGCTCTGCAGGTGGGGTGTTAAGGATGTCGGAATAGGGGCGCTCTCCTGTGGATTGAATGGAATCACAGGGGTCCTTAGAGGGAGGCAGCAGGATCAGAGTTGTAGGAGCTGTGAGAATTTAAGTAGAGTTCGGGGGTGGTTGGCAGGGGAAGGGGAAAAGAGAGACTTGAAAATGCTGGCTTTGAAGCTACAGGGGCCACAAGTCAAAGAGCGTGGTGATCCCCAGAAGCTGGAAAAGGCAGAGAGGCAGACTGTCCCATCAGAGTCTCCAAAAACGAGACAGCCGAGCCTGACCTTGACTCCAGCCCTGCAAGACCCACGTGGCATTTCTGATGATGAATACTGCCTGTGCCGTTGTTAGCTGCTGGATTTGTGCTTATGATTTACAGCGGTGATGAGAAACGAACACAAGGCCAGCCTACCCATCTGATTCCTGCTCTTTTCTTCTCGGTCATTCTCCGTCTCTGAAAGCCTGTGGCGTCTTTTCTGTCTCCAGTGTCTTGAGGGTCTGTGATTGTGTGCCCCGGTGAGCACTTGCTGGGTCTTCACAGCAGGGCAACCCATCTTCTGGGGAGGGTTTAGACCCCCTCCCCAGTCTGTCCCCACCCACCCTTTATTTGATTCTTTTTTCTCTGAAACTCTTCTGACTTGAATCCTGAACTTTGTGGACCAGTCCTTAAATTTTCTTAATTTTTCTCCTTTATTTTCCAACTCTTTATCTCATTGTCAACTTTCTGTTCTTACTTTCATCTTCTAAACCTTCTATGAGCTTTCCATTTCCACTGTCATGATTTTAATTACCAAAATTATTTTTTTGTTCTCTGAATGCTAATTTTTATTGCAGCCTGTTTCATGATCACAATATCATCTTTTTGAGGATATTAATAATCTTTGGGGTCGCAAAGAGTTGGACGTGACTGAACTGAACTGAATAATCTTTTTTAAGCTTTCTTCTCTTGCAAAATCCCCGTTTTCTCCAAGTTGCTGTTCTGTCTCCATCTTGTACATCTTCATTTTGGTCCCCATCTTTCTGGTCAGAACCTTTCCTCTGATGTCTGCTGACCCTTGGTCTCTTAATATTCAAGAATGGGATGCTAAATGTTGACTGGAAACCGAAGGGGTGAGTTTGAACTTTGCTGCAGGGTGGTATGGCCGGCTCATTTAGTTGGGACGTCCTGATGGGATTCCTTAAATTCTACTGGAAAAATCCTCCAGTCTCCTGCCTCAAGGGGAAGACTTCTGGAGACTGAGTTGGGGAGAGGTCTGGGGTTTTCACTATCCAGAATACAGATATCTTCTTGCTTTTTCAGTATCACAACACTGACCTCAATTGTCCCTCAAGTCCCCCAGTCCAGAGACTCACTTTCATATCCCCCTGAATAAATCTCTCATCTTCTGCTAGGCTGGGGGAGAGGTGGCCACCGGTGAAGCAGAGTAGGAAGGGGTCCTCAAGGGACCTCAAGTCTGCGTGCTTGGGGCTCTGCGGGGCGAGTCTGGTTGGTGCTCCACATTCCAACCCCACCGTGCACTGCCCTCCCCTCCCGCCACCTCTGAGGGCAGATTATGTCTTTAAAGCAACCCTTGTGTTTATCTAAAAGGGTTTTGGGGGCGAAAGAGATGCATGGGCTGTCTCTGCTCTGTCCACCTGGGACACCTAACATATTTGGCACCACAAGAGGACACTTTGTTAAACATTTTGTCTCTTACACAACAACATTCTTTACAATGATAATCATGAAATAATAATAATGAAGGAGAATGTTGGAGGAGAGAGACCGATCCTCTTCCATTGAGCTTTGTACATATAATCATGTGAGTGAATAAAAACATGCAGATGTGCACCCATGTCTGGAAAGGAACAGGCAATGGATTACAATTTTAATTATGCTAATTTTCAAGAAGGGGATCTATCCTGCATTCACATTTGATTTCACAGTTTTAAATTTCCAACAGAAGTAGAAACCCCAAGTCATCACGTAAATCAACAGAAATTAAAAAAAAAAAAAGAATGAACAGATCTGAAGTAGCTCAAGTTCCCTCTCTTCCGCTGTGAGTCAGTGTGCTGTTATCTTTTTATGTTGAATCTGCTATTTGAAAACGGGAACACGCAGTGTCCCTGCCGGACGCAGGCTGGAGACAGGAGCCCAAAGAGAGCAAAGACGAGCACAAACACCATGAGTGCGCGTGACGGGCCTCCTGCGCTGGGAGCCAAGCTGTGCGTCCGGGGATTCTCCACGTTACCTGGGCAAATTGCGGCCCCCACAGTGCCCTTAAGACGTGTGTTCCACTCTGGAAGTTTCTAAATTATTTTTAACATGAAGTTTATTGGATGCCTACTGCGCTCCAGGAACAGCTGCGGGCGTTCATCTGTTTTCTCCTGATACACCTTCTTTTTTAAAAACTTTTTATTTTGTGTTGGGATGTAACCAGTTAACAAAGTTGTGACAGTTTCAGGTGAACAGCGGAGGGACTCAGCCATACATTTACATGTATCCCTGCTCCCCAGACGCTACTAAAGTCATGCTCAAAATTCTCCAAGCCAGGCTTCAGCAATACGTGAACTGTGAACTTCCAGATGTTCAAGCTGGTTTTAGAAAAGGCAGAGGAACCAGAGATCAAATTGCCAACATCCGCTGGATCATCGAAAAAGCAAGAGAGTTCCAGAAAAACATCTATTTCTGCTTTATTGACTATGCCAAAGCCTTTGACTATGTGGATCACAATAAACTGTGGAAAATTCTTCAAGAGATGGGAACACCAGACCACCTGACCTGCCTCTTGAGAAACCTATATGCAGGTCAGGAAGCAACAGTTAGAACTGGACATGGAACAACAGACTGGTTCCAAATAGGAAAAGGAGTACGTCAAGGCTGTATATTGTCACCCTGCTTATTTAACTTATATGCAGAGTACATCATGAGAAACGCAGGGCTGGAAGAAGCACAAGCTGGAATCAAGATTGCCGGGAGAGATATCAATAACCTCAGATATGCAGATGACACCACCCTTATGGCAGAAACTGAAGAAGAACTAAAAAGCCTCTTGATGAAAGTGAAAGAGGAGAGTGAAAAAGGTGGCTTAAAGCTCAACATTCAGAAAACGAAGATCATGGCATCTGGGCCCATCACTCCATGGGAAATAGATGGGGAAACAGTGGAAACAGTGTCAGACTTTATTTTTTTGGGCTCCAAAATCACTGCAAATGGTGATTGCAGCCATGAAATTAAAAGATACCTACTCCTTGGAAGAAAAGTTATAACCAACCTAGACAGCATATTGCAAAGCAGAGACATTACTTTGCCAGCAAAGGTCCGTCTAGTCAAGGCTATGGTTTTTCCTGTGGTCATGTATGGATGTGAGAGCTGGACTATAAAGAAAGCTGAGCGCTGAAGAATTGATGCTTTTGAACTGTGGTGTTGGAGAAGACTCTTGAAAGTCCCCTGGACTGCAAGGAGATCCAACCAGTCCATCCTAAAGGAGATCAGCCCTGGGATTTCTTTGGAAGGAATGATGCTAAAGCTGAAACTCCAGTACTTTGGCCACCTCATGTGAAGAGTTGACTCATTGCAAAAGACTCTGATGCTGGGAGGGATTAGGGGCAGGAGGAGAAGGGGATGACAGAGGATGAGATGGCTGGATGGCATCACTGACTCGATGGACGTGAGTCTGAGTGAACTCCGGGAGTTGGTGATGGACAGGGAGGCCTGGCGTGCTGCGATTCATGGGGTCGCAAAGAGTCGGACACGACTGAGCGACTGAACCGAACTGAACTGGTGCTCCCCAGAACCCGCCTCCCACCCAGGCTGCCGCGTAACGCTGAGCAGAGCTCCGTGTGCCGTGCGTAAGTCCCTGTAGGTTGTCCATGTTACATACAGCAGAGTGCACACGTTCGTCCCAGACTCCCTAACTCTCCCTGCCCCCTCCCGTCCCCCGAGCCCAGGCCCCGTAAGTTCAGTCTCTTGGTCTGTGAGTCTCCTTCTGTCTCGTAAGTTCGTTTGTCCCGACACACATCCTTAACCAAGCCCTCTTCCAGGTCGTCCAGGCCACGTTCCCTGCTGCCGAGCTAGGCAGTTTCCTTTCAGCCGTGCTCCTGAACCACTGACGCGGCAAGTCCTGCTCTAAGGAAACTGAGTCACTCCACCTTCCAGCTGCTTGAGAGCAAACCATTTCTACAAATGCCTGGGAAAATGGGGGAGGGATTCCAAATGTCCCCAGATGCCTCTGCATTCCTCGGTTCTACCCCATCCCCCCGCAGCCAGAATCCCCGACTTGTTAATGAGCTTCTGTTCTCAGGCTTAATGTGTCAGCTGCCGCTTGATGGGCTTTGATCTTGTGTGGAATTCATGTCTGTAGGAATATATTTCAGAAGACAGTCGTCCCCTTTCCTGCCCCAGCTGGTGACATGATTTCATGTGCTGTTATCAGTGACAACCCGATGAAGCCCCAGAGGCTGTGGAGAAGCCCTGTGTCCGTCCGGCTTCACCCACTGTCCACTGACCGCGCTGGGCCTGCCCTGCGCCAGGGACCCGGGTGTTAGGGGCCGAATGCTTGTGTCTCCCCAGATCCGTGTCTTAGAACCTAATTGCCGGGGCGACGGGCTAGGAGGTGGGGCCTTTCGGAGGTGATTAGCTGATGAGGGTGGGGCACCATGGGTGGGGCTAGTGCCCCGGGGGAACCCCAGAGGCAAGTCAGCGCCCTTTCCACCTCTGGCAGCCCAGGATGTTGGCTCTGCAACCCAGAAAGGGGTGCTCCCCCTCCTGACCTCAGCCTCGCAGCCTCCAGCTGCTGCTGCTGCTAAGCCGCTGCAGTCGTGTCCGACTCTGTGCGACCCCAGAGACGGCAGCCCACCAGGCTCCCCCGTCCCTGGGACTCTCCAGGCAAGAACACTGGAGTGGGTTGCCATTTCCTTCTCCAATGCATGAAAGTGAAAAGTGAAAGTGAAGTCCCTCAGTCGTGTCCGGCTCTTAGCAACCCCATGGACTGCAGCCTACCAGGCTCCTCCGTCCATGGGATTCTCCAGGCAAGAGTACTGGAGTGGGGTGCCATCGCCTTCTCCGGCAGCCTCCAGAGATGCAATAAATAAGTTTCTGTTACTTCTAAGCCACCTAGCCTGTAGTTACTCTGTTGTGGTGGCCTTAAGGGACTGACACAACTTGCTTTTTTTTTAATGTAAATATTTTATTATTTTTTACGTTGTCCCTGGTATAAGCAATAGGTCAGTAGAATCAGAATTTCTCTTCACCTTTTTTTATATGATTCAGATTTGATTCCTTCACAGCACTCTATTTTTCTTCTCCAACTTTTACTTGAAAATTTTCAAAGCCACCCACAACGATAAAAGAATAGCAGAGTGAAAAATTACACAGCCTGTCCCAACCCGCCGACTGCTGACATTCTGCCAGGGTTTGCCTTACATTTTCTGTCTCTCCACATATACTAACAGACCCACACTCACATTGTAAAAGTCATTTGAAAGTGGATTTCAGTCACCATGATGCCGCACCTTTAAATAAATCTACATTTATTTCCTAAGAGAAAGAGCATTCCCCTACTTAACCAACACAGCAGTCTCTTGGTCAACGAATTTTACATTGAGACACATTATTACTTATTATGTACTTTATGTTCAGTGTTCCCCAATCGCTCCCACAGTATCTTTTACGGGGTTTTGTGATTTATTTACTAAGATTCATTCAGACGTTTGTGTTCCTTTGTAGCACTTCTTCACCTCCTTTAAGCAGGAATAATTCCCTCTCCTGCGTGTGCACATGAGTATGCACTCTGTAACACTGATATTTTTGCATACAGGACAATTGCTTTCTCAAATATTCCTTGATCTGGCTTCGTCTGCATTTCTTTATGACCAACCTCAGATCACGCGTTTTTGGAAGGAACGTGGTAGAGCTGATGCTGCTGTCCCCGGTGTGACACAGAAGGACATGATGTCACAGCATGTCACTCTGTCCCTTTGTCGTGTCCATTAGGACTCTTCACCTGGCTAACGCAACACTAAAAATGCGTCCTTGACTCTTCACAAGGAACCAGGTTTGTAAATCCTTTCTTAGAGTGTGGTTTCCGGTGCCGCAGTGGCCTCCGTTCACCAGTGCTGAATAGAAGTGCAGAGACAGAGTTTGGGTGAAATGCAAACAGGAGCCTTTATTGCTTTGCCAGATGCAGGGGCCACAGTGGGCTCGTGCCCTTAGGACTGTGGGTCCCACCTGGAGGGCATAGCGAGGAGTTTTATGGGGTTCAAGGAGCAGGGTGTGGTCAGCTTGTGGACAGTTCTTGGATTGGTTGTCATCAAGGTGACATTCTGAGCATCTTAACTTTCTGGTTTCAATGTCTGGGGTCTGCATGCTTGCCATCAGCGGGTTTCATCTGGAGGGGGGTCTGGTTCCTGAAACCCAGCTTAAGAACATGCGTCCGGGCTTTATCTACATCTTTTAGGGAACCAGGAGTTTGATGATTCTGCTATGTGGCAGAATTATAGTCTAAATTGTCACCAGTTTCTCAGCCCAACAGCTAATCTTTGTTTATTGTTGTTGTCAAGTCACTAAGTTGTGTCTGACTCTTAGCGGCCCTGTGGATTGCAGCATACCAGGCTCCTCTGTCCTCCACTGTCTCCCAGAGTTTGCTCAAACTCATATCCATTGAGTCAGTGATGCTGTCTAACCATCTCATTCTCTGCTGCCCGCTTCTCCTTTAGCCTTCAATCTTTCCCAGCATCAGGGTCCTTTCCAATGAGTCAGCTCTCTGCATCCGGTGACCAAAGTATTAGAGCCTCAGCTTCAGCATCAGTCCTTCCAATGAATATTCAGGACTGATTTCCTTTAGGATGGACTGGTTTGATCTGCTTGCTCTCCAAGGAACTCTCAAGAGTCTTCTCCAACACCATAGTTCAAAAGCATCAGTTCTTCAGCGCTCAGCTTTCTTTATGGTCCAACTCTCACATCCATACACGACCACTGGGAAAACCATAGCTTTGACGACCTTGGTTGGCAGAGTGATGTCTCTGCTTTCTAATCCCCTGTCTAGGTCTGTCATAGCTTTCTTCTTCATTTCTACATCTTCTCATTTCCCGATCACTAGCTCTCGAGCCAGCCTTTTATTCCAGAAGACCACGACACAGGAGCTTCCAGGTCTCCTGTCCACCCCGCACTCTGCACACAGCTGAAGGAAGTGGTTGTTCGCTGAGCTGCCCCTGAGGGTCTTATAACACGTCGTTCGGTTTGGCCAAAGAGAGTCGTCATTGACCCCATTTTGCAGATGAGGTCGTTGAGGCCAAGAAAGGTGAATGATTTGTCTCAAGCAGCACCTCTAGGGATACGCTGGGATTCTGACCCAAGACGTGAAAGCTGACTTCCGCCTCACTTCCCAGCCCTGTGTCCTTAGTCTGGGGACTCATGGTCTTGACTCGTTCCTGTAAACCCGGGCAGTGGATCCACACCCGAGGTTCAGAAGTGTGCTCGGAAGCAGTGTCTGAATTCGTGCCTACTCAGCACGTGTATGTGGGTCAGGACTCATTCGTTACTTTCTGGTGTTGAATTACCGCTCACATCCTGACAGATCTAGTTTTGACGACTTGAAAGATCATGACTGAGCCAGTGTGTCAGAATAAATCAAGCACAAACGCAAGGCTGTTGCATCCGTTTCTCTGGGCAGCTTACTGCAGAGATCGCTGGTACCGCTTGCAAAGCAGAACCTGCTGACGGGGCCCCGGCAGGCTCCACTCCCGCCTTGGTTCCCCTGGAAACAGGATGTCCCACAATTAGCCTGGCCCGTGGCCACCCGGAGCAAGGACTCCGTTTCCCTGGCTTCCACGGGGTTCTCCAAGTGAGGGCCAAGAACAGTTTCCAAGCTGCCCCAAGAGGGACGTGGTTTGCTTTCTCCCTCCCGCTTCCAGCCAACATGTAGCAGGGGAGCGTATAAAAGCGATGTGGGTGACTTCAGGATGTGCTGTGACCATCCGAGTGGTGGGGGTGAATAGGGCGTGCATGGAGCGTGAGCTGCCACTTCAGCCATGGATAGACGTGGTGCAGGGTGGGGGTGAGCCTTGCTGGACCGTGTGGACGGGGGCCATTAAGTTTTCATTTTGGAAAGGTTTCTATTTACAGAAAGTCTGGGAAGGTAGTTGAGAGAGTTCCCATACACTGTTTGCCCTCTTACTAACATCTCACACTAGAAATAGACGATGTACCCGTGATGCTCCACTAACCCAAGCGCATCCTTGGTTCTGCTGGTCTTGGTGTCTCTCCAGTGTTCTTCTTCTGGACCACAGCACGTTCAGTCAACTCAGTCAACTCCCCGTGTGATAGTTCCTTAGACCGACCTTGAACAAAATCTTCATTTGGTTTTAAAATATATGTCTTTATTTATTTTCAGCGGTACCGGGTCTGCATTGCCGTCTCTAGCTGTGGCAAGCAGGGGCCCCTCCCTAGTTGGGGTGCGAGAGCTTCTCAGGGGGTGGCTTCTCTTCTTCTGGAGCGTGGTCTCTAGGGCCCAAGGGCTTCAGGAGCTGTGGGGCACAGGCTAAGTCTCTCCACATGTGGACTCTTCCCAGACCAGGGATGGAACCCATGTCCCCTGCATTGGCAGGTGGATTCTTAACCACTGGACCACCAGAAAGTTCTAAAAAAAAACAAGCTTTCTTTTTAAAGCCACTGTTATTTAGGGACGTTTTTATGACAACAGCTGAACGCACATCCACACCGACCCGCAGGCCGCAGCCAGCTCCGCCCCCGCTCTCCTTGCCCCGTCAGCGCGGCAGGCCCTAAGGACCCTCAGACTCCCGCAGGCGTGCTTTGGCCTTTGCATTGTGCTGCTTCCTCAGCTCTCATCTGCCTGGCACCCTCCTCCTCACCCTACGATGCTCCGCTCAGATGCCCTCTCCTCCACGAGCCCCCGGTCCCTGTCTTCCTCCAGGCAGGGGCCATCATCTCTCTTCTTCAAGCCCATGGGAACGTGTTCAAAGCTCTGTTGCACTCACCTCGTGGAACCCTAATTATCTGCTCACACGTGGATCTCTTGAACCTAGATTGTGGTTTTCTTGAAGTCAGGGGCCATATTTTATTCATTTTTGTGTCCCCAAAACCAAATTTGCAAGAGGCACTTCAAGATCTTTGGTGAAAGGATGAATGAACTCAGATGAGGTAATTACATATAGGCCCATAAATCCTCTCTTAAAAGACTTGTTTCCTCTCTGACTAAGACTTCGCTTGTGAACAGCGCACCCGTCCCTCCTACAGAAATTCATTGAGCTTCAGTACATAATTCATAAACCGGGGCCCGAACGTGCACTGCCTGAAAGCCGACATCACCGATTCATCAGGCCTCCTTTGCTGAGCAGCTCTGCAAATGGGCTCCCCGCCCTGGGGCTGGGGTGGCTGCAGAATGTTAAATCAGCACCCTGCCTCCTCTCAGCTCAGAGCTGGGTTTTCCGGGCTGCAGTACTAGCAGCTTCCAGAAGGTGCTGGGGCGTGCTCAGAGCTCTTTCCTGCCCTGGAACGCAGTGGAGCTCAGGGTTTTTTCAGGCGAGCGGCTCAGTGCCAACGGCTGTCGTGGTCTGCTTTGCTTTCATTCTGTGCCCAGCGGCGCAGCCGCACTAACAAGTCTGCAGGTGCATCTGGTACTACTTTTGTACTAATGCTAATCCTGGTATGAAAATGATTTTTCCCTCTCTAGAAATGTAGCTTTAGCATTTTCTAGGCTTCAATGTGCCCCATGTATGACAGTCTTGGAGCTGTCCTGTATGAGTGACACTCAGCCAGCGGTAAATTCTCCTGCCACAGTGTCCTGAAGATCTTGCCTGGCTTTTATTTGTACAGAGATTTATCTTGAGTATCCTTAGTTTGTGAAGTCATAAAATTACTTGCTGTTGTTCAGTTCCTAACTTGTGTACAACTCTTCGTGAACCCATGGACTGCAGCATGCCTGGTCTCCCTGTCCCTCTCCATCTCCTGGAGTTTGCCCAAGTTCTTGTTCACTGAGTCAGTGATGCCATCCAACCAGCTCATCCTCTGACATCCCCTTCTCCTCCTGCCTTCAATCTTTCCCAGCATCAGGTCTTTTCCAATGAGTTAGTTCTTCGCATCAGGTGGCCCAAGTATTGGAGCTTCAACATCAATCCTTACAATGAATATTCAGGACTGATTTTCTTTAGGATGGACTGGTTGGATCTTTTTGCAGTCCAAGGGACTCTCAAGAGTCTTCTTCAACACCACAGTTCAAAAGCATCAGTTCTTTGGCACTCAGCTTTTTTTTATGATCCAGATCTCACAGCCATAACATGACTACTGGAAAAACATAGCTTTGACTAGACAGACCTTTGTTGACAAAGTAATGTCACTGGTTTTTAATATGCTGTCTAGGTTTGTCATAGCTTTTCTTCCAAGGAGCAAGCATCTTTTCATTTCATGGCTGCAATCACCATCTGCAGTGATTTTGGAGTCCAAGAAAATAAAATCTGTCACTATTTCCATTGTTTCTCCATCTATTTACCATGAAGTGATGGAACTGGATCCCATGATCTTAGCTTTTCGAATGTTGAATTTTAGGCCAGCTTTTTCACTCTCGTCTTTCACTTTCAACAAGAGGCTCTTTACTTCTTATTTGCTTTCTTCCATAAGGGTGGTGTTATCTGCATATCTGAGGTTATTGATATTTCTCCCAGCAATCTTGATTCCAGCTTGTCTGGCAATTGGCATGAAATACTCTACATATAAGTTAAATAAGGAGGGTGACAATATACAGCCTTGATGTACTCCTTTCCCGATTTGGAATCAGTCTGTTGTTCCATGTCCAGTTCTGACTGTTGCTTCTTGACCTATCTGCACACAGATTTCTCAGAAGACAGGTCAGGTGGTCTGGTATTCCCATCTCTTGAAGAATTTTCTACAGTTTGTGGTGATCCACACAGTCAAAGGCTTTGGCATAGTCAATAAAGCAGAAGTAGATGTTTTTCTGGAACTCTCTTGCTTTTTCTGTGATTCAGTGGATTTTGTCAATTTGATCTGTGGTTCCTCTGCATGTTCTAAATCCAGTTTGTACATCTGGAAGTTCTTGGTTCACATACTATTGAAGCCTAGCTTGGAGAATTTTGAGCATTACTTTGCTAGCGAGTGAGATGAGTGCAATTGTACGGTACTTTGAGCATTCTTTGGCATTGCCTTTCTTTGGGATTGGAGTGAAAACTGACCTTTTCCAGTCCTGTGGCCACTGCTGAGTTTTCCAAATTTGCTGACATACTGAGTGCAGCACTTTAGCAGCAGCATCTTTTAGGATTGAAATAGCTCAGCTGGAATTCCTCTGAAACTATGCTACTGCCCAACTTCATGCATTACATTGTGGGATTTTGAAATTGCCTCGAGAGCATGGCTTCCGTTCTCTGAGCGTGCAGTGGTAAATGTACAGAACACACACACATTTACGTGCTAATTTGTTCATTTTCTGTCTCCGTCACAAAGAAGAATATAGGCTCCGGCAAGAGCCCCTGTGTGCTTTATTCTGGCGGTGTCCCCTTGCTGGCGCTTAGGAAGTGCTTGGCAATTCTGCGGAATGACTTAGGTAGGTCGCGTCTCTCCTTACATAGCTGTCTTTGCTGCCCTGAGCAGGACCCACCTGCCGGGGCCAAGGGTGGAGGCTGGTCCTCAGTGCCTGCCACCTCCTGCCCGCACGGCTGAGGACGCTCCTTTCCTGCTCGGGCGTCTGCGCCTCTCTGACCGCTGGCTCAAAGCCGCCCCCCACACATCTCCCGAGGGTGATGCTTTTGTCTGTTTTTCTTTCCCCTTCTTCCAGGTGTTCTTTCAGGGTAATTAGATTAATTGATCCGTAAGACGGGCTCTTCAAAATGCAGTGCCTCTTCTGGAAAAGAATGAAGCCTCTTTTCAGAAGATGCTGTTTTAAAAACACGTTTTAAGACGTAACCAAGAAGGGAGCAAATCAGGATGGGGCTTAGTTAAGCAGACGTGGAAGGGTGTTCGCGTCCTGTGTGACATCGGAGGTCAGGGATTGCGAGAGACACTGAGGGCAGAGGGGCCGGATGTGGTGACCACAGGGTCCTGCTCACCACTGGCTGCCCTGCCTGCCTGTCTGCCAGGTGCCCTGCTAGACGCCAGGACAAGACAAAGTCCATGCTCTCCTGGGGTGTTCATCCTACACGGAAATGTGCCGAAAATCACAAACACAAACCACATATGGAAGTTAAAATGTCTCGTAGACACATCAGGAAAGTGTTATTAAAAGAAGTAAATGAAATTAATTTCAGTACTACCCTGTGGGTAACTCAGTATCTTGAGTTAATCCAAAACATACTGTTTCAACATGTAATCAACATAAAATTACTAGTGAGATCCTCTACCTTCTCTTTTGACGCTCAGTCTTCACAATCCAGCGTGCATTTGACCTTTGCTGTTGTTCAGCCGCTCAGTTGTGTGCACCTCTTTGTGACCCCAGAGACTGCAGCACGCCAGGCTTCCCGGAGTTTGCTCAGACTCATGTCCATCAAGTCGGTGATGCCGTCCAACCATCTCTTCGTCTGTCGTCCCCTTCTCCTCTTGTTTTCAGTCTTTCCCAGCATCGGGGTCTTGGCCAATGAGTCAGTGCTTTGCATGTAGTGGCCAAAGTATTGGAGCTTCAGCATCAGTCCTTCCAATAACCACTGAGGGTTGACACTTTTCAGGCTGACTGTGCCCCAAGCGTGGCTCATGGCTGCCATGCTGGACAATAAACCAGTGAAGAAACAGATTTAACACACACTGAGTCCGTTATAAATAATGTAACTTCAGTATCGAGTGTCGTGAGCCATTAGGAAGGGCTCGGAATATCGAGGGAATTGTGAAGGGACCTGAAAGGACTCAGGCGAGAAGGGAAGGGGCTGCTTGGTGGGGGGGCCGTCTGGCGCTGACCCCCAGGCAGAACCGGAGGGGGCGAGGGCCAGTCCTCCTGAGGCTGTACATGGGGTCTCTGGTGAAGCAACAGCCCTGAGGCGGGCACGCAGGGCGTGTTCAAGGTGGGGGGTGGATGGTGGCAGCGGACGGGTGAGACTCGGGGGTGGACTATGAGCCCTCGTGGGTGGGCTGGACACCGTGGGCCTCACAGGCCAGGCGAGGGACTGGTTTCTGCAGAGCCCTCGGGGGTGGGGCTGGACACCTCGGGCCTCACAGGCCTGGCGAGGGGCTGGTTTCTGCAGGAGGCGGATCCATGCCCCTGTTTCCTAGGTGCCCAGCCCTCTGCCGTGTCAGAGGATGCTGTCTGGGACTCGACCCTTAAATGCAGCCGTTAGCGTGTCTTGCTGTCAGCGTCCCTGGTATGTGTGTGGCGACTGCTGAGAACCCTGTGCCTGGGCGCGGGACACCGTCTCTGGGCTCCGAGGGGGTCTGGTGCCAACGCCCCTGTGAGAAGGCATTTTGCCCCTGCAGGTGCCGTAGGTCACCAGCACACCCTTTGAATGTATGTATTCCACGCGTGTCATGGCCATGCTTCCGAAGGGTTATGGGTGCACGACAGCCTTTCTCTAGGACCAGATGTTTGGAGAGGGTTTCCTTCCCTTGGGGGTGGAGGGAGCCAGCCCTTCTCTGTCCTGGGGGTCAGGTTGAGCCCCATGCTCTGGACGCGCAGCAGTGTCAGGGGTCCTGGGGGCTGGACCCTGCGTCCCCACGAGGCTGATCGTTCGCTTTCCCTGCGGCCTCCCATCACTTCAGTCGTGTCCAACTCCTTGCAACCCCAGGGACTGTAGCCCGCCAGGCTCTTCTGTCCATGGGATTCTCCAGGCAAGAATACTGGAGTGGGTTGCCATGCCCTCCTCCAGGGGATCTTCCCGACCTGGGGATCAAACCTGCGTCTCTTACGTCTCCCGCATCAGCAGGCGAGTTCTTTACCACTAGTGCCTCGTGGGAAGCCCCCTCCAGAACCCCCTGCCCCTGGTATTTATAGATACCCTCCCCTTTCCCAGCCCCTCCTCGCCAGGCCCAGAGGCTCCCTCTCTGGGGTGGAGGCCAGTTGTGACCCTTGGGAAGTCAGCCAAGTCAAGCTTGTCGCTCTCGGAGAGTGATTTAAGATCTCACTGGGCTGTGAGCGCCCCTGTTCCTATTACAACAGGAGTGGGACTGCTGGCTTTGTGAAAACGGCTCCTTTGGACCCCGTTAGAGAAGTTCTAAATGTTACTATTCCCATAATAGCCTGGCCTGACCAGGGGCCCCCTTCCTACCCAGACCGCAAGCTCCCAGGTCTGACGTGGCCGTGTTTCTCCAGCTCAGCACCCCGTGGGGGCTGTGGCGATGATGGTTAATTTCTGAACCAGCTCAGGAGCGTTTTCACTTAAGAGAGAAAGCCACGTGTTATCTCTGACAGTTTTGACCTTGGTCCTCATGGTCTGCTTCAGGCGCAGGGGTGTCTGGGAACTGTTTGGCGGGTGCCGTGGGCTGGAGCGCAGGCAACCTCCACAGAAATGTGTCTGTAAGACCCCCCGAGCCTCACAGCTGCACGGTGGGCGAGCCCGGTGGTCCAAAGGACACAGCACACATAAGTGTCCTCACGGGGACCCTCTGCCTTCAGTTCCCTTGCTGAGGAGTTGAAATCGCAGCCTCTGAGAGCCGAGAGGGACCTCAGGATCCTGGTTTTCTGGTGGCTCTTTTTTTTAACGCCGGGATCCCTGAGCCATTTTGAATTTGTTCTCAGGTAAGGTATGAGCTGTAGACCTAAGATTATTTTTTCCCAGATAACTAGTCTCTTGTTTGTTATCAAGTCCATCTTGCTCCAGTGACTTGAGATGCCACCTTTATCAAATGCCAAACTCCTCTCTCTGCCCGGGGCTATTTTTGGACTTTCCGTGGGTTCTGCCAACGTTTCCATGCCAGTACCATGCTGGTTGAAAAGGTGGTTTCCGTGTCTGGCCAGGCCTTCTTGCCTCTCAGATATTAAATTCGGTTCTTGCATTTTTAAGCTTAAGAGCTTTGAAGTGAAGTGAAGTGAATTTGCTCAGCTGCGTCCGACTCTTTGCGACCACATGGACTGTAGCCTACCATGCTCCTCCGTCCATGGGAATTTCCAGGCGAGAATACTGGAGTGGGGTGCCATTTCCTTCTCCACGGGAGCTTCCCAAGAGCTTTAGTATTAGCATATTATTGACTGGGGGATTTTTGCAGAAAGTAATGCCTGTGACTGTTGATTTGTTATATAAGTGAATATTGAAACACTCCGGTCCATAACATTCAGGTAACAGGAGACACATTAACACGTCTCTGGTTGATACATTGTTAATAATCTAACTTCAGAAGGAAGCTTGTTGCTATTTTTACTGGGATGGTTTAAACTTCATAAATTGATTTAAGGAAAACTCGAAGCTGTATGATGGTGTCGTTCTAAGAAGCAAGAATATCTGCATTTGTTCGCATATATTTACTGTATCTTCCAAAGGTGTTTGATGTAGGTTCTGCATACTTATTATTAAGTTTCTTCTTTGTTTTTATCATACAAGGGATTTCCGCTTCCTGATGTCCTCTGAGGTGTATTTTTAAGGCTGTTTATTCCTGTGTGCTGATTTTGCCTTTTGTTCCTTTGCTTTATTGCAAACTAGTGGTTGTAGTAAAATTCTAGTCCACATTAGTGAAGTGAAGTTGCTCAGTCGTGTCCGACTCTTTGTGACCCCGTGGACTGTAGCCCACCAGGCTCATCCATCCATGGGATTCTCTAGGCAAGAATACTGGAGTGGGTTGCCATTTCCTTCTCCAGGGGATCTTCCTGATCCAGGGATCGAACCCGGGTCTCCCGCCTTGCAGGCAGACGCTTTAACCTCTGAGCCAGCAGGGAAGCCCTTGTCCATACTGTTGACTCAGAATTGCCTAACAAAGCAGACACTCTCTCACCAAGCCTTCTTTGGCTAAGCAACGGCAGTGTGTGCTAATTTTCAAGCTTGTCACAGTCAGAAAACCCACAAAACCCACTGGTTTCCATCTGTGACGTTCCTCAGAGCCACCTAAGGGATGTCTTCAAGTAGAGGGGCTGGCACTCCCTCCCCGCCCAAGGTTGTGGAGGAGGTCAGAGACGGGGCGTGCTGGGGGCCCTCCGCCCCTCACCCAGAGTGTGAGCAGCTCAGATGGATGAGTCAGCGTGGGGCCGGCTCAGCAGTGGGGTCAACCCCCGCGAGGGACGGCATTTCCCCAGGAAGCCGAGGACAGCGCCCCCTCTCCGCCCGGGAGCGGGGCGTCCGCCTGCAGCCCGCAGACGGGAATGGCCTGGTGGCCGGGGCTCCTGCGGGTTGGAGGCGCGGAGGCCATGGAGTGGGCCCCACAGGGGCGAGGACGGTGCCTGCAGCCGCCCCGTTGGTCCTCATTTGCATGTTTGCTTCTGACCTTCCCAACCGGGGCTGGGGCTCCCCCGGGACTCCACTCGCTTCATGCTGCTTGGCATGCGTGCTTCTTTCCTCTTTCAGTTACGTCTCTTCTTTATCTGATGGCTCCTCTTTATTTCAGTTGTTTCTCTCGCTTACCATTTTCTGCATCTCCACATCCCCGTTCTCCTTCCGAGCACATGCGCCTTTTCTCTCCTGGATGCGGCTCGTGACTGTACCGTATTCAGGCTGCCTGTGTTTTCAAGTCCACAGGGATGGAAGTGCGTGACGGGTTTGTTCTGTCTTCTGCTTTGGTCATGAAGCGCTCAGCAGGCGCACCTGTGCCTTTGGGGGTGTCTGGCCATTGCTTTGAGATCGGATGACTTCTCAGGGTGCGTCCACACTGCCCCAGCAACGGCCACTCATGACGGCTGCCCCCAAAGGACCATGCTGTGCCCCCTGCAGCTGTGTGAGAACGGGACCAGGAGGTGCTGGCCAGGCCTGCAAGGCCGTCCACTCCCCCAGCGGGGACAGCTCTCCCTGACCACAGCCTTCCCGCGTCACCCCCGCAGGCTAACACGGGCATGTACAGAGCAGCGTGCCAACACTGTTCGATTGTGTGTTTCTCTGATCGCTGAGTATCTCTTCAATACACTTTCTAGTCCTTTGGCATTCTGCTTCTGTGATAAATTCCCCATCTATCTTCTCTGCCCATTTTTTCCCTTTGGGGTCAGTTGACTTTTTCTTGCTGATTTTCAGGAATTCCTTGTACCCTTGATAAATGAACCCCTGATCTGTCTTTGGTAAACAGCTCCACCTTTTCCTTGTCCTTCCCTGTTTATCCTTGGCATCCTTTGTTGAAAGGAAATCCTGGATTTTGACGTAATCAAATTCCTGTTTTGTTTTGTTTTTTCCTTTTTTCGTCTATGGTCTGGTGTGTGTGTGTGTGTGTGTGTGTACTTTTATTTGTTTATCTGCCTGAGCCGGGTCTTCGTTTCTGCTCTGGCTTCTCTCTGGCTGTGAGTCGCTGGGGGCTTCTCTTGTTTGGGGGGGGAGCTTCTCATCGCGGGGCCTTCCCTGCCCGTGCAGAGCGGCTCTAGGCCTGTGGGCTTCGGTGGTTACGGCTCCCAGGCTCCAGAGCGCTGGCTGGATAGTGATGGCGCTTGGGCTCCATGTTGACTCACGGCATGTTGGGTCTTCCCAGACCAGGGACCAGAACCGTGCCTCCTGCGTTGGCAGGCGGAGTCTTTGTCGGCGAGCCAAAGCGAAACCCCTTGATTTGTGGCTTTTTAAAATTTAATATGTCTTCTCTCCACCTGGGTAACAAAGACGTTCTGCAGCATCTTTTAAAGTCTGTCTTTTACCTTTGGGTCTATAAAATTGTGAGGTATTAGGTAGAAATTCATCTTTATTTTCCCAACAGTTCAGTTCAGTTCAGTCGTTCAACTGTGTCCAACCCTTTGCGACCCCATGGACTGCAGCACACCAGGCCTCCCTGTCTATCACCAACTCCCGGAGTTTACCCAAACCTATGCCCATTGAGTTGGTGATGCCATCCAACCATCTCATCCTCTGTCGTCCCCTTCTCCTCCTGCCTTCAATCTTTCCCAGCATCAGGGTCTTTTCAAATGAGTCAGCTCTTCGCATCAGGTGGCCAAAGTATTGAACTTTCAGCTTCAAGATCAGTCCTTCCAATGAACACCCAGGACTTTACTAAACCCTCTGCCACCTCTCTGGCTCAGATGGTAAAGAATCTGCCTGCAATGTGGGAGACCCAGTTTCGATCCCTGGGTTGAAGAGATCCCCTGGAGAAGAGAATGGCAACCCACTCCAGTATGCTGGCCTGGAGAATCCCATGGACAGAGGAGCCTGGAGGGCAACAGTCCATGGGGGCACAAACAGTCGGACAGACCTGAGCAACTAACATTTCACTTTTCAATGCCATCTCTAGTTCTTACTCTTTTGTGGGGAGAAATTGGTGATTTGATGACATCCATTTCTGCGTTAAAAATGTTACAATTAATTGTCCTCATGTCCCTTAATTTAAGTCTCTCATTCTGCTCTTTTGGTGGCTCTTAATGAATCCTTTGTATTAACAGTTTCAAGCCCTTTTAAATGTTGAGAGTTAACCGCTGGATCCTGGTAGCCTCGAGTTGTCAGATTTACACAACTAGAAACACATGTGCCCAGCTCCATCTGAGCTTCAGACAGGCAGTGAATAAAACTGCACCATAACCATGTCCCAAATATTACACGGGACACAGTCACACTGAAAATTAATTCATTGTTCACTGGAAATGTTAAACTATTCATTTGACTGAGCCATGCGGCTTGCAGGATCTTAGTTCCCCAATCAGGGCGGAACCTGTGCCCCAGGCAGTGGGAGCTGGGGTCCTAACCCCTGGACCGCCAGGGAAATCCCCATCAGAATTCTTTTTATAATTTTATTATTCATTTTCATTTTTGGCTGTACTGGGCCTGCGTTGCTGCGTGCGGGCTTTCTCCAACTGGGACCGGTGGGGGCTACCCTCAGCTGTGGTGCGTGGCCTTCTCGCAGCGGAGGCTTCTCTCGCCCTGGAGAACAGGCTCTAGGCAGCCAGGCTCGGTAGTGGTGTTGCAGGAAGGGGGACCCTTTCCAGGCCCCGAAACTGGGCTCTTGTCTTAGACTCTGAAATGGATTGTCCGAGGAGACACACGTGCTGACAAAGAAAGAGATTTTATTGGGAAAGGGCGCCCAGGTGGAGGGCAGCAGGGTAAGGGAACCCAGGAGGACCGCTCTGCCGCGTGGCTCGCAGTCTCGGGTTTTATGGTGATGGGTCTAGTTTCCGGGTTCTCTTCAGCCAATCCTTCTGACTCAGAATCCTTCCTGGTGGTGCACGTCTTGTTCAGCCAAGATGGATGCCAGCGAGGATCCTGGGGTGTCTCCTTTTGACCTTTCCTGACCTCTTCCGGTTGGTGGTGGCTTATTAGTTCCGTGTTCCTCACCAGGACGTCCCGTTGTAAAATGACTCATGCAAATGTTGAGTGTGGTGCCCAGGGCGGGCGGTTTCAGTCGGCGTGCTTCCCCTAACGCTTGCGCCTCCCCAGCTCGAGAACACAGGCTCAGTAACGGTGCACGTGGGTTTAGTTGCCCCGTGGGCATCTGAGATCTTCCTGGACCAGGGATCAAACCCCTGCCTCCTGCATTGGCAGGCGGGTTCTTTACCACTGAGCCACCAGGGAAGCCCACCCCCTCCTCATCTGCGTCTCAGCAGGCAGCCCTCCGCTACATCTAGCCCTCAGGCACTTATCTGGACGAAACCTTGCCCCATCCAGCACCCTCCTGCACGGTCCCCGCAGGTAGCAAGAACGCTGGTCACACACTGCCGCGACTGCTGTGGGTGCTTTCCTAACCCAGTCCTTCCAGATAACCTGCTCTTAGGTGAATGTCTCAGGGCTTCCCCTAAGGGTTTTACTGGACTGGTGTTTCTCAAGGGTCCACATGCTTGGGAATCACCTGCGAACCTTCTAAGACTGTTGTTCTGTGGGTCTGGGGCGGGGCCTGGAATTCTGCGTTTCTAACAGGCTCCCAGGAGAGGATGCGGCTGCTCCTTGGCCCATGTTCTGGTGGCAGGGAACTAGGGGTTCCGGGCATGTCCCCTGGGGCCTGGGTGGCACCGTCAGGCCTTTGTGAACAGAGCAAAGCCCACCTTGACCCAGCCACGCCCCTTCAATTCATGTGAGAGCTAGAGGGGGAGATGAGTTAAAGGAAAGATAAACAGCAGATCATATACTAGTAATAGGAACTCACCTGGGGTCTTCATGCATCTTCCTCCAACTGTTGAAGACACACTTCCATAGGAACCATTAAAGTTGGCCTTCCTTATCCTCAGGGTTTTGTGTCTGCAGATTCAACCAGCCACAGATTGGACACATATATGTTTTTAGTTCCAGGAAGTTCCAAAAGCAAAACTTGAATTTGCTGCACACTGGCAACTATTTACATAACATTTACATTGTATTTACATTCATTTGCATGACATTTATATTATACGTACAGTTATTTGCATAGCATTTACACCTATTTACATAGCACTTGCGTTCTATTTGGTGTTATAAGTAACCTAGAGATGATTGAACGTCCATGGGAAAACGCATGCTTTGCAACTGCTATGCCTTTTTACGTGAGACTTGAACACCCGTGCATTTTGGTATCCACAGGGCTCCGGAGCCAGTCTTAGCTGACGGAGGGAGGGGGGGGGGAACTGTCCCTTCTCCGTTGTGCCCCACCCCAAGGTGTGCGCTGCCCTGGCTGTGATCGTGGGTGTCCTCGTCTGTCTGGCTGTCTGTCCGCTTCTCTCTGGCTCTTAATCATGTGAGGAGAGGGTGGCGGTGTTTAGTGCCATACCCCAGCCCTGGGCACAGTGTCCACTCACAAATGCAAGTGGAATGAAAGAAAGCAGTGAATACCAACTTCTGATCATCAAGACTGTCCTTAAAACAGCGTTGGTTTCACTTCAAAGGGCCCCTACACAGGACTGCTTAGCGGTGGCCGTGGATGGACTTTCCTGGGAGAGGATCGCGTCCTGGAACTTTTCTGCCCCGGGTTCTCACTTTGTCTGCCTCCAGGTTTGCCAGCCAGAGCGTACTGCCTGCCTTGCCCCACTCTTGGGGACTAAAGACAGAACTCTTGCCCTGATGTAACTCCTTGTTCCCAGTCTCCAGCTGCCAGCCTGCTCCTTGCTGGGCTGAAGAGGTAGCTCAGATGAACCGCTCTCAGCCCTCCTCCCCTCCTCCCCAGGCTCCTCCTCTAGAGCACACTCCCTCCTCCCATCTGCACGGGGTCAACCATCTTCTGCCTGTCCAGAGTAGCACCAAGTGTTTCAGTCAACAGATTAGGTCGTCAGCAGGTTAAGACTGGTCTCAGGCTGAGTTGCCTCTGTCAAGCGTCTTTGATTGCAAACAATGGGAATCAAAGCTGGCTGACTTGAGCCAAAGGGGCGTGGCTTGGAGGCCTGTTGGGTCGCTCCTGGGGGGCTCCAGAGCCTGGAAGGCAGGGCTTGAAACAGCAGATCAGGGCCCAGGATGCTCACCGGGATTCCTGCAGCAGGGGCATGCTCTGCCTGCGGCCCTGCCACACACACACACACTGCATGCCCAGAGTGTATGGGTGTGAGTGAGCTCTGCAAGGGCCTTCCCTCTGTCACTCTGTGAGAGGGTCAGGGAGTGTCCGGCCGCCTTCCTTGGGCCCTGGGCCAGCCCCTGGCTGGAGGGAGCCACAGGCTCTGATTGACAGTTGCCCGAAGAATTCACCCAGTGCTGGAGAATTCCATAAAAGGAAATACAGTTGTTGCTTAGGAAGGGGAAAGTATTGCCTGGTGGTCAAACATTAAATCAGAGAAAACACACGTCCACAGAGACCTCTTGTGGATTTGAAGCAGGCGAGGGGGAAGTCCGACACGAACCTGCGGCAACCTGCGTGTGAGGGACCCCGGACACCGTCGGTCCTGGTTCCCAATTGCTTTCTTGCCCGGAGCACTGAGAGGCCCCTGGGGTGAAATCAGATGATCCTGGTTCCCAATTGCTTTCTTGCCCGTAACACTGAGAGGCCCCTGGGGTGAAATCAGATGACGTCAGCAATTTCCAAGGCGCAAAAGGAGGGGCCTGGACCCTTGTCCAGATTCATACTTTACGGCCACTTGCTGTGCAGCCTTGGACGAGTTATCTCACCTCTCTGGTCTCAGTATTTCAGGTACAAAATGGAGGCTTTTGCTTGATATACAGGGAAATATTCTCAAGGCAAGGATGCTGAAGTGGTTTGCCATCCCTTCTCCAGTGGACCACATTTTGTCAGAACTCTCCACCATGACCCGTCCGTCTTGGGTGCCCTGTACCGTGTGGCTCAGTTCCATTAAGTTACACAAAGCTGGGACCCCTGTGATCAGTTTGGTTAGCTTTCTGTGAGTGTGGTTTTCATTCTGTCTGCTCTCTGATGGATGAAGATAAGAGGCCTGTGCAGGCTTCCCAATGGGAGGGACTGGCTGTGGGGAAAACTGGGTCTTGCTCTGGTGGGCAGGGCCTTGCTCTGAGTTCTGAGTTCAGTCGCTCAGTTGTATCTGACTCTTTGCGACTCCATGAATTGCAGCACACCAGGCCTCCCTGTCCATCACCAACTCCCGGAGTTCACCCAAACTCATGTCCATTGAGTCAGTGATGCCATCCAACCATCTCATCCTCTGTCATCCCCTTCTCCTCCTGCCCCCAATCCCTCCCAGCATCAGGGTCTTTTCCAATGAGTCAACTCTTCACATGAGGTGGCCAAAGTATTGGAGTTTCGGCCTCAGCATCAGTCCTTCCAATGAACACCCAGGACTGATCTCCTTTAGGATGGACTGGCTGGATCTCCTTGCAGCCTAAGGGACTCTCTAGAGTCTTCTCCAACACCACAGTTCAAAAACATCAATTCTTCGGTGTTCAGCTTTCTTTATAGTCCAACTCTCACATCCATACATGATGACTGGAAAAATCATAGCCTTGATTAGACGGACCTTTTTTGGCAAAGTAATGTCTCTGCTTTTTAATATGCTGTTTAGGTTGGTCATAACTTTCCTTTCAAGGAGTAAGCGTCTTTTAATTTCATGGCTGCAGTCACCATCTGCAGTGATTTTGGAGCCCCAAAAAATAAAGTCAGCCACTGTTTCCACTGTTTCCCCATCTATTTCCCATGAAGTGATGGGCCCAGATGCCATGATCTTCGTTTTCTGAATGTTGAGCTTTAAGCCAACTTTTTCACTCTCCTCATTCACTTTCATCAAGAGGCTTTTTAGTTCCTCTTCACTTTCTGCCATAAGGGTGGTGTCATCTGCATATCTGAGGTTATTGATATCTCTCCCAGCAATCTTGATTCCAGCTGGTGCTTCTTCCAGCCCAGCGTTTCTCATGATGTACTCTGCATATAAGTTAAATAAGCAGGGGGACAATATACAGCCTTGACGTACTCCCTTTCCTATTTGGAACCAGTCTGTTGTTCCATGTCCAGTTCTAACTGTTGCTTCCTGACCTGCATATAGGTTTCTCAAGAGGCAGGTCAGGTGGTCTGGTATTCCCATCTCTTTCAGAATTTTCCACAGTTTATTGTGATCCACACAGTCAAAGGCTTTGGCATAGTCAATAAAGCAGAAATAGATGCTTTTCTGGAACTCTCTTGCTTTTTCCATGATCCAGTGGATGTTGGCAATTTGATCTCTGGTTCCTCTGCCTTTTCTAAAACCAGCTTGAATATCTGGAAGTTCATGGTTCATGTATTGCTGAAGCCTGACTTGGAGAATTTTGAGCATGACTTTACTAGCGTGTGAGATGAGTGCAATTGTGCAGTAGTTTGAGCATTCTTTGGCATTGCCTTTCTTTGGGATTGGAATGAAAACTGACCTTTTCCAGTCCTGTGGCCACTGCTGAGTTTTCCAAATTTGCTGGCATATTGAGACCAGCACTTATACAGCGTCATCTTCCAGGATTTGAAATAGCTCAACTGGAATTCCATCACCTCCACTAGCTTTGTTCATAGTGATGCTTTCTAAGGCCCACTTGACTTCACATTCCAGGATGTCTGGCTCTAGGTGAGTGATCACACCATCGTGATTATCTGGGTCATGAACATCTTTTTTGTATAGTTCTTCTGTGTATTCTTGCCACCTCTTCTTAATATCTTCTGCTTCTGTTAGGTCCATACCATTTCTGTCCTTTATCGAGCACATCTTTGTATGAAATGTTCCCTTGGTATCTCTAATTTTCTTGAAGAGATCTCTAGTCTTTCCCATTCTGTTGTTTTCCTCTATTTCTTTGCATTGATCGCTCAGGAAGGCTTTCTTAGGTCTCCTTGCTATTCTTTGGAACTCTGCATTCAGATGCTTATATCTTTCCTTTTCTCCTTTGCTTTTTGCTTCTCTTCTTTTCACAGCTATTTGTAAGGCCTCCCCAGACGGCCATTTTGCTTTTCTGCCTTTCTTTTCCATGGGGATGGTCTTGATCCCTGACTCCTGTACAATGTCATGAACCTCCATCCATAGTTTATCAGGCACTCTATCTATCAGATCTAGTCCCTTAAATCTATTTCCCACTTCCACTGTATAATCATAAGGGCCTGCTCAGTGAATCCTTAATCCAGTTTTCTGCTGACGGGTGGGGCTGCGCTCCCTCCCTGTAGTTTGGCCTGAGGCTGAACTCTGGAAGGGTAACGGTGACCTTCTCCAAAAGGACTTATGCCAGCAGCCATGCCTCCTAGAACTGCTGCTGCCAGTACCCTGACCCCGCAGCAGGCCACTTTGCCAACAAAGGTCTGTCTAATCAAAGCTATGGTTCTTCCAGTGGTCATGTATGGATGTGAAAGTTGGACCATAAAGAAGGCTTAGCGCCAAAGAATAGATGCTTTTCAACTGTGGTGTTGGAGAAGACTCTTGAGAGTCCCTCGGACAGCAAGGAAACAAAGCCAGTCAATCCTAAAGGAAATCAACCATGCATATCCATTGGAAAGACTGATGCTGAAGCTGAAGCTGAAGCTCCAATACTTTGGCCACCTGATGCGAAGAGCTGACTCATTAGAAAAGACCCTGATGCTGGGAAAGATTGAAGGCAGGAGGAGAAGGGGATGACAGAGGATGAGATGGTTGGATGGCGTCACTGACTCAATGACATGAATTTGAGAAGACTCCGGGAGATAGTGAAGGACAGGGAAGCCTGGTGTGCTGCAGTCCATGGGGTCGCAAAGAGTCAGACACGACTGAGCGACAGAACAACAGCAATAGGGAAATGTACATTTAACAATGGGTATGGTAACACGATTTCATAAGACACAGGTTCTCAGCCATGTGGTATTTACAAAGGCAATTTGGGGGATTTCCCTGGTGATCCCGTGGCTAAGAAACAATGTCCTCGTTCAAGGGGCCCTGGTTCAGTCCCTGACTGGGGGCCTAGATCTCACATTCCACAGCTAGGAGCTTACGTGCCACAACTAAAAATCCTGCAGCCAAGACCCGGAGCAGCTAAATAAACATGAAAACAACAACAACTACAGAAACACAGAGGGATTTGGAGAGGAGAGTTGATGCTATTTTATGAGCGAAGGTCACTGTATACAGTCCATAGGATTCTCCAGACCAGAATACTGGAGTGGGCAGCCTTTCCCTTCTCCAGGGGCTCTTCCCAACCCGGGACTGAACCCAGGTCTCCCGCACTGCAGGCGGGTTCTTTACCAGCTGGCCCCCAATTGTTTTATGAATAATAGTGATACTATGTCTCGCAGATAAAGCAGCCGCCGTTTGCCTAGCACTGATGGGTGAGCACTCGCACATGTCAGTTCATGTAGCCTCACGGTCCTTCTAGGAAGCACAGATTTAGTACCTCCCTGGTACTGGTGAGGAAGCTGAAGCACAGAGAGGTCAAGCAACGTGCTCAAGAACACAGAGCCTGCAGTCCAGGAGCTGACTCAGACCCCAGGGTCTGTGCCCTTCACAAGCCTCTCCGATCAAAACCAGCCAGTTAAAAACTGACCAGGAAAAACAATGGTATGGCTTAGAAGAGCTGTGTGCCATGACCCCTCTCCGCCCCCCACGCCCCGCAGACTGCCTGGAACTGTCATACACACGCAGCACTTTCTGCAGTTACTCAGCCGTTACTGGGCTTTCCAGCCTGAGCACAGCTGACTTCATCTGCCTTCAAAATCCAAGTTCAGCTCTAGGGCGGTGGCATCTATTTCAAGAGAAGTTGAAAAAAAGATTTTTTTTTTTAAATAAAGATACACTTGTGTGACCCACCGCGGTTCCTGGCGGGCAGAGCCGTTTCACTTGTGCTGAGAGTGGCCCCGGCGGAGTGCTTGCAGCGTGCACATCTTTAACTGCTCCATTAACCAGATTAGTCCGCGGGAGTGTTCTCCTTCACCGCTGAGTGCAAATCTCATTACTGCGACTGGGCCCAGTTACTAATTGCTGACATTCTGGACCTGCCAGATGCACTTGAAGTGGGTGGCATGTGGGTGGGACCCTGTATGCTCATCTTAGTGGATTGGATCGTACCTAATGGCCTCTCCCAGTAGGCCTGCCCTGGTTCCTGAATACATAGCAAAACGAGCCGTCCACAGAGTGACTTTCTGAGGATGACCTTGGAGACCATCTGGGCCCACCGTTACCCGGACCCGCAGGCTGGTGTGGAGGGGACCGGAGCCAGGACGTGCTGTCTGCAGGCTGGGGGCAGGGCCCCCCGTCCCCGACCCGGGATCCTCCGTGGGTGTCCCTGATTGAGCTAGGGCCACGCACTGACTCTGCAGCTTCGCTGTGTCTATGGACCACGTGCTCTGCATTGAATGTCTTTCTTGACGATCACCTGTGTTTTAAACTTCATTTATTTTCAAGGCTTCTCTAAATAGAAAATGAACTGTGTGCTGTGCTTAGTCGCTCTGTCGTGTCCAGCTCTTTGGGACCCCATGGACGGTAGCCCACCAGGCTCCTCTGTCCATGGGATTCTCCAGGCAAGAACACTGGGGTAGGCTGCCATGCCTTGCTCCAGGGATCTCCCCGACCCAGGGATCAAGCCCAGGTCTTCCACACTGCAGGTACCATCTGAGCCACCAGGGAATGAACACTTGCCACAGAGTTGAGGAGCCCTGCAAATAAGGTGGATGAAGACAAAGCCAAGGGGTAACTCCCAGATGTTGGTTGCCTTTATCAGAAAGGAAAATGAGTGACAATGGAGAGAGATCCAAACGCGTGGAGGCCTGACGGGTTTTCCTCAGAAAGATGAAGACCTGAAGGGGCTTTCCCGCAGTGCGGCTGAGCGGTGTGCGGTCTGTCTGTGAATGCCCACATCCATCCTCCCCAGGACCCTCTGGCTGCGCCAGGCTGCGGGAGAGGAGAGGACAAGGGACATGGACAGATGAGGCCCAGGGTCTGCTTCTGCCTCCCGCGCGCGGACGTGGGAAATGGGCCGGTTTCCTCGGCTGTGACGTCGCACCTGTTAGTTCACCTCCCTGTCTTGATTCCAGCTGATGCAACTTTAGGGGGAACCACACTAAAGGGGTTAAAATCCCACTGTTTTGTCCTCCCTTCGTGACCCCCAGTGGTCAAGAAAAGGCAGGGGCGTGCCTTGACCACGACACCGGCCTGCTGGTTTACCCGCGACCAGCAGCATTGACAGCGGTCCCCTTGTGAAAGGCCTCGGAGGCTGAGGCAGCTCAGCAGCCCTTCTGTGCCCACACACGTCTTAGGACTTGGACATACATTTAACACACAGCAGCCCTTTCTCATGGCTTCCCTTGTAGCTCAGGGGGTAAAGAATCTGCCTGCAGTGCAGAAGACCTGGGTTCGATCCCTGAGTTGGGAAGATCCCCTGGAGAAGGAAATGGCAACCCACTCCAGTGTTCTTGACTGGAGAATCCCAGTGACGGCAGAGCTTGGTGGGCTGCCATCTATGGGGTCGCACAGAGTCGGACACGACTGCAGCAACTTAGCAGCAGCAGTCAGTATCCTTGTTTGCAAAATCTCATGGACACAGGAGCCTGGTGGCCTGCAATCCATGGGGTCAAGAAGAGTTGGGCATGACTGAGCAACTGACACTTACTTTCTCAACAGCAGTGAGCGTTCATGGCCCCATGTCTCCTATGAATAAAAAATTTATGAAGAAGGAACTTCAGACTATGGGAACAATAAAGAAAGGCGGTCAAGGCAGAAATGATGTGAGGAAATTTTAAAACACATTTCCATAAGACAGAACAACAGAACCAACATCCCCTGTCATAGGAAGAGCAGGAATACTTAACGACATTTTTAGTTATGGCATTGGGTAACTAATGTAACCGTTTTAGTTATATCCTATTAACCTGTTCTGTCATTTGTAAATTTTTTTCATAGATAGCATATACAGTAGAAAATGTTACCTTTCCCCTCCCTCCACCCACATTCTCAGCGATTTTAAAAAAGGTTTAGGCTTCCAGTTTAAGACGGCAGCGTGGAAGCACGTGGACCCCTCCCCTGCTGTGAGAACACCAACGCTGCAGCCAGCTGCTGAAGAACCATCGACAAGAGAACGCCGGGACCCACCAACAGCAGATACCCCACACAGGACGCAGCAAGACAGCAGGAGAGGTGCGATAAAATCAAATCCCTGTGGAGGCGTGGGTCCGCAGCAGGTCCCCAAAGGGGCAGGACTCTGGCAGCAGCAGTCCTGGAAGATCCTCCTTGGTGTAAGTCCTCTGGAGGTCAACATTAACCCTACCGTAGAGGCTCTAGACCCTAGGGCTGGGTCGAACAACTAGCAGGGAGGGAGTGCGACCCCAGCCATCAGCAGATAATTGGGTTAAAGCTTTACTGACCAAGGCCCTGCCCACCAGAGCAAGACCCAGTTTTTCCCATCAGGAAGCTCTTAGCCTCTTGGCCTCCTCCATCAGAGGGCAGACAGAAGAAGCAAGAAGAAGCACAATCCCAAAGTGGCTAAAATAAAACCACATTAGAGAGCATTCTTTACGATGAAAAAGCAGACAGTCACGTACCACATGAAGGGACAAGATAAACCCCCCCCAAACAATTAAATAAAGTGGAGATAAGCAACCTTCCAGAAAAAGAATTCAGAACAACGATAGCGAAGGATCTGGGGAAAACAATGGAGAAGATGCAAGAAATGTGTACCAAAAGCTTAGGAGAACTAAAGAACAAACGAACAGAGATGAAAAATACACTAGAAGGAATCAGCAGCAGAATAACGGAGGCCAGAGAACAGATCAGTGACCCGGAGGACAGAACGGTGGAAATCCCTGCCACAGAGTGAAATACAGAAAAAAGAACGAAAAGAAATGAAAGCAGCCTAAGACCAAGAAAGACCTCTGGGCCAACATTAAATGCACCGGTATTCACAAAAGGGTCTCAGAGGAGAAGAAGGAAGGACCTGAGGAAATCTTTGAAGAGGTAAGAGCTGAAAACTTCCCTAACGTGGGAAAGGAAATAGTCACCCAAGTCCAGGAAGCAGAGAAAGCCCCATGCAGGATAAACCTAAGGAGGAACACACCGAGACCCATAGTAATCAAAGGGACAAAAATTAAAGACAAAGGAAATAAAACTAAAAGCAACAAAGGGAAACGGACCGATAACATACACGGGAACTCCCATCAGGCCGTCAGCTGATTCCTCAACAGAAACTCTACAAGTCAGAGGGAAACGGCATGATAGATCTAAAGTGATGAAAGGGAAAAACCTACAATCAAGAATACTCAACCCAGCAAGACTGTTTCAGATTCAATGGAGAAATCAAAACTCTTTCCGGACAAGCAAAAGTTAAAAGAATTCAGCACCACCAAACCAGCTTTACAACAAATACTAAAGGAACTTCTCTAGGCAGGAAACACAAGAGAAGGAAAAGACCTACAGAAAAAAACCCAAGACAATTAAGAAAATGGTAACAGGATCATACATATTGATAATTACCTTAAATGTAAATGGATTAAATTCACCAACCAAAAAACCATAGACTGGCGGATGAAAACATGTGCTGGTATGCACTCCGACTTAGCACATCACTCTGCTTGACCCCCAAATTGTATGTAATTATTTTATATTGTTAAGTTTGTCATGTTCCCATTATCCTTTGCAACTATAATTATCTTCTATTTTTTTGTCTGGCTTTTGATTGAGAAAACTGATAAACGTCTTTTACTATTGTGATTTTGCAGCTGTTACTCATTTAATACCCTTGTATCATGACTGGTCAACGGAAATCTACATCACGAAAACTCTGATTTAATACATAAACCTGTAATCACTTTTTAAAATCCAGGTGCATATCAGAATTATCTTGGAATTTTTTGCAAAATGCAAATGACCAGGTATTACTTTTTTTTCTCAAGAGCTCCAGATCTGTTCCTAATGACCAGCCATGTTTAAAAACACCTGGATGATATGATCATCTTTTACTTTTATTGAGTTTGTTTTGCTTTTTCTATTTTATATTCAGTGACCCTATAATTTGCTTTCTAATTTCTCCATCTCTTTTTCTTTTATGTTCTTGCTCAAGCTTTTATCAAGCACAGTAGAAAACCTTTTGTATACATATACATAAATAGTACGTATAATATATATATTATAGAAAACTGAAGACTTTTTGCCTAACTAAAAAATTTATGACATTTTGATTCCACTTGTTTGACTTAGTATGAATAGAATGCTAAATTTCTAAATTAAAGAAATAGATACAAACAAGCAACAAAGGTTTGTAGCCCAGGGAACTACAGTCAATGTGTTGTAATAAACTGTAATGGAAAATAAGCTCAAAAATAATAAATGTCACCTTGCTGCTAAGTCACTTCAGTTGTGTCCAACTCTGTACGACCTCATAGACGGCAGTCCACCAGGCTCCCCCGTCCCTGGGATTGTCCAGGGAAGAACACTGGAGTGGGGTGCCATTGCCTTCTCCAACTGTGGACCTAAAACACTGTAAGTCAACTATACTTCATAAAATATGTATCTATGAAGGAAAAAAACTTTAAATAGAGAAAAAATAAAAGAGGTTTAGACTTGGAACCATTGAACCCACATTTCAGGCTCCACTGTGTTGAGAGGAAGAGAAAGGAAGCTGTGAGAGTGGAAGAGGCAGGTATAATGGGGAGCCAGTCTTATGTCACCCCAGAAATTATGGCTTAAAGCAGCTGCCAGTCATTGAGCTTGTGACTCCAGACTGTCCCGGCCCCGCTCCCCCAGGCACATGGCCAGCCGCAGGTCAGCTGGGCATAGCTGCTGGTGAGCTGGCAGCCTCCCCCACACGCCTCGTCCTCCCTGCTCTGTGACACTCCCTCCTGGAGCTGCCCGAGCTGGTCGACACAGCAGCGGGAAGCGAGAGGGAGGGGAAGGGGAGGCCCCTGGGAGCGGGCACAGCGCCATTTCCTCCGCATTCTATTGGGCAGAGCAGCTCGTGGAGCCGGTCCAATGCAGGGCAGGGGAGCAGGGCTGCGTGTGCCCAGAAGAGCTGCGGCCACAGTGCAGATGGCGTGGGGACCGAGCGGCCTCCACCGGGGCTGTTGGTGCCACACACCCTCACGCCCACCGAGGACAAGTTTCTTGGGCTGTGTCCTGGGCACCCACAGCCAGCAGTTGGTCCTGCCTCTTTAAGGAGCCCCTAGACATTCAGTTACTCTCCGTCCCCTTTGGTGCCCCTGCCTACTTCCTCCCTTCCTCCAGCAGATGTTTCCAGCCTTTTCTGCCCTCCTCAGACCTCAGGGGTGTGTCTGGAAGGTCACACAGGAGCCTGTAGGGCCGTTACCTCTGGGGGCAACAGTGGGAAGGAGGCCTGCCCTTCCCTGATAACTTGTTGGTTCTCATCAGCATTTTAAAAATAGTTCTATTTATCATTTCTGGTTGTACTGGGCCTTCGTTGCTGTGCGGGCTTTGCTCTGGTTGTGGTGTGAAGGCCTCTCCTCGTGGGGCCTTCTCTTGTCGCGGAGCACAGGCTCAGAGGTGGTGGCGTACAGGCTTTGTTGTTCCACAGCGTGAGAGATCTTCCCGGATCAGGGCTTGAACCCAGGTCTCCTGCACTGGCAGGCAGGGCCTTTATCCCTGAGCCGCCGGGGAAGCCCATGTTGGCACTTTTCACACATGACCATGTGTGCCTTAACTTAGAAATGGTGAGACATTAGAGTGGAAGGTGCTGTACTGAGTCCTTGACCTTCACTATTTGCTCCATTCAGCCCCCATGAACCACCTGCCCCAAGTCGTGTCACTGAGGTCAGCGCCACTGAGCTCTGAGTCCAGGCTGTCAGGCCCCCAATCCGTCGACTTCACCCCTGCCGCACCGCCTCTGGTTCACTGAAAGCATCCTGAAACCGTTCTCCACCTGCCGCCTCACCCATGCTCCAGGCCCTGCCTAGCTCAGCTCAGGCTGTCTTCTGCCCTGATTACCCGTGACCGGGGCTCTCTCCAGGGGCGCACGTGACCTCCTTGTCGTCAGGCCTGTTGGTCACACCTCAGGCCTCTTGGTTGACTCCTGGACGGTGGTGTTAGACTCCGTTGGTCCTTTCCCCTCACAGCACCTTTGGATTCCCTTGAGATGATCCAGGTCCTCCTCTGTCTCCATGTCTTTGCAAACGGCCCCATCATGTTTCCCTCTGGTCCACGCTTTCTGGACAGTATGCTCCGTTCTCACGTATGCAGTTGCTTCCAGACGTCTGGGACTCACTTTGCACCTGCCGCAGCCCATCAGGTCTCTTCCTGGACATCCCGGAGAACTCAAAGTGGCTGGAATTGTCACCTCACCCTCAAAACCTGCCCTCCCTTCTTTCTGCTCCAATCCAGTAAAACGGACCGGAAACCTTAGGACTGGCTCTTCTGGAGGCAGGCATGGCAGAGGGGCTGGCCAAGGGGCAGATACTTGTGTCACATGAAATAAAAAACCCAAGAGACGGGTTCAAAGGCAGAACGGAGGTGACAGAGGAAAAGAATCAGTGAAGTGGGGCACAGCACACTAGGACTTATCCCGTCTGGACAAGAGAGAAAATAGACTGGGAGAGGGTGGGCAGTCTCTGGAGCTGCTCTGGGACCTACGGAACTATAATGAGAAATCCAACACTCACAGGGCTCCCCAGGTGGCTGGGTGGTGGGGAATCCGCCTGCTAATGCGGAGACGCTGGTTCAGTTCCTGGGTCGGGAAGATGGCAGCCCACTGCTGGTCACACCTCAGGCCTCTTGGTTGACTCCTGGACGGTGGTGTCAGACTCTGTTGGTCCTTTCCCCTCGCAGCACCTTTGGATTCCCTTGAGATGACCCCTGTGGCAGCCCACTCCGTGTTCTTGCCTGGAGAATCCCACAGACAGAGGAGCCTGGCGGGCTACAGCCCATGGGGTCGCGAAAGAGTCAGACACGACTGAGTGACTGAACAGCAGCGAGATTCATGCCATCGCAGTCCCAGCAAGAGCGGAGAGAAGATGCTGGGGTTGAAAAAAATAAAGGCTGAAAATGCGCCGGATTCACCAAGAGACAGAAAGGTGCACGTCGGAGAAGCTGAACAAACTTCAGATGATACGTACTTGAAGAAATCCAGGCTAAGACACTTTTTCAGCAAACTTCTAAGAACTAAAGGCAAAAGGCCGGCCAGCAGCGGGAGAGATGATGTGCTGTGTGTGAGTGAAGCACGGCTCGAACGACCGTGGATAGCGCCTCAGACTCCACGAGGACAGAGGAGAGTGGATGCCCTGTTTCAAGTGCTGGAAGACGAGAACTGTGAACCAGAATCTGACATCCAGCAACACACCCTTCAGGAATGAGGGAGAATCAAGACATTTTCAAATGAAGGGATGTTAATAGAATTTTTTTCCCCAGAAGACCTATCCTCAAAGAATGGCTACAGCAAGTTCTGTAAACAGAAAGAAAATGAAAAAAAAAAAAAAAAAAAACGATCCCTGGACTACCAGGAAGGGATACAGAATATGGTGAGCAAAAATGTGAGGAAATAAAATAGGTTTTACTTTTCCTCTTGAGTTTCCTAAATGCTATCTGACGAGCAAAGCAAAACTCAGAGCAGTCTGATGTGGTTCTCGGTGTGTGTAGAGGAAATACTTGACGACTGTCGTATAAACGGGGGAGAGCGGATGGACATCAGGAGATGTGAGGTTTCTATATTTCAGTAAAACTGGTAAATGACATCAGCCTTGATCCGTGTGTGTGAGTGTGTGCGTCTATGTGTGTATGCATACGTGTATATCCTGTCTTGGAGCAACCGCTGAAAGTTTATACAGAGACCTCAAACACAGTATAGACAAGTAAAAATGGAATTATAAAAAGATCCTGTTCCAGTAACACACAGGAGGGCACGAAAAAAGCAGCAAAATGAAAAGCAGAGATAACGGAAAACAAGTTAGCAATCCTTCCAGTAAATGCTCTAAATACACCAATTAGAAACAGATTAGCAGACTTTTGTTTTGCTGTTGCTGTTGGCCGCGTGGCATTTGGGATCTGAATTCCCTGAGCAGGCTTTGAACCTGCACCAGCATTGGAAGGGCAGGGCCTTAGCCGCTGGACCACCGAGGAGACAGTGGCAGGCTGTGCTTTCCTGGGCTCCACAAACCATTGCTGATGGTGACTGCAGCCATGAAATTAAAAGACGCTTGCTCCTCGGAAGAAAAGTTATGACAAACCTAGACAGGGTATTAAAAAGCAGAGACATTACTTTGCTGACAAAGGTCCGTATAGGCCAAGCTTTGGTTTTACCATAGTCACGTACAGGTATGAGAGTTGGATCATAAAGGAGGCTGAGCCCCGAAGAATTAATTCTTTCAAACTGTGGTGTTGGAGAAGATCCTCGAGAGTCCCTTGGACTGCAAGGAGATCCAACCAGTCAGTCCTAAAGGATATCAACCCTGAATATTCATTTGGGGGACTGATTATGAAGCTCTAGTACTTTGGCCACCTGATACAAATAGCCGGGTCATTTGAAAAGACCCTGATGCTGGTAAAGACTGAGGGCAGGAGGAGAAGGGGACGACAGAGGATGAGACGGTCAGATGGCATCGCTGACTCAGTGGACATGAGTTTGAGCAGACTCCAGGACTGGGGGACAGGGAGGCCTGGCGTGCTGCAGTCCATGGGGTCGCAAAGACTGAGCCACTGAACAGCAACAACCAGGGAAGTTCCCAAAAGGATTTATTTTGAAATGACTCAACTCTGTTGCCTTTAAGAAACTCACTTAAAATGTAACGACAGTCTACACAGAAAATCCCAAGACAGCTGCAAAAACAAGCAAACAACAACAAACACCCCCTGAATCTAATGCGTGAGTTCAGCAAGGCCAAAGGATGCAACGTCGACACCCAGAGGTCAGCTGTATCTCCAGTCACTGGAAGTGAACACACGGAAACCCAAATTTAAAATACATTTAATTTTAACTTTAATACATTTACAATTATTTGAAAATAGAAAGGTGCAAATTTGACAAAACATGTACAAAACTCATATACTGAGAGCCACACAACAGAGAGAGGTGAAAGAGCTACATAAACGGATTAAAAGAATCAACATCGCAAAAATGTCAATCATCAGGAAATGATATACATGTTTAACAGAGTTCCTATCAAAATCCTGCCAAGAGTTTTTACAGGTATAGACAAATTTGTTCAAAACCGTACATTGAAAGGTAGAGGAACTTATCTTCAGCTTAAAAAATGATAAATAAGCATAAGGTGGGAGGAATCAATTTTAAGACTTAAGGAATCAATAGATACAATATTGACGACTAGGAGGTGCTGATAAAGAAATAGGCCAGAATAGAGAATTCAGAAATAGATCTAACAGGCTTGGCAAAGGACACAAAGCAATGCAAGGCTTGTGGGGGAGGCAGCCTGTTCTGCAAACTGCGCTGCAGCTTGGACAACAGAACAAACCAGAAACACTGTGATCTTAGTCTCACACCTTATACAGCAGTTAGTCCAGACTAGATGAGAGCCTGAAATGTGAAATATAAAGGGAAAAACAGGAGAACATCTTCAGATGTGGTACCAGGCAAAGGACTTTAGACTTGACAGCAAAAACACATCCCATAAAATAAAACACTTGTAAATTGTATTTTATAAAAATAAAAAACTTCTACTTTGTAAAAGACCATGCTAACGGTTGAAAAGACAAGCCACAAGTGAAAATATTTGCAAATCACATATCCAACAAAGGATTAGTATCTAAAATATATAAAGAACTCTCAGGACTCAACAGTAAAAACAAAAAGTCCAATTAGAAAATGTCAAAAGCCATGAAGGAGCATTTCAATAAACTGGATACATAGATGGCAAATAAGTACATAAAAGGTAATCAGCAGCGTGAGTTATTTGTTATTGTCGTTTAGTCACTAATTCACGTCTGACTCTTTGCGACCCCATGGACTGTAGCCCGCCAGGCTCCTCTGTCCAAGGGATTCTCCAGGCAAGAACACTAGACTGGGTTGCCATGCCCTCCTCCAGGGGATCTTCCCAACCCAGGGATTGAACCCGCGTCTCCTGCTTTGGCAGGTGGATTCCTGACCACTGAGCCACCTGGGAAGCCCACCATGAGCCATCAGACAAATGCAAATTAAAGCCATAATGAGATACTACTGCATATCTAACAATGGCAAAACAGCAACGAAAAATAGACACTGCATGCTGACAGAGGATGCTGAGAGACTGAATCTCTAGTGTGTTTCTGGTAGGAATAAGAAATGGCGCAACCATTTCTGCTTTGAAACACATTTCGGAGTAATCGCTTACAAAACCCAACAGGCAACTTCCACAGGGCCCAGGAGTGTAACTCCCATTTATCCCAGAGAAATAAAGATTTACATTCATGCATGAATATTTACAGAAGTTTCATTTGTAGTAGCCAGACACCGAAGCAACCCAGATGCCGTTCACGCTGAGCAACGTGGTATGTCCGTGCCGTCGGATCGCGCGCGGCGACCTGGAAATGCTGCAGAAAAGTGAATCCGAAGAGGTTACACACTGTGCAAGTCAACTGATAAACCTTCTTGAAATCACAAAATGTTACAGTTGGAGAAGGTCTTCAAGTGGCTGCCAGGGGTTATGGAGGGAATCGGGACGGGAGAGAAGAGGGTGTGAGCACAGGGGCCTTTGTGGGGCTAGAGGGTTGTGCGGTTTGTCAACAACCACCTCCCCTTGAGCTGTTGCCTGAGAGTTTTGCAAGACTTTCTCACTGGAACAAAGGGTGTGCACCATCTCTCTCTATTATTTCTGAATTGAATCTACATTTATGTAGTTGAATATGAGGCTACAACCTTCTTGGAATAAAAAGTTTAATTAAAAAAGCCGATACAGCCATGAATGGACAACTGCCTAAGCATTAGTGTTCTATTTTTGTACACATTTGACATTTTCCCTAATAAAACTTTTTTGACAAAAAAAAAAAAAAAAGCCGATACAGAACAGCACAATCTCACCCATCCCCCAGAGCCCCCCCCCACCCCCGACCACCCCCATGCCCTCGTTTATGTTGGTAAGCAATCTAGGAGAAACTAGTGATTTTTGACTGTCCAGGGCCTTTGTTGCCACGTGGGCTTTCTCCGGTCGTGGTGAGCGGGCTTCTCATCGCAGCGGCTTCTCTTGCTCCAGGGCTCATGGGCACATGGGCTTCAGTAGTTGTGACACCCAGGCTCAGAAATTTTGGTTCCCAGGCTCCAGAGCACAGGCTCAGTAGCTGTGGCCCATGGGCTTAGCAGCTTAGATGTGGGATCTTCCTAGCCCAGGAAGGTGGACTTTCCCACTGAGTCACCCGGGAAGCCCTCTCCAAGCTCTGAACCCCCATTTCCACTGGACTTTTGTGAACAACTGCCCCCCAGACTTTCACACTGTCTATGTGAAGTCCTGAAATGCTGGAGCTGCAAATTTTGAAACAGCTATGTAAAAGGGGGCTTGCCTGGTAGCCCAGCTGGTAAAGAATCCGCCTGTGATGCAGGAGACCCCGCTTTAATCCCTGGGTCGGGAAGATCTGCTGCAGAAGGGATAGGCCACCCACTCCAGTATTCTTGGGCTTCCCTGGTGGTTCAGCTGGTAAAGAATCTGCCTGCAATGTAGGAGACCTGGTTTGATCCCTGGGTTGGGAAATCCCCTGGAGAAGGGAAAGGCTACCCACTCTAGTATTCTGGCCTGGAGAATTCCATGGGCAGAGGAGTCTGGTGGGCTACAGTCCATGGGGTCAGAGTCGGACACAACTGAGCGACTTTTACTTGACTTCATATTAAAGGGGGCTTGGTATGCTTTGGGGTCCCCCACAACGTCCCTCGGACCCCAGCCTGGCTCTGGAATGAATTCTAGTCCAGGTACCAGCCATGTGCCAGCCCCTGGCTTCCTGCTTGGACATGGCCGCCTCCAGGACTGGCCTTGCCTGGGGCCTGTTGCTTGGCCAGCCCTGCTCAGTCAGAGGCCTGTGACCTGCCACCAGGCAGGGCTCACACCCCAGCTGTTGTTTAAGTTAGCTCGTAGGCCCTAAGCAGCCGGGGCCTCCCCACACACGGGCCGTGTGACTCTGGAGGACAGTGGCTCTTTTCAACACTGCTGTGGTTTCAACATGTTTGTGATCGAGGGAGGGATGCGGGGGAGGTCACTGTGAGCAGGGGACACTTGTCCGTCCTGGGGGCAGAGGTCCTGTCCTGGGCTGCCGTGAGGAGACCAAGGCTCCCAGGGCGAGCGCCCGAGCTGCTGCTGGGCCCGGGGGACCTAGGCTCTGGTCAAGCTGCCCCCACCCCACCCCCACCCGCCCCGTGGACAGCTGCACCCAAGGGTGCTCAGACCGTCCCTGGCCTGCACCTCACCCTGAGGTTTTGTGTGCCCCCCAGGGAGGGTCTCTGGGGCCAGGCCTGCCCTTGTCGGCCTGGCCCCACCTCCTGGAAATGGGGCCGCGTCCCCCCACCGCGCCCCAGCCATTGTGTGTCTGACTGTGTGGGGTGTGTGTGTCTGTGTCCCAGCGCCTCTCTGTTCCTTTTTCTGCGTGTTGTGTGGGTTTGTGTGTCCATCTGTGTGTACCGAGGGTGTGTGTCTGTCTGCGGGGGTGTCTGTGTCGGAGTGCCTCTCTGTGTCCCTTTTTCTGCGTGTTATCTGGGTGTGTATATCTGCGTGTACTCTGTGCGCGGTGTCCACGTGTGTGATTCTGGAGGGGGGACGCCCGGGCGGCTGTGTCGCTCCTGCATGCGTGTCTGTGCCGCGGGTGTGCGCGCGAGGTGTGTGCGCGCGTGGGTGTGGCGTGTCCTCCCGCAGCGCGGCTCGTTCGGGGCGCGCCAGTCCCCCGGGCGCCACCCCGGGGCGCGGCCGGCGGGGAGGAGCGCGCGGCGGGCCGGCCGGCCGCACACGTGGGCCCGGCGCCGCCCCCCGCGGCCCACCCCCGGCCGCCCCCGCCGGGAGGGAGCCGGGATAAGTGGCGGCGCGGACGCCGCGCCCTGTCTCCGGAGCGGCGGCGCGCAGCTCTCGGTCCCAGCCGCAGACGAGGACTCGGCGCTCGTGGCCCGGTAACTGCCTGCGTCCCCGCCCCGAGCCGTCCCTGTCCCCCGGGTGCGGCCGCCCCGCGTCCCGCGGTCCCCGCGTCCCCGCGCTCGGCGTGGGCTCCCGCGCCCCTGTGCGCGTGTGCACGAGCGCGCGCGTGTCTGCGTGTGCCCGGCGCGTGCGCCCCGCTCCCTGGCGGCGACCCCGAACCAACTTGTCGCCGCCGTCAACTCCGTGTCCGCGTGTCCGTCCCCCGCGGGCAGCCCTGCTGGCGGGGTTGCGCTCCCGGCACCGGCGGACACGGGCAGGCGGCAAAGTTTTTTGGGGGAGCCTGGCTGACTTTACTGGGGGACCCGCGCTCGTGCGTGTCCGGGGGTGGGGATCTGGGCGCGCGGAGCTGGTGCCCTGGCAGCCGGGGCAGCGGGAGCCGGCCTCCTGGGAACCCTTCTCCCAGCCGCAGGGGTTTGTTTAGGAAGAGCGATGGGGGGCTAGCGCTGGGTGGCTCCGCCCGCAGACGGGGGGGCAGCTCAGGGCTCCGCGCTCCTAAAGCAGGCAGGATCTGGGGCCGGGCGCTGGCCGGGAAGCGGGGGGAGCGCGGGGGGCGCCCCCCGCCTAGATGAGGGGGCTGCCCGGGCTGGCCTGGCCCTGACGCTCGGGGCTGTGTGCTGATGGACCGCAGAAGCCCGGACGTGATGCAGACAGGTTTGTGGCGGCACCTTTAGAATTTCGGGCAGAAGGAATTAACCAGAGCGTCATCCGCCCCGTGACCGCGCCCCTGTGAAACTTCCTTGGGGGTTTTAGCATGGATGGGTGTTTTGCAGCTGGGTCTTTATGCCCACAGAGCTATCATCGCCACTTGATTACAGCTAAAATAGTCTTTAAGATGAAGTTTCCTGAAATGATTTAAAATAAACACAGATGGGGGGGGGGGGGAGAAAGCTGTAATGAGGCAGTTAAAAGATAAAGTGAGCATTTTTCTTAAGAACAAACGGGGTTTTCAGTTTTAAGAAATATATGTATCTGTAAAATTTTTGAAATGGAAGGGTTTTGTTAAAAAAAAAAAAAAAAACTGCTTTAAAAAAACGTTAGTGACTCTGAACAAGGTTTCCCTCCTGACGTCTCTGTTCTGCCACCGCTCTGACCTTGCACCATTCCCTCTCCTCCCCAGCACCTGAAGATCCTTTCAGAATGCCAGAGGAACGTCCCCCCAGGCTGACCCCGCAGAACGTTCCCTACCAGGACCTCCCTCACCTGGTCAACGCTGACGGGCAGCACCTCTTCTGCCGGTACTGGAGACCCTCGAGCGCGCCCAGGTCAGCCTGCCCCCGGTGATGCTGAGGGTGGCCCCCAGCGGCGGCAGGGGGTCACGCCCCCTCCCCCTTCCTGTGCAGCTCCTGCGAGGCCACTCTCTCCATGACCTACTTCACGGGCCGTTTTAACGTTGAGCCCAGCAGGCTAACAGGCTTATGCTTCATCTTTTTTAAAATTAAGAAGCAGGAGTTCTATTTCAAATATGACAAGTAGGATGTGAGTTCTACCGTATGGTGGTTTTCACAGGACTTTATTTTTTTGTGCTGGAGTTGATTTCCTGTTGAGCAGACATGCCTTTAAAATCCAACCCAACAGTGACCAAAAACCACCTGATCAGATAAAATCAAAATGATGTGTATAAATAGTAACTTTTGTTCTCTGTCCAGTTTGACTGTGAGCCTCAGAGGGTATCATTCGTGTGTCAGAGAAGGAAGGGGGTCTGCCTGTCTCCTGACTTCTTGCCAGCTCAGTTACTTGGTACATTTCCCATCAGGGATTATGTCTTGCTGTTAGAAACAGGCGTTGGGAGGACGCACGGTGAGACAGCTGGTCTCCTGCCACTTCCCTCCGCGCGCATGAACCGGGGAAAACCCTGCTTGTTTGTGTTGTTCAGGGAAGGAGACGATTTGGGGCCAGCTGGCCTGGCGACCAGTCAACGCTCCTGCTCCGCGGACGTGTTACCTGCTCCAACAGGCCTCTGGTCCCCGGAGGCCCACGTGTGGTGTGGGCTGTGGGGTGGGCTGCAGGGTTGTGTCTCCCTCACGGGTTCAGTCGTTACCCAACCCGAGCACAGGCATAAACTTTCTCCTCCGGTTTCAGCACGGTGTGTATAGTCCAGGTAGCTGCACATTCAAGACGAGAAAATCAACAAGAGGGCAGAGACGTGGACCGTGAAGACCTGGTTTCGAGTCACAGCTCCAGGGCAGCCGGATAAACGGCTGTTAGTGGGCGGTTAATAGTCCTAAGGTCTGGCGTTGTCTTGCTTAAAGCTCTCTGGAGGAGAGCGCTGGAGGGGGCGCGGGTGGGTGTCAGGTGGGGCGGGCGGGGTGGTCAGGCGTCCTTGGCGGCCCTTCTGGCTCGCAGCGGCCCACTGAGGCTTTAGCTTCTAGCCGCCCTGCGGTGCACGGCCCGTTTATTTGCTCAGTGTGCGCGAAGAAGACACACTGCGCGTGCACTTGGTGATTCTGAGCCTCAGACTTTGGGGGCTTCCTTCGTGGGAGGGAGGCTGTCCTCACTGGAGGTCAGCGGGACAGAGCCCCCCGGCTTCCGACGGGATGGGGCCGCCCTTCCTTGAGCTGCGCTGGCCTCACAGTCTCCACCCCAGTGGCCTTGGGCCCACTTCCTTGCTTTTGCTCCAGTTAGAGACGGCACCCCCGCCTCCGCCAGTTGTGTTTAAATCTCTTGGGGTCCGTGTTTATCTCCTGCTGGGAATGAGAATGGGATGGGTGCGGGCCGCGCTGGGTTCCGGGCTTTGCCAGAGAGACCCCCCCTCCGCCCCTGCCGCCTGCTCGTCTCCAGCCTCTCACATGATGCGGGTTCATGACCTCCCTTGAGGGGCGGCCCCCCCCCCCCCCCGGGTAGAGGACCTTTAAAACCCATCCCCACCAGTCCTGACCCCTCGGGAGGTCCTGGAGGCCCCTGCGGTGACAGACGCCGCTGCATCCTGGGGTCCCCGAGGGATCAGGCCAGGCCGAGTGGGGGTGGGCGGGGGGCGCCTCAGGGCAGAGTCTGTGCCTGCTGGTGGGGCTGCATCTCTGCGCCTGGGCCCAGCCACTCTGTCAGACTGACTGCCCTGCCCTCCTGCAGGTGGGCGACAAGCCTGCTGCTTCTGGAGCAGAGTCGCCCGCTGGGCTCAGCCCGCCCCTCCAGGGAGCATCCTCCAGGGTCTTACCCCCGGGTAGCTCAGAGTCTTCTGTGCTCTGATCCTCGGGGGAAATACCACCAAATGTCCCTTCTCTCCGCTCCTTTTTAAAGATTTTCCCGTGGAGGCCCTAGGGACCTCAGAAGCCCCTGCCTTATAGACTGTGCCTGATAGAGGGGTCTTAGTCATTGTGAGTCCGAGGCTGAAAGCCCGCTCCTGGTCGCGCCGAGGCAGGTTTGTGCTTGCCTGGTGGCAGAGCTTTACGGCGACGGCGGATACTGACCATCCTTAGGATGCAGCAGAATGGGCTCCCATGAAGTGGGTCTCAGGCCTGCTGTGGCCTCTGGCCGCGTCTCTCAGATGTGATCTCAGTTTTATCTTCCAATCAACCCGTGAGGCAGGTGCTGTCCTTGTGAACCCTTTTAAGAGCTGGTCCAGCTGGATTTTGTCCACATTCCTCTGGTTCCAGTGAGCAAAACAAGACGTCCGTCCTGGGACTGTCTTCCTGATACATTCTTGCTTGTTTTTGTTAGGGTGAAGGTCGCTCCTTACCGAACGGAGCGATAGGATCTCTCATTGTGATCGTGCTCAGCAGTGTCCCCACGGACGGTGGCCCTCCGGGCTCCTCTGTCCATGGGCTTCTTCAGGCAGGAACACTGGAGGGGTTGCCATTTCCTCCTCCAGGGGGTCTTCCCCACCCAGGGATCAAACCCGCGTCTCCTGCATCTGCAGGAGGATTCTTAACCACTGAGCTGCTTGGGAAGCCAACAGGGTCATTATTCTTACTAATTGTTTGCTGGCAGTAGGTTAAAATGTGATCTGTTCTGAAACCCCAAACCTTCTTATGGCCCTGGGGACTCGCTGCCTTATCGAGACTTGGGACTTTGGAATTTTTAACATCCAGGTTCTGCGGCAGGGTTTCCCTGATGGTGTTCTTGGGGTCATGGAACTGTCTGGGTGGGACGTGAGCTGCTCTGTCATGGCTCTCGTGCCCTGGGATGGTATTTCATGCCTTGGGATTCAGTTTACCTCTCAGTCCACCTAAAGGGCAGCTTTGAATTACCTTCTGAAGTTACTCAGCCATCCTGGCCCCCCAGAACGGCTGACAGGTCAGCAGCGTTGGGGCCCCAGGGGTCTGACGAATGCAGCGTCCGGTTGGATGGCTTGGATCCGAGGAAGTCCTCCCTTGGTTCTGCCAGATGAGGAGGGCTGCAGAGACGTGTGATCGCACGGCTGCAGGCCTCCTGGGTGTTCAGGGCCTGGCGTGGACGCGTCACGCCCGTCTGCCTGGGGGCTGACCGGGCAGTCTGAAGCAGACCCTTGTGGGATAAAGGCCTGGGTGCCCTGCGTCTCCCCTCCGAGCAGGGGGCTTCCTTGTGCCCAGCCCGCGCTCCGTCTCTGGGGAGCCCCCACCCCAACACCACGGAGCTGAGCAGGCTCCCTTCCTGTCGATTCATTCTCACGACAGCTGGTGTCCCCGGGGGGCCGCTTCAAAGAGTGCCGTTCCTCTGCTGGCCGGGGACCTGGTGTAGACACCTGGGTGACTCTCCCTTGAAACAGTTCCAGATCCGGGTCCCCTGCAGGGACCCCCCAGCCCGGGACCCTGAGGCCCACCTCCTTTCCTGCCTCCTCTCGGGGGCTGGCCTTCCTCTGAAGGAGGGTGACATGGCATCCTTTCTGGAACCTCCCTGTGGGCTCAGAGCCTTGGCCTCTGTTGGTGGGCCTGGAGTCCACAAGCCGAGGCCTCCACCTCTTCCCTCTCCGACGTGCCCTGCTCTGCCCTGGGTCATGCTGACTGCATCTCTATGAGGCCCTTGGCATCTGCCTTGGGAGTTGTGGCCAGAGCCGTCTCAGGACGCTTCCTCCCACCTATGCAAATTTACCTGAAGAAGAAGCAGCACTTGCCGGGAGCTGGGATATATTTAAAGGCTGGAGAACACCCCTCCCTTCCTGCCGCCCTCGTACCGTCCTCCCATCAGCCACCAGCCCCTTGGGTCTGGCACCTGGGGCTCTGGAGACGGAGCTCCTCCCGGCCAGCCGGGTGCAGACCGTGGAGCGTGGAGCCTCCGCCATCCGGCCGGACCCCACTGCCCTCTGAGACCCTGTTCCCCTGGATCAGCTCCTGTCTGTGTCCTCCCCTGCCTCCGGTTTGCTCTCTGGGTTGTGTGCCCCCCGCGTAGGGTGTGGGCACCGTGTTCTGGGTGGCGCTCCCCGGGGTTCTGTGTGTCTCGAGGGGGTCTGCCTCCCTGGGGCCCCTGCTGCTCCCAGTCCCTCGTGGTCCTCCCCCCTCCCCGAACTCCTACCAGCTGTGTGACTAGGCGTGACCACATCGCTGCCTTTGGTTGGCATGTCCCCAGGGCCAACCAAATCCCACCCCTTGTTCAGTCTCTCAGTCATGTCTGACTCTATGGACCGTCGCACGCCAGGCCTCCCTGTCCATCACCAACTCCTGGCATTTACTCAGACTCATGCCCATCGAGTCAGTGATTCCATCCAACCATCTCATCCTTTGATGTCCCCTTCTCCTCCCGCCTTCAATCTTTCCCAGCGTCAGGGTCTTTTCTAATGAGTCAGCTCTTTGCATCAGGTGGCCAAAGTACTGGGGCTTCAGCTTCAGCATCCGTCTTTCCAGTGACTACTCAGGGCTGATTTCCCTTAGGATGGATTGGTTGGATCTCTGTGCAGTCAAGGGTGTCCCATCCCTTAGGTTCCACCCCTTACTCGTCCCTGAAAGTGGCCCTAGGGGCCCAGTTCTGGGTGTGTCCATTCTTCCCACTCAGCTGTGGTCACACTTCCGCCCAACAAGCCAGTCAGGAGTCGCTGGTTTACTGATACCAGGAAGCTGGCACCAGGGTGGGGAGACAGTGGTGACGATCTCTGTGTCTGAGGAAGAGGGGGTGGTTACCATACAATGTGGAGGTACCTCGAGACCGGGAAGGGGGCAGTTTCCTGGAGGCTCAGTGGTCAAGAATCCGCCTGCGATGCCAGAGGCCTGGGTTCAGTCCCTCGGTCTGGAAGATCCCCTGGAGAAGGGAATGGCAACCCACTCCAGTATTTTTGCCTAGAGAATCCCATGGACAGAGGAGCCTGGCGGGCTGCAGTCCATGGAGTTGCAAAGAGTCAGACATGACTGAGCGAGTAAACAGCACTAACCGGGAGACAGGACAACGGCCGGGCATGGTGCGAATTAGAGAAAGGGCTGCACGGGGTAGACACGGCCCCTCGGCGGGAGGTTTGGTGATCAGAGCACAGGCTCCCGTTCACACTGCCAGCCAGCACCCTTGAGCGGTATTGCTCTCGTGAGAAGGATGTGCAGGGCCGGGAACCACGGGAAGCTGGAGACGGGGGAGAGGCCGGCCTCGGGGTCCTGCCGGCTATGGGCAGGCTACAGGCTTGAGTTTGCACCTTGGTGGGTGGGCAGCCAGGGACCAGCTTCAGGCCCAAAAGTCGTGCAGTTGGGCTTGTGGCTTGAGCTCAGCTGGAGGGAGGTGTTTGCCGTGATGCAGGGTGCAGGCAAAGGGGCTGAGTCAGCCCCTCGAGGTGCTGGGGACGGAGCTTGCTGGGTGGTGATGGAGGGTTCCCAGGGGTCTCCCTGGGTGCACAGAGAACGTGGGGTCCCCTGCATAGCACACCTTCAGCTCACTCCCGTCCAGAGACGCCGGGGCTGCTCTCTGATGGCGAGGACCTGTGGACCACCAGGCTGCGGGACCTTGCTGGAGCATTCCCGTAGGGAAGCAGGGCGCAGCGGGGCAGCCGGCAAACCTCCCCAGTGAAATACTGACAGGGGGTGCTGTCAGTTTCCTGAAGGCAAGAGAGGAATCCTGTCTCCCTTTGTCTCCCTCAGAAAGGGCCTTAGACTTCTCTGAGTGGGCTCCTGATATCTCCACCTAAACGCGGAGACCGTGGTCCTTACTCTGTGTTGTATGGCAGCGACATGATTTTTAATCCCATCACTGCCTTCCAGCCCTACCTCAGCGTTCTCTTGCCTATTTTAAGAATTTCCCAAAGTTCCTTCCTCGTGGATGGAGCCGCCGGTCCTCCTCCTGGTGTTCCCGCCTCTGTTGCAGCAAAGTGCTTGATTTTTAAATAGGGCATCTCTTCCGGGCTTTTTTTTTTTAAGACTCTTCGAATAGCAAAGATCTTTTTGATGGCGAGAGGAAAGGCCACTGCTGTTCTTGCAGTATTCTCGCAGTTGGTTTTTCCAACAGCTTCGTTAAGGCATAATTTTTTGCAGTTGCTATAAGAATGTTCTGTGGATACAAGTCGGGCTTTGTTTTTCAGCGGAGTTGAAGAAAAAAAAATTGCAAAATAAGCCGCTCCCTGAAAGGCGGCCATTGTCCACCGTTGTGCATTGCTCAGCACCTTTTAGGTAGAGATGCCCATCCGGGCGCTCTTTGTCCCCGAGTGCCAACCGAACGGCACTTCTCCTGCCAACGGCTCTTCGTGTGTGACTCTGCAGCTGAGATTACAGTGTGACCCTTGTCCCACATTTAGGGTCAGCCAAGTCTTCCGCTGGGGGTGGCGCTTTCATTTCACACAGGCCTGCTCGCTGGGGTGGAGGTGGGGAGGTGGATTCAGTTCAGTTCAGTCGTTCAGTCCTGTCGGACTCTTTGCGACCCTATAGACCGCAGCACCCAGGCTTCCCTGTCCATCACCAACTCCTGGAGCTTTCTCAAACTCATGTCTATTGAGTCGGTGATGCCATCCAACCATCTCATCCTCTGTCGTCCCCTTCTCCTGCCTTCAGTCTTTTCCAGCATCAGGGTCTTTTCCAATGAGTCAGTTCTTCGCATCAGGTGGCCAAAGCATTGGAGCTTCAGCTTCAGCATCAGTCCTCCCAGTGAATATGCAGGACTGATTTCCTCTAGGATGGACGGGTTGGCTGCCTCACCTTCTGCAGAAAGGTTCAGAGGAGCTCTTACTGTGGAGTCGCCACTCCGTCAGCGTTGAGAAGGAAGAGGGCAGGAGGGTGGCCGGGAGAGCAGAGCAGAAGGAAGGAGACAGGGCTCAGGAACTGCATCCTCAGGGGACGTCAGGGTGAAGGGGAATTGGACCTTCCTTTCCTTGAGCAGAGTCCTTAGAAGGCTCCACGGGCAGGATGGACAGAGAGAAGGGACCTCCTGCGCTCTTCAGGGCTCTCGTATCTGGGGTCGTGGGTGCGGCCCCTGGAAAGCAGGTCTCAGGGGGCTGACTGGAGGAGGGCCTGGGTCTCCAAGCTCTGGGAGTGCTTCTCAGCCCTGCTCTTGGGGCCCTGGTGCACACACGTGTCCCTGGCGCTGAGATCCGGGCCGCCCTCGGCAGGAGCTCAAAACCATATGTCCCCCTGGGGGCCCGGGTGTCTGAGCGTGTGGCTGGCGGGGCTGAGCACGAGGGGACCCTCAGAGGCGGCAGTTCTCCCCAGCCGTCGGGGCTTCCTGGGGGTGGTGGAGGCTCTAGGGGGTGGGCTTTGTGGACCTCGGAGTGCCGTGGGATGTGAACGTCCTCCCTTACTTAGAAAGCACGGTGGGTCACCCACTCCCCAGCCCCTCAGGGTGGGGGCAGCCCGGGACCCCAAGGCTCAGTGCCAGCTGCGTCGCCTGCAGTGGGAGGATGGCATCGGAGGGTGTGCACGGGCCCCGGGGGCTGGTATGGGGCCACAGGGGCATCCCCAGGGCTGGCTTCCTTCAGCCCAGTGCCGCCCCACTGTGGGTTTAGACCGTGGGGCGGCTTTCCCAGGAGGCATCCAAGCAGACCTCCCACCCGGGGCTGGGCTCTCAGAAGGCCTTGCTGCTCCACGCTTCCCTCAGATGCCCACCCCCCGTGTCTCCGTCTGGGCAGTCCTGTTTTCAGTGGTGTGAAGCATGTGGGCGCCTCTGCGGAGACCAGGGAGGCCGAGGACCAGGGCAGCCTGACCTCAGGGAGATGCAGGAGACCGACGTAGTACCTGGGGGCACTGTGGGGCCCGGGGAGCCCAGGAGGCCTCGAGAAATGGAGCAGCAGAGGATGTGGGCTGGGAGGGCTCCACGTGGAGCAGGGAGGAGGGAAGACGGGATGGAGGGGGAGGACCCCGAGCAGGGAGCCAGGGGCTCGGGTCAGGCCGGCCTGGTCTGAGCAGGGCGGTTTGCCCCAGGCCGTCCGCGTGGCCAGAGGAGAGATGAGGGGCCCTGCTTGGGAAACTCGGTCTTTAGGTGCTCCAGGCACTTCGCTCTGTTCATGCTGTTCAGTCCGTCGTGCCGAGACATCTTTCAGGGGAGACTGGTGTCTTGGGGCCGCATGGCAGGATGGTGCCATGGACAGTGGTAGACCTTGGCAATGGGAGACCAAATGGCAGGCCTTGGAGGCAGACCCAGAACCAGCCTGAGTCACACGGTTGGGGTGGGGCTGGAGGCTGTCCCTGGACCTGAGAGCCAGTCTTCTCGTGGTGAAACAGGGGCCCCTTTCCCCTGGGTGGTCGTAGAGTCAGACGCTGGGCGTCCGTGGGGTCAGTGCCTGGCACCAGTTACGAGATGTGAGCGTGTGGGTCGTCTTGGGCTCCCCCACCGCCCACCAGGTGGGTTCTGGGGACCACCGTGGGCTTGTCTGTCATCCACCATAGTCCCTCCACCCTCCCCACCAGCATCAGTCACAGGCACCCCGCGTGCGAGGGATGACCTTCCTGACGTCCGTCTTGACCTCCCTCCCCGTGACGCAGGCGCCTCTGGGCTAGTTACTTAGCAGAGCCATTTCTGTGAGATTTCAGACACCGCGAAATCATCCATTCTACGGGTGCTTGGTTTACAAAGTCGTGGGGAAGCTGTTGGTGGTGCAATTCTTTCTGAGATAACACGCAGTTAGCAAACTCGATGCTTCGTTTAATGTCACATGAAAACCTCTGTACCCGTGTTGGAGGTGTGACCCTTGACCCGCTGGAGCACCGAGCGACCCTTAGGGAGGGGGCCTGGGGGTCAGCGTGCCCAGACCCACCGCTCTCAGCCCCGTCTGCAGCGGCCTCAGCGCTTGGCATCTGTTTTCTTCCCAGGCCCCACGGCGTGCTCGGGTGTGTGGAGGTGCTGGCACTTGGGCTGGGCTTGTGCTGCGAGGGCCTCCCTGGCCCCTGGCGCGTCTGCAGGGGCAGCGTGTCAGGAGGTCTCTGGTTGGCAGCCCGTGCTGGGCCCCGTGGGTGTCTCTGTGCGTCTCTGGTCAGTTGCTCCCCTCGCAGGGCAGGCAGCCGGCCGGGGCCTGCTGGCCTCGAGTGTCTGCCCCTGGCAGGCTGTTGGTCTGTCCTTCCCCACGTCCCCCGGGGCAGCAGGGTGGCAGTGTTTCAGGGGCAATGAGAGAGCAACAACACGCTTTCCAAGTCTCTGCTTGGGTCAGGTTTGCAAGTGTTCCGCGGGCAGAGTGAGTCAGCCCACAGGCGGTAGAGGCCCGTCCACGGAGCAAGGTTGGGGGAGGATGTTTCGTGGCTATTTTTGACTCTGTCGCTGAGAAGGGACGTTTGTGCTGAGAGCTGGGACACCAGGGTTGGAATTTAGTTTCTGCCTCTGAGCGCCTCTAGATAAAATGCCATCAGGTAGACTTTCCAGTAGGCTTCCAGAGCTTGCGATTTTATATAAGTCTGGGCCGGTTTGCATCTCACGCTGGCGACACAGCCTGTGAGCTTCTCCAGGGCAGAGCGCAAGCTTCATATTATCCTGTCGTCCTCAGCTCTCACCCCCGGTATAGTTTCATGTCTAGCACAAACCAAGAGATCCGAACATGTTTGTTGAATGAATGAGTGAACTTCCTGTGTTTATAGGGTAAGGCAGTTGGGCGGGATGATTCTCAAAAGTCCCTGCCAGCACGGTTTTCTAGGAAAGGAGCAGCATTTCCACTGAGTGTAGACCAGAGGGGCTTACTGTCTGTGCCGAAATCAGGGCACCTGCAATTCGGAAGCGGCAGTGAAGGGAGTGAAGGGAGTTCATAACAGCTAAGAAGAGAATATTCCCTACAGGCAGGCAGTCCCCTGGACTGCTAGGTGGCTGGGTTTTAACCATTTTAACTTTGAAGTAGAATTTGAAGACACACCTGTGAGGGGGGCCTGCAGGACAGCAGAGAGTGTTTTCTGAGTCAGCGCAGAAGTCAGCACGGGTGCCAGAACCTGGGGTGGGCTCAGCTTCCTCTTCACGTGCGGACGATGCAGCAGGTGGTGCCTGAGCTGCAGGTGTGAACTCAGCACCAGGGTAGAAAGCGACGGGGGCCTCCGAGTGCCTGAGGACTCGGGGTCCGCTTGACCGCAGAGCCCCGATCGCGTGAGCTCTTTCTGAGTCTCGTGTGTGCCGGGCCTCATTCTGGTGTGGAGACCCTGAGGCGGTTCAGCAGCCCCTCTGCCTTGGAAGACCGCTCCCCTCGTGTGTCAGGGAGACAGCATCAAGCACCGCGGCAGTTTGCTTGTGAGGGTCATGCTTTCTGGGGAGGTTGGGGAGGTTCAGGGAAAGGTTTAGGTGACTTTAAACCGACCCTTGAAGGTGTTGAAGGGGACTGGAGGAGCCACTTCCACGCGGGCATGGAGCATGCTCTGAAAACAACAAAGTCTTTTTCAGCCTGACGTCTGCGGTGCACGGTGGGAGATGCGTTTGGAATGGCTGGTCTGGGAACTGGAATTTGAATGGCCGTTGTGTTAGTCTGCCACAAAGGGCCACAGACTCGCTGGCTTAAACAGCAGAAGGCTCCTTTGCCCGGTCCTGAGGAGCCGGCGGGTTGACGTCTAGTGAGAGCGGCTTCTGGCTCGTAGGTGCTGTCCTCGTGTGTGCGGTGGCCTCTCTGCTGTCTCCTGCCGATGGGGTAGATGCTGGACGACTGGACGAGCGTCCTGACTTTTCACGCTTGTGCTTCTCTGGTTTCATGGCAGACGCCCCAGCCCGTCTGCAGTCGCTGTGGGCTCGGCCCTCGCCTTGGTGTCCTGTGTCTTAAGGCCATCTGCTGTCAGCACACCACACTGGCCGACTGGCCGAGGCAGGTTCAGATGTGAGAGCGGGCAGTGCCAGGGGTGAAGTCTGCCTGTGCCCTGCAGACCCAGCAGTGGCCTGGTCTATTATTAAAAGACTTAAAATAAGCGTCTTTTCAACAAACGGTGCTGGAACAGTTGGATGGGTGTGTGTGCACTCAGTCGCTCAGTCATGTCCGACTCTTTGCGACCCCGTGGACTGTAGCCGCCAGGCTCCTCTGTCCATGGGATTCTCCAGGCAAGAACACTGGAGTGGATTGCTAGTTCCTCCTACAGGGGATCTTCCCGACCCAGGGATCGAACCCGAGTCTCTTATGCCTCCTGCATCTGCAGGCGGGTTCTTTACCACTGGCGCCACATGGGAGGCCCTGGAACAGTTGGGTATCTACATACAAGAGGAGGAAGTTGGGCCTCTTGCTCACACCGTGTACAAAAGTCAACTAAAGGACCTAAATGGAAAAGCTGCAACTATAAAACTCTTAGAAGAAAACACAGGAGTAAATCTTCACGACCTTGGATTTGACCATGGTTTCTTAGATATGACCCCAAAAGGACAAGCAACAAAAGAAAAAAAATGACATAGTGGACTTCATCAGAAGGAAAAACTTTTGTGCTTTAAAGTACACTTGGAAGAAAAAGAAAAGACAGTTCACAGAATGGGAGAAAATACATGCAAAACATCTATGTGATAAGGGAATTGTGTCTGAGATATGAAAAGAACGCTTGTAATTCAGTGACAGGAAGATAGCCTCCCTGAAAAAAATGGGCAAGGGATTGAATACCATTTCCCCAAACAGGTATACTCACGGCAATGAGCACACGAAAAGATGCTCAGCGTTAGTTGTCGTTGGAGAGATGATGACAGATCAAAGCCACAATGAGGCACCACTTCCCTGCCACTCGGCTGGCCGTGTGATAGGGACAGGCGACGAGACGGTGGGCATGTGGAGTCTGGAGCCTTGTGGCCTGCTGAGCGAGGTTAAGATGGTGGACCTGCTTTGGAAACAGGCTGACAGTTACTCAGAGGTTAAACCCTGTTAGCATATGACCCTGCGGGTCCATCCCGAGGTATGTATCGAAAGCAACTGGGGACTAACAGGTCATATATTTAAAGTAGAGAAACAGGGACCTGTGTTGTGGCATAAGAACCATAGTCGTTGCCTTCTATCGCCCATCGGGGAAAAGACCCTGAACAAGATTATGCATCGCTGAACCACTTTGCTATACACCCGGAACACTGTAAATGAATTATACTCATTTTTAAAACATTGAAAACGTGTCCACACACCTGTACACCAATACTCGTGACAGTGTTATTCCTAAATAATAGTCAAAATGTGGGAACCAGCCGGATGTCCATCACTGGTGAACGGATACATAAAGCGTGGCGTGTCCATACAGAGGAATGTCGGGCCATAGAAAGGGAGGAAATGCTGGTACATGGATGAACCTGAGACAGTTACGCTGAGAGAAGCGAGTCACGAAAGGTGACGTGTTGATATGATCCCGTTTTCATGAAGTGTCCAGCCGAGGCCCATCTTTGGAGAAAGAAGGCATATTCCTGGTTGCCGTGTGCAGGCGTGGAGGTTGGGACAGCTGAGGGTGACAGCTAGGGGTAGGGCTTTCTTTTCAGGGTGATGGAAATGCTCTAAAATCGATTACGAGGTGGATTATACTACTCTGTAAATACGCAAAAAACCACTTAATTGTATACTTTAACAGAGCAGATTATATAATCTGTGAATTATATCCCATGAAAGCTCTTACCAAAAAAACATGAATACCTAAGAAAATAAGAGGTGTTAGGCAAACATTTTTAATGATGTTTACCAAAAAAACCTAATGACACAGAGTCACTTAGGATATGATGGTACAAGGGGAAACCAGAGTATAAAACGGTGATCTCAGTCGTATTAAAGAGACAGTCATGGAAAAGAGATTACAAACACGCCTATAAAAACGGAATGCATGTCCTCAAGCCTCGCGCCGTCTTTGGAAAGCCCCCGCTCAAGTCTGACACCTCGCTGGACTCCTCCTGGGCTTCGCCTCCACGAGTCTCGCACCATCACAAGGGGGTGATGTCACGCTTGCTGTTTCCCTGACGTGGAAACGGGCCCCAGAGAGTCTCATGCTAATGAACGCGGAGCTGGGATTTGAACTCGCGTCTCTTTGCTCTAAAAGCACTGCTCTTTCCAGCACCCAGCTCTGCCTTGTAAAGACATACAGAGCTGTCTGTAGTGCCCGGCTGTGTGCCCAGGTGCCCTATAAACCACCCCCCCACCCCGACAGATGGGAAGACTGAGGCTCGGCAAGGGGCTCCGACCAGTGGCCTGGGTGGAGTGACAGGAGTGGAGAGAGCCCACGGTGCCCGGTCCTTCCCCTCCCCCTGTGTCCTCTGACGATGCTTGCCTGGCTGGAGCTGCCTAGCAGGGTCTCAGCAGAGCTCCGAGGCCCGAGCTCTGTCCCCACAGAGCGGTGAGCCTGTCCCCTGAGCTCATCTCTGTGCTCCTCTTCCCTCTCCTGCATTCTCAATAAATTCCTGATTGTTTATCGCCATCCGCTTGGCATTTCACCACCCAGAAGGACTTGGAGCCATCTGCAGACTTGGAAAGTTCATGCTGTTCTCCTTCCAGGAAAAAAAAAAAAAAAAGACTGTTACATAAGATGGGGCCAAGCACATTCTTACAGGAAGGTTGGGAGCCACTTGTGAGACCGCAGGCCCCCTGCTTTCTCCGCCCGCCGTTGCATCATCCAGGTGCAAAGTCACTCGCTGCTGTCAGAACATGCTTCCTCGCAGAGGCGTCAAGAAGGATCCGAGTGTCTCCCTGAGATCCACGAACAGCTTCAGACGCCCTTCGGGTCTGAGGAGAGGCTCCTCCTGGAGAACACGCAGGCCGTGCTCTCGGGCTGTGTGCTGGTCGCCTGTTCTCAGCAGGGACGGGTCGTCTCCGGGGCAGGCGTCCCATGGACCCTCCACACCTCCCCCCCAGCGTCTCTCCAGCTGCAGCCATCTCTCCTTCAGCCTCCAGGCTCTCCCCTGCTCGCTCAGCTTGTGTCATTGAATTTTGTTGTCGTAAATAAAATGTGCTGTTTTTGCGTGAGCATGTTCATGGTAAGACATTGAGAAACGAAGGGAAAGTAAGGAGCTTGGACGATTGATTCCCCACACCCGCTGGACGGTCCTTGGTAACACTCACTGACTCTGAGGAATTGGAAACCGCCGTGCGGATAGATGGTCAGTCCTGGCTCTGCAAATGGAGGGACAGAGGAGCTGGGACCGTTCACTCCCTTGCAGGAAAGGGGTGGCTGGGGCAGGACCTGGAGGTCTGAGCCGAGTGAGAGGCGAAGGCCCACCTGCAAGGAGCCAGGCGGGCGAGGCAGTGAGGGACGGGTGACCGGTGGCACAGGGTGCTAGCTAACCCTGCCAGCGTGGCTCTGAGCCGAGGTGACCTTGGTCTGGTCTGGACAGAAGTCTGCTGTCCAGGGAAGAGGTGGCATCCATCCGCCTGCCGGCCATACCCTCCTGCTTTCAGCCACTCATTCTGGCCTCCCTGGCAATGGGGCTTTCTTTTATAAAAATACCTTATGTGTGTTTGGCTACACGGGTTTTTCTCTAGTCACAGAGGCCGCTCCGTGGCTGTGGTGCTCAGGCTTCTCCGTGAAGAGTCTTCTCTTGTTGCCGACCACCAGCTCCAGAGCATGTGGGCCCGTAGTTGGGTGCACGGGCTTAGTTGCTCCATCGCATGTGGCATCTTCCTGGGTCGGGGATCAGACCCCCGACTCCGCACTGGCAGGCGGGTTCTTTACCGCTGAGCCGCCAGGGAGGCCCACGCTGGGGCTTTCTGCCTCCTCATCCCCCCAGGACCACTTGGAAGTTGGCCTCCTAACTGACCACCTCTTACAGGGGTCACCTCTGTCTGCAGCCTCGCTCCTCTGGGTGGTCTTCAGACGTCCGGTGGTGAGAGCGGGGCCCAGTGCCCACCCACACCCGTCAGGGGAAGGACCCCGGGGAGCCGCATTCCAGTTCCGTGCAGGCCGCCTGTGTGGGGCCGGCCGCAGTGTCCGGCTTGAGAGTCCTGCCTTCGCTGTTCTCTTGGACTAGACCTTCTTTTTCATTGCACGTCCATTTTGGGCGGGAAGTTTATTCTAACTCAGGGGCTGGAAAGCTAGCCTGAGATGCCCTCAGCAGAAGGGGAGCACGGGGCACAGGAACACCCCCAGCTGCGTCTCAGCTCTGGCTCCTCTCGGCCCAGAAACCAGAGCCACCTCGTGCTGGAGAGCTGTTTCAGACAGACCGGCACCTCGCCGAGGCCTCCCTACCCACCTGGAGGACGCGATGGGGGGATTAGGCGATCCTGACGACCCAGTGTCCATCACTTAGCGCCGGGCCTCCAGTGTTGGGCCCAGGCGCCCGTCTGCGTGGGAGCCCGTGAGACGGGAGTGCCCGCCCTGTGACACGCCGCACCGCGTGGTGAGCGCTGAGATTTCTCCCGTCCCTTCCAGAGACCGGAGGTCTGGCTTCTGCAGTGTGCACATGCCTGCGATCACAAGGCCTCCCCCACCCGCGTCCCGACGAGAGCCTGCCGCCGCTCTGTTCTTTGTGGGACGGGACACCATGGCCCTGTGCCCATGGTGTCCCTGCTGCTGTGTGTCCAGCTGAGACCCTGGGAGGTGGTGGAGGCCAGAGCGCTCCCTGGGCGCCTTCCTGGGGCCTCCGGCGGGTGGCGACCCGCTGCTGGGAACCAGAGCCCACACGGGTCCTTCTCTGTGCAGAGAGGAGGAGACCTGGGCCTGGGACGGAGCCCAGAGCTCTCCCGAGAGAAGCCAGTCCGTCACCCCAACCCCTGGCCTCGGTTCTCCTCATCACAGCCCCTGGTGCATCTGTGATGCTCGCCATTAACGGACGATCCTGAACGTCAGGCTGTGTGCTTCTGCGGGCAGGCCGTTAGTGATTTCCCTGAGGGCCGGTTCCAAACATTGATCCGGACGCCAGCCCCCCTGAGGAGCCCTTCGGCGTGAGGACCTTTTCAGGGCGGCAGGCGGGCGGTGGCTGCAAGGAGATGCCGCTGAGGACATTGCATTCTTGGTGTCAACGAAGGGCCGTGTTCTCCTGGCCGCTTATGCTACAGACTGCTTTGTCGTGGAGCATAAACCACTCCCCAAGGCCACACCCCAAAAGTGTAGGAAATTCTTTTCGGGAAGGAGCTGTCTGACGTTGGAGGAGTGATAATTTCCGCATGCGTTTCCAGCTTGGTTTATGGGAGGCAGGTATGCGCCTCTTATCTCTGGAGTTCTCGTGTGTTCTTCGCGTCCAGCAGATCCTGGGGGCCTGGTCGAGCTTGGCCCGGGCCTCCAGACCACTCTGCTCATCACATTTTGAGCATGAGGACTGACAGTGGCTTAGTGCCTCTGGCGGCCTGCATCTGGTGCTGTTTGCATTTTGGGTCTTCCCTGGTGGCTCAGATGGTAAAGCGTCTGCCTGCAACACGGGAGACCCGGGTTCAGTCCCTGGGTCAGGAAGATCCCCTGGAGAAGGAAATAGCAACCCACTCCAGTACTCTTGCCTGGAAAATCCCATGGACGGAGGAGCCTGGCGGGCTATAGTCCATGGGATCGCAGAGTCGGATGCTACTGAGCAACTTTATTTTCTTTCTTTGCATTTTATTGGCAGCAAGGAGGCACGTACCCGAGTTAGTGACACCCCATCCGACAAACTCTTTCTCTAAAAAACATTTATTTGTCTGGCTGCCACACCCCAGCTCTTTGCTGCGTCGGGCGGTCTTCTCTCTAGCTGTGGCATTTGGGCTTAGTCGCTCCGCCACGTGTGGGATCTTAGGTCCCCAGCCAGGGATTGAACCTGCGTCCCCTGCAGTGGAAGGCAGGCTCAAGCGCTGGGCCACCGGGGAAGTGCCCTGACAGACTCCTTCCGTTGCTGCTGCTGCTTCCCAGTTTTGCTGAGGTGTTGATGTGCAACGCTGTATGAGCTTAATAAGCTGTGCAGCTTAATGAAATCACGTGGACTCTAAATGAGTATCACAGGAGCTTGTATCTCACACAGATAAAAAAAAGGGGGGTGGACTTTTTTCCCCTTCTGATGAGAGCTCTTAGGATCTGCACTCTTCACAGCTTTCCTGTACAGCATCCAGCAGTCAGTGGTCACTATACGCCATGCTGGACATCGCATCCCAGGACTTGACAAACCAGGAGTTTGTATTACTATCTCTCGACCTTCTTCCAGTCTCCCTCCTCCCACCCCCATCCTTGGTAGCCACAAATCTGGTGCCTTGTTTTAAGAGTGTCTCTTGTTTTGCTCCCCTTTTCTTTTTCGATTCCACATCCGAGTAATGCCACGGTATTGCTTTTTTTCTCTCTGACTTGCTTCACTCAGCATAATGCCCAAGGGTCCATCCGTGTTGTTGCAAATGGTAGGATCTCCTCAGCTCTTGCGGCTGAGTTCTCGGCCGCTGCGTGTGCACACCGCGTCTCGATCTGTTTACCTGTGGGTGGACACTTCGGTTGCTCCTGTAAGGCGGTGACTGGAGACAGTGCTGCTGTGAACAGCGGGCGCTGCGGATATCTCGTGAATATAGCCTTTTCATTTCCTTTGGATACGTTCTCAGAAGTGAAAGTGCTGGATCCTGCGGCAGCTTTATTTTTAACCTTTTTAGGACCCTCCATACTGTTCTCCACAGTGGCTGCAGCAACCGACATCCCCAGCAGCTGCGCAGAAAGGTTCGCCCTCCCCGCGCCCTCGCCAACGTCTGTCGTTTGTGGACTCTCTGGTGGTCATGCTGCGTGAGGTGGCACCTCATGGTGGTTTTGACATGCGTTTCCCTGATGGCTAGTGGCGTTGGCCATCTCTTCACGTGCCTGTTGCCCATTCGTGTGTCTTCTTTGGAGAATCCTGACCCCATCCTCAACCTGTGTCTAGAGGGCCTGGGGCTGCAGGAAGCAGTTCCACGCTGGGGGGAGGGGCACAGCATCCCTTCGCCGCCCCCCCCCGCCGCCCTGCCCGTCCTCTCCACGGCGCTTCACGCGGCCTGGCACGTATTCACATACTGATTATTCTGGCTCTGGCCGGGGACGCGGAGCTCCACCAGGGTAGGGACTTTGTCTAATTCAGATGCGTCCTCAGAGCCTGAGCCAGACCCTGAGCTCAGTCAGCCTGTGTCACTGACGGAAGCAGTGGCTGAGAGAGGGGTGAGCTCCGGGCTGGGGCGGGCGGTCCTGCAGCAGGCGTGCCCCACGCCGTGCGACCGGTGGGGCCAGAGCCGCCTCCGGGGAGAGGTGCGACTGTGTCTGTGTCTGTCTGCGTGTAGACGGATGATGGATGGATGGATACATAGATGTGTGCATGCGTGCTCAGTCCTGTCCGACTCTTTGCGACCCCATGGACTGTAGCCCACAGGCTCCTCTGTCCATGGACTCTCCAGGCAAGAATACTGGTGTGGGTTGCCATGCCCTCTTGCAGGAGATCTTCCCAACCCTGGGATGGAACCTGAGCCTTCAGCAGGTGGATTCTTCACCACTGAGCCACCTGGGAAGGCCAGATAAATAGGTACGATAGGATGAGCAGTGTTTTTCTTTTTCTTTTTAAGAAAGCAGGTGCTCTTAGAAACTTGCTGGAGCCTTGCAGCATCTGAGCTTAGCACCGAGGTCTCGCCGCCCCGCTTGTTAGGAGCTTGCCTGAGCGTGGATGTGAGGGCAGAAACAACAGTTGTGGCAGAAAACCAGTGGCGAACCACACGGGACTCACATAGCATCTGCTTCCTGCTGCAAAGGACGACCGACAGGGCCCAGCTAGGCCGTGTGGCAGGCGGGCCCCCGCCACCGGCTTTCTGGGGCACGCTCTGTGTGGGCCTCACGGCTGGCCCTGTATTGTCCCCACTTCCCAGGAAAGGAAACGGGATTCAGCAGCTGGCCCATGGCGTGGTTAAGGAACCCAGACCCTCTGGCCCCTGCTTGGGTGATGGGCTTGTCCGTGAGGGTCCACGGTTGTTATGGTTCAGCCTGAGCTTTGTGAACGAGAAACCCCACGGCGTGGTGCTCATGTGAGAAGTACGGCGGCCGTGTGTGCAGGTGAAGCTCCCGGGAGCAGGGGTGGAGCCTGGGGCCGAGCAAGGGAAGTGCTGCCTGCCCATCACGATGCTGTGATCGCTTGTCCATTTCACAGCAACTGTTAAGGAGCTGGGAGAGGAGCCGTTGGCTGTGAAACGGGGACAAGCCCAGGGGGCCGGGCCACAGTTTCTCGTGCCCGCCGCTCCCATCCGTTTGCCCCACTGCCCCCGAGACGGGGCGTGAGGCGGGGAATTGCAGAGAGGGTGGGTGGGCTCACTGTGGTGGGGCTGGAGCCAGGAGCGGGAGCTGGGCCCCGGGACCCGGTGGGAGGCGCAGGACTCAGGTTCGAGGCTGCTGGGTACGGTTCTCCTTCTGCCTCTTCTGATGGCGTGTGTGACCTCAGCCCTTTCTGGCTTGGTTTGCTCATCTTTACGTTACAGGGCTCCTGGGTAGGGCCCGCTGGGGTAACAGGTCCAGTTGGGGTGATGGATGCTCCCAGCTGTGTCTCCCGTCCCTCCGGCCGCCCGGGCCCTGGCCGCTGACGGTTTGTTCTGTTGCTGGATGGTGTCCGAGCTGGCCCTGCCTGCCCCCCACCCTCGTGGGAACTCTGCCGCCCCTCGTCCTGAGCTTTGTTACCTGTGACCCCGAGCTGCTTCCCTGCTCCCCGGCTCAGCTGGGTCATCCACGGTCTCGGCTGCCCTGACCACCCTCACCCTCCCGAGACCTCCGTGGCCGGATTGCTCTGGGGGAGCCTGAGCGCAGAGCCTCAGGACAGGCAGGGGTGTGGAGCGCGGGCAGGACGGTCTGGCAGGGAGGGAGGGGGCCCGGGAGGTGCGGGGCTGAGAGCGAGTCAGCTGCCCAAGCATCGCGGGGATGACTCCTGGCATCGGCAGGACGGGAAGCCGCACAGATTGGAGTGGGAGGGGCTGGGGGCAGGGTGTGGAGCCGGGAGGCTGTTGCGATCCTTGGGTCTAGGGTAGCGGGGGCTGGGGGCAGCAGCAGACGGCTGCAGGGGACGCACGTGAGCGGTGCGGCCTTCTGGGGAGCGGGCCCCGGGCTCCGTGTCCAGAAGCTACAGGCAGGGCCGCAGTGGTGGACCCAGGGCTGCCCGCCACGCAGCTGGAGGCTCAGAGCCGGCAAGGAGCCCTGCCTGTCTTCTCGCTCACATCCTCACGTCCGGCCCGAAACCGGAGTTCTGTCTGCCGGGAGGAGTTTGCAGTTTTCCTGCAAACCCCATGAACCCACCAACCCACTGAGCAGCCTGGTGTCTGCTGGGCGAGGTTCCGGGCGATGGCGACTGGAAGGTGTCACTTAACTGCCTGAAAAACAAAGAAGCAGGTTTTTCTAGCCCAGCATGACCAGGGCCTGTCACACAAGCACGCCTGGAGACGGGGGAACCCAGGAGATAGGGTGACTGAGGCTGGCTGGGGTTCGGTATGGCCGGTGCGCCACCGGAGGGGCAGGAGCCCCCCGGACAGACGGGAGGTGGGTGCGGTCGTGGTACACAGACATGGCCCGGAAGGCTCGCGGTGGGTGAGGCCGCCGCCCTGCCAATGATCAGGAAAATGGGAATAAAGGCCACAGTGAGGTTCCCTCTCCCAGCCCTTCAGCTGGGAGGCCACGTGGGCAGAGGAGGGCTGAGCGCCGTCGGTGAGAAGGTGAACCGGTCCTGCCTGCTGGAGCTGATGGTCCTCACCCGTCGGGCGGTGACTGTCGCCAGACAGGGACACCCTGGCCCGTGAGCGCCAGGAGCCTCACACGCCAACCGCTACGGCAGGACTCAACGCATCCCCTGGTGGAGCCTGTCCAGACGTCTGTCTGCAGGGGACTCTGTGCTGTGTCGGTGAACCCTGCCACACTCGTCCACATGGTTGAAGCCCCACAGCTCCAAAGCCAAAGAAACAAGATGCAGAAAAACCATGAGGATGGGTCTGTTTGAATGAGTTCAGATGTTCGGAACAGACTGGTGTTTACGCAGCACGCATGTGGTTAAATGACGAAGAGAAGGTGCCCAGGTGGTCGCTAGAGTGAGGGCAGGCAGTGCCCCCGGGGGTCGGAGGCACACGCTCTGGCCTGCGGCGCTCCGTCCGTGTGCCCACCGTACCGTGACTGCTCACCCATCCAGGGCAGTTCACGGCGAGGGGCCACGCTGACCTTGGCATGACCCACGTTGAGGCTGGGGTTGGCTGAGGACAAGGCTGGGAGCTCTCGGGAGGCTCTCCTGGGCACATGTTGCTGTTCAGTCATGTCCGACTCTTTTTGACCCCATGGGCTGTGTCACGCCAGGCCTCCCTGTCCATCACCAGCTCCCGGAGTTTACTCAAACCCATGTCCGTTGAGTCGGTGATGCCATCCAGCCATCTAATCCTCTGTCGTCCCCTTCTCCTGCCCGCAATCCCTCCCAGCATCAGGGTCTTTTCCAATGAGTCAACTCTTTGCATGAGGTGGTCACAGTACTGGAGTTTCGGCCTCAGCATCAGTCCTTCCAGTGAACACCCAGGACTGATCTCCTTTAGGATGGACTGGTTGGATCTCCTTGCAGTCCAAGCGACTCTCAAGTGTCTTCTCCATCTAACAGTTCAAAAGCATCAATTCTTCTATGCTCAGCTTTCTTTAGAGTCCAAGTCTCACATCGATACATGACCACTGGAAAAACCATAGCCTTGACCAGATGGACCTTTGTTGGCAAAGTCACGTCTCTGCTTTTTAATCTGCTGTCTAGGTTGGTCATAGCTGTTCTTCCAAGGAGCAAGCGTCTTTTAATTTCATGGCTGCAGTCACCATCTGCAGTGATTTTGGAGCCCAAGGAAGTAAAGCCTGGCCTGTTTCCTTTCCCCTGTTTGCAGGAGGCGCTTAAGGACCTCCTTTCTGTATCTCTGTCAGTGCTGCTTTGCTTTGTGAGCTGGCGCATTTCAGGCTATGCGCGGCCTTCAGCATACATGTCATCTTAGGCATATGAGTAAGGAGTGAAGACAGTCGCAGTGAAAAGGATGGTGCGGGTCTCGTTCTTTCTGCCCTGGCTCTGCCCTCAGAGGGCTTCCGGCTCAGAGAATGGCTGTGTGCTGAGCCAGACCAGATTGAGGCTCGGAAGGCCAGGGGCCAGTCCCACTGTGGGCCGAGGCAGTCCCGTGCGCTGGGGATGCTTTTCTTTGCCTGCAGACGTCACGGTCGTGGGCTGGGGAAGAGCCTCGGCCCTGCTCCGTGGGCCCAGTCTTCCTGGGGATGGCCACGTGGGGTGAGGGGCAGCGGGGAGCCAGCCAGGAGAAGCTGGCAGAGACCCAGGAGTGCGGTGTACCGGCCGGTCCGGCCCCCTCTGCTTGCAGCTGGTTGCTGCCGAACCACTTTTGCACGTTTGTATGGAAACACACGTTCGCTGTGGCCTGTGGTTTCCTTGTGGACGGCTTGCATCATCCCTGCACAGGGAGGCCTGTGCTGCGTGGTAGACCAGGCATCCCGTGACACCTCCCTGCCGGGGCCCCATGGGCCTCTGTGTGTGGCCATCTTGAGGCCTGTGTGACAGCTTCCCTTTGATGGCCCAGGAGTCGAGGAGGCTTGGGCTCCAACTGGAGCTGCCCTGTCCCTGCCGCGTCCATGTCCCCCACCTGCTGGATGCCCAGCGGGCGTGAGGCCACGCACGTGACTCCTCGATGCTCGCTGGTGGAGGGCCAGCTGTGGTCCCGAGTGCCCGAGCCACGATGCTCCACGTGCGGGTGACCTTCTCCTGGGGGGCGGGCTGGGGATGGAAGCGGATCAGAACCAGCCTTTTCTAACCCGTCACCCAGCATGGACGCAGTGTGAACCCAGAGTGTGGGGCTGGGAGGGCTCAGGCCTCCTGGGCTGGTGGCGTCTGTTCTGCGTGCAGCAGGCGTGCCCCCCGCGCTGTTTCTGGGGCGCCTCCCAGCGCGGGGGGTCTGCTCGGGTGTTTGTCCGCTCACCCACAGCAGCTCTGAAGTAGGTGGTGCTGGCCCGCTCCTCCCCTGGGAAACTCTTCCTGGAAAGAGGTCAGTGAACCCGAAGAAGGATCTCAGATGAAACCTTAGGCGTGGTTACAGTTATAAAGTGGAATTACAGTTGTAAGCTGTAGTTATAAGTTCATAATTAAAGTATAAGTAATAACAAACTGAATTTAACGTATATGGAGAGGGAAAACACAGAAGGAAGTACCTGGTCCCTGACGGGAGCCCTGGGTGGGGGGATTACACATGGGTTTTATTTTTCTTGGTGCCTGCCTGGGTTTTTCCGTTTTCCAGAATGAGCCGTATTCCTCTTTCAGACTCTCGTGCATGAGCTGTGGGCCTGAGTGTGTTTTGTGTCATACTGTGCCAGTTTGGTGGCCTGCTTTGTCACTTCATAAATTCAAGAGCCTTAATTACTGTCCCCCCAGGAGTCCTGGTGGCCCCGGGGGCAGTTCCGTGCCTCCTGCTGTCGGGACTGTAGGACCTGGGCAGATCCTCACAGTCATCTCTCAGTCCCTCAAACCAGACACATCTGACCTTCAAAAAGGGCAAGCGCAAGATGAAAATTGCCAGAAATTCAAAAGAGTTCTAGCAGCCCCACTGAAGGACATGATTCTGAGGACTCAAGAAAACATCTTATTAGGAGATAGTTTTGCTGCAGGAACTTTAGAAACTTTCCAATAACTTCACTAGGATTTGAGAAGACTTACCTATAGAATGTTCTGTAAAGTAAGAACAGGCCCTTACAAGGAGGGAAGGGTCCCTGATATCCAGAGCTTTTCCAGCCTAGGGGCACAGTGCAGAGCCCAGCACACAGGCTCTCAAAGCATGCCAATCTTAGAATTTTTTAGATAGAATTATATCTGTGTTTGGCTTCCCTGGTGGCTCAAAGGGTAAAGAATGTGCCTGCAATGTGGGAGACCTGGGTTTGATCCCTGTGTTGGGAAGATCCCCTGGAGGAGGGCACGGCAACCCAGTCCAGTGTTCTTGCCTGGAGACTCCCACAGACAGAGGAGCCGGGAGGGCTACAGTCCACGGGGTTGCAGAGTCGGGCGGGACTGAGTGACTGACACTTCACTCACTCCATGTTTGTGTCATAACCTGCACACACAGCCCTGGTTTTTCTGATATCTCGGTGCCATTGGCTTGTGAAGAGTTAGCTCAGCGGGCTTTTGAAACTGTCCACGTTGTGCAAGTCTGCCAGGCCAGGCCTTCCCCTTCCGGTGGACACACGGGTTGCAGGTGGAGACGCGGAGGGGCCGGGGCAGACCCCAGCCGCGTGCAGGGTGGCCTTCGTCCTGCTCGGTACCAGCTTCCGCTCCAACTCCCTTACTTCTGCGGTGGGAGCACCTATGGTCAGCGCAGGGAATTCCTGTGGACTTGGGTGGGCTGCCGGCCAGCCGCAGTGCTCCCGGGTCAAAGTCCGTTTCTGGTACGGGGTGGGGGGGCCTGCTTGTGTGTGTAAAAACCCAGATACACAGACCCGAAGGCAAGGCGGTGCCTGGGCTCGTAACCATTTGGCTGAGTGCAGCAGTCCTTCCCAGCACACACACCTTGGCGTGTTCTCAGCTGACTTGATCTGCCCAGTCCTGACGCAGGCTTCCTGGGGACAGGAAGCCACACGCCATGGGCCGGGCACTTGGAGAACACGGCCGCTTACTTCTCACGATGCCCCCGTGAGGCCGGATGGGTCTTCCTCTTTTACGCCTGCCCACCTGAGTCTGGGAGTGACTTCCTCAGATGCCAGAGGTGGGGTCTGAACTTGGGGAGAACCGACTTTTAAAGCATGCCCTTTTTTGGCGACTCTTAAGATTTTTTTTTGTGCCCCTTCCCATCAAGTCTTAAGATGTTTGTGGGCCGTCGCGTGTTGTCAAGGTGAATGGATGGGTTGATTTCATTCAAGTGTCTTAAAGCCAGATCCACGGTTCTCAGTCTCCATAGAGAGAGAGACGTGGGCTTGAACCCATGCGTGGCCCTGGGCACATGCCTGAGAAAGGTCGGGGACCTTCCTCCCTCCCGTGGGGGCGAAGCATCAGTGACAGGAGCCACTTGCAGAATTTCCATTTTAGGGAGGCAGATGGTCCTGGCCTTGGAGTTCACAGGTAGCACGAGCGGCCACAGGGTGTCCTGGGGGGCAGTGGCCAAGGAGCTTAGTGAGCAGGGCGAGGTGCAGATCAGAGTCTGTCCACATCTGCTGGCTGGGGCAGCTCGGGGACGTGGACGCGGACGTGGCCACCTGCCGCTGTGCGGGGTGATCAGCGTGGACGTGAGCCGTGACGTCACCGGGGGGCTGCAGGGTGTGAACCAGGCAGGCAGGCCGGGCGGCTGTGTGCGGGGATGAACTTGGAATGGATTTGCCCTTGCAGACGCCACGCGAGCAGGCTCCTGACGAGGGCTGCAGCGTGGAGCACGGGGCGTGGGGGGCCCAGGGGTCTCCGCTCGGCCGTCCTCTGTTTCGGGGTGCCTCTCGGCTTCGGGTGGGGACGTGTGCCTCACTGAGAGGAGGCGGGAGAGGGCCTCCGGGGGCCTGGCAGCCACGCCCTCAGCGGGCAGTCTGGGGGAGCTGCCCACGCTGTGCAACGGTGAAGGGAAGGGCGGGCGGCCACGAGCACCAGGGCCTCACCTGGCTGGGTTCCAGAGGAGCAGGAGGCCGTGTCCTCGTCCCCACAGGGGGCCCCAGGGCAGGTAGGCAGTGGGACCTGGAGCGGAAGGAGGTGGTCAGACTGCGAGAGCCGGGTCGTGCAGGAAGGGGGCGGGCCGGCCAGGCGTCCCCTGGGGGTGGCCCTCCCTGGGAGGGACGTGGAGCAGCACCCCGGGTCATTCATGGGACCGCCCCTGCCCCACGGCTGACTGCATTGGAGAGCCCAGTGACCACTGCAGGGTGGAGGCGCTCGGGCGGAGATTTCAGGATCGTGGACTCAGAACCGACCTCCGTGGGGGACCTCAGGCTCCAGCTACTGCCTGGGGTGAGGGCCTCCGGGACGCTGCCTGACCGCCCCCTAGGGCACAGCCACATGGGGTATCTCCCCCTTACCACGTGGCCCCACGTGGCCCAGGGCGCAGGCACGACCTTGAGCCGGGCGACCCCCAGGAGCGCGGGTTGCCCCCTCTGGGTCCACGTTGGCCAGGCCCACCTCCGGGCCGCTGTGAGCACCCGGCACGCTTGGGCCAGGATCTGGGCCGCAGCGGGTTCCAGCTGCCAGCGTTGACTGTTATGTAATGGCTCGCTGCCCCCAGCGTCCCTCTGGGTTATTTTCCATAAATTCTCTCAATCAGGCCTCACGAGGCCCAGGAGATGGGCAGTTATCGGTCTGTTTTACAAATGAGAGGTCTATTTCGAGCTCCCTCTGAGATTTTTAGACCCCTCAGCAGCTCTGTTCTATTCCCGTCCCCGTCACACACTGTTGGTGCCTCGGGAGCCCCGCCAGGGAGGGACGCGCCGGTCCCCGGCTCTGGGAGGTGGCCAGGCGCTGGGTTTGTGTCCTGCCGGGCCCGGTGCGCTCCGCTTTCCTTACCGGAGGGGGCCCCAGCCACCCTTGCGTCCCACTTCCAGGTCTGATCACGGACGCGCCGGGGAAGGGGGGCATGGATTTTTTTTTCAAGTCATGCAATTCTGCAAGTTAGGAGCAGGGTGGATGCAGACAGTGCTGTGACTAGCTGGTTTCCTGAGGGGGAGGCCTTGGAAATAAGCAAGCGCAGCTCCCCAGGAGGCAGGCGGACCCTGTCCCCGCACCGGAGAACCCTACAGGGGTCGGAGGGGCTGGCGTCCACAACAGCTGCGGCCTTCTGGGTCAGCAGACACCCCCCGCCCCCCGAGCTGCTCCTGGTGGTCCCTCCCACCAAACATGTCATCCTTGGTCTTTCTGACTTTTTCCTGATGACACTCATGCTCAGATTTCCTGTGATGAGGCGGGGGTGGCCAGGAAAGGGTGAGCGGGAGGCGCTGGCGTTGGCTCCCGTGGCCGGGCCTCGCTGAGTGTCTCACATCCGCCCCCTCGTTCTCCCGACAGCCGCGTGCCTCCCCCGCGGGTGTGCAGACGGAGGTGGGAGCAGGTCCCAGCCGAGGATAGAAGCCTGCCGGTGACGTGGGGGTAAACGCCCTGCCCCCAGCCCTGGTCTGTGTCTCGGAAGCAGGCGGGCCACCCTTCCAAGGGTCCCTGGGCAGTTTGGGCCCAGGAGGGGCTCACCGTCCAGTGCGTGACGGTCAGCAGAGCAGGTGGCGGGAGCCGCAGGCTGCCTGCGATGGTTTGCATGTCAGTTCTCTCGTTTCATCCCCAAACCCTGTCGAGGGGGCACAGTGGCCCATTTCACAGGTGGAGAAACCGAGGCCCACAGAGCTGCAGGAACCTGTTTAAGAGGGTGGCGGAGGCTGCACGTGGACCCCCCGTGCCGCCGAAAAAGCAGGGTCTCTTGGGACAGGGCCAGGCAAGACCTTGAGCCCCGCTCCACACCTCTCTCCCTGTTTACCTCGTGACGCCTCTGCGCTCGGTGGTTTTAGGACTGTCCCCATTTTACAGGTGAGCAAACTGAGACCCAGCAAGGTCTGTCCCTTAGACCACGAATAAACAAGACTGAAGAGAATTGGTTTGTCGGGTGGAGGGGAGTCCTGCTCCGTCAGACCTGGGCGCAGAGGTGGCTTGTGACTCTGAGTGTGCGTGTCGAGGGCGGCATATGCTTCCCCGGGAGCTGCTCCACCTCCCCGGGGCTGTGTGCCAGGCCGGCCATCTGCTCTGGAGCCAGGCCTCCCCCTCCGACAGTCACCTTCTCTCGGAACGACCGGCTCCCAGCGGGCTGCAGCCGGTAAAGAAGCGCCAGGAAACGGACCTGACAGCCCCTCCCGCAGCCTGCTTGGCGCCTTGTCCGCGTGAACAGCCCTGCTGGGCTTTCTGCAGCCGCTCCTCTTGGGAGCGTGCGGGCCAGGCAAGGAGGGAGCACAGGGCTCTCCTGGGCTCCTGCTGAGGGTCTGGCCACCGGGGCTCCTGGGCAGACCCTGTCCCCTGCCTCCCTGCTCTGTTACAGCAGCCCCTGGGGCTTCAGGAGGTCAGACCAGGTCACTGCCCGGCTGGCCCCTCCTCTGCGTGGGCCACCCCCACCTCTCAGGACTGGCCCCCCCTTCTTCCTGGCCTGGGGTGGGCAGGGCCCCGCACAGGACGGCTGTCCTCCCACCTGCCTTCCCGTCTGCTCCCTGCAGCCCCGCCCCGTGGTCCGCACCCTGTTCCCGGCGCTTCTCCTAAGCCGTGCCGAGAGCCGCGTTCTCTGCCGGGCCTGTCTCCCCCGTGGACGGTTGGCTCTGCAAGGGCAGGGCAGGGCTGGGTGTCCCTCTCCCGCCCCTTGCGTTGGCATTTCTGGATGCTCCCGGTGGAAGGACGGCCGTGCCCACGCCCTGGGAGTGTCCGGGGGCCTTGCCCAGGTGTCGTGCCTGGCGATGCCAACCCTGCCACGTTGTCCCGGCCTCATCTTTGCTCTCTGTCCTCAGCTTCCCAGCTTCGCTGGTGTTTGCTTACCGGCCCTCTTGGGTGCTGTTCCCAGAGCCGAAATGGTGTCTCGTGAAACCCTAGGCCAGCAGGGCTCAGGCGGGCAGCAGGCAAGGGGGAATGTTCCAGGGGGCGGGCGGTGTGCCCTTTTCCCAGAGGACACAGGGTACACACTCGGGCCGGGAACGGCTGGCTGTGTGTGTGGGAACAGGGTGGGGGCCTGGGAGCGTGGGGGGATGGCTGGGCCTCAGATGCACTCCTCAGATGGACCAGTGAGCAGAGGCTCCACCCGACGCAGGTGCGGGGAGACGGCAGGGGCTGCCTGGGGAGGGGGTGCCCCAACGGGCGGGTGGGCAAAGAGGAGCCCCAGCCTGCGCCGAAGGTCTGAGCCTGGGGGCTGCTGTGGGTGGAGGGATCCAGGCACGGGGGTTGGGGGAGTCATGTGGTGTGTCCTTCCCAGGCTGATGATGTGTGCCGGCGTCTAACTCAGCTGAGCGTATCCTTGGACACGAGACCCACAGAACCACAGACCCATGAAGCTTCTACCCTGGAGGGACCTTCCAGTCGGGGGAGGAGGAACAGAGCTGACCGTGGGCGAGTTGTTCAGATGGCAACACGCACTGAAGACCCTATCCCCGGGGCAGTTAGAAGAAGCCTGAAACCCAGGGCATAGCCCAGCAGGGTCAGGAACGGGTGTCCACGTGGCCTGCTCTCGGGAGCCGACTGTGTGCACCCTCCCTTGCGCCCTGTCCCTTGGTGTCATGTTAATAACTTGAGATCTGCTGTGTTGAGAGCATTTATACCATGGAAGTTGGCAGACAGTACAAATCAGGTCCATCCACCACGGTTATTAAATGCTTAGCATCACGCCACCATCCGTGTATCTCAGCACTGAGAAGGGGTGCTCTCAGCAGAGGAGGGAGGGGACGAGGATGTGATCGCTGGGCAGCAGCAGCTTTGTTGTGATGCAGCGGAAAGAGCAGAGGGCGCTGTGGCTTGGGTCCAGGGAACAGTAAATGTGGGAGCCCTCGGGGGAGTGGATGCATCAGGATTGGGGTTCAGGCAAGAGCTGGATCCAGGAGCCAAGGACACCCCCCCACACACACAGCAGCGGCAGCTCGGATCCAGGCAAGGCCACTGCAGGGCACGTGTCTGCGGAGAAGCCCGACCTGGGCCGGGGGGAGGTGAGCCTGAGGGTGCGTCCACCTGTGGGGAAAGGGCTGCAGAGCCTGTGCTTCCTGCAGTGGACAGCCGCGTGGGTCTGCCTGTTTCCAAAAAGGTGGCAACAACACGGCCTGGAAGCTTCCACGTCAATCCGCAGGAGCCTGTGGCTTCCCTAGCACGTCCCCCTGGGAGTCGAGTGGCTCCACGGTGGCTGCAAGTCTCCACGTCCAAAGGGCAGCCTTCCCGGCCCTGGAATCCCACACGGCTTCTGAGCAGCATCGCTCCCGATGGAGGCGCCTCTCCACCTTGGCCGCCCGGTGGGACCTCTGGGCTCTCCGCGACCGTTAACCACCGTTAGCCAGAGGTGCGTCTGGGGTGGGACGCAGCCAGGCACAGTGGAAAGCTCCCCGAGTGACTCCCAGGGTGGAGAGCCACCGGATGAGACGGCCCTCCGGCCTAAGAGCGGTGTCTTCCACACTGACGGCTCCAGGTGGGCTCTCTCAGCAGGCCGTTCCAGGCAGCGATGCTGAGCGCCACTCCCGGGACGTGAACTGAGCCCCTGAGGTCCTCGTGCACCCCGTGGGCCCCGACCGCAGGGAGAGGCTGGCTGTCGTGTGACCCGGCTTGTCCACCGGCATTAACTGTGGGCTGAATTAATCCAGCCTCTGCCGCGCTCCCCAAGGACTGGAAAGTGCTTCATCTGCTCCTTCTGGGAGCGCAGCCCCTGGTGCAGCTGGAGGTGACGGCTGTTTTGAGTTTCCAGCACACGCAGGGGGAGCTGAGACAATCCCGTCTGCAGACCCTGAGGGTTGGGGGGCAGGTGAATCGGCCCAGACTGATGTCCGATCAAGCGGAGGGGGCTGGACATTGTGTGCTGCAGCAAAGAGGGTGGAAAATGCCTCCTGTGTTTTAGGAGAAGGGCGGGGGGGACAGATGACAAAGTCAAACGAGGTCAGCACCGCTGCTTCCTGCGCTGCTCAGAGCATACCATCCACATCCTGGCAGATGGGAGCTGCAGAGAGAACACAGGCGCTGCCTCACCCACCACACACATATGCGCTGGTTGCTGCAGAACCGCTAGGCTGGCACAGCTCTGGGCTCTGCTGGCAACACGATGGGCAAGGCTCCTGGCCTCTCGAGCTGACCTCAGAGGGGAGGAGAGAGACGGGAACCAAGCCCGCAAGTGATAGCAAAGCAGTGGCGAACTGTGCTGTGCCCGGAGGGCCTGGTGCAAACTGTGAAGTGTGGTGAGGGCCCGGAGCAGGTCAGAAAGGCCCAAGGGAGGGAGGCCATTGCGGGGAGGTCTGCCATGAGACCCAAGCATAAGGAGCAGCCAGGGGGGATCTGGGAGAAGTGCTCTGGGAGATGGGACCAAAGGCCCTGAGCCGGGATGAGCTGGTGCTGCTGAGGAGACTGGAAGCCCCTCGTGAGGATGGGTGGGGAGCAGGGAGGTGCTGGAGGTCTGGAGAGACAGAGAGGGACACAATGACTTGTCCTCTAAACCCCTGAGGCCCCCTGGAGACCTGAGAGCCGGGGCAGGGGCGCATGTTCTGATCTGTGTTTTACCAGCTCGCCGTGTGGCTTCCCTGGTTTTCAGTCTTGGCTGTAAAGAAGGTCAAGTGTAGGGTGACAGCGAGGATCCGAAATCCTGTGTGTGGGCTTAACGGAGGGACCGGCACAAAGTAAACGCTCAGCAAGAGGGCAGCTGCTGTCCTGGCCTCCTTCCCTCATCCCCCTGCCCCTCCCGCTTCATCTCCCCATGCCCCTCCCCCTCCCCCCTCCCCTCCCTCTCCACCCCTCCCCCTCCTCCCCTCCCCTCTCCCTTCCCACCCTCCCCATCCCCTCCTCCTCGCTTCCTACCTCCCCTCTCCTTTCCCTCCTCCCCCCTCCCCCTCCTCCCCCCTCCGCCTCCTCCCCCCTCCCCCTCCTCCCCCCTCCCCCTCCCCCCCTCCCCCCCCCCCCCCTCCCCCTCCTCCCCTCCCCCTCCTCCCCTCCCCATTCTCCCCCTTTTCCCCTTCTCTTTCTGGCTCCTGGCAGTCCGTGCCTTGCCTGCAGGGGAGTCTAGTTGCACAGTCCAGCATCTGAACACCCTCCTGTAACCCCCTCCCCACACTGGGTGACTCTGGGGCCCCGTCTGTGTCCCCGGATGGGCCCAGCATGTCGCAGGCTTTCGGAGGGATGGGTGTCCAGCCAGGCTCTGCCGCCAGTCCCATGGCTTCCTCTGCACAGGTCTTGGGTGCAGGCTACCCCGTTTATCTCAGAGCCTCACACCTTGCTCCTTCCTTCATCCATTCGAGCCCCGTGCAGCGTGGCCCGCACAGCTCGGAACTGTGCCAGGCGCAGAGACGCAGAGTCCATGTGTCCTCAGCGAGACTACGGGGGTGGGGAGCACGTGCGGAATGAAGCGAAGCACACGACCCTGAGGGGGTGGTCTGCGTACAAGTGACTGTCCCCATGTCCCCACAGCTCAGCCAGCGTGGGCCAGGAGCTGTGGCTTCAGGGCCCAGATGGCAGCCCGAGGCCTGGGGCCCCCCGTCCACATGGTTCTCCTCTCTGGGGTCACCTGCGCTCTAGGGCCGGCTCCCCTGGGCCTGGAGGCTCGGCTGGGGTCGCCAGGCCACTCACTGCCGCCCTGACCAGAGTGCCCCGCTTGCTCCGACCCGGGCGGCGCCCTCAGAGGCCGTGCCAGCCAGCAGCCCGGGACCCCTCCGCGGCCTCCGTGCTCCGGCCTCCCTAACGGCCGTCTCTCGTCCCGCAGGGCCCTGGTGTTCGTGTCCCACGGAGCCGGCGAGCACTGCGGCCGCTACGACGAGCTGGCACAGATGCTGGTGGGGCTGGGCCTGCTGGTCTTCGCCCACGACCACGGTGAGTACCGGCCCACTCCGGGCCCCATGTCCGCCTCACCCCACCCTGCTCCCTCCCCGGGCACGCCGCTCTGAGACCGGAGAAAGGCTGTCTCCACGGGCTGTTTCTAAGTGAAAAACAGGTAGTTCTGTAAGCAAAAAAAAAAAAAAAAAAATTGTCTTGCCCGCAGTTTCTGTTACGGCGGGGACCGAATGCAGGCTGATTGGAAGTCTCCGCTGAAAAGCCCCGGAGTTGAAATACATTTGTACGCGAGCCCAGGCCATGTCATCCTCTCTCACATCCATTAAGCGCCCTCCATGAAAAACGGGCCCTGGTTTCCCCCCGAGGGACTGCAAACGATGCTGACTCAGTGCGAGCCGGTTCACAGCCCACGGGGGCCTCCGGGCGTGTCCAGGGCACTTCAGACCAGGGGGACAGTCAGGGTCTCGAGGGCCGAGTGGGCCTGAGAAACCCCCCAACACGCGGCTTGTTCACACACACACACAGCTGCACGCACACCTGTGCACGCACTCGTCCGCAGGCCAAGTCTTTAATTCTTTCTCAGCAATGAAATCCACAGTAACCATCAAAGCGCAGCGTCTGGTGCCTGAGTCTGTCTGTAGCTCCTTCACTGGCCGGGTGGCGTTCTCCGTGTCTGGGATGGCCCCCAGCCGAGATCTTTCTTGGCCTGAAAGTGTTAAGATGGAAGAGTTCTCGTGAGAGAACGTGGTGATTTCTGCGCTGCTGCAAGGTGGAAACCTACCACTGTCCCCCAGATGCAAAAACCTTGCCTCTGTCCCATCCGGTATGGAAATAATGAGCTGCAGGAAGGTGGGGGGCAGTGCCGGGCCGGGGGTCCTGGTGACGGGGGAGCTTCGGGCGTTCTGTGTATAAGGAACTGCAGCTTGGTCTGTTGTGGTTCAGTCATGTCTGACTCTTTGTGACCCCATGGACCACAGCACGCCAGGCTTCCCTGTCTTTCACCATCTCCTGGAGCTTGCTCAAACTCATGTCCATCGAGTCGGTGATGCCGTCCAACCATCACATCCTCTGCCGTCCCCTTCGCCTCCTGCCTTCAATCTTTATAGCATCACTGTCTTTTGCAGTGAGTCAGCTCTTCACATCAGGTGGCCAAAGTATTGGAGTTTCAGCTTCAGCATCAGTCCTTCCAGTGAATATTCAGGGCCAGTTTCCTTTAGGATGGACTGGTTGGCTCCCCTTTTGAGTTGCGGTGCTGGAGAAGACTCTTGAGAGTCCCTTGGACGGCGACCTGATTGCCAAGAGCCCTTTTCCAGCCAGATACACGCAAGGGCCCTGGTCCTTTGAACTGAGAATATTGACCAAGGCCTTGCTCACTGCGGGCTCCGTGTTCTCTCGTGCTTTGCAGACATTCCCAGTGATCTTTGTGAGACCATCTGAGAGGTAACATTCAAGGATTAGCCTGAATTTCCCGGCGGGACTGTCATTTACTCTGGTGCTTTCCACATTGTTAGGCCTGTGCTGGGAATGACTTACTTTCTATCACGTTTGTCTCCGGTAACGTTTGTTACAAGGAGCTGAACAACACGGGGGCGTTCTGAAAGCAAAGGGCGTTTGTACCAGGTAAACACGAAACAGCTCCAATGGAATTTCAAGATAGTCTGGTTTTGTCCTGGCATCAACCACCCTCTTGTCAGCTGCCCTTGGCCATGTCCGTGGGAGCGGGTACCTGTGTCATGCCTTGTTTGTGTGTGTGACCGTGGGACGTTGAAAAACAATTGGAAGAGTTTTTTTTTTTGAGTGAAGAGAGAAAAGAAACAACCCCTCCTTTGAAGCTGAGGCCTGACTCTCGCTGACTTCCGAATATAGCTTGACGACTGAGGCTGGAGCTCACCTCGCTTGAATTGACGACCAAGGCTGGCGCTCACCTCGCTTGAATTGACGACCGAGGCTGGCGCTCACCTCGCTTGATTGAGCAGTCTCTTGCAGTGGCTCGTGGGCGATCTCTCTGGCAAGTACCCGATGGAGGTACTTTTACTCAAGACGTGAGCTGCGTGACCGTCCTCATCTGGCGCTGAGAGTGGCCGAGGCTCCCTTCGCAGGAGAAGCGGGTGCAGGGGGTCCTGTGCAGGCTGGGGAAGCAGCTGCTGGTGGTTAGTGCCCGGAGCCCCCGTGTCTCTCGTGGAGAGGCGGGGCTGGGGGTCCTGGGGGGGCTGGAGCCCAGGCCTCTGGTGCCTCCTTCCTCTCTCCACGCCGCTGCCCCGCTCACACCAGGCTGACCCCTATGGAGAGGGGCTTCGTTCTTTCCTGCTTAGCTGTTAAATATAAGGAGGCCTCTGTGGGGAGAGCGTCAGAGCACTGATGTGGCCAGTTGGAGGGGGAGGGCCCAGGGCCTGGCAGACGTCACCTCCCTGTCTCCAGGGTCTGCAGTCGCTTGTCACCCCTCTGCCCCGGGGACCTGCCCCCCCACCTGAGGCAGACACACCTGCGCCCAGCCACCTGACTGCGATCCCAGCCGTGGACCTCAGACCTCAGTTTTCTCATCTGCCAAATGGGCAGGCAGCATGGTGATAGAATGGGAATAAGCATGTCCGGGGGCAGCAGAGGGTGGCGCTTCCTCTTCACTCTGCCATCTGCGAGGCCCCTTCCGGCCCCCTGGCAGAGCAGCAGGCGCACCTGGACAAGGGACGTCGAGGCCAGAAGCAGGGGTGCTGGGTCCTTGGGTCCCCTTTCCGGCTGCAGAGGCTCCAGGGGAGATTGGCCGAAGGATAGACAATGCTTCTCGAAGCGAACAGACCTACCAAGGGTGGTTTCAAGGCTGGTTCCTGGGATGTGATCCGTAGAAACATGGCTTTCTGCAGATCCTGTGCTGACTCGATTTTAGGTTAAATCTCGTTGCTTGGCTGAACTCCGGGGTTTCATTGTTCAGACGGAAGCCTGGGGACATCGGGCCGGGTGGCCGGCCGCGTCTCCCCACGCCCGGTGGCCTGCGAACACAAGGTGCTCAGCTAGCGTCTCCCGTAACTGTTTTGTTTGACCTTAGACTTTTATAGGCGGCCTCATGGACACAGAGGACTTTGCCAGAAGTGAGAACTTTATTCCTGCCGTTCATTAAGTGCCAGCTGCGTGCCAGGCTCTGGCTGGGGCCCTTCTCATGCTTTATCTCCAAGCCTCGTAACACTTAAGTCCATCCCCCCGTTTCAGAGGTGAGGGTCTGAGGCCCTCCTCGTCCACAGGGCACACATACCAGCGTCAGACCCCTGATCTTGGTAGATTATTTCAAACGAGGGGTTGTTTTTCTCCCAGGACAAGCAGAGCCCGAGGTGGGTTCAGGACACCGCCGTTCTGTCAGGCCTGAGGCTGCATCTGCAGCTTTGCTCAGCTGCTCTTAGCACGTGGCTTTCATGCCCACGGGTACCAGCTCCAGCCTGCTGTCTCGCAGGAAGGCGATGCAGAAAGCAGTGGAGAGGCCAGGCTGGGGTCCTGCCGGGAAAGCAGACCTGTCCCGGTGCTCCCGCCGAGTTCCAGCCACACTGTGTGCAGCGATGGGGGGGCGTCCAGCTTGTTCGCTTCGTGTTTGCTGATCCCGACCAAACTGGGCTCTGTTAGCAGGAAGGACACAGCATGGACCCTCCAAGCGCCCTCTCCTCGCCTGCCGGCCACACCGCGGGCTCATTTAAGAGAGCTTTTCTCAACCGTTTCCGGCCTGTGTGTTTTCTGAGCCGTGTTTAGCTCGCAGCGTCAGCTCTCACCCGTCCCCCTCGGCTTTCCGAAGCTCTGGCCTGGACGCTGTTGTCAGGGTCATCGGCGCACTGTGTTCTGATGCGGTGACCGTTTCAATCAGGTGGATGTTCCTGATCGTGCGTTAGCCTTGGGTCAGGTGCTGTCGAGGGGGAGTGCGTGGACACGGGCCCTGCCCCCTGTGCGCAGCCCCCGTGAAGAGCCCAGCCTTGTCAGGGTTCTCACTATCCGCGGAGAAAGCCTCCCTTCTGCTGGCAGCAGCGGGCTCCCGGCAGGTGGAGACAGTCATCCCGCCCTTGGTCCCACAGCCTCCTCCTTGCTGAGCAGAGTGCGGAGGCATCACCAGGGTTTATGGAATGAAAGGAGGAGTGTGTGGCCCAGAGCAGACGAGACCAGAGACGCTGTGAACGGCAGCAAACGCCCGCGTGCGAGTGTTCGTCTCCGCAGGGCGGGGAGGACCCCGCAGCGGGGCCAGGACTCTGGGCTCTGGCGGCCAAGGCTGGGGCAGAGGAGCCCCGAGGCCCATAACTCAGGTGCTCAGGTGGGCTCGGCCTCTTGCAAGTACGCAGCCTCCCAGCGCCAGGGGCCAGCGGGATGCTGGATTTGTGGGATGAGTAGGAGCTTGAGAGGAGAGGAAGGGTGTACAGCCAGCACCAGTCACTGAGAGCTGTGGTTCTCATCGGGGTGCCCCCAAAGCACTGGGGAGTCATTCCCAGGGCCCCTCGTTCCGCAGAGACTGATCTCTCGAGTGTGGCCGGGCGTGTCGGGACCCTTGAGACGCCCCCTGGGTGAGTCTGATGAGCAGCTGTGATTTGAGAACTGCTGTTCCAGGCAGGGGAGCTCATGTGAGTGAAACCCAGATACACGGGGTCACGGACACACGTCCTTGCGGGGGGAGTCCCAGCCTGGACCCTGGGGTTTAGCATCAGGAGCGGAGGGGGAGCGAGACCCCGGCCTGCAACGCTCCGGGTTCCGAGATGAGACACCGTGGACCTTGGAGCTCAGGAAGGGACCCTCAGCAGAGGGCGACCACCCTGGGAAGCGAGGTCCAGGGCTCGGCCGGTGCGGGGGTACTGGCGGGGGCGGGGGCTCCAGGGGGCAGAGGAGGTGGAAGGACGGGCTGGCAGTTTCTGTTGTTCCAAACACGGTGCCGAGAAACCCGGGCTCGCGTTCATGCCGGCCCCGGCCACCAGCTGCTGTCGGTGACTCACTGGAAACCCCTCGGAGCAGGAGCGGGGGCTGGGGGGCGGGCAGCCCCCGATCCACCCGCTGCGGGCGGCTGGTGCCCTTCATCTCTGGGCCCTTCCCGTGGGCAGCACCCTGACTGTACCCTGTGCGTCCCGGATTCCACCGGCGGGGCGGGACCCGGGTTGCCCCGTCTTTAGTGACAAAGGGGAAAAGAGCCATTCTTCACTGATCAGCAGTGAGTTCATTATCTGCAGATATTTAGGGAAAGTGTTCAAGGCTGTGGGTCTGTGTTTCTTTTTAAAGAGCTCAGCCGGGGGCGGGGGCATCTCAGAAGAGGAAGTCCTGGGGGTGGCTCTGCCTGGCCCCCTGGGTGGGGCCCTGCCCGGGCAGAGGTGAGCATTTGGGAAATTCAGGGGGAAAACGGTGGGGGCGTGGCCTCCAGGCGGGGAGTTCTGAGTCCAGGTCACTCACGGGTCAGCTTGGCACCTCTCAGCTGCAGTCATGTGTTTGTTTGCAGCATTTGACTCATCTGTTCATTTTTCTTGCCTTACTTAGTAAATATGAAAGTGAGGTTGATGCCTAAACAGTCGTGGGGCCCAGCCCTGGCAGATGGGTGAGCCCGCTGCCGGCCCGTGGGGTGCGGGAGGGGCCCAGCTGCCTCCACGTGGCGTCCGGGTCTTCGAGGTCCCTCCTGCTCCGTCCTCAGTCCCGTCACACGTCCCTGACCTGCCAGCTCGGATGTCAAGTCTCTGCCAGAAGTCTCTTTGGTCACTTGCCTCTTTCTTGCATAAAACCAAACTCTGTGAGCCTCTGTTTGAAGTGAAAGTCGCTCAGTCGTGTCCGGCTCTTTGCAACCCCATGAACTATACAGTCCTTGGAATTCTCCAGGCCCAGATACTGGAGTGGGTAGCCTTTCCCTTCTCCAGGGGGTCTTCCCGACGCAGGGATCAAACCCAGGTCTCCCACATTGCAGGCGGACTCTTTACCTTCTGAGCCCCAAGGGAACCTCTGTCTCTGCTCATCAGTGAACTGGAGCTGATGGTGGTAATCACCGCAGGGAGGGTGCCCATGGCCGTGGGACGGATGGACAGAGGGCGGGTTCACGTCGCTGGCAGACGGTCCTGGGAGGCCGGTGGAAACACAGACGCTGGCCAGCCCCCAGGTTTTCAGATACAACTGGGCAGCTTCCAAGAAGGCACCGAGGTCACCTCTGGTGTTTCTTCTATAGAGTTTAATTGTTTTAATGTTTATTTACTTTTTTTGAAGTCTTCATTTTGCTGCGCCAGGTCTGCAGCGCGTGAGATCGTTCGTTGTGACGCGTGAACTTGTGGTTGTGGCCTGTGGGATCTGGTTCCTGGAGCAGAGATCGACCCTGCACTGGGAGTGTGGGGTCTTAGCCACTGGACCCCCATGGAAGGTCCTAGGATTTACTCTAAATAAGGCACAGCGTCGACATTGTTAACACTGGACGTGTAATATCTGTGCAGGAGGCAGATTGGGCATCTCCTACAGCAGATGCGTCCGAAAACCTCCCGCGTGAGGTCTGTCCTGGGCCGTGGGCTGTGGAAAGGACAGGGACCTCCCGCGGAGCCTCCGGGGTCCCCGGGGCCTGGTGCAGCTGTCCCTGGGGTAAAGGGGGGCGGTCTTCACCCTGGGGGTTCATCATGGGGAGAAGCGTCAGAGGACATGACTGGAAACCTTGGACGGGGCGCACACCCTCCGCGAGCCTCCTGTGACTCACAGCATCTACCTGGTGAGGGAACGTGCGGCGGTAGCTGCCGGTCACACGATGGGTACTCAGTAAACATCCACGCTGCCCCCTGCCCCGGAGACCCCAGCCCTCTTCACCCCAGACATGACCTTCAGGAACAGAGCCTCCTGGTCCAGCCCCCAGACCAGGGGCCAGTTTCCATCCTCTCTGCCACAGGCGGCTCACCCTCCCCACTTTATTTAATCCAAACTCCGTGTCACCCTCGATGGGGTGTCCCTGTCACAGAGCAGCCTCTTTATCCTGATCTGGAGGCTTCCTTTTGTTGTTCGGTCACTCAGTCGTGTCCGACTCTTTGCGACCCCATGGACTGTAGCATACCAGGCCTCCCTGTCCATCACCAACTCCCGGAGTTTGCTCAGACTCATGTCCATCAAGTCGGAGATGCCATCCGATCATCTCATCCTCTGTCGTCCCCTTCTCCTCCTGCCTTCAATCTTTCGCAGCATCAGGGTCTTTTCCAGTGAGTCAGCTCTTCGCATCAGGTGGCCAAAATATTGAAGTTTCAGCTTCAGCCTCAGTCCTTCCAGTGAATGTTCAGGACTGATTTCCTTTAGAGTGGACTGGTTGGATCTCCTTGCTGTCCAAGGGACTCTCAAGAGTCTTCCTCCAGCACCACAGTTTGAAAGCATCCATCCTGTCTTTACCCACCGCTGGTTCCATCTCTAAAGATGTTTAGACAGTGCTCACTGGGGAAGGTGCTCTCATCTACTCATGCATAGAAGCAGGAGATGAACACAGGTGGAGACGCAAGCTGGCAGCCTTTTTGAGGGCTAGAAGCAAGTTCCGGTCTGAGTGCTGAGCAGGGCTCCGTGGGAGGGCCTGTGACAGCCGCGTGGAATGCTCTGGAAGCCTAGTCTTGGCTCACTCAGGGCGGGAGCCGCCTGATAACCTGCCACCTCATTACCTTTCAAAAGGAATTTCCCCCGAGGGACTGAGAACCACTCACGTGGCCCCAGATGGAAATACCGAAGGCTTTCTGATAAGAGGAAGCAGACCTCAGTCCTTGTCTCTGGAGGAAGCGGTTTCCGGGGTGTTCCTGTGAGTCACCTGTTGGAAGAGGAAAAAGTCGAGTTGCCTGCCGGGGATGCTGTGTTACGAAGGAAGAGGGGGTAATCCAGACAGGAAGTTCTTCTCAGCCCCCTGGATGCTCTCTGCACAGTCCAGGAACTGAGAAAACAGTTCTAGGACCTGATGATAATGTGTACGTAACAGAAGTCATATTTGACCTGGCGTCTGGAAGACCGGCATTCAAGTCAGTTCACGCTACAATACCCTTGGTCACCAGGTCACCTTCTGAGTGGTTTGATTTTTTAATGGCTGGGCTGGGCTGGGCTCTTTGCTGTTGCTACGTGTGGGTTTTCTGTAGTTGAGTGGGGGCTACTCTCTAGCTGTGGTCCACCAGCTTCTCATTTGGGGGCTTCTCTGGCACCCCACTCCAGTACTCTTGCCTGGAAAATCCCATGGATGGAGAAGCCTGGTAGGCTACAGTCCATGGGGTCGCACAGAATCGGACATGGCCGAGCGACTTCTTCACTCCACTTTCTGCTGTGGAGCACGGGCTTCAGCGGTTGTGGCAGGCAGGCTCCAGCGCCTGGCCTCGGTAGCTGCGGTTCACAGCCTTGGTTGCCCCGTGGCACATGGGATCTTCCCGGACCAGGGATCAAACCCGTGTCCCCTGCCTTGGGAGGTGGGTTCTTAACCCCTGGACCAGCAGGGAGGCCCCCAGACGCCTTCTGCCTTGGAACAGGCTGCGGCCGGCTTGTCGTTCAGCGCCCGGTCGCGTCTGCCGTGCTCCTGGCTTCGGTCACACTTACTCTGGTTATTTTTTCCCATCTGCAAATACTGAGTCTCTTCCTGAAGATGTTCGAGCCGGGTGGATCGGCACGTGTCCCCAGTCAGTGTTTGTGACCCGGAAGACGCTTCCTGCGCACTGAGACCAGGGCCCAGCGCGGCCGGGGTGAGAGACAGGGCCTGGAGGGAGCGCCCGGGCCCAGGCCTCAGCCCCTCGACTCAGCAGCAGATGGTGTGGTCAGGGTCCCAGGCCCCCTTCCTAGTGAGCTGGGGCTGCAGAGGGTGGTGCCTGGCGCGGGGTGCCCATGACTGCCACCCGCACTGAGAGCCCGCGGGGCCCAGGGCCGCCGGGCAGGAGTTCCTCCCCTGAAGGCTCACGGCTGAAGCTGATGGAGGGGTCGTAGCCACTGGGCTTTGGGTCCCCGACAAAGCTGGAGCTGCAGCTTTGGATCCGTCTCCCCCTTCCAGGCGTGCAGGTGTGGGTTCAGGGTCTCACCCTAATCCTCAGGTTGGCACCGAGACCCCAGGTTCCCAGGACTGGGTATCTCACACGTCCCCGCCCGCTAACCTTTTAGTAAATTAAAAGTAGAAATAGTTCTGGCTGCAGACGGCCCGGGGAAAGGAGCTGCTGAAAGAAATTTGAAGCTGAGGGGGCCAGGTTGGCGGCACTGCGGCTTGTCCCCTGGGGGTGGGCGAGGGGAGGCCGCGCCACGTGCCCACAGCGGGGGAAGGGGCCCGGGGGAGGGACATCGCCTCCACTCCTGAGATGCAGCCTTTCTGAAGTGCGAGCTCAAGCGGCATGTGACCGGCCGCCTGCCGCCAGGAGCTAAAAATAACCAGCTGTGATGCTTCCAGGGCCGGGGCGGGAGGAGGAGAGGGGGGCAGCTGGCACCCCCCTCTCCCTGGGAAAGGACCCCTGCAGCAGGCAGGAGGCCTCACGGGCCTCTGGGGCGATTCTTAAGGTGCATGTCACCAGCTTGCAATGATAAACGCCCAGCTGCACGCACGTGCCCCTGCCCGGGGGCTCTGTGGCCTTTGCTGTGTTTTGCTCCGCATGTTGCTTCCACGGTTGGAAGAAGGGTCCTTGCTTCATCCCACAGCCAGCCGGGCAGGGCCTCTCTTGAGTGCTGTCTCGTGAGTGGTGAGAGGGAGCAATCAGAGACCGCTGGGGACCTTGGGGGAGACTCAGGCCAAGAACATCTCGTGATCAAGCCCCTGGCGCCTCGTGCGATTGGGGTCTGCCTGGACATTCAAGGAGGAGGCCTGGCCTAGGAGGGCAGGCAAGTCCACACAGGAGAGCTGGGCTCCCAGAGGCCATGCCAGAGAAGTGAGTTTGCATGATGCACAGGGGTTGGGGGTGAAGGTGGCCGGGCGGCCGCACCCGAGCTCGGCCCTGGATGGGCTGTGTGCTGAGCCACTCGGGGCCTCTGTTTCCTCATCTGCAAAAAATGAGACCAGCAAGGCCCTCAGCGTGGGCTGGACTGACGCAAACCAAGTATGCCACCGGGCGTGAAAGTCGCGGTGCAGTCTGCACCCCGGCCACACCACATAGCAGCTTTCCTGGGAGCTGCATGGACTCCTGCCCTGGTTCTGGAAGCAGAGGGTGGGCAGCAGGGGCCCTGCTGCTGGAGACAGACACCCCCAGCCTCTCACCCCTCCCGATCCAAGCGAGCCGACTGACCCAGCACCCCAAACGAGACACAGCATCAGAGAGGAAGGGCGTTGCCTGGAGAGTCCCAGGAAGCAGGCAGGCTGGTCATCGCCTGGCTGGGGATGCCCCCCCACTGCAGGCCCCCTCTCAGTGTGGTCAGCCTCAGACGTGCCCCCCAACTCTAAGCACTCAGGCCAACAGTGGCCCACGACCCAGGCTTCCTGACTCCTGCCCAGAACATTGCTCCTAGCAAGGTCTCCGAACGTCTACTGAATTCCGAGGCGTCTGATGGAAAAACCACGGTTTCTGTGGGTTTGCCCAAGTTCAGACTGGTGAATCATGTACGTGTGTACAAATTTGGACTGGAAAGTCGACTCAGGCTTTCCTGCCAGGGGAGAATCCGTCATCTCCGTGCTAGTAATGATTCCCACGGATCGCGCCTCCTTGACTCCTTGCAGCAGGGTGGTGGCAACAGCTAGCGTGTCTGCGAGCCGGCTCAGAGATGGAGAGTAACCTGCCGAAGGCTGCACAGCCCCGTGGCAGGGACAGAGCTGGGTCAAGCCCCCGGGTTCTTGCCCTTGCCAAGGTCTTGACTCCCGGAGAACTGCTTTGGGGCGGGGGCCGGGGTGTCCGCCTCCCACCGCCCCTCCCAGGGACCCACTGGGAGAGGCTTGACCCCTACGGTGGCACCAGGCTCTGCCTAGGGACCCACAGTGTCGGAGTCAGTCCTGGGAGTAGAAACACGATCCTCCCACCCCTGAGTCCTCAGACAGCATCGCTGCATTTCTATCCCCTGAGCGCCACGGGGCAGGGGGCCGCGGTGGGGTGTCAGTGGCGGCGTGAGCCCAGCCGGGGCGACCTCTGTGCAACGCCCTTGGATGGAGGCAGAGGGGCCTGGCTCAGGGCCTGGCCCGTGTTTCTGGCAGTGTGGCCGGGACGAGTCAGTTCACCTGGCGGAACCTCAGTCTTCCCATCTGACAATGGCCCAAGACATCCCCTAGAAGCTGTCCATCATCGCGCCAGCGCAGACTCTGTGCAGTGAGTGGGCGGCTCCTCCCCTCCCCTCCACTCCCCTCTGCTCTGCTCTGCGTAGAGGCTGTGACGCCCCTGCCCCACCGTGCTTCCCTCCTTCAGCCCAGACAGCCAGCTGGGCAGGGCCGCTGCAGGGACCATCAGCGTGGGGGCGAGGGGGCCGGCTCTCCCTCCCTCCCTGAGTTCCCGGAGTCCTGGAGAGGGGCCGGATCATTCTGCCACCATAATACTAATTGTTTCTTTTCCTGGCTGTTGCGCAGATGTCACCGGATCGGAAAAATCGCTTAGAGGGTTTATTCGGTGGAAACTGTGTCTTTTACCAAAAAAAAAAAAACAAAAGGAGAGGAATCATGTGTGCCGCTCATCTCAAGGTCAAGGGAATCCAGGGTCCCTGAGAGAGGCGCTGAGGGCCAGGCTGCTCAGGGGCCGGCCAGGCCCCATCCTCCTGCACGGGCTCGAAGCGTTTGGTGAAGCGTTTGGCACCATTCCTGTGAACTGAAGTCTGTCGGCAGGAGCGGCCTGTGTTGAGACTTCTAAGTGGCCCAGGTGGACACAGACGTCCCTCTCGCGCTCCAGACTTGAAGGGGGTCAGCTTATCCCCACTGGACACACGGTGTGCGGGGCGCGACACTGAGGCTCTGTCTCACGTCTGTGTGGGGACAGGTTGGACACGGGGTGTGCGGGGCGCGACGCCGAGGCTCTGTCTCACGTCTGTGTAGGGACAGGTTTGGACGCTGTCCAGTCGTGGGCTGGTCTCAGTGGCAGGATGGCAGCGTCGCGACCCCTGACCCCAGGCATTTCCCCTGCAGCTGGTGCGTCAGCCCCCTTCCAAGAGTGACATTTCCCCTTTAGCAGTGACTTGTCATTGTTATGGTAAAACCGCTGGCTTCCCCATCAAATGCATCCGACTTTAAGGCCCCCTTTAAAGAGTGAGCGAGAAGAGAAACTCGTAAGTGCTGTCTGCTCTCTCCTTGCTCCAGCGACAGAACTGCAGAGAGAGGTGGGGGGCTCTGTCCAGCGCCAGGGCTGGGGCGCGGGAGGGCTGGGAGTGAGGGTCAGTGTGTGCAGAGGACCTCGGCCATTGCCTGCTCACGCCTGAGCCTCCCCCCCTCTTCAGTTCATCAATTTGTTCGCTGGTTCATCCCAGCACCAACACTCCGGGTTCACACCGGCTCCGCCCTTCAGACCCTACGTGGAAATGAGTGACTTCAGAGCGTGTAACTGGGAGGGAGAGAAAATTGGCTGGGGTGGGCGGTGGGGCCGGGGAGGCTGGCCTCACTGAGGTGGTGGCAGCTGAGCAGAGACCAGGAGGGGAAGGTGCGACCACCAGGGCAGGGGGGCCTGCAGGGCAGCAGGAGCCTGGGCAATATGAGAGGGGGCTGCGGGAGGTGACACAGGGAACAGGGACCACCTCGGGCCCAGGGGGCCCCGGGCCTCTCGTCTGCTGTTCAGTCGCTCAGTCGTGTCCAACTCTACAGCCCCACAGACTGCAGCTCTCGAGGCTCCTCTGTCCTCCACTATCTTCTGGAGCTTGCTCAAACTCACGCCATCGAGTCGGTGATGCCATCCAACCAGCTTGTCCTCTGTCATCCCCTTCTCCTCCTGCCCTCTATCTTTCTCAGCATCAGGAGCTTTTCCAAGGAGTCAGCTCTTCGTATCAACTGACCAAAGTATTGGAGCTTCAGCATCAGTACTGAAGGAGCAGGACGTGGCTAGACCACCGGCAACAGAGGGTGAGATGGTTGGATGGCATCACTGACTCAAGGGACATGATTCTGAGCAAACTCTGGGAGACAGTGAAGGACAGGGAAGCCTGGCGGGCTGCAGTCCACGGGGTGGCAAAGAGTCGACACGACTCAGTGACAGAACAACAGCCCGCCCCGGAATGATGGCTCTATTGTGTCATCAGGAAACCAGCTTGCTTCTGTCCTGCCGGAGAGACGTGCATCCAGCTCAGGTGTCCCTCTTGGCCCACAATGGCAGCTGGAGTTTCAGCCATCACATCACGTTTCTATTTCAGACATTAGAAATGCTGCCTGCCTTCCCTCTCTCTAGCTTCATCTATTGATTTCCTCTTACATCTTAATGCCTAGAACTTAGTCAGGGGCCTCCCTGGTGGCTCAGCTGGTAAAGAATCCACTTTCTATGCGGGAGACCTGGGTTCAGCCCCTGGGTTGGGAAGATCCCCTGGAGAAGGGAAAGGCTACCTGGCCTGGAGAATCTCATGGACTGTATAGTCCTTGGGGTCAGAAAGAGTTGGACGTGACTGAGCCACTTTCATTTCACAGAACTTAGTCATGTTGCCACACCCATTGCAAAGTTGCGAGAGAGGCTGTGGATAAGAGTGCTTCAGCTGGTTTCACAGCTGATCTGAATAAAATCAGGGTTGAAAAAAGTGAAAGTGTTAGTCACTCAGTCACGTCCAACTCTTTGTGACCCCGTGGACTGTGGCCCACCAGGCTCTGTCCATGGAGATTCTCCAGGCCAGAATACTGCAGCGGGTGGCCTTTTCCTTCTCCAGGAGTTAGGTCATTACCCAGAAGGGAGAGAGTGGATGCTGGGCAGGCGAATAGCAGTCTGTGCCAGCCCCTCTGTTTCCGGGAAGGGACCGGTTTTCCATTAACAGTAGCGAGAGCTGTGAGTCCCTGTGTAAAGAAGTAATCGGGTAAATATTAACTGGCTCGTGGGCAGGGTACAATCCTGTATCAGTGAGGGCAGTACCAGCGATGCAGCTGGGTGACCCTGCCTCCCGCGGAGAGGTCTGGGTCACAGGAGACTGGCTCTGGGAATAGTGACACTGCCCCCCGAGCCTGCCGACACCCAGCTGCCCCGAGTCAGCGCCCGCTGGCGGCCGCCGTCCTGACCAGGCGCCCTGTCCCGTGTTCCCCCACCGTGCACTCCTTGCTGCCTTCTCGCGTTGGCACCTGCCCTTCACGCGTCCTCTAACCCATGCCTGGGCGTGGTGTGAGCGTGTGGGCAGGGGGCTGAGGCGCGGGGCGGACAGGGGCTGACGCGGGGCGGGGGCCAGGACAGCGCCCTGCGCTGCGTGGGGCTGCACTCGCGTACGCCCACCCCCAGCTTTGCTCAGTGGCCATTCCCCTGTCGCAGAGAACAGAGCATGGCTCACATGAGCCCGCTGCTGACTCTGGGTTTTCCCCAGCTCCCGGGTCACGATGGCTCGTGGGAAGTGAAATTGTCTGAATTCGGGTTTTACCTTCTGCTTTTCTCGCTGAGGTTAAGCAGTGTTGGGGCAGCCCCCCAGGCACGGCTGGGGCTGTGTCGGCAGGGAGAGCGGCTGGGGTCTGACCAGGGTCTGACGGCCCTCGTGTGGTGCAGCCCACCGCCCCCCTCTGGAGGCTGGGGGTGCCAGGGGACGCTTGTGAACACCCAGCACCCTGTCAGACATCGTTCCTCCTGCACAGGCGCTCCCACAGGCTCCGGCGAGTTTGGGGACAGAAAGCGAGAGTCGTCGGGGATGTTCTGGTTTAAAGGGCATGCGGCACGTGAACACAAGTCTCTGGACAAGCCTGCCCAGAAAACCCCTTCCTTTTCCACAGTCCCTCCCTTTGGTCTCCTCCAAGGCCGAGGAGTACTTGGGGAATGAGGGCGAGACCCCCCTTCCCAGGACGCCCCTCCTCGTCCCAGGACCCCCTCCCCCTCCCAGGACCCTCTCCCCCTCCCAGGACCCCATCCCAGGCACCACTCAGGAACCTCCCTCCCCAGGCCTGCAGGGTGAACCCACTGGGGCGAACCCCCTTAGGTGGCAGAGTGCAGCCAGCCAGCTGTGACCAGATGCTGTGGTCTCCTCGTCGGGGCCAGGTTGCGGGGGGTGGCCTGGGGTTTGGGGGTGACGGGGGGATGCCTGGGTGATGTGTGTGGAGAGCAGAGACTCCAGGGTGGATGCACCGTGTTTCTAGGCAGCCTTCTCTCCCCCCAGCACAAGATTTAAGAAGGCTCGCCTAATGGTTGAGGGCGCTGGAGCAGAAGTTGATTCCCTAAATGGACAGCTTGTCTGCCTTGGTTTGGGTGCCTCCCCTTTTCAGGGGATGCCAGGAGCTCAGCGGGAACCACGTAGTGCTGTGCCCGGGCCCCGGGGTCGGAGGTCACTGCCGGGGCTGGGTTCTTGGGGGGAAGTGCAGGAAGAGGAAGCGCAGAGAAGTGGGGTGAAGCCGGGGCGTGGGGGAGGGGCAAGTGCGCCCCTCCTTCTACCCCAACGGCCGGAATGGCCACAAGCAGAGGTCTAGCCTGTGGGGCACGGGGCCTGTGGACCCAGGAGGCCGGAGCCAAGTGCATGGCTGGGCAGAGCCCCAGAGGCTGCGAGGTGGTTGTGATGGGAATGCCACCTCTGGGAGGACAGGGCCTGGCCGGTGCTGGTCGGTCCAGACTGGTCCAGGCCCCAGAGGCCACCCCATCCTTGAGGACAGGGTGTTGGGGCCCTGCTGGGTGTGGCGAGGCCTGCGCGCCTGGGGGATGGGCTCCTTGCCGCCCTGGCTCCGTGGCCCCCAGGCCCGCGCGCCTGGGGGATGGGCTCCTTGCCACCCTGGCGCCGTGGCCCCCGGGCCCGCGCGCCTCGGGGATGGGCTCCTTGCCGCCCTGGCGCCGTGGCCCCGTGTCATCGGTGGCTCCAGAGCCACCTCGTTTGCAGAAGGAACGTTCCTGCCCCGGACCACACGCTGCCCCTGTTGCTGTTGGCACCTCCAGCAAGGAAGGAGGGGGTCAGAGAGCTGGCGGTGTTTGCCCAGGCTCCCGAGTGGCAGAGTGAGACCCCAGGCCCTGCAGCATCTGACGCCTGTTTACTGAGCTGCAGGCGCTGAGCCCGGCCGCCAACCTGGTTGGGTCGCGCAGCCCGAGAATCCAGGGAATGTGGCTGGAAACAGGGATCTATTCCAGCTGGGAGAGCCCTGGGTCCCGGGCCTCCGTGTAGACTCAGGCTTGACCCCCAGGACATCCCCCGGGGCAGGCAGAGGGTGTGGAAGCGAGTCCACCTTCCCGGGGCTGGGCTTGCCGCTCAGGAGGGGCTCCCTGCCGCTGCACGGCCCTGCTTCTGTCTTTTTTGTCTTTTCTCATCTGTCTGGGTTCCTTTTGCACTTATTTCTGTGAATAGTGAGTCTTCCATTTTTGTACCAATTCTTTTCCTGCTGGTGAGAATCTGATGTTTATTTTATTATGCAAGAGTAGGGAACCTCTTTTTTTTTTTTTAATACAAGACCTTTGACTCAGAAAAATCAATCAGGGGTACAAGAACAAGTAAATGGAAGGAGATTTTTTCCTCTTGGATAAAAATAGCAGCTTCAGCATGCATGCTTTTTAGATTAAGACAAGAAAGGCAAGAAAGGTAAAAGTGTTTGACAGTCCTGTGTTCTGCAGGCTGTGGCTGTCGGGGGAGGGAGAAGGAAGCCCAAAACAGGTGTGCAAGCCTGCTCTAGTGAAGAGGTGGGAATAGCCCTGGCGCCCTCCTGGAGGCTTCCAGACGTGGGCACATGCAGGTCCCCTGAAAGGAAGGAGAGAGATCTGTAATTCTAGCTTTGGACAGGCCTCCGAGGCATATTGTTAAGGGAAACAAATGGAGTCCTGTGTATGGACAGAAAGAGCCCAACACAGACTTATCTGGACGTAGAGATCTGCGTGTGACTGTGTAGAAAGGTCCGGCAAATCCCCCCGCCCCAGGAACAGGATGAGCAGGGCTGCGGCTTTGTTCTGTCATCTGCTGCAGTTCAGGCACTCAGTCGTGTCCGACTCTGCGCCCCTGTGGCCCGCAGCATGCCAGGCCTCCCTGTCCTTCACCGTCTCCCGGAGCTTGCTCAAACTCATGTCCATTGAGTCGGTGATGCCGTCCAACCATCTCGTCCTCTGTGGTCCCCTTCTCCTCCCGCCTTCAGTCTCTCCCAGCATCATTTTCCAATGAGTCGGCACCGTCGCTCACGTGCTTTGTAATTCACAGTAAATAACGTGAGGGCTTGCTGACCTGTGTCATCTGTGGCTGTGCCCGGGTGGGACCTGCCGTGGCCCGGGGGTGGCCCAGGACACCCAGACGGCCACCTCAGGAGAACGAGTCTGCAGCCAGGGCCCCGCTGTGTCTGAGGGCAGGTGTAGACTGGGCCCAGGTTCCCCACGTGGCCAGTGTGACGGCGGCCAGTCGGCGCTCGGCTGTCGCGGTGACTCAGTGCCTGCTGTCCGTCTAGCTGGTGGCCTCTGAGTCTGGGCAGCAGGCGTCAGGCTGGGGAGCCGTCCACTGGCCTCTGGCCAGCAGGGTTTCTGGAAGCTGCGAGACCTCTGGAGCCTGGGCGCAGACCCGGCCAGGTGTCACCTGGGCTGCGTTCGGTCAAAGTAAGTCGTGAGCCGGGATCCAGTCCCAAGTAGGATCGGGTGCCGCCAGGAGGGGGGCTGCTTCTGGGGGTGGGGGGTGCAGCCGTTTCCCCGCCAGCCCAGAAGGGACCAGGGCAAGCCCACAGGTGTGTTTCCAAGAGGCGAAGACGGCAGCATGAAATGAAAAGCGCCTCGTGGGGCGGCTTCTGAAAATTGCTTTTTCTGTCTCGGTGGCGCTTAGGGGCTTGTGCTGATGGCCCTGAGCAGGCCTCAGCCGCCTCGTGGCTCCACTAAGGGCCCTGCAGCCTGACTGTCAGTCCCTCCTCACCCCCCACCGGCTCCTCGTCTCCAAGCCCGCGACACCTCGCCCCCCGCGTTCACGCCCGAACGCGCCAGCTCCAATTACAGGCGCTTCTTGGGAGCAGATATGATTGCAGGCTGATTGCAGAGCTGCTGGCTTTATTTCCAGGCTTCATGTGTCTGCACTGATGGGTGAGTGTGAGGTTTCAGAAATGATAAAACAGCCTTAACTCCCCCCTGCCCGGTATGGCAAAAATACCAGTTCACTGTAGGCATTTGGAAACATACAGGAGCACAAAAGAAGAGAAATCGCCTTAATGTGATTTTACCCCCAGAGCGTGCCCCGTTCTGTGGCGCGCTCTCTCAGCTGTGTGCGTGTGCGTCTCTGTGTGGCGTTACGTCTGTGTGGTACTGCGTGTGTGTGGTGGCGTGTGGTGTGTGTGTGGTATTACATGTATGTGTGGTATTTGAGTATGTGTGGTGTGTGTGGTATTACGTGTGTGTGTCTGTGTGTATATATGATTGTATGTGTTTGCATGTGTGTATATGGCATTGTGTGTGATTATATGTGTATGTGTGTGATTGTATGTGTATGTATGGTTGTGTATGTACACGTGTGTGGTATTACGTGTGTCTGTGTGTATATGGTTGTGTGTGTATGTATGTGTCATGTGTGTATATATGATTGTGTGTGTACATGTGTGTGGTTTATGTGTGTGTGTCTATGTGTGTGTGGTATTATGTGTGTATTTGTGTATATGTGTTATATGTGTATGGTATTGTGTATATGTGTGTGTACGTATGTGTGTTGTGGTATTATGTGTGTGTGTATACATGACTGTGTGTCTGTGTCTGTCTCTGTGTGTGTCTATGTATATGAGTGTGTGTGGTATTCTGTGCATGTGTCTGTGTATATGTGAGTGTGTGTGCGTGTCTGTATACGTGACTGTGAGTCTGTGTCTGTCTCTGTGTGTGTCTGTGTATGTGAGTGTGTGGTATTCTGTGCGTGTGTCTGTGTGTATGTGAGGGTGTGCGTGTCTCTGTATATATGACTGTGTGTCTGTCTGTGTGTATGTGGAGATCGCTGAGCCCGGAGTGGGTCGCTGTCCCCGCCGCGCCCCTGGGTCCTGGGCTGCCCCCACCTCCGGGCCGTGCTCTGGGCCCTTGGTCTTTGCTCCCCTCTGCTTTTCCCCCGAGTTGCTTCTGCAGGTGTGAAGTGTGAGCACGGAGGGGGGAAGCTGACGGGCGCAGACTGGGGGCCATGTCCTGGGCTGCACCAGGGAAGGGGCCGGGCCCAGAGAGGGCATGCGTCCTGCTCTGGGCCACCCAGCAGGCCGGGGCCTGGACTCCTAGACGGGGCCCAGCCCAGCTTGCTGCCCCCCTTGTCTCGGAGGCCTTCTCCACAGCAAAGCCCCGAGGGCCCCTCTCGCTTGGGCTGGACTTGAGACCCCCTCTCAGTCCCTGTGGGCCTGCCGGTTGACCTGGGGGAGCCCCTCATCAGAGACCCCGATCTCTGGCCCCCCACGGTCCCCACTTCCCTGAGGTGCATCTGGGACTCGAGGCTCCAGCCCGCCCAAGCCCGTCTCTGGGGTGTGGCCTTGTGGGTGAGGCCATCAGAGCATCATCCTGTGCCGACGCAGGTCCCAGGCCCCGGAGGCACAGGGAGAAATCCGGGGGCCTCTTGGGGGGCACACAGGACGAAGGAGGGCTCAGCACCATGGTGGAGCAGGGAGAGATCCCGATGGAGCCTATGTGGAGCCCGGAGCCGGGGGAGGACGGAGTGCGGGGGCCTGGGGACGCGGCCTCGGTGTGGCCTTCCACGGCCCCGGGCCATCGGAGGGAGGCGCCCAGGGGCCCCAGGAGAGGCGGCAGGACCCGCTTGCACCCTGAGGTCACTCGCTCCTGGGGCAGGGCCCCTCAGATTTGCAGACCCTTCCCAGGAGAAACAAAGAGGCAGGGCAGGGGCAGGCGCATGTTCCCCGCAGGCCTGCAGACCTCGCGGGTGGTGTGCAGACCCCTGCGCTGGAAGAGGCCCAGGGCTAGAGCGCGCACCATCAGGGAGCCTGAGGGTCGCTCAGAGAGAAGTGCAGGGCTGGGGTCCGACTCCCCGGGAAGGGCGGGGCGTGGGTGGTCCCAGCAGCTGCACAGATGAGGGATGCCGTGGGGGAAAGGGTGGACCCCTGCTGGGACCCAGGCATCCCTGGACGGCCCTTCTGCTCCTGGACTCGCCACCGTGAGGTCGAAACACGAGGCACGGAAGAGGAGCAACGTTTGCTGGCCGGTGATGCGCCTGCCGCTGGGGCCTGCTTCCTCGTTTACCAGTCCAGCAGTGCCCGCTGGAATCGGGGCCGTTTTCACCGAGGGGAGAATCAGGACCACGGCTGTGAGCAGGTCCACGTCCGAGCTCATGGCCAGACGCAGCGGATTCAAACCCAGACCTGGCGCCAACCTTCATGTTCTTCCTGCAGAAACTCTGCCAGTCGAGGGTTCACAGAGCCGAGGAGAACAAGCGTCAGAACAAGAGCCCGTCTCATCCACCGTCTAACAAGAGTGAAGACGATCCTAAAGACACGGAGTTTAAAAATGGAGTATCTGTGGAAACCAGGTCAGGTCGGGACTCTGCCTGATCTGACCTATGGTCGCCCGTCCCTTGGACCCTCTATGAAATTTTGTTTTTTTAACATTAAAACTTTTCCTGAAGTTTCACGCCCCTGGGACTGCTGGCCTGGCGGAGTTTGCCTCCAGCGCTGTTGGGAATCGCCTCGCATCCTGTTTCTCTATGGAGGATGTTTATCTCTTGATCTCATCGCGTCCTGGAATTTCTGTCCCAGCCTCTCCCGCCCAGCAGCTGCTGCCTGTTTGTGAACCTCAGGCTCTCCCTCTGTGTGTGAGGTTCAGCCTCCATCAAGATCTGGGGGAAAGGTCTGGCCTTTCTGGGTGACTCTGGCTCACCCAGCATCACCCAGAGCCCCGCCCGCTCGTGAGATGGAAAAGGAACGTGACCCCAGGGAGGGCTGGCTGAGCCCAGGAGGACCCGGCCTGTCCAGCCATCCTGCCGCTGATGCGAAAGGCAGACCGTCTCGCTGGATGCCGAAAACCATAGTTATGACACTTTTTGTCATGCTGTTTCCTCTTATTTATGCAGTGGAGAGGAGGATGTTTTCAAATAAACCCTCTAAATATGAAATCCCGAGAATGCATTCTTTCTACAATGCTGCACCATTAACCGCCTCTTAGCTGGTTACATTATAAAGCGAGTCGTTGTAACAGCTGAAAAAAAAAAAAAATCCGAGGCGAGATGTGCTTCCAGAGCCCATATGCTGAATCCTGGCATCCTTATACCTTTTTTCAAGCTGTTGTCAATTAGGGGAGAAATTAATTCCTGTCTTGATGTCCTCCACGCCATCGAGTCTGCACATGGATGCTGTGGGGACCCCCTTTCTCCTGCCGTCCAGGGGCGCTCGTGCGGCGGGCGCTGGGGGACGAAAGGGCGTCGCTCCAAGTGTCCGTGATGGAAGCCTGGACCATCCGCAGACAGAAGAGGGAAAAGGGGCCTTGTTGAGGGAACAAACTGTTCCAGGCCAGCAAGCTGCAACCTCAGCCTCTCTGCCGTTGCACGTTTTCTAGACAGGGTGAGAGACGCAAGCAGAACCTCCCGATCACACGGTGCTCGCTCCCTGTGCGGCAGGGGACGGACGCCCGCCAGCGGGGCAGCACCAGGTTCTGTCCGGCCTGTTCCGCTCGCCGTGGTCCCTCTGCCCAGGCCTCGCTCGGTCCCCTGTCCCGCACTGTCTGCTCTGAAATAAGAAGGGCATTTCTAGCATTTGTGCGGTGTGTCGGCTGTGGCGACCGAACGTGGCACCTCTTAGCTTAAGGGTACAATTCTTCTGCTTTTAAATCCTCTTTGGATTTAAAATCCTCCTGTCCTTACCCTTCAGCATTGAAGACTTGTCGCGTGTGGGGTTTCTGCTGTTAGATGTCTCAGGAGTGCAGAAAACAAGCCAGACCTTCGTTTGAAATGAAGGGCTTTGAAAGAAAGTGTTAGTCGCTCAGTCGTGTCTGACTCCTTGCGACCCCCATAGACGGTAGCCCACCAGGCTCCTCTGACCATGGGATTCTCCAGGCAAGAATACTGGCATGGGTGGCCATTTCCTTCTGCAGGGGATCTTTTCCACCCAGGGATTGAACCTGGGTCTCCCGTGTTGGCAGGCTGATTCTTTCCCTGTAAATGCAGGAGACCCAGTTTGATCCCCAGGGAAGATCCCATGAAAATGGGCTTTGAAACTGTGATGCTGAATTCTGAACAGCACGATCACGCTGCAGCCTGAAGTCGGGAGGGTCTATGGAGAAAGTGGCTTCCTCTTTCCCGCAGAGCAATGAGGGGAGACGGGAAGCAGGAGGTGCAGTACGGTCTGGGGGAAACCTGCGGCCCTGGGATGGGAGGTTTTCTGTCACGCCTCCTTTGGGTGCGCCTGATGTGGCTTGAGCTTTCACAGAAGACCTCCCAGCAGTCAGGGCTCCCAGCTCGCTCAGCTTCGGCTATCTTATGCACCATTGTTCGGGTCAGGCATGTGTTCCGTGGCTGTCTCCCTACCAAAGGCAGAGAAATGAGTTGCCCTAGAAAAACATTTGATGGCACGTTCTCCAGCCCCAAATAGTAGCTTTCTGTAGGGTTTTTACCTGGAAGCAAAGTACCAAAATGGGAAGAATGTGGGTTTGTGATACCTCCTGAAATAAAGACAGAGCTGTAAACTCCCTGAGCTGATAAGGATGTGATGAAATCCACATTTCCGTGCTTGGCTGGGGACCATGGAAATTCTCGAGTTGGAGAGCATTGTCAAGTCTATAAATGAGGACTCCCCAAAATAGTCTTATCTTTCAATCTAGAGATCCTGATTTGGCAAGTTTATCCTAACAATTCTATAAGCATCTGTGAAAAGTTGTTCATCTCAGTGTTATTTAGAATAGCAAAGATTGTCGACGACCTGAGTGCCCTGCCATTGAGAGTAATGTGAGCTCCGACTCGGTCCCCTGATAGGGTATCATGCAGTGTAAATCACAGTTACAAATTATATGTCAGTGTGGGGGAAATAATTCATGTATTCCATGTGTTAAGTGAAATATCACTTCCCCCCAAAGCCGCAGAGCCTAGCCAAGACTGGACCCTAGCAGGCAAGCGGGACGTGTTTGTCCAATCGCAATGGTCAGCTTCTGCCTCCTTCCCGCAGTGGCCCTGAGAGGACGCTTGTCAGCTGCAGGGCTGTCTTTCTCCCCAGCTCCGTCCTAACACATACGCCCTGGATGGGAGATGAGGTGTTGACTGAGCAAGGAGTTTGGTCACACTCCCCGACTGCCCTGGCCAGGGGACACTTGTGGCCACCTCCCCCAGGACCTTCTGCCCCTCTGTGAGGCTGCTGGGGGTCCCCGCAAAAGTCTCCTGCCAGCAGAGAACACAGTCGTTGCCGAGCGGGTGGCGTTGTCTTGTCTGGGGTGACTCGGGCTGGCCACGAGGAGCCAGGAGGCCATGCCAGCTGAGATAGCGGCACAGACAGGACAGGGGCCCCGGGGCCTCAGGAGGGATGCGTGGTCGTGGGGGTCACCAAAGACACCAGTGCTGACAGTGAGGGCGGCCCTCGGAACTTGAGCCCTTTTCCTCCAAGGATGTATGTGTCCTGGAGGGCGTCGCGGGGCAGCCGGTACTGTTTCGCTTCGGCCACCACGGCCGTGAGGCCAGACCTGCACTGTTTACTTCCGCTTGGCCAGGGCAGGGCTGGTTTGTTGCTTTTTTATTTAAAACATTCCTTTAAGTAATTAGAAGTCATTTGTTTGGCGGTGCCAAGTCTTGTTTGCAGCACGCGGGACCTGGTCGTTCCCCGACCAGGGATTGAACCCAGGCCTCCTGCGCTGGGAACATGGGCTCCCAGCCACTGGACCGCCAGGGAAGCTCCTGTTGCTTTAAAAAAAAAAAATTATTATTGTCATCTCCACAACTAATATTTGCTGTCCACTTTGTGCATAACCCAGACCTGCGCACTTGACGTGCATGGTCTTGGTTCATCTTGCCCAGAGTCCGAGGAGGGCACGCCTGCTGTGCGGGGGCCCTGGGGAGTCGAAACGCTGCAGGAGGCCGCAGCCTGTGGGGGCCGGGTTCGGTCCAGGACGCCCTATCCTGAGCTGCCCCTGGGCCCACGCCCGCCGCCACTGACACCTCCCTGGCTTTTTCCAGGTAATCCGCTGTGACCACAGGCAGCTTCTGTAACCGGAGCATGGACGCAGGGCTGTGCTGTTTAAGTCAGATTTTAAATTCAGGCCAGTGGGTCCAGGAGTTTTTTCCATTCCACACGGCGTCGCCCCAGAACTTGTTTTCAACACTGCCTTGTGGAGCTTTGAGTACTAGGGCGGGTTTTTGCGTAATTTTCACCTTGGTGCGTTTATATCCTTGCCGCACGGCTGTGGCCACCACCTGCTCTGTGGTCATCCTGCCCCCACGGCATCAGGAGGCTCAGCTCCCTTGGCAGGGTTCCCGCCACCACCACCTGCCTGGTCCCCCCGGCACTGAGCTCGGTCCTCTGCTGGGAACTGAGCCTCACGGCCCCAGAGGGCCCATCTCGGACCCTTCACGGAGGGCCCACGGTCAGGGCCAGCTGGACACCCGCCTCCAGCAGATGGCTTCTGCCCAAGGCCTCCCCTGCCTGGGGCGTTGCTCTGACCACACGGGTCGGGGGGACACTGAGGCCGAAGTCCAGCCTCTACCCCCGCCCCCTTTCTGGCATCGTAGTTGAGTTTGAACTTGCAGGAGCGTTGGTTCAGTACCCACCTATGGGGGGCATCCCCCTGCCCCGGGCCCTGCCTCGGCCTCAGTGTGCAGAGCTGGCCCCGGTCCAGGGCAGAGGAGCCATTTCTTTTGTGCGCTCACTCTGCGGTCACTTCCACTGACTCCCTGTGGTAGAGAAACGCTGACTACCTTCTGCCTTTTCTGAAGGGGGTCCTGACTGGAGCTGGTGTTAGTTGCTGACGTCTCCAAAGCTTTGAGAGACCCCACTTCCTAAACATTAACTGCCCAGCGTCTCCCATCTTAGAGAGAGGAATCTGGGCTTTTTTTCTTGTAAAGTGACTCAGCTGCCCCAGGCTCAGTTGCAGCTCGTGGGTTCCAGGTCCCTGACCAGGGATGGGACGTGAGCCCCCTGCATTGGGAGTGCGGAGTCTTAGCCACCGGACCCCCAGGGAAGTCCTTGTTCTCGTTTCTAAAGCAGTTCACTTCAGCATGGCTGACCTCCTTTGCTTTTTATTTATATGCTTATTTACTTTTGGCTGTGCTGGGTCCTCACTGCAGTGGCCTCTCGCTGCAGAATACAAGCTCTGTAGCACACGGGTTTATTAGTTACGGCTCTGGAGCACAGGCGTAGGAGTTGTGGTGCGTGGGCTTAGCTGGGCTTCCCTGGTAGCCCAGATGGTAAAGAAGCTGCCTGCAATGCAGGAGATCCGGGTTCAGCCCGTGAGTCAGGAAGACCCCCTGGAGGAGGGCATGGCTACCCACTATAGTGTTCTTACCTGGAGAATCCCATGGGCAGAGGAGCCTGGCGGGCTACAGTCCCCAGGGCCACAAAGAATCGGACATGACTGAGTGAACGTGCAGACACCGAGGAAGCCCCCTCTTCTGCTTTTTAAAAGCACGCATTTGTTACCGTTTCAGTAGAGGTTAGACTTGGGATTGAAGGCGGGAGGAGAAGGGGACGACAGAAGATGAGACGGTTGGATGGCATCACCAATTCAATGGACATGAGTTTGAGTGAGCTCCGGGAGTTGGTGATGGACAGGGAGGCCTGGCGTGACAGATTCTGCATTTTTCCGTGGACTCCAGAAGCTCCACACAGCCGTCAGGTACCACGTGGGAGCTTCGGTCCTCTTGTGGGAACCCAACAGACCAGCTTACTGTTTTGAAGGAAAAAGGGTCTGTTCGAAGTTAAACTTAATTTCAGTTAGAAAATAAACCATGGTTATGCAGAGGATGCTGGTGAGGAGAAATACAGACTAAAGATGCAGAAGGATCTCTGAGGGGAAGATCGTGAACACCGAGACAGCTTGGGGGTTTTCTCGCGGAGACTGTGTGTGGAGAAGAGGCGGCCAGTGCGTGTGGAGACCCGCCGTGTGCCGGGCGGGCTGGGCTGGTTCTCGTGTCCCCACCAGCGTTGTGAGGCGGCGAGCGACGTCCCCAGTGTTACGGACGGACCAGTGGCCAGTGCCGAGCGAGCATCTGAAAATTTGTTTCGTTTCCTTGCTTGTTTCTTTTTTTATGCAAATACTTTTTGATTTTAGCTACCCCGGGTCTTAGTTGCCACATGCAGGATCCGAGTTGCAGCATGAGATCTAGTGCCCTGACTGGGGATTGAACCCAGGCCCCCTGCACTGGCTAAACTCGGACACCTTACTTGCCCTTTTCAGTTTGTATTTAATTTCTAAGGTTCGTTCATGTCGCTGCATGTTGCTATTCAATCATTCAGTCGTGTCCGACTCCTTGTGACCCCATGGACTGCAGCACGCCAGGCCTCCCTGTCTATCACCAACTCCTGGAGTTTACTCAAACTTATGTCCATTGAATTGGTGATGCCATCTAACTGTCTCATCCTCTGTCATCCCCTTCTCCTCCCGCCTTCAATCTTTCCCAGCATCAGGGTCTTTTCCAGTGAGTCAGTTCTTCCCATTACGTGGCCAAAGTTTTGGAGTTTCAGCTTCAGCATCAGTCCTTCCAATGAATATTCAGGACTAATTTCCTTTAGGATGGACAGGCTGGATCTCCTTGCAGTCGAAGGGACTCTCAAGAGTCTTCTCCAGCAGTACAATTCAAAAGCATACATTCCTCGGCACTCAGCTTTCTTTAGGGTCCAACTCTCAGATCCATACATGACCACGGGAAAAACCATAGCCTTGACTAGACGGACCTTTGTCGGCAAAGTGATGTCTCTGCTTTTAAACATGCTGTCCAGGTTGGTCGTAGCTTTTCTTCCAAGGGGCGAGCGTCTCTTGATTTCGTGGCTGCAGTCCGCCAGCAGCATGCAGTTGCTACCTGAGACTTCGGTCTTCATGGTCCCCCTGCTGTGGAATGGCCCTTGCTGCAGGGTGCCTGCTCCCCAGCAGTGACTGTGAGCTTCGGGAAACGGTGTTGCCCCGTCTCCTGCCGCCGCCCAGGACCTTCTCCTGGGTGTGTGGCCTCCTGGGGATGGAACCGCTGGCTGCAAAGGATGGAATTTCAAACCTGTGAGATGCAGGCTGTCTTCCAAAGTGGCAGTCCGGCGTCCCCCGGGTGACGTAGACGGGCTAGTGACTCCCTTTAGATTCGGACCCGGGGCTCAGACGGGCACCCTCCCTGCCCCTCACTGGGCTGGGTTGTGCTGCGCTCTACCGAGTGGCTGCATTCCTCTCTGAGTCCATGTAGCCGTGACCCCTACGCGAGGCTCCTCCTGTCCAGTCCTGTGGTCCTCGAGGCCAGAGGGGCCACAGTGACCATCTGCCTCGCTGCTGAGCCATATGTCCTGGAAGAGGCCCACGCCTGCCTCCTGCTGGCCTCCTGTGGGCCGGCCAGGAACACGGGCCTGCAGCCCTGCTGGGCTGGACAGGAGTCCGTCCCCTTCCTGGTCAGACGTTCCCAGGGCCTGGGTCCATGCAGGACATTCCATCTGCATGGAGCGTCTGGAGGAGCAGAGGCGAGCAGTGGGGAGAGAAATCAGCTTGTACAGACCCTCCAGTGCGGCGTGTGTTCAGCCGTCAGGGTCCTGCTGCTGACCCCGGCCAGAGATATGTGTGGTGCGCCCCCGTGAGGGAGAATGGTGAAGCTGGGAGCCCATGCGCTGACGTCCAGTGGAGACAGTGCGTCCCTCGGGCTCGCCCTCCCGGCCTGTGTTCAGTGGCCTGTGTTTTCAATTGCAGGCGCGTCTTGCCCTGATGGTAACAGTAGGGACGTCCGAGGTCGATTTGGGGGAGCAGAGAGGACCCAGAGGCGCCGTGCTGGTCCCCGCCATGCAGGTCCCCGCCGGCTGGTCCCTGCCTGCAGCAGGCGGCCTCTGGGGCTGCGCATCCCTGGGTCAGCCCCGCCCGAGGACGGCAGAAGCTGAGATTTGGGGTCTGAACCCAGCGCTCAAGTCCGTGGGTGCCCTCTAACTCATTGCGGGGTGAGCTCCAGCCAGTCTGTCTGTGGGTCAGTTTTCTCAGCCAGAAAATGGGGGAGAATTCACAGGTAATCCGCAGAGTGGTGAGGATCATGTGAAATGAACCCTGGGAACAGGACTGTGTGGATTACAGCCCGCTGCGTCCACACCGGGTCTTGTCATGACTGGTTTTTTATGCTTCGTCTCTCTCCTTACTCAAGGTGCGTTTCACCAGCTCTTCCGTCTGTAAGAGAAGGAGTCCCAAGTAGAACCGGTTCCCTGAGAAGAGGGGGGTCGGACGCTCATTTCCTCCAGTCCCAGGGTTAGCGGGACCCCCGCCTTTCTGGGTGGGTCCTCAGTCTTCAGCACGTGGTGCCACCAGATCACTTGGAGGGAGAAATGTTTTGTATGAGACAGAGACGGAATCGCTGAAACATTCCGCAAAGGCTCAAGTGCTTATCGGGCACGGAATTCGCTGCGAGTGTGTTTTACGGGGACGTGGGCTGGGTTTTGATCAGGTGTGGAATCAGGTTTTGTGGAGTCAAAATCTGATCAGGCTTTAATCGGGAGACGCACAGAGATGACCGCCAGGAGACAGAGTTTATTGTACTCAAAGATCCCCAGAACCAGGAGCAGGACCACTTGGGGCTGCTGCTGGACCACTCCCGGGGCCACTCAGGGAGGCACGGGCTGGGCCGCAGGCAGAGGGAGGCGGTGGGGAGTGCATGGGAGGCTTTGCTGCAGTTTCTTCGAGAAGGAATGGTGGGGTGGGATGAGCCCAGTGAGGATGGGCTGGTTTGGGTACCGTCAATGGGCTGAGGGGTCTGGGGGCCTGGGTGACGGGACAGTGAGTGGCCTGGGGAGGTGGGCTCTGGACTGGTTGGTTTGCGTGTGACAGGCCAGCTCATGAGTCGGTTCTTTCCTGTGTCGGGAGATTCACTAACCTTGGGAACAGCAGTCCTTCCAGGGTCAGCTTCAACCAGATGGTAAAGCGTCAAAATACAGAGGATTTAACAGAAACAGAGCACAGCAGCATCAGGGTAAACAAAGCAAAACATAGGCTGGACCAAGGCCTGCGGTGAGGTTGTCTTAGAACATATGAGGACGAGAATGTTAATTGCAAACACAGCCCTGCCGCTCTGTCCATGTGGTGGGAATGGAAACGCCTCCTCAGATGAACTGGCCACAGTGATGGGTGGCCGTCGTGGAAACAGAGGCTGCAGTCCATTTCAGCAGGCGTAAAGCTGGCTCCTGCCCCTGGCCAGGCCGTCACAAGGAGCTGGAGGAGCATGCAGACCAGTGAAAGGAGATCCTGGGTCTGAGGACAGCCTGGCTCACAGGCACGTGCGTGCCCAGCCTACTGCCGAGGTCCCAGGCGGACTGTGCCGTTGGCTCCCAGCGCAGCCCCCCAGCAGAGCCGTGTCCCCCCAGCTCGCGGAGTCCTCGGTCCATGGGGAAGGGGCGGTGCTGGGCGGGGGGGGCCTAATCAGCACACCTGAGACAGAGACCTGAGGTGTGTGGGGTGCATGGGGAAACTCGCGGCTGTGTGGCGGGGACTGCACGTGGGTCTCAGGGCTCCCTCCCGGCCTGAGAACTGGCAGGGTGGGCGCAGGCCGCCATGCTTCACTGCGGGGCTGGCCTGTGCGTAGGCCCACCAGCAGGCCAGCGCAGAAAGCCAGAGACAGGCCAGGCTTGTGCAGAAAAGGAGGCTCCCGTGAGTGACGTCACCCCTCAGCGCAGGGGTGCAGGGCGCCTCGTGAGCTGCTGAGACAGTCAAGCCACGCCTGCCGTTCGGAACTTGGTCCAGGCGGTTGGACTGCACTGGGAATGTACGATGTGCCCCAAGTCAGCTCACTCTACGGTGGTCACTGGTCGGTGGTGTGAGCCACACCTCAGTTTTAAGAAGGAAAGAACCCCCAGGCAAGGGAGCCGTGTCTCACACCACGAACCCTGACAAGCTGCGGCTGGATCAGGACGCGCACGTGGAGAGTGAAGCCGCGCCCGGGGACACTGACGGTCAGTTGCCCTGCTCTGTGAATGTGCCTGCCGGCCCCGAGCGACACACTCACAGAGGGCCGCCGCGAATTTTATGCTGTGCGTGTGTTACCCCCACCAAGAAATGCAACCAGAAAAGAACTCAGAAAAAGATGCTGAGTTCCTTGACACCCCTGCAGTAGAGACAGCCTTTATAACTGAGAATCAAAATTCAGAGGCCATAAAAAGAAAAGATCGACAATTTTCTCAAAAATCTTCCATAGCTAAACACGACATCAAGTTGAAGGACAGATGACCAGCTCATGTACACAGAGCTCTTAAATATCAAAAAATGCAAAACCTTGATAGAAAAAAAACAAACAGCAAAGACAGGAATTCTCAGTTTACCAGGAAAGAAATACAAGTCACTCTTAAAACATGAGAAGACGTTTGACTGGCACGTTTGTCCTGTCTTTTGGGCGCGAATCCACAGAGTGACGTGCTTTGTTGGGAGGCCGGTAGAGTCAACCCAGCACGCCCCCCGTGGACGACGTCAACCCACCGAAACGGCATCTGCGGACACCTTTCGGCCAAGCAGACCTGCTCTGGCCGTGTACCCCGGAGGCGCGCGTTCACGGAGCTGGAAGAGTCGTCCCCAGTGATGAGGTGCAGGCAGTGGTGCGGTGAACAGGGATGGAATGTCACACACACAGTTTTGGCGAGAGGTGGCTGGGATGGCCGTGGCTCACCCACACGAGGGCCCTGTGACGGGAAGAGCGTGGTCTGTGCGCATCTGAGGTAATCTCCAGACCGTGTTAAAATGGAAAAAAACTGGCGTAGAATAGGGTGGATCTGTGCATGCTACCTTTTATGTAAAAGGAAAAAAAGAGGGGAAATATGGGTAGATTGATATTTTCTTATTTTTGCAAAAAGAAATGCTTTTGAGAGAAGACAAAGAAAATAATAAAATGTGTAGCCGTGGGGAACAAGAGGAAACAGGAGTAGAAATGAGACATCGCTGAGTGGATCTTTTTTTATTTTTCTAACTGTTGTACCCGGCAAATGTTTGCATAATCAGAGAAGAGAATTAAACTGGAAGATGAAATAGAAAAATTTATAGTTGTCAACAACAAGTTTATTTTGAAATTAATCTAATCGGGTATCGATTAGTAACACAGGCACACAGAGAAAATAATTGTGCTTACAGTTCTCTGGACTTTAATCGTAATACTCTGTCCATATCGATATTGAACTACATTCTCGGGTCTGGGGAGTGGGCTAGGGATTATTGTTTAGCGGGTACGTTGGGCGGCTTGGATAGCAAAGTACCACAGACTGAGTGATGTTAAGGGTAGGAATTTAGGTCCTGAACATTCTGGAGGCTGGAAATCCAAGATGAAGCTGTCGACCGGGCTGGTTCCTCCCAGGGCCTCTGCCGGGTGTGCAGACGGCTGTCTCCTCCCCGCGTCCCCACTCGTGGTGGGACAGTCCAGCCTGTCCCCCCGCACGTCCATGTCTTACTCTCTTCTTATGAGGACACCAAGCCGAGGGCGTTCTGTCAGTCACTCAGCCGTGCCCAACTCTGCGACCCCACGGACCACAGCCCACCAGGCTCCTCGGTCCATGGGATTTTCCAGGCAAGGATACTGGAGTGGGCTGCCGTGGGTGGGGGGAAACTTAATCACCTCTTGAAAGACCGTGTCTGCAAACCCAGCCGCCTCGTGCGTGGTGGGTGTGGGGTGTCAGCACGTGAGCCGGGGGCGGGGGTCCAGCCCACAGCAGGCCCACACGGCCTCAGTCTGGGGGTGATGGAGAGGTTCTGCGGGGACGCGGCGACGGTCGCACGGCAGTGGGAGCGTGTGTGGAACTCTGTGACGATGAGGGGGATGATGGCACGCTTTACCTCTGTTAGAAGTGAAAACGACCTTAAGAGGCTCGGCCTGCCGCTGAGAAGGTGACAGGAGGGGTCTCCGGACTGCACGGTCAGAGGCGTCAGAGGCGGGTGGGCTGGGCAGCGGCGCGCGGGCACACGTGGCGGACGGCAGCAGAGAACAGGCTGTGGTCTGGCCTCACAGAGGGTTTCTGAGTCGGAATCTTGGCGGCCTGGCTTCCAGCCACTGCGAGCCCCGCTTTCCGTCCATGGGGTGGGGGGCTCAGTCACAGCCTCTCTGGGCAGAGGCGGCTGAGGGGCTTCAGGCAGGCGTGCTCAATGTGCATCCCTGTGCTGAGGAGTGCCTTCTCTTCTGCACTTTGCAAACACTCACATCACACGGTTTCCATGGCGACCGGCATCCCTCAGAGAGGGGAGCGTGGAGGGGCCCTCAGAAAGGACTTGGGGAAAGGACCAGCTCGGATCCAGGAGGAAGGAAACACCCAGGAGGGAGGCAGCGCGGCCTAGTCTCGCTGCCGCCTCACGGAGACCGTTTCTGGCGCCCCTAGGCCAGTGCACGTCTGTCCCCTCCTCGTCCCCAAAGGTGGGAGGGAGGGGACGGGATGCGGCCTTCACCCCGTGACACGCTGGCGCTCGGACGCACGCCCTGAGGCTCGAGGAGCTGGGGCGCCCGGGAGCCCGGGGGGACTCAGACTCCATGTGCCCATTCTGCTCCCACTGGGGGAAGTGTCCACCGGGAAGGCCTCCTGGTTGCGTGGACAGGCTCTGCAGCATTTACCTCCTGGCTCGTCATCTCCTGGCTGTGTGATCTTGGGCACGTTCCTTAACCTCTCTGTGCTTCCATTTCATAATCTGTAAGATGGGTTTGGGGTTGGTGGAGAATTTCCACACTTGAGAGCGCGCTTGGGAGGGTTGCGGGGGTCCTCCCTGGAGAATGGTGGTCGTTCCGTGAGGAGACCGCTGGGCTTGGTGGGGGCGCCAGCCTCTGCTGACCGGTTCTGTGCCTGTTTCCCTTCCAGTTGGCCACGGGCAGAGCGAGGGCGAGAGGATGGTGGTGTCCGACTTCCACGTCTTCATCCGGGATGTGCTCCAGCACGTGGACGCCGTGCAGAAGGACCACCCGGGGCTGCCCGTCTTCCTCCTGGGCCACTCCATGGTGCGTAGGCCGCGGAGGGGCCCCAGGTCCAGCGCCCCCAGTGTCCGCCCGGCTGGGGATGGAGGGGTCGCCCTCTGCCCGGCCGGCGTGGCCCCTCTGCACACGCTGCATGTGGGGCTCCCGGGGGGTGTTTGCTCAGGAAACAGGGTGGGGTCGGCATCTTGAGGCGGCCCCAGAGGAGGGCTTCTCCACCCACTCCTCCCCTTCAGGGCCCAAGGGTCACTCTGCTCCCGCTTTTTGGGGTGGGGCCCCTCGGTTCATGCTTCCTGCCGGTTTCAGAGTCACGCGGTTCCCACTAGGACAGGGGTCCCTAGGAAGCAGTCCTTAAAGGCCATTCCTAATCCCTTTGCCTTTTAAATACACAGACTCCTCTCAGAATCTTTAAATCATCTGTGGTCTTTAAATCGAGCTGTGATGTTTAAATCGAGTCTCCTCAAACTGGCAGCACGCAGGCCAGGCCTGCCTGCAGGGGCCCAGCCACGCGGGCCGGCAGAGGACTCTGAGCTGCTGTTCTGCACCCTGGGGGACCTTCCCTCCCCGCCTCCCCACCCGGCCCTGTCCCTGCCAGTCTCTTCCCGGCCTGGCGCTTGTAAGCATCTGGATTTCAGCCCCTGGTTCAGATCCGCTCCAGTCAATAGCCAAGGTGGCTGGCCACCCGCCTTCAGCACCTCCTGTGTCCACTGAGTGTTTTTCTTGGAACCTGGATTCCTGGGCCCTTTAACTAAACCAGGAAAAAAAAAGTATAGCAATCTCTTATTATCCTCTGATTTTTTTTTTTTAAATTTCATATCAAGCCTGATGGTCTGGATAAGTTGGGGGTCTGCCAGCTTTTGGCTTGAAATGAAATAGGAATGTGTCTCTGTGGCACTTAGAGCCCTCAAGTGGGGACCTTATTTACATCCCCTGAAACGTTTGCGCTTGGAAAGCTCTGGGGAAACGTGTAATAGGGTAGTCGTGGGCCTGCTCACCCGCGCTTGAGGGCGCCTGTTCCAAGGCAGCAGCTCTGGGCCTGGGGGACCCACACCGGCCCCCCGCCCAGCACGTGCCCCCTCTTCCCGCAGGGCGGCGCGATCTGCATCCTCACGGCCGCGGAGAGGCCGGGCCACTTCTCGGGCATGGTTCTCATTTCCCCGCTGGTCGTCGCCAATCCAGACTCGGCGACACTTTTCAAGGTAAGCAGACCTCCTGTTCTGTGAGCCCCGGCAAGCCTCCCTGGCCCTGGGCCCGCGCTCACAGCTCGCGTCTGGGGCGAAGGGGCTTCTCCTGCTGTCGTGATGAGGTTTGGATGCAGCGAGCATTGTTGTGGCCGGAATTTGGTCATTTCTCAAGTCAGGTGTGGTTTCTTCCCCCAAACAAACAAATCGGCTTCCCGTCTGGGTGTTTCTCGGTGGACGTTCAGAGGAGGAAAGGCCTCGCAGCTGCCCACGGCTGCGCACGGCTCTGACCCACGTGGCTCTTCGGGGGTGTTTTTCTGGCCGTGACGGTCCTCATGGAGCTCCCAGAGGGTTGTGGGCTGGGCTGGGCTTTCCCCCCTGAGGAAGCGGTGGAGACCACAGCGTGGGAGCAGCCAGATCGTGGATGTAGGATGCTGACCCAATCTGGGCCCAGGTTTCAGAGACTTGAGACCCGGGGAGGGTGAGAGACGCGGGGCCTGCGCTCTGGTCAGTCTCTCCCTGACACAGGCCGGGCGGGCAGCTGCTACCCCCCCAGCCAGTGCTCAGGACTCTCAGAGGAGCAGGAGGGGGCAGTGAGGTGGGGGCCACCCTGCAGAACACAGCGCACCACCCCCTGCCTCACGGTCAGTGACGGGGCAGAGGGGCACTGCCCAGATGTCCTGGGGGGCTCCTGAGGACCCAGTGCCATAGCCGTGACCCCAACCCTGGGCGTGGGCGTCCAGCAGAGACAGGGTGTCAACAACTTGAAGCGGGGCTGGACCGAGCCAAGGAGAAACCAGGGCCTCTCTGAGCGCTGACGCAGAGAACACCCCTCTACTCAATTCTCCGAACGGGCCTGCCAGCCAGCTCCTCTGAGTTTTATCCTGTCTGGAAATCGACTCCAGTGGATTTCAGTGCCTGGCGGAGGCGGGACTGCCTAGAAGGATGGGTTCATTCACAGACTCCCAGGCGAGGCTCCGGGGGGCTTGGTCTCCTGGCCCCCTCCCCTCCTGGTCGTGATCACGTAGCCTGCGGCCGGACCACCTGAGGGTCCTGGTCAGAGAAGAGAGTGAGCTGGACTGGGGTCCCTGGTGGAGCCCCCACGGCGCTCCGCGGGCTCCGTTTGTGATGTGTTTGCACAGCGTGTGCTGGGCTCACGTGTGAATCGTGCCCTCAGCTCCCGCCCTCAACTCACCCCAGGGACGGGGAGGTCGCTGGCTGCGGTTACGCTCGGGACCCCGGGGCTTCGAAAGGACCCTTGGCTCCCCAGGTCCACCCCCCGCCCCCCAGGGCTCTCCACTCCCCCACAAGGGCATCTCCCCAGAGGGGACGTGCCCCCCGCCCCAAAAGAGCCTAGGACCCTGGGGGGTTTCAGTTGAAGGGCACAAGGGCAGGGGATGGGGGGCAGCCAGGCCCCGATGGGGAGCCCACTCGGTGCCCCCTCCAGTCTTGGGCAGTCTGGGGGCTCCTGGGCAAGGCCTCTGTTGGGACCTCTCTCAGCAGGTGCTAATAGATGTCCTTGTAGGCAAGGGAATGTGGGTCTTGGTTGTTAACCAGGATTCACGAGAGTCCTCACGGCCCCCAGCCGTGGACGGCATCCCCTCCCCTCTGTGAAGCCCGTTGCTGCCCCGGGGTGGGGGGGGTCAGGCAGTCCTGATCCACGAGGCCCAGGGGCACCCCCTCCCCTCCGTGAAGCCTGTCAGTGCCCCGGGGAGGGAAGATTGGGCAGTCCTGACCCACAGAGTCTGCGTCGTGTCTGCCGTGCGGGAGCCCGGGGTCACTCTCTGGCCTCACCTCACGTGAGCAGCTTTGGAAGGAAATCTCAGGCTCGTGGGGCTCTAGGCGATGCCAGTGGACACAGGAGCGGTCCTGCAGCGGCTGGGGGCGAGGCAGAGGGCGCAAGCCCAGCTCCCCCTGTTGGCCGCGGCCGGGCGGCGGGCGTGTGTCTCCGAGGGTCGCTCATCAGGCGGGAGCGTGTCGTCTGTCCTTCCTGTGCTGTGCTTCCGGCAGCCTGCCGCTGTGCGTGCGGCTCGCTGTGGGTCAGGTGAGGCCTCCCCGCCTGGCCTTTGGGTTTCCAGTGGTTCGGTCTTCAGGACCCCAGACAGGTTCCTCGAGACTTCCCTTCTGGCCGAGGTAGACCGTGAGGTAGGGGGCTTCCCTGGGCCCCGAGGCTGTAGGGTGCGGCACGCAGAGCTGGGCTCTGGTCTGTGACTCCCATCCCAGAGTGCGGCTCCTGGACAGGTTCACAGCTGCCGGTCCCCCACGGGTTTCCGCGGTGGCTCAAACGGTAAAGAACCCGCCTGCAATGCAGGAGATGCGGCTTCAATCTCTGGGTCGGGAAGTTCCCCTGGAGAAGGCACAGCTGCCTGCTCCGGTATTCTTGCCTGGGGAATCCCCTGGACAGAGGAGCCTGGTGGGCCACAGTCCATGGGGTCGCAGAGTCAGACGCAGTGTAGCGACTGACTTTTTGCTGTTTCGTTGTTCCGATGGAGACATTTCACAAAGTAGCACGAAGCATCGGGGCCTCGGGGCGCAGACGGGCACGTGGAGGGTGGCAGCCCCCTGCTCCCCATGTGAGAGTGCCAGCCCCCGCCCCCAGCCCCAGCACAGCTGGTTCTCGCCCCACTTCCAGCCGGCTAGGGTATGTGCAGCCTGGGGACGAGATGGGGAGAACCCTGTCTGCACTCAGATCCTGGTGGAAGCAGGAGTTTATAGACACAGCAAGCCTGGACCCCAGGACAAGTGTCAGGGTCAGTGGGACACTTCCTGGAGATGCCGCAGAGCAGCCGCCCAGGGGACACGGGGACCCCCCACGCCCTAATTGGTGGTGTACCCCGACCTCCCCGGGACGGCACACAGGCAGGGCTGCAGGGTGACCCGTCCTTTGTCCAGGAAAACCTGGCCTCGCCCTGGACGTTCTCCCCGAGTGAGGGCTGGAGTGATCCTCCAGGTGACCCTGTCTGCCTTTGGCTGGAGACTGCCCCTGGGGTCCCGGGTGGAGATGTGGGAGTGGCCCCGTGCTCCCAGACGCCCCTCCGGAGGCGCCAGGGGCCGTGCGTGTGTGCCAGACACGCCCGGGTGACTTCCCCTCCGTCATTGCCCTGTGTGTGGTTCACGGACAGGAAATGAGGCTACGGTCTCGCTCAAGGTCAGCGCGCACCCTGGCTCGGCCAGTGGGCGTGGCGGGATGGCCTTTCCCCCCGAATCCACCAGGGATCAGCTTCCCATCTGGGTGTTGCTCTTCTGCTTTTAGTCCCCGGAGTCCGGAAGGCCCTGGAGCTGGGGGGCTGGAGGGGACACAGGAGGGGTCCCGGGAAGGGCCGGTCATCAAGCTCAGATACAGTTAGACCAGGAGTCAGGGCGTGGCTGGGTCGTGACCTGGCCCCCAAAAGCGGCCGCCGCGTGCACTGGGGGCCTTGGTCCCACGCTGAGGCACGCAGGCTTCCTGTTGTTCGCCTGGGGGTGTGCTCACCCAGGTGGCCAAAGTATTGGAGCTTCAGCTTCAGCATCAGTCCTTCCAATGAATATTCAGGGTTGATTTCCTTTAGGTTTGATCTCCTTGCAGTCCAAGGGACTCCCAAGAGTCATCTCCAACACCACGGTTCAAAAGCATCAATTCTTCAGCGCTCAGCTTTCTTTATAGTCCAACTCTCACATCCATACATGACTACTGGAAAAACATAGCCTTGACTAGACAGACCTTTTTGGCAAAGTGATGTCTCTGGTTTCTAATATGCTGTCCAGGTTGGTCATAATTTTCCTTCCAAACAGAAACTGAGGACCACAGACTCTCTCGGTTCCGCTGGAGGTCAGATGCAAGCCTGTCCCGCTCCGAGTCTCCGCGGCTTCCTCCTCCGGGGCTGGGGTCTCAGCTCCCAGGCCGTCCTCGGCAAGCGAGTGCTGAGGTGCCCTGGGGGGCTCTGCGGCTGTGTGGACCTGCCTTAGCCCGCTGGCCTCACGATGAGGGTGGAGGTCTCCTCCCAGGGCCATGGCCAGGTCACTCCTTCCTGAGCAGGATCTGGGGCTCTCTCCACGCACCCGCAGGATCCTCCAAAAAATTTGGAAGAAGTGTTCCAGTTGACAGTAAGAATCGTTGTATCGTGGATGCCAACTTCTCTGTGGGTGAGCCACTGCCCCACCCCTCCTCCCGGTGGCCGTGGGCTCTCTCGGTGGACGGTGCCGGGGCAGAGGAGGCGGCAAGCAGCAGGGACCTGGACAAATCGATCCTCCCCGCCTGGGGTCTGCGGCGCTCTCCAGCCCCCCGCCTCCCTACTCGCCTTGGACCTCAGGGCCCCTCCTCAACCCCAGCTGCCTTGATCACCAGTCAGCCACTCTCTGCTTCTTCCTAATGAAAAGGCTAAAGAAACAAGCCCACACTTCAAGATCGTGTGCAGGGCGGCGGTTCCGAGCTTCTCCCCCACCCTGAGATGGCGTTTCCCCATCTCTGCTTTTGTGGGGAGCAGGCAGAGAGGCACCCAGGTGTTTTTTTTTCAGCTGTGACCTTACTGCCATCAGAGATTCGTCTCTGCCCAATTGAGTCTTGTTAGAAACTTGACTGGAGCACACTCTGCTGGTTTGGAAGAGCTCAGGGTCTGGGTGGCGCCCCCCCTCTCACCCTGGGCTCCTTGGAAAGGGCAGCATGTGGGTCAGGTGTGGCCCTGTTCCTGGTCCTGCCCGTGGGGGTTGGGGACACTGCCCCTCGTGGAGCCGTGCTGCTGACTGTCAGGAAGGGAGGGGCCCGATGGGGGGGCCCTGCCTGATGCAGCAGCCAGGTGCGAGGAACAGGGCTTGGGGGGAGACCTCGGGGCCCGTGGGGAGACCGGGAGCTCTGTGCAGCAGAGTCCTCGCCAGGACTCGGCGGGTGTGCCAGGAGAGAAAGTGAAGGGGCAGCTGAATTGAAAAGGCCGTGCTGGACCAGGCAGTCAGACATGCCGGGGCAGGGGAGGCGGCCTGTCCCATCACACGCGGCTCCTGGGGGTCCAGGTGTGACGGGGACATGCGCAGAGTCAGCCCACAGCCCCTGCGTCCCCGGGGAGTCGTGGCGGGTCGTCAGCAACAGCAGGAAGCTTCGGAGCCGCTCAGCAGACTCTGGGCCCCACCTTACATTTCCCCCATGACTCCCTCAGGCCATTATCATTGGAGGGGCTTGCCCCAAAAGCCCACCCCCCATGGGGCGGGGCCAGTGAGGGCGGGGTGCCGGGGTGTCCCCTCTCTGCGCCTGGAGCACTTGACCGTGTTTCCACCTCGTTCACACTCTGGCCTTTGGAGGCACAGATCTCAGCTCCTGGGGTCAGGCTCGCAGAGGAGCCCCCAATCCAGGAGCCCACAGACCATCCTGTCTGATGCTCAGAAGCAGCCAGTCCCTTCCCTCCTGGAATTTGAGCCCTCCCCGGCGTGTACTCGTCCCTGGGGCTGACCCACCCCCAGCCTGACCCCTGACCCTGCTGGATGGGTCCTATCCAGCCCATGACGCTTCAATGGGTGCGGGAGACTCAAGGCCTGATGTGGGTTGGATCCAGGTTGGATCGTGGGTGTTTGGGGCTGGGTGGGCAAACGCCCGGCACATGGAGGCTGCCAGTCCACACATGTGAGGATGGACCCGAGCGTGGGGTTGCGGTGAGGTCAGAGGTTGCCCCTGTGGGTCCCCGGCTGTTTGGGGCCCAGCTGTGTGCAAGGTCGTGAGGCTCCTGATGGCCAAAGAGGAGAGCTTTCGGGGGGCAGGAGTGCTGGGGGGACAGCAGGCGAGCGCAGGCCTCTCGGTCACTGGGAGCGAGGGCGGCCGCACCCCAGGCCTCTGTCCACCCCGTCCAGCCAGCCACGGGCAGTGGTGCTGAGCCTGTGTCCTCGTCTCTTAAATGATGGTCAGCCCTTCCCTCAGGGCATTCGTGTCAAGATCCCAAGACGGGAGCCCCCGGGACCATGCCGATACCCCGATATCCCACGGTCACTGGTGCCAAGGGGCAGACCCCCCGTTGGCCCTGTGACGGCCGCACAGACCCGGCGCTCACCACCCCCCACTTTCCAAGCGAGTTTAATCTTAGCATTTCACAGCTCGCCTTGGAAATAGCATCTGTCCTCCCTGGGTGTCTGCAGAAACGGAAATGGCCCGCCCCCCCGGCAGACGCGTGAGAGCCGGTTGACGCGTCTCCTCGATAAACACCAGCCAGCTCTGGGGCGGTTGGGGGTGGGGGCGGCCTGGACCTCAGTCCGGATCACGTTGGAGCAGCGTGTATTAAGCGCCTACTGTGAGGTGGCGCCTGGGCACACAGCGACCCCGTGGGCAGCTGAGAGACAGGCCAGCAGTGTGCAGCCCCTGTGCTCGCAGACGCCGGGAGCCAGGCCGGTGCCCCCGGCCTGGCGGCAGTTTCTGCCCCAAGACAGTCAGTGGTGCCTTCTGATCAGGGCGTGTCCTGCCTCAGCTCAGGTGCCTGGGTGCTTCTCCTCCCACAGAGAATTTGAGATCACTGCCCGGAGTGGTCCGGGGAGGCGGCTGCACACATCAGGAGCAGCAAGGAAGCAGATGGCCGCTGCCATCTCCACCCGGCCGCCCCCAACCAGCTCAAAAACCAGGCCCGGGAGGCCATCTGGGCGGGGCGAGCAGGGGTCCTTGGCTGCCCGGCCGGGATCACGCCTGGCCGATGCCCCATCTGGGTGTCCCTCTCCTTAGTGGCCTGTAGGCAGCTCGAGGGGTGGCCGGGCCGGGGTCCCATGGTGCTAACCGTAGCTTCCCTTCGTGTCCAGGTCTTTGCTGCAAAAGTTCTGAACCTCGTCCTGCCAAACATGTCCCTGGGCCGGATCGACTCCAGTGTGCTCTCGAGGAATAAGACGGAGGTGAGTCTTTCTGAGGAGCTGGGGACAACTGGGGGTGGTGGGGGGAGCCGGCCACGGCCCAGGCCTGGGGGGAGTCCGGGCGTTGGCCTCGCCACGGCTGCCTGCCGCCGTTCCCCCGAGGCTCTGCGTCAGGTGGTAGCACGTGGAGCCGTGTGAGGGCCGTCTGGCTTCAGGGTCTGGTGGGAGGGGTGGGCAGTGGTTCTCTGAGCTGTGCCCACGTGTGCAGAGCACCTGACCAGCTGGAGCTGTGTGTGTGCCAGCCAGGTCTCGTGAGCTTGTAAGGGACAGCAACCCAGTTCAGAATGACTTCAGTAGAAAGAGGGGTTTGTTGGTGAACGTAACGGAAGGCTTCAGGCACAGCTGGATCCAGGGACTCAGAGTCTTAGTCACCACCGTGTCTCTTTGCCCCTGGCTCGTGTGTCCCCTGGTTTGGCCTTATTCCCAACCAGACTTCCCCGAGTGGAGGCGGAGCTGCCCACCAGCAGCTTTACATGAGCGGCCAGTGGAGACGCAGCACAGCCCCTTCCAACAGCAGCTCTGAAACCGTGTACCTCAGACTGGGACTCGAACCCAGCAAAACCCTGCTGGGCACTTAAATCACATGAGTGGGACTCGAACCCAGCCAAAAGCCTGCTGGGCACTTCAATCACATGACTGGGACTCGAACCCAGCCAAAAGCCTGCTGGGCACTTCAATCACATGACTGGGACTCGAACCCAGCCAAAAGCCACAGAACCTGGTTTCAGGACCTTGTGAAGCTGAGGTTCTTGATGTCTCATCACAGAAAGAATTCAGGGGGAGACACAGTGATAGGTAAGAAGTGGATCTATCCAGATACAGAGAGAAGCAGCCTCCACAGGCAGAGTGTGGGCCATCGCAGAGGGCGAGTGCGGCCTCGAAATGTGGCCTGGTTAGATTTTATAGGCTGGGTCGTTTCATATGCTAATGAGCGGGAGGGCTGTTCCAGCTATTTTGGGGAAGGGGTGGAGATGTCAACCCCTCCTTGGTCTTTCACCAGGCTTCCCTGGTGCCTCAGAAGGTAAAGCGTCTGCCTCCAGTGCGGGAGACCCGGGTTCGATCCCCAGGTCGGGAAGATCCCCTGGAGGAGGAAATGGCACCCCACTCCAGTATTCTTGCCTGGAGAATCCCATGGATGGAGAAGCCTGGGAGGCTCCAGTCCACGGGGTCGCACGGAGTCGGACACGACTGAGCGACTTCACTCCGCTTTGGTCTTTTACCAGTGGAGCTGTCCTGGCGCCTCTGGGCGTCATTTCCCTCGTGGGTTGAGGATTGAGGTCTAGTCTTGTCTGCATCTTGCTCCCGTTTGATTCTCACCAGTTTGTGTTGTGGCCTTGGGCTGCGTCACTCTTTCAGAAGCTGTGCCCTATCCCAGAGCTGGTTCTTACCCCTGGACAGTGGGTTGTTTGTCCCGGAGAGGGGGCGGCATCACCCTGCCCAAGCTCGCGGCCTGAGAGCGGAGGGCAGCTCTGCTGTGGGCCGGGCGGGTGGCGTGCGGCCAGGCTGGAGGGTGCGCCGGGGTGCCGGTCAGGCCGGCGTCCATGTCCACGGGCCAGGCTGGCGCCTGTGGCCATGGGTCAGGCCGGCGCCCTTGTCCACGGGTCCCTGTGGAGGCCAGGGTGGTCTGTGACGGTGCTGGTCAGGGCACCATGCCCCCGCCCCTCTGGTGAAGGGCCAGCGCCTCGTCCCCAGCCTGTGAGGATGGGCCCTCGGGCTCCGGGCCAGGCGGCTGTCTTGTCCTCACCCACCCACGGCGGCCCGTGTCACAGGGGCAGACAGACGCTCCCCAGGTGCCAGAGCCTGCCCGAGGTCGCCTGCCTGAGAGCTCTGTCCCGGGGGCAGGACCCCACAGGCTCACGGCTGGTGAACAGGCGGCGCCCTGGACAACGGGAGCATAACGCCGAGTCATCTCCTGCCTGTTTCCCGTCTTTCGTCAGGACGCTGAGCTGGGGAGTTGTGGCTGCTGGTCAGCCCTGGCTTCCTTGGGGTCTGGCATCATGATGGAATGTGGCCTCCTGGCCCTCTGAGCCACTCAGCTGGATGGGAGTCATCCCAGATGTGCAGGCAGGGATGTTCAGGCCACGGTTCCAGCTCCCCGGCCTTGAGAGCCCGCTGTTGCTGAGTTTGGCTTGTGCAGGACTCCAGAGGGAGCCAGTCAAAGTCCACCCAGTCATCCACACCCCATTTGAATTAGAATTTAATTTTTAAAAGCAGTCCCTCCCAAACCCCCATCTTGGAGCTACATTTGACCCACCAGGGTTGAGAATATTTGAGTAAAGAAAGAAGACGTTCATTCCAAGAGGCAGACCTGTGTGGTGAGCAGCACAGCATTAGAGGGTCCCGACAGGAGCAGGGCCGACGTTAACCCATTTCACGGATGAGGACACTGAGGCTCGGGGGATAAACCTTGCCCAAGGTTTCAAGCCGGTTGGGGCAGAGCTGCGACACGGAGCCTCTGATTCCACAGTCTGTGCTTGGCGTGCCCTTCCAGCTGGGGTTTACGAGCCCGGAGCTCCTGACTTGTACTTCCTGGTCCACGCGGCGTGCGTGGCGTGCTGGGGTGCTGGGGACCACCGCTCCATGTGCAGGGTCACTGCGAGCCGAGGCCTGTGGGCAGGGCCTCCTCCGGCTGCCGCAGCCAAAGGCTGACTCTGTTTCAAATGTGCAGTTTCCTGTGAAACCACCGATTTCTGCAGCAGCCTCTTCACACTGTTTAGGGCTTCTCAAGGCAAGAACGCCAAGGGGGCTTGCCATTCCCTTCTCCAATGGACATTTGGTCAGAACTCTCCACCGTGACCCGTCCGTCTTGGGTGGCTCCGCACGACATGGCTCATAGTTTCACTGAGTTAGACAAGGCTGTGGTCCATGTGATCAAGTTGGTTAGTTTTCTGTGACTGTGGTTTTCATTCTCTCTGCCCTCTGGTGGAGACAGGTAAGAGGCTTGTGCAGGCTTCCCGATGGGAGGGACTGGCTGTGGGGGAATCTGGCTCTTGCTCTGATGGGTGGGCCCTTGCTCAGTAAATCTTTAATCCAGCCGTCTGCTGACCGGTGGGGCTGCACTCCCAGTCCTGGAGTCCACAGGCCCTGATCTCCTCCAGGAGGACTTCTGTGAACACACCACTCCTCCAGAACTGCTGCTGCCAGTGACCCTGACCCCGACCCCGTGGCAGGCCACTGCCAACCCACGCCTCTGCCAGAGACCCCCCACAGGCAAGTCTGGCTCCGTCTCTTCTGGGAATCACTGCTCCTTCTTCCTGGGTTCTATTACGCACAGAGAGTTCCAGAAAAACATCCACTTTTGCTTCATTGACTATCCTAAAGCCTTGGACTGTGTCAATCACAGTTAACTGTGGATAATTCTTCAAGAGATGGGAATACCAGACCACCTTACCCGCCTCTCTAGAAACATGTGTGCAGGTCAAGAAGCAACAGTTAGAACTGGACATGGAAGAACAAACTGGTTCAAAATTGAGAAAGGAGTGCATCAAGGCTGGATAGTATCACCCTGATTATTTAACTTCTGTGCAGAGTACATCATGTGAAATGCCGGGCTGGATGAAGCACAAGCTGGAATTACTGGGAGAAATACCAATAACCTCAGATATGCAGATGACACCACCCTTTTGGCAGAAAGTGAAGAAGAACTAAAGAGCCTCTTGATGAAAGTGAAAGAGGAATGAAAAAACTGGCTTAAAACTAAACATTCAAAAAATGAAGATCATGGCATCCGGTTCCATCACTTCATGGCAAATAGATGGGGAAACAATGGAAACAGTGAGAGATTTTATTTTTGGGCTGCAAAATCACTCCAAAATCATCACAAGCCATGAAATTAAAAGACGCTTGCTCCTTGGAAGAAAAGCTATGACCAACCTAGACAGCATATTAAAAAGCAGAGACATTGCTTTACCAACTAAAGTGTGTATAGTGAAAGGTATGGTTTTTCCAGTAGCCATGTATGAATGTCAGAGTTGGACTATAAAGAAAGTTGAATGCCAAAGAATTGATGCTTTTGAACTGTGGTGCTGGAGAAGACTTTTGAGAGTCCCTTGGACTGCAAGGAGATCAAACCTAAAGGAAATCAACCCTGAATATTCACTGGAAGGACTGATGCTGAAGCTGAAGCTCCAATACTTTGGCCACCTGATGCAGAGCCAACTCATTGGAAAAGACCCTGATGCTGGCAAAGATCGAAGGTGGGAGGAGAAGGGGATGACGGAGGATGAGGTGGTTGGATGGCATCACTGACTCTATGGACATGAGTTTGAGCAAACTCTGGGAGTTGGTGATGGACAGGGAGGCCTGGCGTGCTGCAGTCCATGGGGCTGCAAAGAGTTGGACACGCCTGAGCGATGGAACAGCAGCAACCGCAGCAGCTGTGCCGGGCGGCATGGGCCGGGCGGCATGGGCCGGGCGGCAGGGCGGGGGGGCCACGGCCCTTTGAGAGCTTAGAGTGGAAACATCCAGTTGTCTCACCACCTGTAAGTAGCCGGGCCAAAGAGGAGGAGAAAAAGATCACGAGATGACTCCAAACACTCTTAGTTTGAAAGGAGCAGATTTCAGAGATTCTGTCTCCTTTGTGAAATCATGAACATGTCCCCGAAGGCCTTACACCAAACGGAAGCGTCTGGGTGAATGCCTCACGGGCGGGCTTCCCTTCGCGGCCCATCGCCACGTCCCCGTCCACCGTCACACAGCGTCATGTGTCCACGGGGGGCTCTCCAGACACTGCTCAGTCTCCCTGCCGGGCAGACTCGGAGCCTGGGCTCCTGTTGGATTAAGTAGGGAGCAGAGAGGATTAGCTCCTGCCAGCAGGCGCTGGGAGCTGCCCTTTCCACATTCTGCCGAGCTTTAAAAATAGCAGCGCCGAGGGGCGGGCGAGGGGAAACGGGCGGGGCAGACTCCTCGAGGACCGGAGTCGGCTCCTGAGGCTCGCCCTCCGTGGGACGTCTCCCCTGCAGCCCTGAGGCCCGAGGCCCGGCACCGACGGCCCGTCGGGCTTGTAGGAGCAGGACTCAGGGAGTGGCTGCAGGCTGGCGCGGTCGCGGGTTCCTTGGCAGGCTCCCATCTCTGGGGTTCGCTGTGGCAGCCACGACAGGCAGCGTGACGCCCCCACTTGACAGCCTGGGACCCGCAGACGCACACAGGCCATGGCGCGGGAGGAAAGGCAGGGACCCCCAGTGTGGTCTCAGCACCGCCCGCTGGCTGCGTCTTGCCCTGCTTCTTGCCACAGCTCCAGAACGTCCATCTCACGAAACATCGGCCCAGAGAGGCCAAGTCCCTTCCCCAGGGACTCGCAGCCGTTCCGTAAGGATTTGAACCTACGTCGGGCTTTGTGGTGGAGAATCCAGCTGCCAGTACAGCAGACGCAGGTTCAATCCCTGGGTCAGGAAGGTCCCCGGTGGAGGAGAGGCAACCCAACCCCGCTAACCTTGCCTGGGAAACCCCACGGACAGAGGAGCCTGGAGGGCTACAGTCCTGGGGTCGCAAAGTCGGACAGGACTGGAACGACTAAACCACTCTCACCCCCAAGCTCCTGGCACTACCGTCCTGGAGACAGAGCAGCCGCCCCTCGGCCTCTTCTGCGTCTCCTCGGATTTCCAGCCCCACCGACATTCTGAACGTTTCACCCTCGACCACGGCTTCCTCAGAACGCCGTGAGGCCCTCCCACTCGGAAAAGCCATGCATGTTCCACATAGTTGTCCGGCCAAGGCCGCCAGCATGGGATGCAAGGAGGAGGGGCCGTGGGGCACTCCCGGCACCCACAAACCTCCGACTGCTCACGGCAGGGGCCCCCAGCCCCCCTCCAGCTCTTCCGCCGGGAGCACCCCCAGTCCTGTGCCGAGGCAGTCTCCCTTCCAGAACCCAGTCTGTGTTCTCTGTTGCTGCACCAGGACGCCCTCCAAGTGCCTCCTGGCTGGTTGGCACGCACGCTGGCCGGCCGTATGGTGAGTTCCGGGCACCCGGGGGGCTGAGGAGGGTCTGGCCCTGCTCCCACTCACATCTGCGGGGGACTCCGCTCCAGGCCCCCTCCCCACCTAATGTTTCCAGTGTGCCTGCGTTGAGGGTTGGGTCCCCGGTGCTATGGCCTTCGTGGCTTCTGCCCCCGCGGCCTGGGGGGCTTGGCCACCCTGAGGCGTTGGACTCATCACAACCAGGGCTGCAGACAGGCCTGGCCTCCCCTGCCACCCCTGCGGACCCAGCTGTCACTTCCCTGCGGGTCGGTCCTGCTTTGCGACTCATCCCCATGCACGGCTTATCCCCACAGAAGACTTGTCTGTTTTCAGCAGCTGGGGATCTACCAGTGCCTTACAAATAAGCCTCAAGCCGCAGGAGCCTCTCTTAGCATGGACCTCTGCGCAGGGGCGACCACGGGGGCCTGGCTCAGTCGGTGCCCCGCGTAGAGGTCTGCTCAGCCCCTCCCCGTCCCCGTGTTCCCTGCTCCCTGCCCCCCGCGACTCTGGCGGAAACATCCCTGAGCCCCAGAGAGGCTGGTCCTTGAGGTCAACGGCTGCAGAACAGCCAGGGCCTCTGCGCTTCCCTCACAGCTCAGCTGGTAAAGATTCCACCTGCAACACAGGAGACCCTGGTTCCATTCCTGGGTCAGGAAGATCCCCTGGAGAAAGGAAAGGCTACCCACTCCAGTATTCTTGGGCTTCCCTGGTGGCTCAGCTGGTAAAGAATCTGCCTGCAATGCGGGAGACCCCGGTTCCATTCCTGGGTTGGGAAGATCCGCTGGAGGAGGGAAAGGCTAGTCACTCCGGTATTCTGACCTGGAGAATTCCATGGACTGACCGTATGGTCCATGGGGTTGCAGAGAGTGGGACATAACTGAGTGACCTTCAGTTTGTGAGAAGTCAGGCAGGGTTCGTGTGCCTCTGCCCACGTTCCCTCCTGCAGGACCACAGGGTTACGGCGGCCAGGACACCTGCGTGCGCGGGTCGGGCTGACCCCTCAGAGACCCCGTGTTGCTGCTTTGTAACTCACCCTGGAGGCCTGGCCACTCTGATGGTCACTGGAAGAGGGTCACGGAGACGTGGTCCCCCAGGAAGGCCTCTCTGGGGTTTTGGGTGGGTGCTGGCTGCTCAGGTGCTGCAGGCCTGGCCTTGGCGGGGGAGGTCCGCATCCGCCTCCGGCCTGGGGTGCAGGACACTGAAACTCTGGTGAGTTTAGGTCTTGAGACCTCAGAAAGCAGAGGCCGCTGGGATTGCGCGGGCTGCTTACCTGAGGGGGGCTTGGTCCCCTGAGCCTGTTGCCCTGTGCGGGGGTGTGGGGTCTGCCCTGCCCTCATGGCCGCCCCTTCAGCCCGCCCTGCCTGCCCTCCCCCCAACACCCAGGTCTTGACCCGTCAGCGTGTACACAGGGCCGGTCAGCATGTACACAGGGCCTCTGTGCCCCAGGCATGGGAAAAGGGCCCGGGACAGGAAGCCCCTTGGGCTGTCTGAGCAGTTAACCCAGAGCCATGTCCCCGAGGGGCTTGGTGGCCAGTCAGTGGGCAGGCGCCAAGCCACTCAGGCAGGATGCGGTCTGGTGGACACCTGCCCCGTCTCTGCTCCAGTGAGCAGGCCCCTCACTGTCCCCTCGGGGGTGAGCGGAGTGACAGCAGAGACAAGGGCAGGGCCGGGAGCCCCCCAGGGCTGGCTCAGATCCCGAGCTGCAGGCAGAGCCAGTGTCGGAGGGGGTCCTGGAAGGCGGATGGCTCAGGAGGGCGGACTTGGCTGCCCGGCGTGTCCAGCAGAGGGGCGGCCATGGCCTTGGGTACACGGGGCAGTGGACCAGCCTCTCGGGACGGCAGGTGGCCACTGCATGAAGCCCAAGGCCTCCCCAGGCCCCGTCCCTGCACTGACCGCCCCCCAGCGACTCAGGGGGTTCACCCCGGTGACCCTCTGTCAGGGGAGAGACCCAGACACAGACCCGCGCCAACCGTGGTACCGTCGCCACGTGAAACCATGGACGCCAGCCTACGACATGCTTATGGGAAGGGGCGCAGACGGAGGCTGAGCCCGTCTGGGGGCCCCGGGCGTGGACGGGAGGGTGCAGGGCCGGCCGGCAGGAAGCCGAGGCGCCTGGGGCCGTGCGGGGGGCGGCTCCCCAGGGTCTGACGGACATCCCTCTCCCTGCAGGTGGACATCTACAACACGGACCCCCTGGTCTGCCGGGCGGGGCTCAAAGTCTGCTTCGGCATCCAGCTGCTCAACGCGGTGTCGCGGGTGGAGCGGGCGCTGCCCAAGCTGACGCTGCCTTTCCTGCTGCTGCAGGGCTCCGCCGACCGCCTCTGCGATAGCAGGGGCGCCTACCTGCTCATGGAGTCGGCCAAGAGCCAGGACAAGACGCTCAAGGTGAGCGGCTGCCACCGCCCCGCATCAGGAAGGGCGGGGCCTGCCCGTGGGAGGCGTGTCCCGGGCGCTGGTGAGGCATCAGCTGGTCGTTCACTCCCTGGGGATCACCTGCGTGTTGGGCACAACAGGATGGCAAAGTGTCATTTCCGGTGGGGAAGCCCCCTGAGTGTCTTCCCTCTAGACCAGTAAGCCGGCCGGCTGCAGGGACGGGGAGAGAGCGGACCCATGGGCCGTGTCCGCACCGAGTGGCGGCCGAGCCTGAAGGTGACTCTGGGTGGTCGGTGGGGCAGACAAGCCTCAGGACACGTGCGTGCGTGACTCCCACCCCTAGCGGCCTCCCCATGGGCACAGCCACGTGGGTGCCCAGTCTGGGGCTGCCTGCTTGTTCACGGGCACACAGGTGGTCCCTGAGGTGCCACGCCTGCTGCGGGAGCTGGGGTTGCAGCTCCGCTCTGCCCCAAGTCCTCTGCCCACCCGCCTCCTCCCCAGCTCTGCTCTGAGGGTCAGCCTTGGCCAGCTGGCGGGCAGAGGGAGACTCAGATGAGCCTGGGACGGGGGCAGGCTGGAAGGAGATGGTACCTGGGGGATGCGGCCCTGGGGACCGCGAGTCCCGTTCTGACGCTCCTGAAACTGGGACAGAGAACTGAAAGCGGGGGCCCAGAGGTCGGTGCTCATGGCAGCCCCGAGACGGAGGCGGGCCCGACGAGCCCAGTGGGGTCCATCCCACTCGGCGGAACGTTACTCAGCCTTGGAAAGCGGGGGCGGGGGCGTTCTGATAGCTTCCTGCTGCCATGAGCGTGGACGCACCTTGAGGAGGGCTACGCTCAGTGAAACGAGCCGCTTACAAGAGCGCAAGGCGTGTGCGATTACACCCCCAGAAAACGAACAAAGCTGACAAAAGTCATCGCAGTAGACGGCAGAGGAGATCCGCTGTGGCCCCGTGGTTGGGACTCGGTGCTTTCGTCTGCCAGGGCCCTGGTCGCAGAACTGAGAGCTCGTAAGCCATGTAGCTTAGCCAGAAAAAAGAAGGGAAAAGAAAGCAGCATGCTGTCTCCAGGGGGCAGGAAGCAGGGCAGGGAGCGGGCGTGTGGTGGGGCCAGGCTTTCGGCTGTTGCGAAGAGCGCTGCAGAGCCACCCAGGACACCGAGCGCCCCGAGCCGTACACGCAGTGGTGGTTAAGGTGGTCAGTTTTCTGTTACATGATTTTAGTGCAGTCAACGAAAGGAATTTGGAGATGCCTGTTGGAAGTTGCCGGGAATAGCAAGGAGGCTGCTGGTTACACACGTGGAGAGTCCGGAGGGAGGTCGGGCTGGAGATATAGATTCTGAGGCGTACACCCACAGGTGGCTCCTACAGCCTGGGGCCTGGACGGGGTTCTGGGGGGCCGTGGAGGGAGGAGGCCAGAGCCCCCTCATCCCGTGGCCACACCAGCCTGCAGCTCAGGGGGCCCATGTGCTGCCAGGACCACCACGTGGGCAGGCAGAATGCGGGTCTGATGGGGGAGGCTGGGGCCCTGCAGGGAGAGGAGCACAGACAGAGTGGGGGTGGCTGGGGGGACGGTGTGTAAGGACAGGACCTGTGACCGTGCAGGGGCATCCATCTGCAGACTACCGGCTGACCAGGCCTGGCACAGGGCAGGGGTCCTCTCTGGTGGCCTCGTCACCTGCTGTGGTCCTGACCGCCTGTCTCTCCTGGTTGCAGATTTACGAAGGTGCCTACCACATCCTCCACAAAGAGCTTCCCGAGGTGACCAGCTCTGTCTTCCGGGAGATAAACACGTGGGTCTCGCAAAGGACAGCGGTGGAGGGAACGGGGTGCCCGCCCTGAGCCCCCCGGCCAGCTGCGGGGCCGCTGTCGGGAAGCGGGCAGAGGAAGGGCAGGGGCTGGCTTCTCAGACGTGGCCGAGAAACACACACACACACCCCCAGATTGGAGGAATCCCTAGCACAACTGACTCAGACAGTCTTGTCACCTGTCAGGCTGTCCACCACTGGATCTGCCTTAAACGGTGGACGCTTTATGCAAAAACTGGAGGTCAGGGCACTTTCCAGAGAAGTGCTGGAAGGCCTGAGGCCACACGGAGCCCTGCCCCACCTCTCCCGCCCTGCAGGGTCCCAGGAACCCCCCCCAACCCCAGCAATAATTGGAGGGCGCCCTCCCGCCGCCCTGCACCCTGCCTGTGCCCCTCTGGCCATGGGACATGGGGCAGGTCCACTGTCCTGGCTGACTTGCGTGCCTGTGGAGGCCCGGAAGTGCCTGCGGGCCCACCCTGGCCCGAGTCAGCTGTGAGCCCTGGGGGCTGGGCTGGGCCAGGGGAGGGGGGCCTGGGCGTGGGAAGGGGACCACCCCCCGCCCCGCTCCCGGGCGTGTGGGGGCGGCCGCTGCTCCTTGAGGGCTCACCCGACGTTTGGAGGGCCGCTGTGCTGGACGTCTGTTCAGACGCGGAGGCTGTGGGAGGGAAGCAGGGGTCTTGACGGCGCTGGGCTGGAGCCGGTCCCAGGTGGTGCCCCGCCCGAGGCCCCGCCCAAGGCCCCAGCAGGAAGGGCGATCGGGGCCCCTGCAGCCACCCCTTACTGGTGCCCTGCCCGCATCCCCCACCCCTTGGCCCTCCCTGCTCTGGCCGGCACGGTAATCGGGGGCCCCCGCTGCCCAGGGGGTGCTTTCGCTATCCGTGTGAGCGTGGTGGGGGCGCTGCAACCTGGGAGGGGAAGGCGTGGCCCCTGGACCTGGGGCTGGGTGGAGCTCGGCCCAGTCCTCCAGAAGCAGGAGCCGCTGCCCCGCTGCGTCCTGCTCTTCTGGGGAGGTCCCCCGCCTCCATTCCAGGGCCCCCAGCGCACGCTGAGCCAGAGTGGGCCCCCTGGCGAAGGAGCCACGTGGGCTCGTGGGGGGACCGGCCAGGTCCCCATGGAGAGTGGCTTCATTGACCTGTTTCCCTTTGGAGGAGGAAAAAGAATGTAGAAAATGCCGTGGGGGCTCCACCCGTGGTCCTCCGGGGCCAAGGAGCCGTAGAGATGCCACGCACCAGCCCACACCCACCCACCGCCACGCCGCGTATGGAAATGTCACCACGGCGGGCCGCTTCCCAAGCCCAACGCCGGGCGGGCACGTGGTCCGACCAGGAGTCTTTCAACGCATGGACTTATTTTCTTCAAAAGCTTTCAGAGATGCACATTCAGCCGTCTTCAGCGATCTGGTCAAAGAATCGCCCATATTTGAAAGATGTTCCTCGGATCGGGGACTGTTTTCCTCACCGGGTGGGCCGGGGCACGCCCTCCACGGTCAGGGTGCGGGCAGCCGTGTCTGGGCCCCGTCCTGGCAGTACCAGCGAGTGCTGAATCAGGGTTGCCTGCCATGCTGAACCCAGAGCCCCTGGGCCGCACCCGCCCGGCCCTCAGTGGTGCAGGGGAGCCGGGTGTGCATAGGCGGCAAGGCCGCACAGGCCTGGGCCTGAGGCGGGCAGAGCACTGAGGCCAGGGAGGGGCGGGCGGCCGAGCCCGTGTGGACCCATCACTCAGGCTGCCTGGGCCATGGGAGGTGGTTCTGTGCGGACGGGCTTTCCAGAAGATGCTGCCCACGGCTACCGGGGGTCCTGGCCCCCTGGGCCCTCTCTTGCTGGGGACGGGGTGCTGACCCTGGCATGCCCTTGGCCCTGGTGCTCGGAGCCCCCCGCAGGCCCCGTCCCCCTCGCCGACTGCTGACTCCCCACATTGGACCACAGCGACTTCCCACGCAATTTCCTGGTTTGCTGTCATGCCCACGGCTCAGCCGCCTCCCTCCACGTCCGCTGTCAGTGGGGCCCTGTGTGTCAGGTAACAGATAATGCGGGACCGACACAGCTAACCCTAATAAACCATGGTTTCTGCCGCCGCCGCCGCCGCCTGCCTGTCTGTCTGATCGACCCCGGCATGCCCTGCAGAGACGGGTGGCCTCCTGGCTGACCACGCTCTGTGGGCCCCTGACTCCTGACGGGTTAGGAAGGCACCCTGGTCCCCCGACCTGGGGCTGCCCCGCCGCCTCACCCACCACAGCTCCTCCACAGCTGAGGCAGCAATCTGCATGCCCGCCTTCCACCCGTCCCCCGAGCCCCAAGCGTGTCCTGCAGACCATCTCCCTCCAGCCCTAGGCCCATCCCTGCCCGCCTCCTGTCCCGCAGGGCGGCCAGGGTTAGTGTCCAGTGACTCAGATGGTGGCTCTTCCGGCCCCAACCCTCCAAGCCTGTCGGCCCACAGCCAGCCTTCGGGGGACCCTTGGAGCCCTGTGCCCTCTGGAACCAAGCTGCGGGAACTGGGTCTTCATCAGAACGGTCTGGTCCCTGGGTCCAGGGCCAGTGTTGCCGAGGAATAGGGAGAGGCACTCTCTGGGCCAGAACCCGGTGCTGGGGTCATGGGTGCAGGCCCACTTCACCGCGAACACCCGCGCCCCACCCAAGGCCGCCCCTCCAAGGGCGCTGGGTTTAGTGCGCTGCTGCTGCTGTTCTGAAATTCTCAACCACCCTGTGCATCTTTCTGCCCCGAGTCCCAGGTCGTCCGCAGTCAGCGCTCTGAACCCCTGCGGTGGGCGGCCCATCCCGCGTCACTCAGGTCTGCTGCTGGGGTCTGTCCTGTTCCTCGTCTGGGCCGCGCTCCTCTGCCGGCTCCTCCTGTCCACGTTGCCATTTGTTTTCCGTCTCTTGGTTCCGGGCGAGCTGGGAGTGTCCTGGGCGTCCCCTCTCCCTGGGCACTGATGGGGGCTCTGGCGGGCAGGTGGGTGGCCAGGTCACGCGGCGGCCGCTTCCAGAATCCTAGGGCCCCCGGCTGGTGCCAGCTCACTGGGGGCAGAGTCGGCCCAGGAGGCTCTGGGCCGCGCCCACCCCTGGCGGGGAAGCCAGGCCTGAGGTGGTGGTGCCCCCTACAGGCAGGCGGAGCTGGTCCTGGAGTGGGGGACCACTGGGGAGGGGGGCACGGCTCCCTATAGTGAAGTGGGGGGCCCAGGGCATCCCAAACCTTGCTTTGGCTGCTAGTGTGCAGGGCTGGGGCCCAGCTGGTCCCAGGGGTGGGGGAGCCTCTGGGTCTGGTCTTCTCTAGGTGGGCCAGGACTGGGGGGTACAGGACTATGGTTTCCTTTTTGTAATTTTTATTTTACATGGGAACATCAGTTCAGTTCAGTTGCTCAGTCGTGTCCGACTCTTTGGGACCCCATGAATCGCAGCACGCCAGGCCTCCCTGTCCATCACAAACTCCCAGAGTTCACTCAGACTCACGTCCATCGAGTTGGTGATGCCATCCAGCCATCTCATCTTCTGTCGTCCCCTTCTCCTCCTACCCCCAATCCCTCCCAGCATCAGAGTCTTTTCCAATGAGTCAACTCCTGGCGTTTCAGCTTTAGTATCATTCCTTTCAAAGAAATCCCAGGGCTGATCTCCTTCAGAATGGACTGGTTGGATCTCCTTGCAGTCCAAGGGACTCTCAAGAGTCTTCTCCAACACCACAGTTCAAAAGCATCAATTCTTCAGTGCTCAGCTTTCTTCACAGTCCAACTCACAAAACCATAGCCTTGACTAGATGGACCTTTGTTGGCAAAGTAATGTCTCTGCTTTTGAGTATGCTATCTAGGTTGGTCATAACTTTCCTTCCAAGGAGTAAGCGTCTTAATTTCATGGCTGCAGTCACCATCTGCAGTGATTTTGGAGCCCCCAAAAATAAAGTCTGACACTGTTTCCACTGTTTCCCCATCTATTTCCCATGAAGTGATGGGACCGGATGCCATGATCTTCGTTTTCTGAATGTTGAGTTTTAAGCCAGCTTTTTCACTCTTCTCTTTCACCTTCATCAAGAGGCTTTTTAGTTCCTGTTCACTTTCTGCCATAAGGGTGGTGTCATCTGCATATCTGAGGTTATTGATATTTCTCCCAGCAATCTTGATTCCAGCTTGTGCTTCTTCCAACTCAGCGTTTCTCATGATGTACTCTGCATATAAATAATATATAACAATATATAGCCTTGACATACTCTTTTTCCTATTTGGAACCAGTCTGTTGTTCCATGTTCAGTTCTAACTGTTGCTTCCTGATTTGCATACAGATTTCTCAAGAGGCAGGTCAGGTGGTCTGGTATTCCCATCTCTTTCAGAAGTTTCCACATGGGAACATAGCTTTTGCCAAAAACCTTATCAGTTCAGTCGCTCAGTTGTGTCTGACTCTGTAGTCCTTGGGGTTGCAAAGAGTTGGACATGACTGAGCAACTGAACTGAACTGATGGTGTTTTGGCTTCCCAGGCGGCGCTGGTGGTAAAGAACCCACCTGCCAATTCAGGAGACCTGAGATGTAGGTTCGATCTCTGGGATCGGGAAGATCCCCTGGAGAAGGGCATGGCTACCCACTCCAGTATTCTTGCCTGGGGAATCCCCTGGGCAGAGGAGTCTGGTGGGCTACAGTTCGTGGGGTTGCAGAGGGTCAGACACAAATGAGGCAACTTAACGCAGCGCATAAGCGATTTAGCGTTGTGCTAGCTTCAGGGGTACAACTGAGTGATTCGGTTTTCCGTCTGCAGGCGCCCTTTCTTCTTTGGCTCCTTTGCCTTGTAGGTCATCAGCGAGCACTGAGCAGCACCACACAGGTCCTTGTTGGTTGCTGTGTGTGTAGTCGTGTATCTGTGTGAACCCAAACTCCTAAGTTATCCCTGCCCTCATTCCCCACTGATAACCATGGTTTTTAAATCTGTGAGTCTGTATTTTGTAAGTCCATTTGCATCATTTTTTAAAGATTTCACATAGAAGCGATAGGTGTCTGTGTGTGACCGAGTAGTCTCCACACCCATCCGTGTTGCTGCAGACGGCACGGTGTTTGACGGCTGAGCGGCCCGTCCGTGTTGCTGCAGACGGCACGGTGTTTGACGGCTGAGCGGCCCGTCCGTGTTGCTGCAGACGGCACGGTGTTTGACGGCTGAGCGGCCCGTCCGTGTTGCTGCAGACGGCAGCGTTTGACGGCTGAGCGGCCTTCCGTTGCAGAGCGCGCGTGCCGCATCGTCTGCACCCACTCCTCGGCTGACGCCTCGTCTCCAGCCTTGGCTGCTGTCAGCAGTGCTGCTATGAAGACTGACTGGGTTGCATGTTTCAAATTGTGCTTTTCTCTAGATGTGTGCCCAGGAGTGGTAATGCTGAGTCATACGGTAATTCTACGTTTGGTTTTTTAAGGAACTTTCATACTGTTCTCTGTAGTGGCTGCACCAGTTCACATTTCCATGAACAGTGGAGGTGCATTCCCTTTTCTCGACTCTCTCTCCAGCATTTGCTATTTCTAGACTTTCTGATGAGGGCCATCCTGACGAGTGTGAGGTGATACCTCACTGCAGTTTTGATTTGCATGTCTGTGTTAGTGATGCTGAGCAGCGTTTCCTGTGCCTCTTGCCTGTTTGTATGTCTTCTTGGGGAAATGTCTATATAGATCCCTGCCTGTTCTTTTGATTGGACTGTTTGTTGTTTTGATCCTGAGCTTTAGGAGCTGCTTGTGTGTTTTGGAGACGAATCCCTTGCCAGTCATCTTGTTTGCAAGTCTTTCCTCCCATTCTGTGGGTTGTCTGTTCCTGTTATGGCTTGTTTTTCTGTGCAAAAGCTTGTAAGTCCCGTTTATTTTCATTACTCTAGGAAATGGATCCAAGAAGATACTGCTGTGATTTATGTCAAAGGGAGTTCTGCCTGTTTCCTCTAGTAGTCTTACAGTCGCCAGCTTATATGTAGGTCTTTAATCCACTCTGTGTGTTTCTGTGTGTGGTGTTAGAGAACGTTCTGATTTCTTTTACATGTAGCTGTCCAGTTTAGACTCTGGTTTCCGTGGCTGGGTGTCTCCCTCTGGTGGGCGAGGCTGGCCTAGCAGCCTCCCTGGAGGGCAGGCCCAGCGCCCGCCCAGCCCCATGGGTGGACGGCGCTACGTCCTGGCCGTCTGGTGGGCAGGGCCGTGTCCACTAGGGGGGTCAGGGGGGTCTCAAGGTGGCCTGTCTGCTGCCAGCTGGGGCTGTGACCCCGCCCCGGGGTGTGTGACTGAGTCTCCCAGCTCTGGGTCTGATGGGCCCAGATCTCAGCCCAGAGGCCGTGTTCACGGGGCCAGTGTGTGTCCAGGCGAGCCCCGGCTGCCCTGTCTCTGCAGGAGACGCTCCGCGGGCAGCAAGTAGGTCCGGCCCAGGCTCCTGCCCGGCTCGGTGTGCGTGAGGTTCTGTGCGGCCGTGTTAGTCTGAGTCTGTGGGTCTCTGCCTCACGCCTTCGCAGCCAGATGCTCCGGGGGCCCCGGGGTCACACCCCCACATGGGGAGCAGGGTGGGCTCCCAGCGCTCAGTCCCGGGGGATGCTCTGCAGCGTCACCTCCCCCAGGCTGGGGGACTCCGCCGTCTTGCTGTGGTTCCTTCTTCATGTCGTCAGCGGCAGGTCATCTCAGGGAGGCTTTGGTTTTCTCCATCGACGGCCGGCGTGCTCGTGGGAGGTGGGCTCAGGCTGTCTCTACTCTGCAGCCTTGGCTGCTCTCCTGAGATGACGTCTGATGCTGTTCTCGCCGTGGGGCAGGCTCCCTGGGGGCCAGAGCTGGCCTTGCCCCCAGGCAGAGGCCCCCCCGCGTGGCGTGTGGACCTGAAGGACAGACGACCCACTCCCAAGTCCGATGGAGTGGGCCGCCCTTCTGTATGGCAGTCAGAACTGAGGCAGGAGACCCGTACGCTGGTCCCTATCGCTGGTTTGGTTTACTTTGGTGTGGTGGCCTGCACTGCTTTCAGACCGTATCTACTCTGGGAGATGGTGTGACCACTAATCCCTGTTTAGCATATGAAAATGCTTCCCTGGGGTGTGGGTCGTGGGCAGTCTTCCTGGGCAGTCCCTGCCCCACGGACACTCCTCCTGAGGGCTATTGCGTAGCCTGTGCCCCACGGTCATGGGAGCTGCTCCCAGAACCAGGTGGGGTGACATGGCTTGCCCAAGGGCAGCAGGGCAGGAAAAGCCGATGGAGCACCAGGCGAGAGCAGAAGGGGTGGCGGGAGGGGCCATCGGAGGGGCTGGGCTCTGAGGGCAGCAGCCCCCAGGACGGTGTGTGAGGAAGTGCATCCAGCGGCTGCAACGCCAAGCCCAGCTGCTGGGCGGCGCCCACGGCCCTGGCTGGAGCCCGGGCTGACACAGCCCCTGACGGGGCAGGCTGGGGGGACGGGAGGGAGGGGGCAGCCGCACCTGTCTCCCGTGCCCTCATGGTCCTGACTGAAGCGCAGGGCTTCCTGCCTGTGGACCAACGTGCCAGCTCCTGCTCCTGCCAGGGCGTACTCCTCCCGGCCGGCAGGGAGGGCGGAGAGGAAAGAGGGCTTTGCAGGCTCTAAATCAGAGCCGTCCTTTGCGGGCCTGGCCGCAGCTGAGGGCAGGGGAGCTGGGGCAGGAGCCAGGTGTGCACCTGAGGCTCTGAGGGAGAGAGACCCGGGCCATGTCCACCCGCAGAGGCCGACACATAGGTGAGCGGGTGGGGGGCGAGGCGGGGCCCCGACGGGGGCTGAGGTGCCAGGAGAGACCCTCAGAGCCCGACCGGCATCTGCTGCGTTGACTGAGAGGGCTCGGGAAGAGCACACAAGGGTCCGAGACCCCACAGGTGGAGAGGGCTGCGCCACGTGCCCAGCTGCGCATGTTCCGCTTTCAAGAAGAGTTCCCGCGAAGCTGTGGGCTGAGCCCACGGTCCTGGGGACCCTTGGGATACACACCAGCGTTGGGGGCTGGTGGCACCACACCGCCCCGCCCACCCCCCCACACACACACGGCAAGGGCACAGTGAGCCTCAGTGGGTGGACCCCACTCCTGCAGGGGCCCCTCAGGACCCTGGGACACACACCGGCATTGGGGGCTGGCAGCGCCGCCCCGCACACACCTTAAGGACGGGCGCTGCGGCTCCAGCCCAGGGCCCAGCTGCCGTGGCACAGGTCGCCAAAGGGACTCGCAGCCAGGCTTCCAGAAGGTTCTTCCTTTGTCCCCACCTGAGGCTGCAGTTCAGACCTTACCCAGGTGAGAGCTGCTGATGCCTTCAGAACTTGTGCTCCAGGAAGGCGGGCGGCCCCCAGCCCTGGGGCTGCATGCCCAGCTTTCTGCTGCCCCCAGCCCCTCCTCAGCCTGCTGCAGGGAGACGGGGACCTGAAGGCTAGGCAGTTTTCCAGGTGGAACAAAGCACACACCCAAAGCCTTCATTCCTGCAGGTGGGAAGGCTACTACAGAAGGAGTAAGAACTATTTTGGGGTTAGGGCCAGAACTAGGGTGAGGCAAGTAAAGCACCTGCCTTGGGCACAAAACTTAAGGAGCACCGAAAACCTGGGTAATCAAGATAAGCGATATTTTAATGTCATTAGTGACCCAAATGCCGACAATTCTCACAGGAACATCGGCCATGGCTGTGCCCCGGGCCCCCTGGGACGACCGAGCAGCATCCCTGCCTGTGGCCCGTGCCGCGCCGCCAGGCCGTCTCCTGGGGCCACAAGCTGCTGCTACACTCCGTGTTACCGACAGCTGCTCCCCCGCCACTGCGTCCTGTCTTGGTGGTTGGCCTTCCTCCCCAGATGTGAACACTGCTGGGATCCAGGCTTGGGATAGAATGCACAGATCATTTTCCCCAGTAACATGTCTGAACACTGATTCGACCATTCGCTTAGAAGCAGGCATGGGGAGCTGGGCTCCAGGCTGAGGTCAGACAGACAGTGGCTTCTGTCCTCAGCCCCACGGCGGTAAGAACAGCAGGGCTCACTAAGTGCGCACCAGATCGCAGACGGCTCCCCTCGTCGCCGGGGAAGCAACTGCTGGCTCCTCCAAGCCCGCCCTGGCCCCCAAGGGCGGGGGACAGGCTGACCTCAGCAAAAGGAGCCTGGCTGGCAGAGGGCCAGTCCCGGCAGGCAGGTCTCAGGGTCCCAGCCAACACCATCTCTTGTTGATGAGGCCCCCTAGCCAGTCCTGGCACACAGGCTCCCACAGTGAAGTCAAGCTTTATTGCCACACTGACGTTCTGGCCCGCTCATGGCGGCTCTGTGCAAAGAAGCCAGCTCCCCAGGGAGACATGGCAGGAGGGGCGGGGGCTGAAGGAGGGAGGCCCTCAGAGACCCTCACTCCAGGATGCCCTGAGTGGTATCCAGCCCCGGAGCTCGGGGGCTGGTTTGTACTGAGAAAGGCCTCATCCCCAGGTGAGCCTCTCGGGGCCCCAGGCAGAGTGGAGGGAGCCTCTGCAGCCACTGGGATGACCCCGGCTCCCCGACGGCCCCGTGTGCAGCGGTCAGCAGTCCAGGCCAATGGACACCAGCAGCTCTTCCAGCACCCGCAGGCGCTGTGCAGCCTGCTCCATGGCGTGGCAGGTCTGCACCAGGCTGCCCATGTGGAATCGGATGTCGTCCACCAGCGGGATGGAGTCCGTCTCCTGCCGGCCGGCCACAGCCGCGGCCTCCTCCCGCACGGCCTCCACAAAGTCCTCCTGCTGCACCAGCTGTGGACAGGCCAGATCAGGGTCTGTCCTTCACCCAGGCCCAGCCGCCCGGGGCCCACACTCACCTTCTCAATGACCCTGGCCATGTACTTGGTACACTGGTCCTCCAGGCGCGCAAGGCCGAACAGCTTGGCCACGCGCCACACCCCCACCACGCTGTCCTCGTCCAGCAGCTGGGCTAAGCTGCGGCCACACAGCTGCTTCAGGCCCGGCAGCAGGTACATGTCGGCCACGCTCAGCACGTCGTAGGCCAGCTCGGGCGGCAGCTGCAACGACAGAGGGTGAGGGAGGGCGCCTGGGGACTGAAGACGGGGCCCCTGGGCTCACAGCGCAGGCTGGCTGGGCCCTGAGACCCGCGCCTGCTGCTGCTGGGCAGGCCCCTGCTTGGGCGTCCCCTTGTCCAGGAGTGGCGGTGACGGGAGCCTGCGGAGGGTGCTGTCCCCCGAGCCCTCCCGGTGGGGTGCTGTCCCTGCCCTGGGCGTCACCGCAGAGGAGAAGCCCTCCTCCTCAGCCGCTGTTTCTTGGGGCCTCTGTGACGGTGACTGCACGCACGCCGGCTGCCTTCGGGGCAGCTGAGGGCATCCTGGGGTCCCGGGCGCGCCCTGGCTGGAGGAGCAGCCCACACGGCGCACACTCCCCTCGACAGTCAGACGTGTGACGCACCTCGGTGTGGTCGCTGTACACGTAGTACAGTACGTGCGTGAAGACCTCGGGCGAGACGCTGTGCAGGGTGACGGCCGGGAGACCGCCCGAGGCCTCCAGCTGCTCGCTCTCCTGGAAGTGGTCGTCCAGCAGGGCCCGGAAGTACTCGCTGCGGCCACAGAAGAAGGCCTGTGGGAGGCTGGGCTCAGGAGGGGCTGCCCCGGGAGGAGGGCTGGGCGGGCGTCTGCAGGAGAAGCCGCGTACCTTGTGACAGAGGAAGTCGTAACCGCCGACACGGAAGCAGACGTCAGGGCAGCTGCTGAGGCCATCGCAGGGGAAGGGCAGCTCCCCGAGATCGCCCTGGGGGGAGGCGGGGCAGCCTCAGGGCAGGCAGGAGGGAGAGCGCCCGGCCCGGGCCCCTCCTAGCTCACCCTGGAAGGTGACGCTGCTCCAGGGTCAGTTAGACACGAGAGCGCCAGGCTCTGGGTTTAAGCCGCAGCCCAGGGCGGGGCCTTACCCGGAGCTCAGGGGGCAGGGCGCAATCAGCCAGTAGGGCCAGGTCCTCCCGCAACTGCGGGTCCGCCTGGGGGGGCTCGATGGTCAGCACCTTCATGCACACGCCCGGCTTAGACGCCTCTGCGGGGAAGAGCGCGGGTTCATGGGGTGGGCGGCCCGCAGGTGCCCGCCTGAGCCCAGGGCCTGAGGGCGGAACGGCCCCACTCACGCTTGGCCTCCAGGCCGCCAAGCAGGCCCCATAGCTGGCACTGCCGGGCCAGGCGCTCGCAGTCGCTGACGTGCTCCACGCCGACGTCCAGGCAGCCTGGGTGTGGGGGCAGCACAGGGGGAGACTCAGGGACTGAGGAAGCCCTCGGCTGCCCCCCAAACCCCCAGGAGGTGGGTGGTCCATCTGCCCAACCACTGGCTACAGGGCCACCGTCCGACCTCTCAGGCCCCAGGACAGCAAGAGGGCCTCAGACCGTGGGTGGACGAGCTGACCGAGGAGGCAGCTGGACCATCCCGCCTCAGTAGACGAGCCCCAGAGGGAAACGGCGGCCCCAAGCCCACGTCTGCTGCCCTAGCCCCTGCCCATCAAGCGCGGCTCACCTGTGTACAGGTACTGCAACAAGGCCCCGAAGGCCACGGGGTTGATCTGTGGGCAGAGACAGGGTCAGGGACGGCCACGCCAGGCGCGCCTCCCCTCGCGCCCGCTGACGCACCAGGGGGTGCCTGAGGACCACCGCGCTCCTGCCCTTCCACTTGGTGTCGAGCATGTGGGCGAAATAGGTGCTGCGCGCGCCCAGCACACCGCGGTGCGCCCGGAAGGCCCTGCCGTGCACCACGAAGACCACGTCGCTGTGGAGGCCCTGCTCCAGGAGCCTGTGGGCGGGGCCAGTGGTGTGCTCAGAGTCCCGCTCAGTGGAGAGCCCGCCCCCACAGGCCCCGGCAGGCCGGCTCACCGCAGCAGGAAGCTGTAGTAGAGGTCCCGCCGCCAGAAGGAGGCCGTCACCTGCCTGTAGTCACGCAGCGCCCGGCGGATGGCGTCGCTCTGCGCGCCGTAGAGGCAGCGCTCACCATCGAAGGTGTTGGCCTCGCAGCGGGCTCCTGAGGGCGGCAGAGCTGCCCGTCAGCGGGGCCTGGGACTGCCCGCCACGGCTGGGGACGGGGAGCTGCTCACCCCACCACACACAGACACACACAGGGCCCCGGGACCGCCCTGCCCCCAGCACCCTCCCCGCCAGGCCCCGGAGGCACGCCACTGAGCACAGACACCCTGGAGGCCGGCCTGGCCTATGCTGGGCCCCGGGGAGACACCCCAGACAGAAGGTCCCCTGTCCGCAGAAAACGGGGCTTCAAGGGGCAGAGGAACACACACAGGCTAGCAAGTGAGGTCAGGGGCTCTGAAGAAAACTAAGAAGGTGAAGGCTGGATGTGGTGCAGCTGCCACGGGGTGGCCATGGAGGCGCCGGGGCAGACGAGGAGCAGGGATCTGAACCAAGCGAACCCCTGGGAAAGAGCCAGCCGAGCAGAGGGAACGGCACATGGCCAGGCCCCGAGGAAAAGCAGTGGTACCTGCGGGGGCAGGCCGGGGGCAGATGGGCACACTTCACGGGGCAGCTCGGACACAGCCAGGTTCTCCAGCTCGCGGGAGGCGTGGCTGGGAGGCCCTGCGGGACTTCACCCCGGTCAGACTGGCCTCCCGGGCTCTGGGCAGATGCTGAGCTGGGCCCCGGAGATGGGAGTCGGGGACCGGTTCTGAGAGCACCCCTGAGGGGTGCAGGAACGTGCCCACCCTGCACTCACCGTTGGCCAGCAGGTAGAGCACCAGCTCCTCGTGTCCACAGAGGCAGGCGTAGTACCTGAGGGGATGGGGCAAGGGCGCCGTCAGGCCCGCCCGCCCACCCGCCCGCCTCCCCCTGGCCCGGCACTCACAGCGGGGTGCTGTCCCATTTGTCCCGCACGTTCACCTCCACATCTCGCTGCTCCAGCAGGTACCTGGGCAGAGGGGATGGGGGTTAGATAAGACCTGCGGGAGGGGAAGGAGGGAAGCCTCCCCGGTGAGGGCAGGTGAGGCAGAGACAGAGCAGGACAGGCGCTGAAGGCCAAGCAGCCAGGTCAGGGTGTGGGCGTGGGAGTGTAGGCCTCAGGGGCCTCAGCGCGGAAGAGGCTGAGCACCGGCTGACAGCGCTCGGAGGGTCCGCCCAGCAGGAGGCCTGCAGGGTCCCGGAGGCGTGGGAGTGAAGTGACAGACTCCAGAAGGTGGGCGGCAGGCGGGCGGGGGTAGGGAGGGCCACTGAGGATGCCCAGGCAGGAGGGACCCAGTGTGTTCTGAAGAGAACCAGGCTTTGGAGGCTACCAAGTAAACCCCAAGTGGCACCCGACCTGGGGAGGAGCCTAGCGAGACAGCAGGACTCGAAAGTCGGGACTAGCCCCGGGGAGGGCTCCAGGGGAAGACGGAGAAGGGAAACATTAGGCACCTCACCTCCCAAGCAAGCCGCACCCCCTCCGGCGCGGCCGCGGTGACGGCGCTGACAGCGCCCAGGCTCTCCGACAACCGGAGCCTGACTCCGGCCCCAGACGTTCCCAGCACCGGTCCGTGGCTCATCAGAGTAGCCACGCCGGGGGTCCCAGGCCCGCCCCCAGGGTCTGACCGCCGGGCCCTTCCCTTCTCTCCACCCTCTGCTCCTCCTCCGGGCGTCCGCGTCACAGTCCTAACCCTAAGCTCACCGGAACCCCGGGACAAGTCACGCCAGCACCCGCGTCCCCGCTCGGAGGAATTCCTCGACCAGAAGGGCCCTGCTTTGGAGCCCGGGCGCCGGCTGGGGGCGGGGATCCACGCCTGGGCCGGCCCGTGCCCTCCCCCAACCCCCAGCGGGCGCTCCGTGGACCGCCCCCGCACCCTCGCGGGGACCACGCGTCCTCACCGCACTCGGCCCACGTCCCCCTTCCTGCAGCTGGAGAACAGATCGCAGGTATCCATGGCACAGATGCCCCGACGCCGAGCCACCTCGGGCGGCGGCGCCCGCCGGATATCAACACGCCCCGCCCTCCGGATATAAACACTCGCCGCCCGCCCGCCCCGCCCGCTCCCTAGCGGCGCCTGGCGACCGGAGGACCGAGAGGAGGGGAGGGCCGAGAGGGCAGGAGGCGGGCGAGGGGGGAGGCGGCGCCCCGCCCGCAGCCCACCCGCCCCTTCACCCCCGCCCAGCACAAGAACGAGTCGCGCAGGGGACGCGGGCCGGCGTGCTCTCCGGACGGCTTTAATGGGGTCCCGGGGCGGCCTCGAGGGGCGTCGGGCGGGGGCGGGGGCGGGGCCGAGGTGCGTCCTGAGTCAGGGAAAGCGGGGGGCCCTGCGCCGAGGGCCGGGCGGGGCACAGCCCCTCACAGGTGCGTGTCCTCCTCGAACACGTCCGAGTCCTCGGGGTCGCGCTTGCCCCCCATGAGCGCGCTCCAGCCCCCCGGGCCGTTGACGGCGCCGCCGCCGTTCAGGCTGGGCTGCTTCTCTTGCATCTCCGACTGGCTGTCGCTGGCCACGTCCAGCGTGGGGTTGTCGTGGCAGCCGTTCTCCACGAAGCGCAGCTCCTCGCCGTGCGACTGCGGCGGGACGGGCCGCTGGACGAGCGCGCCGAACCCCGCGCCCCCACCCCGGCCCTTCGCCGGCCCTGACCCCGCGGACCCTGACGACGCAAGGCCCTGGTCCGCGGCTTCCCCAGCTCTAACCCTTTCAGATGACCCCTGAGCCTCCCACCCAGCAGCCAGGGCCCCCACCCCCGGACAGCAGCGGACCCCTTTCTCACCACCCACGCCTTCTAAAGGGGTTCCTCCTGGGGCTGCGGCCCAAAGCCCACGCCCTGCACCTCCAGCGCCTGAGGGAGGCTGGTGCCTTCCTCTGCACAGGCGCCTCACTGCAGCCACCCCCTCCCAGCCCGAGAACACAGCCTCAGACGGCTGACCTGCGGGCACCCCCCCAGGGCAGCCCCCGGCCCGCCCCGCCCGCACCGGCCGGCTCACCACGTGTTTGAGCTTGGGCAGCCGGCGCTGCCAGCAGTTATAGAGAAGGCCGAGCACGATGATGACCACGCAGAGGGCGCCGATGACCACCAGCACCACAAAGAGCGTCCCGTAGTCGCTGCGCACCTGGCTGGCCCGGGCCTGGCAGCTGCTGGTGGTGGAGTAGTTCCGGATGCCAATCTGGGGGTGGGGGGAGGGGCCCGGTTCCTTAGCTGGGGCCCTGGGGTGCCGGGCTCCCCCAGGGCCTATAGGGCTAGGGCTCAGGGATGGGAGAGGGCCCTGCCTGAGCCCACCACCCTCCCGGAGGGCCCCAGACTCCTTTAGCAGGCCTGCAGTGGCTCTGACGCAACTGTGGTTGATGTCCGGCCCCACGCCCACCTGGGGGTGCCCAATCCCCAGAGGCCGCCATGAACTGGCTGTCACAGACCACACTGCCCCACCCACGTGGGTGCAGACAGGGCAGCTGGGGGCCTGCGCACTTTCTCCACTGCACACCTGCCCCACCAGGCTCCAGAAACTCAGTTCCCACCTTAGGGTGGGTGTCCACGTCCTGGGCTGCCCCCAGCCTCCTCCTCCCGCTGGGATGCTCACCAGTGTCACTGAGCTGCCCAGCGCTCCCACACCGTGCGCTGTCTCGGCGGGGCAGCCGGCCCTGGCCAAGCGGCTGATGTGCCCCCCCCCGCCCCTACCCCCTGACTCTCTCCAGTCAGCGTCTCAGGCCCCGGGAGCAGAGAAAGTGAGGTGCCATCCCCAAATGACAGGTGCCGGGGTGGGCAGGGGTGCCGCCTGCAGAGCAGAGACCCGGGGGGCCACTTTCTGCTGCAGACCTTTCCAAGGCCAGGAATCAGCTCCTCTTCCTGTGAATGACCTGTGCATTTCCAGTGCTTTTCCACTTTTTACGTTATCAAGATTCAGTTTTTCCTGCTGGATTCACCACCAATGCACACGTGAAAATCTGCCCACTTGTGTACTTCCAAAGACCCAGCCCAGGGACTTTCCTGGTGGTCCAGTGGCTAAGACTCAGCACTCCCAATGCAGGAGGCCCGGGTTCCACCCCCGGTCAGGGAACTAAACCCCCGTCATGCCACAGCTCTAGATCCTGCACACGGTCATCAACCTTGGAGATCACAAGCGCGGCCACTAAGACCCAGTGGGGCCAAGAAAACAACACATGCATATTTTACAAAAGTACTCTTTGCTAAAACAACAATAAAGCCCCAGTGTGCCTTTCTGCCAAATCCATCTGAATGAAGCGTCTGGTAAAGCCAGAAGACCCAGACCCCTGGGTGGGAAGAGGCAGGAGGGCCTGTACACAAGGCGGAGCCCACCAGCCCCGCCCTGTCATGAACCCCACAGCTCACAGCCAGCCCCCCCCCCCAGGTGGTGCAGACATGGTGTCTCATGGGACGTCTGCGGCAGAGCCCGGCTGTGCCTTGGGTGGGGGCATCTCCTCTCTGCTGTCATCTAGATGGGCACCAGCAGGACTCAACAGGGCTTCTTTCCTGCTCACAACCCCAGTTGGCAATGAGCCCGAGGGAGAACCCAGTCTGGCCCTCAGCACTCCGTGCGCTTATCGAGAAGCCCCACAGCAAGACGGAGCCTCCCTGGCCCCGCCCTTCTCGGCCTGGCACGCAGGAGATAGGAGGGGGGCCCACGGCACGCGTACCTCAGCTCTGCCGTGGACACTCCAGGCCCGTGGGCATGAAGGGGATTGATAAGGGCCTGGATGCCCGTGAGTGGATAGGGCCTGGAGGACACGGGCTGTCCTCAAGGGGGGAGGTAAGTAAAGGTGCATCTGGCGGGGCGGGGGGGTGTCTGCCAGCCTGTCCCCTCAGCCCAGGTCCCCAGGAGCGCATGGTGACCCTCCCACGCCTCTGGGAACGTGTGGTGTTCCCTCGTCCACCAGGCTCTGCAGGATTCCTTGAGCAGACACGGTGCTTCTCCATTGCTCACCCAGGGAATGCCACCCACCCTCCCAGACCCCCGAGGCTCCCTCTGCTCTGCGCCCTCTCCTGACCACCCCGCTCCGTGGCTTGGGTCCGCACCTGCCATCTCACGTGGCTCACAAGGCGGCTGCGGGTGACTCCATGCCCCTCGGGGGCTGGATCAGGCTGCGCCCCGCCATGCCTCCACCACCCTGCGCTCTTACCTCCTCCAGGCTCCTGCGGATGTCGCCCAGCATGGACAGCACGTCTTGCGTGGGCACCACGCCTGTGCAGAGGGCACCGTCAGCACAGCCGTAGCCGCCAGGCGCTCAACCCCTGACCCTCAGACCCCCGCCTGCGCCCCCGCAGCCCCTCCCCCCTACGCGGCACATAGGCCTGCAGTCCTCCCGACCAGATCCGCCCCCCACCCCCCCACCCCACCTCTCCATGACCCACGAGGTGGGCCCTGCAGAGCCCCGAGCCTCGCCCCGCTCACCCTGCTCGCCCACCAGCGCCATCAGCAGGTGTTGCTCCTTCTCGCTGGGCTTGCTCAGGGAGATGTGCCAGGCGCCATGGCGGCCGCGGCCATGCCGGGGCAGCACGCCCTCCACTAGGGCCAGGAGCTGCAGCCCCCGGTGCCGCCGGAACACCTCCTGAGGGCGGAGAGAAGTCTCACTCGCTGGGAGTGGCACCCCCGAGCCCCTCCCACCTGGAAAGGGCCGTGGGGGCTGCCCAGAGGGGCTGCTCCGGGAGCCCCGGGGACCACGGGGGACGGCGGGGGTGCAAGTCCCGAGTCCACCTAGTCCTGCCTTGGCCTCTCGCCCCCAGGAGGGCGAGCACGGGGCCTGCCTAGGGCTACTCGCAGGTGAGCTGGGGGAACAGATGCACCCACACAGGGCCCGAGGGGCCACATGCGGCAGGTGACAGAGAGCTGGGACAAGCCGGAGGAGAGGGGGCAGGCGGCCGCCCCAGGCCGGCCCTCACTGCAGAGACAGGGCCCAAAGTCAGGGAGTCAGGGAGGACGTCTGTGCCCTGGTGGGCTGCAGCGGGAGCGGGAGGACTAGTAGAGGCGCCAGAGCTCTGGGGCCCTGGCTGGGGGCGGGGGTGGGGGCGGGGAGACCTCCTTCCCACCTGACACTCCTCTCCTGCTTAGGTCTCCTTCCCCTTGTGCACAGGGAATTACACAACTTAAGACCAAGCGGCTGGCGGCAAACAGGAACTCAGCACGCACAGGAGGCCTTGCTCCTGACTCCCAGCCAGTCACTGTCCCCATGGGGCCCCCTGGGAGAGACCCTCGCCAGGCCTGGTGGTGCCCCCCAGCAGCCCCTCCCCTCTCGGACACGGGCGGTCGCCACCCCCGGCTCCTGCCTCTCTCGAGCGCCCGGTGTTGGAGCTGCCACCCGTGTGGGCCCCAACCCTTCTGCTGGAGCCCAGGCTAAGCGGCGAGGCTGTCACACCCGCAGGACGACGTGCTTCCTGCTGTCACGGCACGTCCAGGCACGGCTCCTACCAGCCTCAGACTCGCGAGAGGCTGGTGCCTGGAGATGCCTGAGTGAGCCAGAGGGAAGCCCCAGCCCCCGGAACGGCTGCCACTGTCGGCGTGTGTGTGCGCACGCGCTCGTGTACATGTGTGCACGGGGCCCGAGCGGGGCGTGTGTCCTGGGCCCCCTCGTGGGTGAGGGTCGCACACCGCCTGAGCACACCTCACGTGTTCGGGGCCCACATGTCTGGCGGGCTCAAGCCCGAGAGCCACAGGGTCACCGCGAGGAGGCCGGCTGGCTCAGCCTAACTTCGCACCATGCATTCTGTAGATGGGAACTGAGGGCAAAGCACTGGCTTTGGAATCCTGTGTGGGTTCACATCTCGGTTCTGCCACTTGTCAGCTCTGTGACGTTTAGCAAAACACTGTTCCTCTCTGAGCCCCAGTTTCCCATCTGAGAATGTGGGCACTGGTCCTAAAACCGCAGACTTTCTGTGAGGGTTAAAAGTACTTTTTCAACCACAGGTGCGGGGACAACTGGGTGTCCCAAGAAAAGAAAACCACCCCTGGACTCATACTTCATACCCACACCAAAGTCCATTTCAGGTGCATTTTACATGGAAAGCTTTCAGAAGCAAGCATGGCCTTGGAGTGGGCAAAGATTTCTAAATTGGACCCCAAATTCCTAACCATGAAGGAAAAAAATTGGTAAGTTGGACTATTTTATGGTGAAGTTAAAAAAAAAGGTCTTCCACTTATCAGAGGGTTCTATCAAGAGGGTCAAAAGGCAGCCCGCAGAGCAGGAGACGCTCGCACCATATACACAGAACGGGGGCTTCACATCCATGATGCATAAATGATTTACAGACATCAATAAACGAAGTCAGCCAGCCCAGTTGCCAAGTGAGCAGAAGATCTGATGAGCTACTTCACAGAAAAGAGGCTCAAACACGTACGACAAGTCATTCAATCTCACTGATCATCAGAGAAAAGCAAAGTAATCCACAAAGTGAGGCCTGCAAAATGGTTAAACTGGGAAACAACGCAGACAGCCAGCAGCCCCCAAGCGCCAGGCGCTGCCGCGGAGGAGCAACTGCCAGGCCACCGTGGGAAGCTGCTGGACAGCACCCGGCCAAGGTGACCCGCGGCGCCCGTCAGAGTGTGCCCGGTGCCCGCCCGCCAATGTGCAGACCCCAGAGCCTCCAGAGCAGCAGACCCACAGCAGCCTGGGAATGAAGCCCCTCAAAGGCCCGCCGCCAGCCAGAAGGACAGAGAGAGGACAAGCGTGAACGCACACGCGCAAGGACACAGAGGCTCCCGAAAGCAGGAGCTGAAGCGCGAGAAGCCGGGACAGAACACCACACTCGAGGAGCCCCCCTCTGTCACGTTCAGAAGCACGCAGGGTTGATTCATGGCATCACAAGTCCACACGGAGGCTCCCTGAGGAACAGTCTGGAAGGCGGTGTGGCCCTCAGGCTGTGCGGCTCTCTCCTGACCGACAGCCGCCCTCCCCGGCTGTCCCCACAGCCTGAGGCGTGAGGACGCCCCCAAGCAGGCGCAGGCGTGCCCTGTCTTCCCTGCCAAGCCCTCCCCGGGCGGGGGACCTTCCCCAACGGCCACAGCAGCGCCCCAGCTAGTGCCCGGGCCCTGCGCCCACACACAACTCCTCGTGGTGCCTGGGGCGATGGAAAATGGCGTGGCTGCGGCACGACACTGTGCGGCAGCTCCTCCAGAAGTCACAGATAAGATCACCAGGTGGCCTGCAAGCCCTTCTGCGCACACCACACAATTCAAAAAGGGGTCTGGGAAGGCATGCACACACCACAGCATTCACAGCAGCATTCTCCACAACAGCGGAAACAGGCCTGTCAACAGGTGAACAATAAGCAAAACGTGGTCCTTCCGCACACTGGAATACTGCTCAGCCTTAGAAAGGAAGGCAGTTCTGACACCTGCTACACCCAGCATAAACCTTGAGGACGTGACACTCCGTGAAACAAGCGAGTCACAGCAAAAGCAGCTCATGTGCGACCCACTAACACGAAAGGCCCCGAGCAGCCAGGTTCAGAGACCGGAAGCAGAATAGGGGCTGGGGGGGAGACGGAGCTGTTAATGGGGGCGGTTTCAGTTTTGCAAGACAGAAAACTCCTGGAGCTCTGCTCCACAATAATGTGAACATACTTAACAACCATACACTCAAAAATGATCAAGATGGTAAATTTTATGCTAGGATTTCTACCACAATAAAAAAAATCCCACCATAATAATGGCTAATTAGGTAGACGTCAAACATATCAATAACTTTAGGTATGCAGATGACACCACTCTTATGGCAGAAAGTGAAGAGGAACTGAGGAATCTCTTGATGAAAGTGAAAGAGGAGAGTGAAAAAGCTGGCTTAAAACTCAACATTCAGAATACTAAGATCATGGCATCTGGTCCCATCATTTCATGGCAAATAGATGGGGTAACAATGGAAACAGTGAGAAACTATTTTCTTGGGCTCCAAAATCACTGCAGATGGTGACTGCAGCCATGAAATTCAGACACTTGTTCCTTGGAAAAAAAGCTATGACCAACCTAGATGGCATATTAAAAAAGACAGACATTACTTTGCCAACAAACGTCCATCTAGTCAAAGTTATGGTTTTTTCCGGTAGTTACATATGGATGTGAGAGTTGGACTATAAAGAAAGCTGAGAGCAGAAGAATTGATGCTTTTGAACTGTGGTGTTGGAGAAGACTCTTGAGAGTCCCTTGGACTGCAAAGAGATCCAACCAGTCCATTCTGAAGGAGATCAGTCCTGAATATTCATTGGAAAGCCTGATGTTGAAGCTGAAACTCCAATCCTTTGGCCACCTGATGCGAAAAACTGACTCCTTGGGAAAGACCCTGATGCTGGGAAAGATTGAGGGCAGAAGGAGAAGGGGATGACAGAGGATGAGATGGCTGGATGGCATCACTGACTTGATGGACATGAGTCTAAGCAGGCTCCAGGAATTGGTGATGGACGGGGAGGCCTGGCGTGCTGCAGTCCACGGGTCACAGAGTCGGACACGACAGTGACTGAACTGCACAAACATTAAATGAGAAGAACAACAAAGCAGGTAAAACCAGGGAAAACAGAAAGCGTTTTAATCTCTTTGTGTTGTTTGGGAAGAAAAAGAGACATTAACTTTAGATGTCATTATCCACGTATGCACACCCCAATTGCAGGGTCTCAAGGCCCCACATATCCATAAACAGCCAGAAGGCCGCTTGGAGAATGCCAATTCTGGGTCGGAGGAAGGGGACATACAAGAAGAGCTTGGAGCACCCGCTACACGGAAAGCAGCTCCCTGGTGGTCCAGTGGCGAAGACTCCACCTTCCAGAGCAGGGGACACACTGAGCCCTGGGTGGGGGCACGCAGATCCTGCAACACCGCACGGCAGCCAAGCCTACGCACCACAACTCCTGAGCCCGTGCGCGCTGGAGGCCGCGCTGCACAACAGGCCTGCCTGACACAGCGGCGCCACTGAGCTGACGCCGTCAGATAAGCAAACAGCACCGAGAGGAGAGCAGGGGCTAGCAGACATCCACAGGCTGGTCAAAGGGCTCAGAAGCCGGCTCAGAGGCACTCACTGGCCAAACAGGTGCGGACAAAGCAGGCTGCCCGCCACTCAGCTCCACAGGATCAAGTCTGGCCACTGGCGTCGCGACTACAAGAGCCCTCTGAGAGGAGAGCCGGGCGAAGCAGGCTGTGTCTGGATGCCTGGGCCCTGCAGGGGCAACACGCACACTGAGGAAGAACGTCGCTGGCCCTAGATTCCCGCTCTGTCCCACATGCAGCCAAGCACTAGAGTCACGAACTGCAAGACCCTCAAGGCCAGCGGCAGCCTCCCCCCGGAGACCCCGGCTGCAAGCAGCTCCTTCACCAAAATTCACGCCATCCAGGCTCAGTGTGCCTCTCTGCGAGCAGCTCCTCGGGGCCTCCGTGCTCAGACATTGAATAAACTCGACCCACAGCCCTCGCATCGTGCATTTTATCCAGTTAACAGACTGAGCATACATGAGATTAAGAACTGCCCTGGGTTAAAGCACACCCATGATGTCAAAACCTACCCATTTATAAAGATGCTGGGAAGAAGTGAGTATCTCATTGGTCACTTCCAGATTAAATATGTGATGTACTCTCACTACCCCGCCCCAAACCCACTAAAGAAGAACGAAGGTTGTGTTTTAAGGTCTGAAACCACGAAGACAAAGCCACAACAAATCAACAGAGGAGACAGAAGCCACACACTCGGGCACCAGAAGTGGGCGGATGGCGGGTCCGTTTCCCAATTCAGCGAGCCCAGAGAGCAGGTCCTGAGCCAGCCTGGGCAGAGCTGAGATGCAGTCACACGGACACTTCCACTCCCCGCGAGCTCGGGACACGCAGCACTGGTGAGCTCCGGGGGACGACGGGAGGGGAGGGCGGGAGTTCCAGAGAACTTCAGGGGAGGACAGGAGGGGCGGATGGAAGGGGAGGACGGGAGCTCCAGGACAGTGCTGGAACAAGACAGCTCTCCGAGTCTGCTTGAAAAGCACTGCATCCCTAGGCGACCCCCGTCTGCCCCCCGCCCAACACTGTAGAGCTGACAAACATCCCTTCTCCTGGCACAAGACTGCAGCCCAACTGCAGGAGAGGCTCACACTGCATACCAGCGCAGTTAGTCAACTGCCGGCAGGCACGCTGTCCCAACTGGCAGACAAGAGCCCTCTCGCACCTGCTCCAGAACACCGGTGCCCAGCCCCACACCATCAGGTAGGACAAAGTTCCTCTTTCCAAGATCCTACTCACCCAGGAAGAAGGACCTAAAGACACCGACATAAGACATTCTCAGATCAAATGGCCCAGCCAGACCACCCTCCGGAGAAGGTCAGTGAAGCCCCCCAGCAGGCTGCACCGGCCCTCCTGGAAACAGCTCCAAACTAACACCAGCAGACACCTGAGAGAGGACGCAGGTGGAAAACTGATGATACGCGGGAGAAGCAACCTGCAAAGACACGACCCCGTGCACAAAATCACAGACGGAGGGGCCGGGTGCAAAGAGCCCCAGGGACACGACCCTGTGCACAAAGTCACAAACAGAGGGGGCGAGCACAAAGAGCCCTGGGGACTTAAAACCAGGGAGCCCTCTTCTCAGGCACTGGTGAGAGCAGTTCGTCCCCCGCAGCCCCCCCAGGGCCTGGCCGCCCACCCACCGGCACTCACACACTCTACGTTCTCAGTCATGTTCAGGATGACGTAGTTCTTCCCGGCCAGATTGCTCCAGTCTTTGCAGATCACCTGTGCAGTGACACAGAGGGGGTCTGGAGGGAGTCTGAGTGGAAACCCCGGAGACGCGAGGAGGGCGAGGCCGGGTGTGGCTGTGACGGCTGGGGGGCAGACCAGCTGCGTCACCTCCACGACTGACAGCCCCCAGCCCAGCCAAAGCTCACAACCTGCTCTCTCGGGACAGGAGGCGCGGGCCCAGAGGCTCCAGGGCAGAGGGAACTGGAATGCTCTGAAGGGCGAACAGTGCACCTGTGGGCGGACACCCAGGCTGACCGCCCAGGACCACCCCTTTTCTTCTGTGGCCGGGGTGGGCCAGGCTGGGGGTGTGTGAGAGTGACTCGTGGGGTGGGGAGGATGGCAGGGTGGCGGCACACGTGGGGGGCTGTGGGGGGGAGGGGGCTGGCGGGAGTGCCCCCCAGCAGCTGTGACAAGCAGGGGGACCCTGAACTGAGAGGGGGGAAGGCTGGGGGGTGGGCGGGCCAGTGTGGAGAGGATGCCACTGATGGGCCGTGAGCAGTGCCCCCGGAATCTGCTGCCTGCCCGCCCCTGCCCCGCACAGTCACTCTACCTGCGTGGAGTCCCAGGGCCTTCTGGACGGAGCTGCCTCGGCCGGCCCTTCCTGGGGCTCCTGCCTGAGGTCATCTCGCCTCAGAGTCACAGAAGAAGGTGTCAGCTCTGTGCCTCCGGGGGCCAGCGGGAGAGAGGCCGAGCCTCCGGGCTGCAGGGCATCTCTGCCAGGGCCCTCAGCCCTGCCGGGAGCCGCCGTCTGAGGGAAGGAAGCGGGGGACGGCCCTGCGCCCGGCCGGCCGGCCAAGCCCGCGGCTGCAGCAGCGGCCTCCACGCCGGGTTCCGGAGGGGCCTCAGGCACACCGCCGCGCCCTGCGGCCGGCAGCACCGTGGGCCCCGGCCCGCGGCCAGCCATGTCCTGACCCCTCAGGGTCACCGGACTCAGGCTGACCCCAGGCGGGGACAGGCTGGGCTCCATGCTGCTGCCTGCCTCCCCCCCCGAGGCCGCTTGATCCCCTGACTCCTCGGGCCGGTGCTCAGGGGGCCCCGGGGCCCGGCTGCTGCCCGCCGGCAGGAAGCCGACGGCCTGCCTTCGGGCGCCCTCCTGGGGTCCGGTCACTGGCAGCAGCTGCTCCTCCTCCTCTCCGGGAGCCACGTGCCAGGGCGGCCCCACCAGGTCCACCCCGGGCAGCGGGGAGGCGAGACTCGGTGTCTCTTGATTCTGGCCCGTGCTGTCCGTGGGACCCGCCTTCTCAGTCAGGTCCGGAAAAGCGTAATCTGTGGACAGAGAGGGAGATTTCATTCCAGAGCTTCATTGTTCATGGATTTGCTGAGCAGATGATAAAAAAATCCAGGATAGTCTCAGGGGGATGGTGGGGAGGTCGGTGGACAGTGGGTCACGTGGGAAAGGCGTGGGCAACAGGCTGGACTGGAGGGGACAAACAGGGCTGGGGGACGAGCCCCAGGCTGGCCTTCACTTCCTTCATGGGAGCGACGTGGTGCGCCCCGCCCCAGTGTACAAGCCCCAGGGACCCGGGCCTGCGGCCATCTGCGCCCCGCTCTGGCAGCCGGCTCTCCGTGTCTCTCTGGCTCCTCCTCTGCACTCTCCCCTGAAAACCGTCATGACCCTTCACCCCTTTCCTAACAGGCTGGGGTGGGGGTCTTCCGTGTGAGTCTGAGGACCCTCTCAGGGCAGGTGATGACCACCGTCCCTGACCGGCGCTCCTGCTTTGAACTGAACGATGCCAGGAGGCAGAGGGCAGAGGCTGAGCCCCAGTGTCTGGAGTCTTCCCGTGCTCTCAGCGCCACTGCCGGCGGGGAAGGAGCGCTTCCTCACCCACCAGCCCCTGAGAACAGAGGCCTCCTGGAGACTGGGACGTCTGTCTTCTCAACGAGATGTGAAAAGCACAGGCCAGTTTGTTTGGAAACTCATTCAAAATGTCAGAGAGTACATCTAGGTAGCAACAGATATTGGCGGCCCCACTTTGTTTCAGAATAATAAACGTTACCAACATAAAACTCCAACTAAAAATCTTAATTTATCTACTTAAAGAAAGAAATTCTATGGAAGCTAAAAGTAATAATAATAATAAACATCAAAGTTCTGAAACACCATAGAACCGGGGCTGGGAAAGGTCTACGGGGGTTGACTGAGCTGCTCAGCCTCCTCCTCCTCCTCCTAAATTTCTGACAAAAGAGACAATTGTTTTACACCATGAAAATAAAAGTCTAAAAACACGGATAAATTTCTGTTAACATGGAAAGCAGATGAGCTCAGAGAATCAGATAACCTCTCAACCAGAATAAAGAGGAAAGTCAGCAGTGGAAGAGGGAAGTTCTCACTGTCAGAATCAAGGAGAGGGACGTGCTGTGGGTTTAGTGAGGACACAGAACCCAAAGCTCAGAGGGCAGAAGACAACGCTGCAACTCATCCTAGCGCCTCAGCAAGACAGACACACCACTTCCCTAAAGCAAGAGCAGGGTAACAAAGGCAAGCAGTCTTTTAAAAAGAAAAGGTCTCGGATTTATTTGCAGGGCAGCAATGGAGAAACAGACATAGAGAACAGACTTACGGACATGGGGAGAGCGGGGGCGAGGGCGAGACGTGCGGCGAGAGTAACATGGGGGCTTCCATCACCGTATGTAAACTAGAGAGCCAACGGGAATGGGAACTCAAACAGGGGCTCTATACCAACCTGGAGGGGGGGACGGGGCGGGAGATGGGAGGGGGGTTCAAAAGGGAGGGCACGTGTGTAGACCTACGGCTGATCCATGTTGAGGTTTGACAGAAAAGAACGAAACTGTGTAAGACAATTATCCTTCAACTAAAATATAAATTAAGTAAAAGAACAGTTCTTGGAAACTAAAAATCATTTCAATGTATGTGAACTTTTGATAGAACAGCTTGAAGAAAAATCATCAGAGCAAAAGCAAAAGGGAAATAAGCTAAGGAGTAAAGGCGATCAGTGTCGGTAGGTCTAGTTACTGTGATCTTCAACAAGACAGAAACACCCCGAGTCCAGGCTCACAGAAGGAGCCCTCAGGCTGGAAGGGTCGTGGACAGGAACAGTGGCGGGCTCACCCCCAGCCTCACTCTCAGGACACGCCAGCTCTCAGGGACAAATGGGCTGCCTACAAAGCAACAAGGAACAGACTCTCATCAGGCTTCTAATCAACTACACTAGACTGCAAGAAGGAGAGGTGTGCTCAAAATTCTGAGGGAAGCTTACTCTGAACTGTCACGCCAGGCCTCCCTGTCCATCACCAACTCCCGGAGCTTACTCAAACTCATGTCCATTGAATTGGTGATGCCATCCAACCATCTATGGTCTCCCGAAGCAGCAGTGTCTCCTGAGCACCACTGTCTTCTGGAGCACCACTCTATGCTGGACACCCGTCTCCTGTGCTACTGTCTGCAGGATGCCACTGTGCCCAGAGCACTCTCTCTCCTGGACAGATCTCTCTCCTGGACACCACTGTCTCCTGAACACCACTGTACCCAGTATACCACTGTGTTCTGAACCAACATCTGTCCTGGACACAACTGTCTCCTGGCCTCCACTTTCTCTTCCACCACCACTACCTCACTCAGCACACTGCGCCAGTCTCATGACACCACCATCTCCTGAACAAACGCGCGTCCTGGACACCACTGTCTGTGTGCACCACGGTCTCCTGGATTCCACCATCTTTGGATCACCGTAGTGTCCTGCAGCGTCACAGTGTCTAGACTCCTCTCTCTCCTGGGGCACCCCTGTTTCCTGCACAGCACTGTCTCTAGGACCACCAGAGTCCCCTGGCAGCACAGTCTCCTGCAGCACTCCCCAGTGTCTGGAGGATCATTGTCATTTAGGCACCATGTCTACTGAGCAACACTGTCTCCTGAACTCCACCATCTCCTGATTCCACTGTCTCCCAGAGCAACAACGTTTCCTGAGTATCACTGTCTTCTGGAACACCCCCATTTCCTGGACCATAACAGTCTCCTAGACACCAATTTCTACTGGAGCACCACCGTCACCAGGACCCCACCGTCTCCTGTGTCTACCGTCTCCCAGAGCAGCAATGTTTCCTGAGTACTCCATCACCTCCTGGAGCACCACAGTCTCCTGGAGCATATCTGTCTACTGAGCACCATCGGCTCCTGGAACCCACTGTCCTGAGTCCATTGCCTCCTGGAGCAACAATGTTTATTGAGTATCGTAGCCTCCTGGAGTACCACTGTGTCCTCAAACATCACGGTCTTCTGGACATGACTTTCTTCTAGAGCAACACTGTCTCGTGCACACCTGTCTCCTCTGAAGTACTGTGTGCTTGACACCACTGTCTCCTCAGCACCACTGTCTGAGCACCACCATCTCCTGGAGCACAACAGTCTCCCGGACACCACTGTCTCCAGGAGCACCACTGGCTCCTTGGCAGCACTGTCTAGTAAGCACCACCGTCTCCTAGAGCACCAGAGTCTCCTGGACATCACTTTCCTGGGAGCACCTGTGTCTCTTGCAGAACACTGTCTCCTGTGCATCACAGTCTCCTGGACATCACCGCCTCCTTGAGTACCATGGTCTTTTGGACACCATTGTCTCCAGCAGCACCACTATCTATTGACAACACCATCTCCTGAACACCACTGTCTCCTGGACACCTCCATAACCGGGAGCACCACTGCTTCCTGGCAAGCACTGTAAAGTGAGCACCATTTTCTCCTGGACACTATCATCTCCTGGGGCACCAGAGTCTCATGCAGAACACTGACTACTGTGTGCCATGGTCTCCTGGACACCACTGTCTCCTGAGCACCAGTCTCCTGGGCAACACTGTCTTTGGCGTACCATTGTTGTCTGAACCTGACCCTCTCTGAAGCACCACTGTCTTCTAGACCAACAATATCTCCTGAGCACCACAGGCTGTTTGAGTACCATCTCTTCAAAACCATGATTTCCTGATCACCACTTTCTCCTGAGCAGCACTCTCTTGAGCACCATGGTCTCCTAGACATTACCATCTTCTGGAACACCAGTGTCTCATGCAGAACACTGTCTGCTGCGCACCACAGTCTCCTGGACACCAGTGTCTCCTGAGCACCACTGTCTCCTTGGCAGCACTGTCTACTGAGCAGCACTCTCTCTTGAGCTCCACTGTCTCCTGAGTGACAGTGCGTCCTGAGCACCATGGTCTCCTGAGCACCACTCTCTCCTGGAGACCCACGGTCTCCTGGAAAAGCATCATGTCCTGGAAACCAACGTCTCCTGAGCACCACTGTCCCCTGGACATCAACATCTCTTAAATCACCACTGTCTCATGCATAATACTGTCTCTTGTGTACCATGGTCTCCTAGATACCACCACCTCTTGAGCACCATTGTCTACTGGACACCAATGTCTCTCAGTCGTGTCAGACTCCTTGCGACCCATGCACTGCAGCACGCCAGGCCTCCCTGTCCATCACCAACTCCCGGAGTTCACTCAGACTCAAGTCCATCAAGTCAGTGATGCCATCCAGCCATCTCATCCTCTGTCGTCCCTTTCTCCTCCTGCCCTCAATCTTTCCCAGCAGCAGGGTCTTTTCCAGGAGCCAGTTCTTTGCATCAGGTGGCCAAAGTACTGGAACTTCAGCTTCGGCATCAGTCCTTCCAATGAACATTCAGGACTGATTTCCTTTAGGATGGACTGGTTGGATCTCCTGGCAGTCCAAGGGACTCTCAAGAGTCTTCTCCAACACCACAGTTCAAAAGCATCAATTCTTTCGCGCTCAGCTTTCTTTATGGTCCAACTCTCACATCCATACATGACTACTGGAAAAACCATAGCTTTGACTAGATGGACCTTTGTTGGCAAAGTAATGTCTCTAGTTTTTAATATGCTGTCTAGTTGGTCATAACTTTTCTTCTAAGGAGCAAGCGTCTTCGAATTTCATGGCTGCAGTCACCATCTGCAGTGATTTTAGAGCCCAAGAAAATAAAGTCTCTCACCGTTTCCACTGTTTCCCCCATGTATTTGCCATGAAGTGATGGGACCAGATGCCACGATCTTAGTTTTCTGAATGTTGAGTTTTAAGCCAACTTTTTTATTCTTCTCTTTCACTTTCATCAAGAGGCTCTTTAGTTCTTTGCTTTCTTCTGTAGACGAGGTGACATCTGCTTATCTAAGGTTAATGATATGTCTCTTATGCACCATTATATCCTGGACCTGCCTTCTCCTGAGCACCACTGTCTCTGAGAGCAACAAAATCTTGTGAACACCACAGACTTCCGGAGCTCCATATTCCCTTCAATACCACCATGCTCTGAGTACCACTGTCTCCTGGGCACCACCATCTCTGGACACCATCCTCTCCTAAGCACCACTGTCTCTTGGGCACTACCATCTCCTGTAAAAGTCCTGTCTACTGGACACCAATGTCTCCTGAGCACCACTGTCTCCTGGATTTTACCATGTCTGGAGCACCACCGTCTCCTGTAGCAACAATGCTTTCTGTGCACCATACCCTCCTGGAGTACCACCATCTCCTGGATCACCACAGTCCTCTAGATGCTACTTTCTCCTGGAGCACCACTGTCTCATGGGAAGCAGCATTTCCTGAGACCACTGTCTCCTCTGCACCACTCTCTCCTGGGACCCATGGCTACTGATCAGCACTGTCTCCTGGACCCCACCATCTCCTGGAGCAACAATGTTTCCTGAGTATCATGGCTCTCCTGAGCACCATCATCTTGTAGAGCAGCACAGTCTCCCAGATTTGACTTTCTCCTGGAGCACTGTCTCCCGGACACCACTGTCTTCTGGACACCACCGTGCCTGGAGCACCTTTGTCATTTGGACAGCACCATCTTTAGAGCACCACGGTCTCCTGATCACCACCATCTCCTGGAGCACCATAGCCCTGCATGCCAGCATCTCCAGGAGCACCACTGTCTGCTGACACCACTGTCTCCTGGAACACCACAGTCTCCTGCACACCACCATTTCCTAAACACAGCTGTCTCCTGTGCACCACTGTTTTCTGGACACAGTTGTCTCCTGGAGCACCACTGTCTCTTGGACTTCACTCTCTCCTGTGCACCACTTTCTTTTGGATACCACCGACTCATGGACCACCACAGTCTCTTGGACACCATCGTCTCCTGAGCACCGTAGTCTCCTGGACACCACCATCTCCTGAGAATCACTGTCTCCTGGAGCTCCAGTCTCCTTAGCACCAGTGTGTCCTAAACATAATTGTCTCATGGCTACCAGCACGTCCTGTAGCACTACGCTCTCCTGAATACTACTGTTTCCTGAAGTACCATATTATCTCGGATACGAAAGCTATGGTTTTTCCAGTGGTCATGTGTGGATGTGAGAATTGGGCTACAAATAAAGCTGAGCGCCAAAGAATTGATGCTTTTGAACTGTGGTGCTGGAAAAGACTCTTGACAGTCCCTTGGACTGCAAGGAGATCCAATATTCAGACCGCTGAATATTCACTGGAAGGACTAATGCCAAAGCTGAAACATCAATACTTTGGCCACCTGATGCGAAGAACCGACTCATTGGAAAAGACCCTGATGCTGGGAAAGATGGAAGGCAGGAGGAGAAGGGGACGACAGAGGATGAGATGGTTGGATGGCATCACCGATGTAATGGACATGAGTTTCAGTGGGCTCCGGGAGCTGGTGATAGACAGGGAAGCGTGGCGTGCTGCAGTCCATGGGGTCGCAGCACTGAGCGACTGAACTGTGACTGTCTCCTAAGCACAGTGGTCTCCTGGAGCATGATCATCTCTTGGAGCAGTATACTCTCCTAGAAACCACCTTCTCCTGGAGCATCGTTGTTTTCAGGACCCCACCATCTCCTGGGCACCACTGTCTCCTGGAGACAGTCCTGGAGACCGCTGTCTGCTATGCAGCACTGTCTTCTGGAGACCATTGTCTTCTGAGCACTATTATCTCCTGGACACCACTGTCTCCTGAGCACCACTGTCTCCTGGAGCACCAGACTCCTTGACTCCACTGTCTCCTCAGCAGCACTGTGTCCTGAACACCACCGTCCCGCGTAGCACTCTCTCCTGAGCTCTGCCATTTCCTGGAGTACCATATTCTGCTAACATCCCCATCTCCTGGAGTACCAAAGTCTGCTGGACACATCCGTCTTCTAAGCACCTCTGTCTACTGAGCCACCAAGGTCTCTTGGACACCACTGTCCCCTGGACACCTCCATCTCCTGAGCAGCACCGTTTCCTGGACACCACCACCGCCTGCATACTACTCTCTCCTGAAGCACCAGTCTCCCCACCACCATCTTTTCAGCACTACTGTCTCCTGGAACACCACCCAGTCCTGAGCACCATCATCTCCTGGACCACCATTTTACCTGGACTCACTGTCGCCTGGAGCACCACTGTCTCCCAGAACACTATTTTTCCTGGACACTACCATCTCCCGGACCCCACTTCCCCTGGAGCGCCACCTTTCCTGAAGCACCATTCTTCCAAGACACCACAATTTCCCAGAGCACCACCAAATCCTGGACACCACCATCTCCTAAACATCATCATCTCCTGATGCACCACCTCCTGCAGCACCACCATCTCCTGGAACAACACCGTCTGCTGGACACCTGTCTCCCATACACGACCATCTCCCAGAGCTGGATCATGTCCTGGAACACCATCGCAGGAATGCGCAACGCCTCAGACCATGAAGACCGTCCACTGACAGCCCTGTGGCCACGGAGAGCGGGGCTCCACCCTGCTTATTACTCTAGTTTTTGTCTTCCCGTTCCATCTACTTCAGGGGTGTGGAGTCAGGTCCCACAAACCCCAAAAGTCTGTCAAGGACAAACATACTCCTCACCTGGACACAGATTTGAACAAGCAGAGATGCCCAGGAGACACTTTGAAGTCGGCGTATAAGGACATCAAAGCTTGTCCCTGTGCCCTGGACAGGCATCACAACTCGGGCACCAGAGAGTCAGAAGGGTCCCTCACAGCCCATGCCACCTAGGGGAGGCTCCAGCTAGGTCTCAGTGTATGAAGATCAAGGGATGGCTAAGCTGCCCAGGGCTCGGCCAGCCAGCCAGCCAGGTCTCCTCACTGTCCCTGAGACACGAGAGGCCCACCTGGGAACTCACTCAATCCCCCTCCCCCATTAGCTTCCCTGCAGATGCACTGGCTGACGTGCTGAGGAGTGGCAGCGCCCCCAGGTGGCGGTTGTTGGAAATGACATCTCCCCTGAGCTATGGGGAACATCAGGCCTGCACATCCCAGGCAGGGCCCACAGCCCTCCTGTAAGGGGTGCAGAAACAAAGCTCGGAGGAAGGCAGACACTTCCTCTGTGTTGTGAGGCCAGACCCGTCGCAGCTGTAAGGCTGCCAATCTCAGGCTCCTGTGTAGGCAGAGCCAGTCTCTGAAAACACACTCCCAGCCAGCCAGGCAGGGCCAGAACGGGCTTCAGACACCACAGGAGCCAGCTTAAGTGGCAGCATCACCCCCGTGGTGCTGACCCCTTTGAAACTGGGCTCCTTCGCCAGCCTAGCTGACATATAATAGCCAAGGTCAAGCTTCAGAGTTCTGCAGGCGGATTTTAAATTCTGGTGACCAGTCCCAGGGCTCAGCACAGCCACCTCTCTGGGGTTTGAGGCTATAATGAATGACATAAGGGATGCACAACCCCAGGCCCACAGAGGCACTGACCTCCCCCTAAAGTCACCTGCAGGTTCTGCACCCCCTGAGCTCAAAGCACACCCAGGCTGTGGGTGGTGTGCTCAGGTGTGGCTGTGGCAAGACCCCAAGGAGTCCTGGGCCCTGCCAGCAGAAGGACCTGGGAGGTTCCCTTGTCCACGGCATGATGGCTGTGAGGCTGTAAGTTATCGTAACGGTGACTCAATAAAGCTTATTTCTTATTCATCCTATTTCAATACAAAACTGCACAGGCTATACATGGCAGAATTACGTACACGTAAGGATAAATTTACTCAGCAGAGAGTTTCTAGAATATGTCTACAATGATGGGCTGCAATCCTCTTGAAGATCACGTTTTGGGAGGCATTTGTGTGTCGTTGGCTTCCCCGCGCCCCCAACTTCCTTAAGCTCAACTGGGATGGCTCACTTACAACCTAAGCCCATTTCTGTTTTATCCTCTAAGAGAGGAGAACCTGGGGAGCATCTCCCTCGCAGTGGGGGGGCGGGAATCTACATGTTCTCTTAGGTGCCCCAATCTGCCTTTCTTTCCTGCAGCTAAAACCGTAACTATCCCTTATTCTCAATCCTTCCGTTGTCACTTACGTCCTCTTGTGAAGACTCTGGGTTTGCCAGTTTTAAGAGCACTCACAGGAGACAGCAGAGCGCAGGACATGCTCTTCTCAGAAGCGCGCCAAAACCACGACTCACTGCTGAGTGACCGTGCACAGGAGACACTGGAGCCACCGAGCAAGACGCCACAGCCAGAGACAAAGGGGAAGTGGCAATGAGCGGGTGGGAGGGGGCCATCACAGCAAAATTAAACCCCACCGGGCGGGCAACCCACAAACTGGAGAATAAGTACACACAGAAGTTCTTCCACTGGAGGGAAGGTTCTCAGGCTCATGTTAGGCTTCCCAAACTGGGGGTCCAGTAACGGGAGTAGGAATCCTCAGAGAATCTGACTTTGAAGGCCAGCAGGATTTGACTGCAGGACTTTCACGGGACTGGCAGAAACAGAGAGTCCACCCTGGAGGTTACACACAGTCTTGGCACAGCAATGACAGGGGCAGACTGGGAGAGTTACACGTGGAGTTGTAGAAATCCCAGTTGCTGCTTGGTCGCTTGCGACCCCATGGACTGTAGCTTGCGACCCCATGGACTGTAGCCCTCCAGGCTCCTCTGTCCATGGGATTTCCCAGGCAAGCATACTGAAGTGAGTTGCCATTTCCTTCTCCAGGGATCTTTCCAATCCCAGGGATTGAACCTGAGTCTCCTGCATTGCAGGCAGACTCTTTAGCACTAAGCCACTGGGGAAGTCTAGTAGAAGGACTATAAAAAGTCCTAGTATGGGTCTACAGATAAGAAAATCTAGGAAACTTTAGGAGGTGAGTGTAAGTTAATGCTTGCTTAACAATAAGGCAATAAACGAAAGCAGGAAGGATGCCCCAGGCCCTGAGGTGGAGGGAAATGTCACTGCCCTTCGGCTTGAAGAAGGTGGTCTTGTCCCCTCCCCCTTCCCACTATGAAATGGAAGCCCCCGTAACCCCCGGGCAGAGCCCCCTCGCCTGCCCAAGTTAGTTACAAGTGTCCTGTGCAAATCAATCTGTTCCTTGCCTATCACTTTGCCTCTCACTGATTTCCTTCTGTGCTGAGACACAAAGAACCTGAGCCTCAGTGAGCAGGGTTTTGATCAGGTTCAAGTCCCAAGCAGGATCTTGGGCAGGTCTGAGTCCCAGAACATGGGTTCAGGTTCCAATCTGAGGGGAATGGTTTCAGCTGGCAGCCACAAAGGGCCAGCAGGAAGGTAAGAGAAGGTTTAAACTCAGGTCTCGGTCCTGAAGAGGCCCAGGGGAGGCCTTGAGCCAGTTATCCTGGGAAAGACACTCAGCTGATGTCTGCTTCTTTTTGACCAGAGGGTCAACCCGGTATGCTTTTGCCCACCCAGCAGCAGGAACAGGACAGAACTGTTAAAATCTATGTCTTCTCCTTGACACTGAAGGTTTTCCCCTACATTCTTACTCACTCTGCTCTCTTTCTTTCTTTCTTCTGTTAACCTCAGAAGACCTGTGTGGCCGCCAAGGTGTGCTTTTCATTGCTTCTACTCCCCTCACTCTGACCCTTACATGCACTCGCCCTTTGTTCCCAACTTACAGTGAGACCAGCTCCCACTCATTGACAGCATCACTGCAGACACCCTCTGTACTGTTTCTTTGCAACAAATTTTAGTCACTAAGCTGGCTGAGAGACTACCTTGGAAGGGACAGCATCTAAAATCATAAGTGCAAATCTTGACCAAATTGTACAGTGGGTTTTGACTTAAGAGCAGAAATTTGGATAGTATGGGAAACAGGAACATCTTCTCAGGTTTGGGTCTGAAATGGGTCAGACTGCCTCAATCCCAAACAGTACCCCTTTGGACTATATCCTCCAGGACTGGGGAAAATTCAGACACTAGGGATTAACAAGAAGAAAACCTCATTAGACTATGTAATCATGTTTGGCCAGGATGAGTTAGGAAGCCAAAAAAGTGGTCACTAAATAGGTCCCTGAGTTATGATACTATACTGCAGTTAGATTTATACTGCAGAAGAAAATCTAAATGGGGTGAGTTCCCGTATGCCCAAATTTTCCTTGTATTTAGGGAATGAGACCCAAAAGGGACCTAAGGCAGGTGTAGTTCTAGCAGAAACAGGCATGTAGAGGGATTAACTCCAGTGAGGACATAGGAAGCATTTTAACTGCTCTACCCTCAAGGAGGGGCCTCCTGAAAGCCACACCCTCCACAAGGAGGAGCCAGAGCTACCACCCAACCCCTGGGAGGGGCCGCAGAGGCCCGCCCTTAGGTCAGTTAGCAACCAAGGGCCCTACAGCTCTGCCCCTGAGAGAGGCTCCTGGTGGAAATCAAGAAACAGTATGAGTCTATGTACTTTTCAAAGTATCTAAATATGGCAAAGGACAAGTTGGGAAATTTTCCTGAGGATATTGAGCTTTTACAAGGGAATTTACCCAACTAGTGAGATCTTTTGATCCCATCTGGGAGGACTTACAGATCTTACCAACCCACTGCTGCACTCCCAAGGAAAACCAGCCTGTAATACTGGCAGCCAGAGCCCACACAGACCAACAGGACCATGCAGTGCACCAGGCAGGAATGACACTGTCCCCGAGGAAACCCACAATGGTAAATACCAGCTGAATTCCACTGACAGAGACACACGGGATTATACGATTAACTGTTTAACAGAGGGTATGAAGAAATGCACAGTAAAACCTGTTAATTATGAAAAGGGGAAAGAGGTCCAACTGGGACAGGACGAAAACAAATCCTTCAGTCTTCCAAAGGAGATTCACTTCAGTTCAGTTTAGTTGCTCAGTTGTGTCTGACTCTTTCCGACCCCATGAATCGCAGCACGCCAGGCCTCCCTGTCCATCACCATCCCAGAGTTCACTCAGACTCACGTCCATGGTCAGTGATGCCATCCAGCCATCTCATCCTCTGTCGTCCCCTTCTCCTCCTGCCCCCAATCCCTCCCAACATCAGAGTCTTTTCCAATGAGTCAACTCTTTGCATGAGGTGGTCAAAGTACTGGAGTTTCAACTTTAGCATCATTCCTTCCAAAGAAATCCCAGGGCTGATCTCCTTCAGAATGGACTGGTTGGATCTCCTTGCAGTCCAAGGGACTCTGAAGAGTCTTCTCCAACACCACAGTTCAAAAGCATCAATTCTTCAGCGCTCAGCTTTCTTCACAGTCCAACTCTCACATCCATACATGACCACTGGAAAAACCATAGCCTTGACTAGATGGACCTTTGTTGGCAAAGTAACGTCTCTGCTTTTCAATATGCTATCTAGGTTGGTCATAACTTTTCTTCCAAGGGGTAAGCGTCTTTTAATTTCATGGCTGCAGTCACCATCTGCAGTGATTTTGGAGCCCAAAAAAATAAAGTCTGACACTGTTTCCACTGTTTCCCCATCTATTTCCCATGAAGTGATGGGACCGGATGCCATGATCTTCGTTTTCTGAATGCTGAGCTTTAAGCCAACTTTTTCACTCTCCTCTTTCACCTTCATCAAGAGGCTTTTGAGTTCCTCTTCACTTTCTGCCATAAGGGTGGTGTCATCTGCATATCTGAGGTTATTGATATTTCTCCAGGCAATCTTGATTCCAGCTTGTGCTTCTTCCAGCCCAGCGTTTCTCATGATGTACTCTGCATGTAAGTTAAATAAGCAGGGTGACAATATACAGCCTTGACGTACTCCTTCTCCTATCTGGAACCAGTCTGTTGTTCCATGTCCAGTTCTAACTGTTGCTTCCTGACCTGCATATAGGTTTCTCAAGAGGCAGGTCAGGTGGTCTGGTATTCCCATCTCTTTCAGAATTTTCCACAATTTATTGTGATCCACACAGTCAGCAGCTTTGGCATAGTCAATAAAGCAGAAATAGATGCTTTTCTGGAACTCTCTTGCTTTTTCGATGATCCAGCGGATGTTGGCAATTTGGTCTCTGGTTCCTCTGCCTTTTCTAAAACCAGCTTGAGCATCAGGAAGTTCACGGTTCACGTATTGCTGAAGCCTGGCTTGGAGAATTTTGAGCATTACTTTACTAGCGTGTGAGATGAGTGCAATTGTGCGGTAGTTTGAGCATTCTTTGGCATTGCCTTTCTTTGGAATTGGAATGAAAACTGACCTTTTCCAGTCCTGTGGCCACTGTTGAGTTTTCCAAATTTGTTGGCATATTGAGTGCAGCACTTTCACAGCATCATCTTTCAGGATGTGAAATAGCTCAACTGGAATTCCATCACCTCCACTAGCTTTGTTCATAGTGATGCTTTCTAAGGCCCACTTGACTTCACATTCCAGCATATCTGGCTCTAGGTGAGTGATCATACCATTGTGATTATCTGGGTCGTGAAGATCTTTTTTGTACAGTTCTGTGTATTCATGCCACATCTTCTTAATATCTTCTGCTTCTGTTACGTCCATACCATTTCTGCAGAAGCCGGGAGGACCCCATGCCTGAGGGGAGGCGGCCAAGAGGAGTTACCCCACGTCCGAGGTCAGGGGCGGCGGCCGAGAGTGCCAGGTTGCGACGGCGCAGAAACTGCCGAGAGGAGCTACCCCATGCCCGAGGCCAGGGGCAGCAGCCGGGAGGACCTACTCGGCACCGGCCGGGAGGAGCAACCGCACCTCCAAGGAGTGCAGGAGAGCCTAGAGGAGCTATTCCACGTTCAAGGTCAGAAGGGGCGGCGGTGAGGAGATACCCCTCGTCCAAGGTAAGGAAGAGCGGCTGCGCTTTGCTGGAGCAGCCGTGAAGAGATACCCCACGTCCAAGGTAAGACAAACCCAAGTAAGACGGTAGGTGTTGCAAGAGGGCATCAGAGGGAAGACACACTGAAACCATACTCACAGAAAACTAGTCAATCTAATCACACTAGGACCACAGCCTTGTCTAACTCAATGAAACTAAGCCATGCCCATGGGGCCACCCAAGATGGGCGGGTCATGGTGGAGAGATCTGACAGAATGTGGTCCACTGGAGAAGGGAATGGCAAACCACTTCAGTATTCTTGCCTTGAGAACCCCATGAACAGTATGAAAAGGCAAAATGATAGGATACTGAAAGAAGAACTCCCCAGGTCAGTAGGTGCCCCACATGCTACTGGAGATCAGTAGAGAAATAACTCCAGAAAGAATGAAGGGATGGAGCCAAAGCAAAAACAATACCCAGCTGTGGATGTGCCTGGTGATAGAAGCAAGGTCCGATGCTGTACAGAGCAATATTGCATAGGAACCTGGAATGTCAGGTCCATGAATCAAGGCAAATTGGAAGTGGTCAAACAAGAGATGGCAAGAGTGAATGTCAACATTCTAGGAATCAGCGAACTAAAACGGACTGGAATGGGTGAATTTAACTCAGATGATCATTATATCTACTACTGTGGGCAGGAATCCCTTAGAACAAATGGAGTAGCCCTCATGGTCAACAAAAGAGTCCGAAATGCAGTACTTGGATGCAATCTCAAAAATGACAGAATAATCTCTGTTCGTTTCCAAGGCAAACCATTCAGTATCACAGTAATCCAAGTCTATGCCCCAACCAGTAACGCTGAAGAAGCTGAAGTTGAACAGTTCTAGGAAGACCTACAAGACCTTTTAGAACTAACACCCAAAAAAGATGTCCTTTTCCTTATAGGGGACTGGAATGCAAAAGTAGGAAGTCAAGAAACACCTGGAGTAACAGGCAAATTTGGCCTTGGAATACGGAATGAAGCAGGGCAAAGGCTAATAGAGTTTTGCCAAGAGAACGCACTGGTCATAGCAAACACCCTCTTCCAACAACACAAGAGAAGACTCTACACATGGACATCACCAGATGGTCAACACCGAAATCAGACTGATTATATTCTTTGCAGCCAAAGATGGAGAAGCTCTATACAGTCAGCAAAAACAAGACCAGGAGCTGACTGTGGCTCACATCATGAGCTCCTTATTGCCAAATTCAGACTGAAATTGAAGAAGTAGGGAAAACCACTAGACCATTCAGGTATGACCTAAATCAAATCCCTTATGATTATACAGTGGAAGTAAGAAATAGATTTAAGGGACTAGATCTGATAGATAGAGTGCCTGATGAACTATGGACTGAGGTTCGTGACACTGTACAGGAGACAGGGATCAAGACCATCCCCATGGAAAAGAAATGCAAAAAAGCAAAATGGCTGTCTGGAGAGGCCTTACAAATAGCTGTGAAAAGAAGAGAAGCGAAAAGCAAAGGAGAAAAGAAAAGATATAAGCATCTGAATGCAGAGTTCCAAAGGAGATTAGCAGAGGCCTTTAGAAAGCATACAAACCTGGATGCCCCCTCCCCAGAGGGCAGACCCTTTGGCTATGCATTTCACAGCCCAGACACCAGTGTGAAATTCAGAAAGCAACTGCTGGTCCACGGATTTGAATGAACGATTTGCTCCAACTGGCCTATTCGGCTTTCAGTAACAGGGATATGGCCAAAAAGGCAGAACATCTCATCCTCTGTCGTCCCCTTCTTCTCCTGGTTGGATGGCATCATCAACTCAATGGGCTTGAGTTTAAGCAAACTCTGGGACATAGTGAAGGACAAGGAAGCCTGGCGTGCTGCAGTCCAAGAGGTCGCAAAGGGTCAGACATGACTGAGCGACTGAGCAACAGGACGGAGTTACTCTGCAATATGCAGAGGACCTTTCAGTAACAAGTTTCTCAAAGAGGAATAGGATGATAACACTTTTAAGACTCTAACTCATTTATGGAAAAAGCGTTACTGGTGTCTAAATCTTAGGTATAGATTTCTGAATAGGGGGTTCAGTATCTGGGATGTGTGCTTACCCCAGGAAAGATGTTTACATCTACTGATAAATGGTGTTAATTCAAAGATTAAAGTCATGAAAAACAGTAAAACAGCTTAAGGCCTGCTTGTGGATAACTGGATATTGCTGGATTTGGATTCCTGGTTATGAGCCAGATGTCCAATTGCTGTATGAGCTCCTAAAACAAAACACAGCAAGTGGACCATTAAATTGTAGGGGATACAGGAGAACAAGTCTTCCAAACTCTAAAAGGAAAATTATTAAGCCCCCCTTGCTCTGGGACTGCCTAATTTAGAAAAACCATTTTTCCCTTTGTGACTAAAGAAGAAGGTACGGCCCTCGGTGTGTCACCCAGCATTAGGACCCACAGATCGACCTGCTGCATATCTACATCAGGGTCTGGGCCTGACAGCAGCAGGACGGCCAGCCTGCCCGTGAGCAGTGACAGCAACTGCCTTATTAGTACTCAGCGGCTGCCGCTGGCGAAAGCTAACAGTGCTCGCATCCCATCAGGTGGCCAGTTTTAACAAGCCAAGGGAAACCACTGGACGACCAGAGAACACATTAAGACCAAACACTGTGCTTTAGTTTCAGATAATACTGCTAATGTTTCTCAACTACTGAGTCACACACACGAAGAGACAGAGGCCGTAAATGATCCTCTCCCAGATTTAAGACTATTGTGGGAAAATGGTTTGGGTCTTCAAGATCATGGCTGAAATTTTGGAACAGGAACTATGAGGCCTCTGTGTTTGTGTGTTCATATGTGTTTATATATGTGTTATTTAGTTCAGTTCAGTCACTCAGTCGTGTCCAACTCTTTGAAGCCCCATGGACTGCAGCACGCCAGGCCTCCCTGTCCATCACCAACTCCCGGAGTTTACTCAAACTCATGTCCATCGAGTCAGTGATGCCATCCAACCATCTCATCCTCTGTCGCCCCCTTCTCCTTCTGCCCTCAATGTTTCCCAGCGTCAGGGTCTTTTCCAATGAGTCGGCTCTTTGCATCAGGTGGCCAAAGTACTGGAATTTCAGCATCAGTCCTTCCAATGAATATTCAGCACTGATTTCCTTTAGGATAGACTGGCTGGATCTCCAAGGGATTCTCAAGAGTCTTCTCCAGCACCACAGTTCAACAGCATCAATTCTTTGGCGCTCAGCTTTCTTTAAAGTCCAACTCTCACATCCATACATGACTACTGGAAAAACCATAGCCTTGACTAGATGGACCTTTGTTGACAAAGTAATGTCTCTGCTTTTTAATATGCTGTCTAGATTGGCCATAACTTTTCTTCCAAGGAGCAACCATCTTTTAATTTCATGGCCACAGTCACCATCCACAGTGATTTTGGAGCCCAGGAAAATAAAGTTTGAAACTGTTTCCATTGTTTCCCCATCTATCTGCCATGAAGTGATGGGACTAGATGCCATGATCTTCGTTTTCTGAATGTTGAGTTTTAAGCCAGCTTTTTCACTCTTCTCTTTCACTTTCATCAAGAGGCTCTTTAGTTTTTCTTCACTTTCTGCCATAAGGGTGGTGTCATCTGTGTATCTCAAGTTATTGATATTTCTCCCGGCAATCTTGATTCCAGCTTGTGCTTCTTCCAGTCCAGCGTTTCTCATGATGTACTCTGCATATAAGTTAAACAAGCAGGGTGACAATATACAACCTTGACATACTCCTTTCCCAATTTGGAACCAGTCTGTTATTCCATCTCCAGTTCTAACTGTTGCTTCTTGACCTGCATACAGATTTCTCAGGAGATAGGTCATTAATTAATTCATGAAAGAGCTCTATTTAATTGACTTAAATTAAGCACTAATATAAATACTCAGAAATGCAAAATAATCTGGCCAAAATGAATTTCAGGTTCATGTTATCTGGAAAATATTTAGGACTTCAAGACAAAACTCATACTTGGTATTGAAGGTGGCTTAAACGTGTTGGCCTGATGGACATTCTGAAAATTAGACAAGGTCTCGAGTGTGGCTGCAGCCTCGTGATGGTACAGCTCCAGCGGTTATCTTAGCACCCGCACGCCACAGCAGTCACCAGGCTTCTGCATGGCTGCACTGTAATCAGGTGATTTAACTGTGACTTGTAAATCTTTTGTCACTTACAGATATTTTTATACTCTGGTGCTTACAAAAAGTGCTTCATCATCAAGGAGGTTCATAAAGAAAGGGTAAGAAAAACGAATGGAAGCAGTTACAGTAGTTCCACACCAAGATAACGGCTCTGAGAGGACTCCTGCCTATATTGACTTAAAACAAGGAGCTGTCCTGACCCTGGGGCCCCTACATCAGGCGTCCAGAGATTTTCCCTTCCTGACAGGCAAGGTCAACACCCCTACTTAGCCTTGACGCAGTTACAGAAGACGGACCATTGACCTTCTGCTTCCCATAAGATTATGGGAGTAAAACCTGGAGAATGAAACAGGAGGGATGGGGGCAGGGAACAACCTCCAAAGAATGACACATCCCGAGGACACAACATAAACTGATTAGAATCAAATGGGTCCAAAATGGCAGACAAGCCAACCAGCCCTTGACCCTAAGTATACGCTCACTGTAACACACCAGCAGGCTAAGTGACACACCCAGAGGCGCCATGACAGTCCCAAGGCCAACCACCAAAGACCAAACATGGGCAGTGACCCAATTCCTAGAAATCTCCACCCCTTCCCCAGAACAGCTGGAATAACTCCCCCACTCATCAGCCCATAAAAGCTGACTGCACCACAGCCCAAGGCCACACATGCCCCCTGAGATGGTCCACACTCGTCTGCGGAGTGTGTTTCTCCCAAGGCTGCTTCTGCCCCCTGAAATGGCCCACATTCTGTGGAGTGCATCTCTAAATTTACTTTATTCACCTATTTCTCTAAGTAAATCCACTTCTTACCTATCACTGTGTCTCTCACGGAATTCTTTTTGCAATGACACATCAAGAACCTAAGCTTCATTAGGTCCTGAAACCAGGTTGGTGATCTCACCTGGAAAACCATGGGTTCTGACTGGGTTCAGTCCCAGCCACGTTGGTTCAAGTACAAGCAGTTTTGGCTGGGACTCAGACCCAGCTAAAACTGGGACTCATAAGCACGAATCCCAACCTGACTTTGGCTCAGTCCCAGCACGTGAGTTCAAGCTTCTCAGCCTGAGGTGCACTATTTCACCAGGACCCAGGGGAAATGAGCAGTGACCTCATAGGAGACTGTGCCCAACCTGCCTGCTAGTGTTAGAGGGTCTCCTGCAGAGGCGGAGGACAAGGGCACTGGTACCAGCAGTTGTGGCAAGCACTCACTAAGCCATCATCAGCCCCACCACAGAGCCTGTAGGCTCCAGTGCAGGTTCAGTTCAGTCGCTCAGTCGTGTCCAGCTCTTTGCGGCCCCATGGACCGCAGCACGCAAGCCTCCCTGTCCATCACCAACTCCTGGACCTCACTCAAACTCATGTCCATTGAGTCAGTGATGCCGTCCAGCCACCTCATCATCTGTCGTCCCCTTCTCCTCCTGCCTTCAATCTTTCCCTGCATCAGGGTATTTTCCAGTGAGTCAGTTCTTCACATCAGGTGGCCAAAGGATTGGAGTTTCAGCTTCAGCATCAGTCCTTTCAGTGAACATTCAGGACTGATTTCCTTTAGGACGGACTGGTTGGATCTCCTTGCAGTCCAAGGGACTCTCAAGAGTCTTCTCCAGTACCATAGTTCAAAAGCATCAATTCTTCAGCCCTCAGCTTTCTTTAGAGTCCAACTCTCACATCCATACATGACTACTGGAAAAACCACAGCTTTGACTAGACAGACCTCTGTTGGCAAAGTAATGTCTCTGCTTTTTAATATGCTGTCTAGGTTGGTCATAACTTTTCTTCCAAGGAGCAAGCCTCTTTAAATTTCATGGCCACAGTCACCATCTGCAACGATTTTGAAGCCCAAAAAGATAAAGTCTCTCACTGTTTCCACTGTTTCCTGATCTATTTGCCATGAAGTGATGGGACCAGATGCCATGATCTTAGTTTTCTGAATGTTGAGTTTTAAGTCAGCTTTTTCACTCTCCTCTTTCACTTTCATCAAGAGGCTCTTTAGTTTTTCTTTGCTTTCTGCCATAAGGGTGGTGTCATCTGCATATCTGAGGTTATTGATATTTCTCCAGGCAATCTTGATTCCAGCTTGTGCTTCTTCCAGCCCAGCGTTTCTCATGATGTACTCTGCATGTAAGTTAAATAAGCAGGGTGACAATATACAGCCTTGACGTACTCCTTCTCCTATCTGGAACCAGTCTGTTGTTCCATGTCCAGTTCTAACTGTTGCTTCCTGACCTGCATATAGGTTTCTCAAGAGGCAGGTCAGGTGGTCTGGTATTCCCATCTCTTTCAGAATTTTCCACAATTTATTGTGATCCACACAGTCAGCAGCTTTGGCATAGTCAATAAAGCAGAAATAGATGCTTTTCTGGAACTCTCTTGCTTTTTCGATGATCCAGCGGATGTTGGCAATTTGGTCTCTGGTTCCTCTGCCTTTTCTAAAACCAGCTTGAGCATCAGGAAGTTCACGGTTCACGTATTGCTGAAGCCTGGCTTGGAGAATTTTGAGCATTACTTTACTAGCGTGTGAGATGAGTGCAATTGTGCGGTAGTTTGAGCATTCTTTGGCATTGCCTTTCTTTGGAATTGGAATGAAAACTGACCTTTTCCAGTCCTGTGGCCACTGTTGAGTTTTCCAAATTTGTTGGCATATTGAGTGCAGCACTTTCACAGCATCATCTTTCAGGATGTGAAATAGCTCAACTGGAATTCCATCACCTCCACTAGCTTTGTTCATAGTGATGCTTTCTAAGGCCCACTTGACTTCACATTCCAGGATATCTGGCTCTAGGTGAGTGATCATACCATCGTGATTATCTGGGTCGTGAAGATCTTTTTTGTACAGTTCTGTGTATTCTTGCCACCTCTTCTTAATATCTTCTGCTTCTGTTAGGTCCATACCATTTCTGTCCTTTATCGAGCCCATCTTTGCATGAAATGTTCCCTTGGTATCTCTAATTTTCTTGAAGAGATCTCTAGTCTTCCCCATTCTGTTGTTTTCCTCTATTTCTTTGCATTGATCGCTCAGGAAGGCTTTCTTAACTCTTCTTGCTATTCTTTGGAACTCTGCATTCAGATGCTTATATCTTTTCTTTTCTCCTTTGCTTTTCGCTTCTCTTCTTTTCACAGCTATTTGTAAGGCCTCCCCAGACAGCCATTTTACTTTTTTGCATTTCTTTTCCATGGGGATGGTCTTGATCCCTGTCTCCTGTACAATGTCACAAACCTCCGTCCATAGTTCATCATGCATTCTATCTATCAGATCTAGTCCGTTAAGTCTATTTCTCACTTCCACTGTATAATCATAAGGGATTTGATTTAGGTCATACCTGAATGGTCTAGTGGTTTTCCCTACTTTCTTCAATTTCAGTCTGAATCTGGCAATAAGGAGCTCATGATGTGAGCCACAGTCAGCTCCTGGTCTTGTTTTTGCTGACTGTATAGAGCTTCTCCATCTTTGGCTGCAAAGAATATAATCAGTCTGATTTCGGTGTTGACCATCTGGTGATGTTCATGTGTAGAGTCTTCTCTTGTGTTGTTGGAAGAGGGTGTTTGCTATGACCAGTGCGTTCTCTTGGCAAAACTCTATTAGCCTTTGCCCTGCTTCATTCCGTATTCCAAGGCCAAATTTGCCTGTTACTCCAGGTGTTTCTTGACTTCCTACTTTTGCATTCCAGTCCCCTATAAGGAAAAGGACATCTTTTTTGGGTGTTAGTTCTAAAAGGTCTTGTAGGTCTTCCTAGAACTGTTCAACTTCAGCTTCTTCAGCGTTACTGGTTGGGGCATAGACTTGGATTACTGTGATACTGAACAGTTTGCCTTGGAAATGAACAGAGATTATTCTGTCATTTTTGAGACTGCATCCAAGTACTGCATTTCGGACTCTTTTGTTGACCGTGATGGCTACTCCATTTGTTGTGAGGGATTCCTGTCCGCAGTAGTAGATATAATGATCATCTGAGTTAAATTCACCCATTCCAGTCCATTTTAGTTTGCTGATTCGTAGAATGTCGACGTTCACTCTTGCCATCTCCTGTTTGACCACTTCTAACACTGATGTTAGAGAAACGCAAATGAAAACTCAAAACGAGGTATCATCTCGTACCAGTCAGACTGATTATCATCAAAAAAAATCCATAAATAGGAGAGTTCCCTGGTGACCCAGGGGTTAAGAATATGCCTGCCAACGCAAGGGACACGGGCTCCATTCCTGATCTGGGAAATAAGAGCCCACATGTTGCGGGGCCATGAAGCCTGTGCAGCACGACTGCGGAGCCCACACCGGGGAGGCCCCGGGCTGTGAGCACTGCAGCCCACGCGCAGCGACGAAGACCCAGTGCCGTCATGACAAATAACTGAACTTAAATGTAGCGAAGAAGAGTCATAAAGATTCATTGATTCTCACAGGTCATGAGTCACCCTATGTACAGGGATGCCAAAACCACCAGATAAACAAGTTTGCTCAAACCTTTTCTTGAACTGCACTGAATTGTAAGTGGAACTTTGTAAACTGATAATGACTTCTGACAAGTTTTCAAACACTCTTAAAAGAAAATCCACAAAGAAATGCTGGAGAGGATGTGAAGAGATGAGACCCCTCCTACAGTGGTGGGAATGTGAACTGGCGCAGCCACTGTGGAGACTCCTTAATAAAAACTAAACAGAGGGCTGCCACGCGGCGCTGCAGCCCAGTCCTGGGAACACGCCCAGAGAAGCACGCGGGCTGAAAGGCCGCAGGCACCCAGTGCTCACCGCAGCATGTTCAAAACAACACGACATGGCAGTGACCAAAACTGCATCCACAGAGGAGACGGCAAAGAGCACGTGGCTCACATGTACAAAGCGGGTATCACTGAGCCACAGAAAGAATAAATGAGTGCCGTGTGCAGCAACACAGATGGACCCAGAGACTGTTACTGAGTGAACTTAAGTCAGTGCCAGAAAGAGAAATATCACGATATCTCTTACATTCAGAATCTAAAAAGAAATGATACAAATGAACTTGTTTATAGAACAGAAACACACTCACCAACTTAGAGAAGAAACTTACGGTTACCAGTGGGGAAGGATGTGAGGGCAGGGATAGCTAAGTAGTTTGGGATGACAGGTACTCACTACCGTATTTAAAATGGAAGCCATAAGGGCCTGCTGTAGAGTTCAGGGAACTCTGTTCAATGTTATGTGGCAGCCTGGGTGGGAGGGGAGTTTGGGGGAATGGATACGTGTGTGTGCGCGCGACTGGGTCTTGTGCTGTCCATCTGAAACTATCACAATGCTGTTAATCAGCCACACTCTGAAACAAAAATGCTCAAATAAAAAAAGAGTGCTCACAAAATCAACAGTGTAGGCACACAATAAACATTTGGTGAAAAAACTTAGAAACTTAACAAAACTCATTAACTGGAGGCTAACTAACACAAAATGTAAAGGGAGACATCCTGACTCACACACAGTTTGGCTTTATCACAGCACGTAAGCTGCATCCAGGCCTTTTCCCCTTAATCTCACGATGGTGCTTTCCCTAAAAAGATCATGCTGCATGATTTTCCCCCGAATGCTTCACCCCAGCTGTGTAGGCCTCTTTCCTGTTTATCACGGCTGCACTGAACTTTATTTCTGCTTCCAGGGCCAGCCATCCTCTCACGTGACCTTCAGTCTCGGCTGAAACAGTAATGAACTGATTCCTCTGTTGAAGACAAGGAATTAAAACCAGCATCAGAGCCAGTAGCCTTGAAAGATCATTTTAAACGTCCTTTAGGTTAATGTCAAATCACTGAAAACCGTCCCGAGTGCAACACTAAAGCGAGTTATTCAACGGAGTATTAATACAGAAACATTGATGCAACTCCCAAAAGGTCTATGTAGAACAGACATGCAAGCGGAAAAGCTTTCCGTGTAATTAAACACGACTCGTTAACGGTCAGACTCAGCGGTCATCACAGAAGTGTAAATCAGCCCAGGGATGGGTCTTGTGGATGGCAAGCTGACAACACAGGAGCACATCTCAGCGTCCACGTGGGGACAGGAGGGAGATCCGGCCGCGGTGTGGAGGGGAGAGCGCACATGAGACCCCTTGGAGACAAACATCCTGAGGCTATTATTTCCAGAAACACACTCTAAGGAGACAATTATGGATGCTCATGACGCTCTGCTCACGCCACAATGCCACTTCACAGGGCAGGAGGCTGACTGAAGCAGCCAGCCCCTCCACACTTGAGGTGCTAATTCGGCCTCAAGGCTGAGGCTGAAGAGCTGTGTTTGCTGCCTTGGAAAGATGTGGGCAAGTAAAACAGCAAGATCTGTGCCTGCAAATGCCATTCTTCATAGAAGCTTACTTTATCTATCATCTGTAAAGGTAGAGGGTCCAGTAAGAAATGCACTAAAATGTTACCGCTCACTGCTGCTGCTGCTGCTAAGTCACTGCAGTCGTGTCCGACTCTGTGCGACCCAATGGACAGCAGCCCACCAGGCTCCGCCGTCCCTGGGATCCTCCAGGCAATAACACTGGAGTGGGTTGCCATTTCCCTCTCCAGTGCATGAAAGTGGAAGTGAAAGTGAAGTTGCTCAGTTGTGTCCGACTCTTAGCGAACCCATGGACTGCAGCCTACCAGGCCCCTCCGTCCCCAGGATTCTCCAGGCGTGAGTGCTGGAGTGGGGTGCCGTTGCCTTCTCCAGTTACCGCTCACTAGCTCTGGGTTAATGATGGGGCTGCAGATGCTTGTTTTTTTCTTTACCTTGCTGCACATTTCTGATTTTCATATAGGGACACTTACTACTAGTATAAAACAAAAATATGACACGCTTTTCTTTTCCTTTCTTTTTTTGGCGTCCAGGTGAAGTGCTTCTGTCAGGAAACATGCCTGATGTGTGTGCAGCTACCAGGAAGGTCAAATCGCTGCACGGCAGACACGACCCACCGAGACGGCTGCGTAGAAACCACCCCCAGGTCCGGCAGACAGCTGCTGCGGTGACCTGGCGTCCACAAATTCACTCCAGACGGCGGCAACTCAAGCATCGCGAGGAAGGAGCTGACACAGAAGGAGCGGGTCCTGAAGCAGAGCCCGCAGGGCTGAGCCCCTGCCACCATCACCTGGGAACCTCCCCGCGCCGTCTCCCCCGCGACGAATGTGAGACTAGTCAGGCTGCCATGAGGGAAAAGAGATCTTCCCGTGAAAATGATTACGGAGCGAAGCACTCAGGGGAGCCCCCAGTCAAGAGCATCACTCTGTCCCCCTCTGTCAATGGCACCTGGACCCTCCTTGGAGGGGCCCTCCCACCCTCTCCTACCGGCGCAGGATGCGGGGCCCTACGCTGGCCTCGGGGGGCTCAGGACCCAGACGAGGCCAGACCAAGGAGCCGCCGTGTGTCTTCTCCAGCTGAGCTCTCCCCATGCTGGGCTTGCCAAGTGAGAGCAGCTGGAAGCCTCACTCAGCGGCCACATAGGCCGGCCGCCCAGGAATGAGGACAAGGGAGGGACACGAGCCACGACGGCCGAGGCAGGTCCCGATGCCATCTCAGCAACGGACCCCCCGTGCCTGGGCCAGACACTGATGCCGGGCGTTGGTGTAACGACCAATACACACTCCTCGCACACAGGTCTGTAAGCCTGTCTGAGTTAGGTTCCTAGAACGTGCCAGTCTTAGAGACTTCTCTCTCATCCCGTGGAGCACTAATCAGCTTGCTCACTAGGAAAAAGCCACAAGCAGAGAACTTTGTTAAGGAGACTGCGAAACAAAAGCGTGGGGCGGCAGCAGGGCCGCCTGGGTGGAGGCGACCCGGGAACTAGTCCTGGTCACGAAGGCAGTGCATGACCTAACCCATCAGGCTGCCGGCGGGCTTGACTCGCTGGTAGGGCAGGGATGTACATTCTACTGTTTTCCCTTCTTTGTTGAGACCAGTTTTTTCACCCAAAATGTCAGAGAATCATAGTATTTTAGAGCTGGATAAGAGTTCAATCTATCACTCCCACAGTCTCACTTGAGGACAAAGAGGCTGACGCCAAGGTTAGAAAGGTCACAGCCCTCATCGCCGCCAGGCTGGGCCGTTAGGCCCCCGAGGACACTCCTGGAGCAGGCCCAGCTCCAGCTCCCGCAGGCCCGGCAGGCCAGAAACAGGCACAGAACAGGGCAGAACAACCACGCGCTGCTCCCTCTTTGCGCACCCCACCGCAGGGCTCAGGGCAGGCCTGCTCAGGAGGCCCTGACCGCAGACTGGGTCTGCCGCACACGGGCCGCCGGGCCTCGGACGAGGCTCACAGCCTCTCAGCCTCCGCCCCACCCACTGGGCTGCCCCGCTGACCCACAGGGTGGCTGTGAAGTGCAGCGAACTCCGCAAGGCGCAAACGCTGCGAAGAAACCGTGCCGAGTCCTGCACCAGACCTAAGACATGACTGCCGGCTCTAGGAAAATCGTTGAGCTGAGAGGCAGCAGGAGAGAGCGAGCCAAGGTCTATTAGAGTCTGAGAGCGAGGGTTTGCATCCTGGTTCTTGCACTTATTAGCTGAGCTGTTACCCAGACTCCACTAGCCTCAGTTTGTCCACTGGTCAAATGGGAATAACAACAAATACCTCAATGCTTCTGTGAAGATTAAATGAGGTAACACACCACAACACCCAACTGGGCGCTTAGCAGAACTCGGAGTTGGATCCGCGGGTGGATGTCCTCAACACTGAAACAGCCCTGAGGCTGGACGGGCTGCAGCATGGCCGCTGCTGCACAAGCAGTGTGCGAGGCTCGCCCTGAACTCTGGGCAGACTCCCCACCCTGGCAAGCCCTCGGCAGGCCTCTGTGTCTCCCCGACCTGAGCAGCAACCCCACGAAAGATGCCCTCCCCGCTCCCGGAGACCCTGGAGGGAAGCCTCTGACTCTCTGGGTTGGGAGCAGAGGGCAAGAGGAGCGCATACACGGGCCCACCCTAGGCCGTGTTCTCTGGGCAAGACCCGCCTCGTACAAACCAGCCCCACAGCCTGAGCACTCTGTACCTACCACGGCCTCAGGGCATAGCCCCCCCACTCCCCCGTGCTGAGAACACAGCGGCAGGCTCGGCAGGCTGACCTCAGGGCCCTCGCCAGCACAGAGATATGCCCCCCGGGGGGAGAATTAGGAAAAGGCGCGCCCTCCATGCACCCAAGGGCCCATGCACTGCAGCCCCCAGGCCAGGGCGGAACCAGCAGGGAAAGCGGCAGGGCCCCACCCCTGCGGGAGCCTCTCACGGGCAGTCTCTCCAGCCAGGGCTACGGCAGGACTCCAGGATGGAGAGGTGGGGCAGGGTGAGGGTGTCCTGCGCCTGGGGTCAGGCTGGAGCCATGGTCCGTAAGCAGATGCCGACTCTCGACACAGCTCCGCCACACAGCAGCTGTGACCTTGGCAAGGCGCTGAGCACCCCGTGCATCCTCAGTCTCACGCCCCTGAAGCACGCTGACGGCAGGATGGAGGTGCCAGACAGCAAGGGCGTCTCCTGCAGAGTGGAAACCTGTGGCCTGGATCCCACAGTCCCCTTCCTTCAGAGACCTCCTTGGCCGTACAGAGAAGAGACTAAGCTGGGGAAGGCGCAAGGCTGTGGGCAAGCAGAGCAACAGAGGAGGGCCAAGGACGGAGCCCTCCTTGGTCCCAGCCCAAGCGGCCAGGCATCTCCCCACCGTTCGGGGGTGAACAGCACAGACTGGGAAGCACGCTGCATCCAGCAGCGGGAGGACCTGTCACACTCTGAGTGACGGCCAGGTACTGAATCCACTGGGAGGAGAGAGGCCACGTGAGACAGCAGAAGGGGAGATGCGCGCAGGAGGCAGGAGCAGAGCAAACCTGAGCTCCTCAGGCCCCGGCCACCCCTCCGCTATCCCAGGACAGTCTGGGCGCACAGCTGCTCCTTCCCAATGGACCGTCTGAGTGACTGCTCCTCTCCCACCAAAACCCCAAGAGTCTGGACAAAAGGGAAGACCCCTCACGGCACCACCGAGGACAGGGAGTGCACCTCAACAAGGAGAGGACAGACCACCCAGAAGCACCGCCTCAGCCAGGCTTCCCGCGTGGCTCAGCTGGTAAAGAATCTGCCTGCAATGCAGAAGACCTGGGTTTGATCCCTGGGTCGGGAAGATCCCCAGGAGGACGGCATGGCAGCCCACTCCAGTATTCTTGCCTGAAGAATCCCATGGACAGGGGAGCCTGGCGGGCTACCGTCCACGGGGTCGCAGAGGGTCAGACACGACTGAGCGACTGAGCGCGGCACAGCGGCTGCAGCCACAGCCCTCCGCACGGACGAGCTCCATCCCCGCCTACACCCAGCCCGAACAGATGACAGCCAGCAGACAGTTACACGCAAACCGAGGCTGAAAAAGAACAGAAGAAATAAAGCTGCATCTATCTCATACAGGGAAAGGCTCTTATAAACGAAACACATAAGAACATTTCAAAAGGAAGACTGTCAAAGCTTAAAGATTTTCACCTATGTATGTCAAATATTACTATAATAAAAAGGAAGCAATAAACTGGAAAAAACTTTCTATTTATGTCAGACACTAAGTTTGTATGCGTTTTATATAAAGATTTGCACAGTGATAAGCAAGCCTCAAAAACAATGGAAATGTAATAATAATAGCTAACGTTTTCATGTTATCTCATAATATTACCGTGTGTTAAGCACTTCAAATATACTATTGCATTTAACCCTCACAATGCTGTGATACTATTTCCTTCCAGAGAAATCAGGTTTAGACTACCACCTGCCCAAAATCACAGGGCTGGGACTTTGGACTCTGCCTGGCTCCAAAGCTTGCTCTTAATTGCATGTGCTTCAAATCAAAAAGAACTGGACCATATAATACATTCAGTGCGTGTGTTAACTCACACACACTTCAGCTACAGTCCGGTGTTGTTTATAGTCACTCAGTTGTGTCCAACTCTGCGACCTCAAGGACTCCACCAGGCTCCTCTGTCCATGGGATTTCCCAGGCAAGAATACTGGAGTGAGTTGCCATTTCCTTCTCCAGGGGATCTTCCTGACCCAGGGACTGAACCCATGTCTCTGCATCTGCATTGGTAGGCGGATTCTTTACTGCTGAGCCACCAGAGAAGCCCCACAGTAAAAACTTACCAGCCGTTAGAGTTCTGTGTATCAAACCAGCAAAGATGTCCAAGTCAGAGAATTCAGTGTCGGGGAGGGTCCAGAACCTGGCATTCACTCCCCCCTGACAGGCATGCAACCTGGAGCGCCCTTTCTGGAGGCCCCCCGGCCATACTGACACAAGCCTGCAGAAGAGGCCGTCCACGTCAGGCCCACCTTGTCCTCTGCCGGGGACCCGGCCCGGGAACCGTCAGCAGCCCAGCCCAGACTCCTCGATAGGCTGGGGAAGCACAGCCAGCAACAGGGGTCCCGGAGGAGCCGGAGCGTGAGCACCGAGCCCCCGCCCTCGCCCCCGTCACCCCACTGCTGGGGTCAGGACCCTGGCTCCCCAGTCCCTTCCCACACAGGACAGGCTCCTGCCGTCTGTGCCTTTCTTTGTCCCCTGGGGGTGGGCGCTGAGCACTCTGCTGCCAGGAGCCCCGGACTCCCCGGGGTGCCACCCCATGTTGCTCCCCTGGTGAGCCCACTGTCTATGAATGACCCTCCCTGGTCTCTCTGCTCCCAGGAGCTTCAGGAGCTGCAGACACGGCCAAGTCCAAGAACCACACCGCACACAACCTGTCCCCAACTTGGCACAGAGACAGCATCGAGAAACCCTGGTCACGAAGCACGAATCACTTAAGAAGGTGGACCTCAAGTTCCTGAGGAAGACGCGCTCTGCCCAGGAGCACAGTAGGGAGGGCCTGCAGACGACGCGGGCCGGGAGTGCGCCTGTTGGCGCTGTCGAAGCTTGCCCAGAGCCCAAGGAGTCTGAGCCCCAGGTCCCCACGGGGGCAGTGCACGCTCAGGGGACTCACCTACCCAGCTCACCTGAAGCCTGGCCATGTGCTGGTGCCCACATCACCAAGGGTCCCGAAGTCCCAGGCCAAGGCTCAAATCAAGGCCCAGGCACCGCAGTGATGGTTGCTGCTCTGCCAAAGGCGCCCAGGCCCCCACAGAGGCTGTGAGTGCAGGCCCCCGGCTGCCAGTGTGAGGACAGGGGGACTGGTGTGGCCCCCGGGCGGCTGCCTGGGGGACTGGTGTGGCATCCGGGCAGCTGCCTGCACGGGGCTGGTGTTCTCCTGGACATTGGTGCAAATAAACCTGAGGCAGGACGTGTCCAACAACAACAACCCCACCAAAACACAGCCCCCTCGGGTGCCTCACTGTGAGCAGGACTTTGTTTCTGGGACGCTGGGGTGCTGACTGACACATCTTTAGACCTAGCAATTTGACTCTAGAAGTTTATCCCAAGGAACAACCAGAAAAGTGCAAAGATACATACAGGTTTTTGCAGCGTCTTCACAAGTGGAAACTAGGGCTCTCTGGCGTCCCGTGGTTGATAAGCCGTCTGCCCATGCGTGGGACATGGGTGCCCCCCACGGTCTGGGACAACCCCACAAGCCAAAGAACTAAGCCTGGGCGCCACAAGTACCGAGTCTGTGCTCTTCGGCAAGAGGGGCCGCTGCAATGAGACGCCCGCACACCGCCATGAAGACCCAGCACGGCCACAGACAAAGCAAACAAACAAACTGGAAACCGCACATTCAGCAACAGGGAAGCGCTCCACACCTGAGGAAACACTATGGACTCACTGAAAGCCAGGTTATGAAAGGATAGCTAACAACGCGGAAATAAGATATTTAAGAACCATCTTAAAGTGGAAAAAACGACTCCAATGGTGCATATAAAAGTGACTGAAGGACGCAGCCCAAAATACCAGCGCTTATCATTTTTCATCATGACAGCACAGGGGGATTTTCTTCTTTGTATTGTGTTTGTGTTTCCCACATTTTCTGTATTTTTCATGTATTATTTTTGTAATTAGAAAACACAAACCCAAAATACATTTATTAAAAAAAAACCCAGGGCTAAACTCTGTAACGCCCAGCCCCACGCTTGGGCACCAGTCTGAGCGCCCAGCGCCAGCCAAGAGCCCCGCACAGCGGTGGCAGCTGCCGGCTGGGGAGCCCTGTCACTCCGTTCTCAGCCGCAGCCGCGCGCCACTGAGCCCGGCCCGGCCCCGGGGCAGAGCCAGGGAAGGGCGCTCGGAACGCCTGGCGGGGCTCAGGGACCCAGGGGCACAGGGACCCTTCAACAGAGACCACACAGCACAGAAGAGGAGCAGGCGACCAACCCGAGGCCTGGACAGACGGACACTTGCGCTGCGCCTGGCCACCCCCACAGCTCTGTGACTGCAGGCCCGCCTTCTCCTCTGAGCCTCAGTTTCCTCACGTTCAGGACGGGGTTAGCACCCTTCATCTCACGGGCTGTCAGCACTACGCTCAATTATACGAGCACAGAACACAGGTCACTACACAGCCGTGAATATTACGAAAGGGAAAGGGGTCCCTTGGGCCAGCAAGGCTCTCAGAGTCCCGAGACCCAGCCTTGAGGTTCTGGAGGGCAGCAGAGGGTGAAAGCAGGTGAGGACGGAGAAGAAGTGGGATGTGGGCAAGCAAAGGGCCGTCGGGCATCATGCCCGGCCTCCCGGCGGCAATCAGCACACATCTCAGGAGAGACGGGGGCTTCCCTGCTGGGCCAGTGGTTAAGAACCCACCTGCCAACGCAGGAGACATGGGTTCCAGCCCTGGTCCGGGAGGCTCCCATGTACTGAGGGGCAACAAAGCCCAGCGGCTGCCACCACCACCGAGCCAGCACACCAGAGCCCAGGAGCCACAACTGCCGAGCCCCTGTGCCAAAAGCCTGCGCTACAACAAGAGGCCACTGAAACGAGAAGGCCATGCACTGTGGCTAGAGGTAGCCTAAGCTCAGCAGCAAGGACCCAGCGCAGCCAGAACACAGACAAACAGACCTTCCAGAAACAAGGGCAAGCGAGCACGGTACCTGCGGTGGGTCCCAGGCCCAGACTGGACTCGTTGAGCGCGTCCTCCTCCTCCCAGAAGTACTGCGGCGGCTGCAGGATGCGGGACTCTTCGCTCTCCTCGCTGGGGAAGCCCGAGCCGGGGGCTCCCAGGCCAGCGCCCAGGCCCACGGCCTCACTTGGCTCCTCCGAGTCCAGCGGCTCCAGGCCCGTGGGCAGCAGGAGGTCCAGCAGGGAGGTGGAGGGGAGGCCCTCTGAGCCGGGCTCCTCGGACCCGGCTGCATGCACACCCAGGGACGCTCCTGCGCAGACAGGAGAGCTGGGGGTTACGGGAAAGAGGGCGCAGGGGGGAGACCTGCCTGCAAGGATCAAGGGCCCAGGGCGGGGGCTTCGCAGACACTCCTGACGCCCAGGGCTGCGGGTCGGAAGCGGCCCCGCTTTCCCAGACCCTGCACGCACCCTGCTCCCCAGGCTCCTATCCCAGGCCACACACTTTCCCAAACTGCATGAAGAACTCGATCTGCGTTTCAGCAGCACAGGGTGTTTAAGACCAAGTGAGGTGGTCACAGGTCAAATCCATCCCGGACTGGAACCCTGGACCCTCTATCCTACTTTACAAAACAAAAAACAGTAAAATAAAGGGATTTTTTTTTTTCCTATCTCTCTCACTTCCATTCATTACGAACAGGAAGCAGCCCTATTTGCTGGTTTTATGATGTATACTAACTACAGAAGTATCACTAACTTGCTGTAAGTCTTCAGCCCTCAGTCTCATCTGAAAAGTGAGGAAGGTGGGTGAAAGGGCCTCCACATTCTCTTTTCCAGACCGATATTCAATGACGCAAGAAAGAGGGAACTGCAGGAGTTATTTCCCGCTCTGTGCTTGGAGTGCACTGTGATATGAGTTGACAAAGTCCGTGGAAATGTTTAGTCATGTAAGTGTTATCTGGGCTTCCCTGGTGGCTCAGATGGTAAAGAATCTGCCTGCAGTGAGGGAGACCTGGGTTCAGTCCCTGAGTTGGGAAGATCACCTGAAGAAGGGCAGGGCAACCCACTCCAGCATTCTTGCCTGGAGAATCCCCATGGACAGAGGAGTCTGGCGGGCTACAAAGAGTCGGACACGACTGATTAAGCACAGCACACAAGCATTATCTAAATTTTAATGCTTACAAGCACCTTAGGCAATAGTAGGCCCTAAGCCCAACAAGTGGCCACTAAGGAAGACAGATGTTTCAGACTCAGAAGCAAGTTCTACCAGAAACAGAGAACGCATCCAGAGAGAGACAGGACAGACAAGATACACTTGAATCTAAAGAAAGCAGCCTGGGGTACCGGGAAGGGGCGGAACAAAGTAACAAGCGTCCTCGGGAGGACACACGGGCCTTGCAGTCAGACTCAGGCTGCTGCAAGAGCAAGGCAGGCAGGGGCTCCGGCCTGTGGCTGAGCGACTGGGAGTGCGTCGGCCCCCCATCACCCATACAGCAGGATGGGGAAGCCCCCAGACATGGGGCCACCAGGAGAGGTCAGCCCCCTCCAGCGTGCGGACTGCACTCTGAAGGGCAGACTGCAGACTACTCGTGGAAGTGGTCTCCTCTTTATGGAGAGCAGGGAAGCAGGGCATTCTTGGCCAGGAAAAGAGAACGTTTAAGAGCGACAATGGTCAGGGTCTTCAAACACATTTAAACAAAAAGTTGCTGTGAATAATGAAGACCAGTTACTCTATGTGACTTCAGGGAAAAACAGGAAGAAACAGATGCTGTCAGAGCCTCAGACAGAGTTAACCAGAAGCAGGCGACGCCCGTGGGCACCTGCATCCGTCTGCCTAAGTCCTCCTCCTGCTTCCAGGCTCAGCTCCAAACAGCCGCCCCAGCTCCCTGGGTCCAGGCTGCACCCCCTCCACGACCACCGGCTCTGCACACGTCACTGCACTCTCCTCACTGCGCTGCAGCAGACCACCGGACAGCCCCTCACTCAACGGTGAACACGGGACTCACCTCTGTCGTGACCGGGCCTCGACAGTCTCTGAAGTATCACAGGAGCTCAGGGTGTGTTTGAGTAAACAACCAAATAAATTAAGACATACCCTTTCCCTATGGCTGATTCATGCTGATGTTTGGTAGAAACCAAAGGGATACTGTAAAGCAATTACCCTTCAATTAAAAATAAATAAATTTTAAAAATAAGAAATACCCTTTTGTTTTACAGAGAGATAACAGGCCTAGTGAGATTAAGGTCAAATAACCAGGTAACAGAATTGCTGTAATTAGCCAGCTTCTCCCCACAAGAAGGTCCAGTGGATGCTCCCTGAGGAAATGTCGGAAAGCTGCCGTGTCCTTCTTCCTAAGGACACATAAGGAGAGAGCACCTGGCGTGACCCGATGCCTCACAGGATCTGAGGAGCAAGGAAAGAGCTGGATGGAAGACACCCTGTCCTCCCAGCACCCTGCTCGGGGTCCCCACCAGAAACCCAAAGCACAGGGTGGCTGAGAGTGTAGGGGTCTTTCCTCCTGCCCCGAAAGACCTCAAGTCAGTGAAGTGATCCCTTCCTTCCACCAAGACGCCCCTTTATCTACATTTGTGCCTGGACCCTGTGTCTAGAAGTAGGTCATCTATCAGCCCTACTGGAGTAAGACTTATTTTCTAATTTTTACAAAGTTAATCACAATATACAACACTGTCAATCAGATATGATGCCAGGTAACTTTGGTTTCAGGTATGCTGCAGCGTCTTACTGGAGGGTTAACATCTGCACTGGACTTCCACTGCTCAGAAGAAAGCAGTCCACCCCCATCCCCAGCTTCTATATTCTGGCCACCTACTGTGCCAGGCCTCCTCTAGAGACACAAAGGGGAAGAGGAGACAGCCTCTGCCCTTGGGGGAGAAAGTGCTCTTTGGAAAATGGAATGCCCGGTTATGTAAGATACCAGGTGATACAACAGGTCTACTTTCAGATGTGGCTTCCCCAGGTTTGGGGAACCAAATACAAGACAGTAACCTGGAAAAACTCAGGCAGTCCAGGAAGAAAAAACTCAATTGATGAGAAATGTCTGTAGTAATTAAGTAACAAAAACTGCACAGGTTCCCAGGGACCAGAGCAGCCTTCTCTGTGAGGTGAAGCCCTTTATCCACCGACTGAGAGAGACATTACTTCAGTGTTTTAGAAGAGCAATGGACTCTCATAAGAATCCTTGGAATTTTACCCTCCACGAAACCACCAGAGGACTAAACGTGCTGTGCCTCTCCACAACCTGAGAGCTGTCTCTCCGAGGCTAACGGAGGTGAGGGGGTAGGAGTCTCGGCCATGCAGGCCTCAGTCCTGCCGCCAGGAACCTGTGTCTGTCCTGCTGACTTCTTGCCTCTGGGGATGAATCCTTTAGCTGGTGAAGCTCTCCATGCAGAGCACTGTGGTCTGAGGAATCCACTAGGGTCTATCGTGATCATTCCCCTGACTGAGGGAGGGCCCCATTCTCCCAGCCTCTCCCCTCCATCTGTCACCTGCGGAGAAACCACGGTTCGTCCTGGTCTATCTTGCCCAACACTCTGATAGGAATAAAAAGTGTGTGCGTGAGTGCCGCTGCTTCAGTCGTGTCGGACTCTACGCGACCCCATGGACTGTAGCCTGCCAGGCTCCTCTGTCCATAGAATTTTTCAGGCAAGAGTGCCATTTCCTTCTCCAGGGGATCTTTCCAACCCAGGGACTGGATCCACATCTCCTGCATTTCCTGCCTTGCAGACAAATTCTTTTACCACTGAGCCACTAAGAGATTCTGATCATGTTTCTGAAAAGCTGTGTTTGAAAAGGAGGAATCTGGCTTTTGCTTTCTTCTGCAGTAAACAGTTTCTTTTTCTTGAAGCTATTTTTCTGCACAATGGTTATTTTTCCTTTATAAAGACCTTGATATTTTCAAAAGCTTGGCAGTGGGTAATTATGAGATGTTACTTATTTTCAAACTTGCCCACCAAAATAGTAGCTGAGACCTACCCATTCCCTATATAACTACTTTTGCACTTAATAATTAATCTGCCTAAGACTACCGGATTTTAACTTTCCGATACACACTGATCTTTTTTTTCCTCTTGCACCTGCAATCTTCTGTTACCTCCATCACTCTCAACCAAGAGAACAAAAAAGACAGAGCATGAAAAAGATTTCAGGGATCGGCCTCAAAGAACTGAAAACCTGACCCAAACAAATTCAGGAAAGGAGGCGCAGGAAGCAGGCTTGTATCTTAGGGCGTGAAAAGAGCAAGGTCTCCACAATCCCCATGTTTTGTCTCCCCTGCGTCTGCTCTTGATTCCCGCGTCCTTCTCTCGCTTCCCTTGCCCTAATCAGCAGCTCTGAAGTCCGAGATCCCTAACCCTCCGCAGACACCCATTCGGAGCTGCCCAGCAGCATCAGTGACACGGCCCACAGCTTGGACTGTCCGCTGCAACAGAGATGGTCCAGCACCACCAACGCGAGAGCACACACTTGGCGCGTGTGTCAGAGAAACAGTGCCGCCCGGTCCTGGCAGGCGTGTCCCCACTACAGCTTTGTAAGGGAGACGTCTTGCTGGACACACACGCATCCCTGCACGGTGGGGACACTAGCGCGCCCCCCGGACGGAGGCGGAGGGACGAGGGGGGTAACCCGCAGCTGGCAGGAAGGGGCACGGTAACAGCTGGGCATGGTCCTGACACACTCCGCAGACCAGTTCTGGGATGGCTGCCACACGGAGAGGCAGCCGGCCGGCAGCGCCTATAGCTGAACCGACCCTGCCCTCCAGACAGGACTCGCGTGGTGCGGAGAGCGAAGGGGCGGCCCGGAGGCCACGTCCGGGGCGCACCGCCTGGGTCCTCAGCCGGTCCTCAGCCGTGCCCGCGCCCCGCTGCAGAAGGCGGCCCCTGGCTGAGTCGCGGCGGCGGGATTCCGCACCCCGGCGCACAGGGCAGCGGTTGCTCTGCAGAGGTCGCCCCCCCAACCCAGCCGGGGACGGACCTCAGAGCGCCTCCGGCCGACCGCGCGCGGGGAGCCTCAGGCCGACCGCGGCGGGTGGGACCACCGCGCGCACACACAGATGCCCACCCCCGCCGGCGCGCCCCGCGCCCGCCCAGCCGCCGCGGGCCCCGACCCCCGCGCCGCTCCCCGCGCGCACACCTGCCGTCGCCGCCCCCCGCGCCTGTCACCGCAGCCCGGGCGCGCGGCCCTTTGTCGCAGAGACACGCCCGCCCGGCGGCCCCGTCCCCCGCCCTCAGAAGCGCCCAGAGCGCTCGCGGCCGCGCGGCCCTTTGTTGGCGCGGAGCCGCCCCGCGCGCCGGCCGCCGCCCGCTCACCTCCGGCCAGCAGCAGCAGCAGCGGCGGCAGCGGCGACCCCGCGGCCCTCAGCAGCCGGCCCATGGTGCCGCGTCGCCGCTCCGCAGCCGCCTGGGCGCCTCAGGGCCGCACGGGCGGCGGCGGCAGCGGCGGCGGCGCGCGCGCGCCCATTGGCCCGCGAGGCCGTCACTCGCCCCGCCCCGCCCCGCCACGTGCGCGCCCCGCCCCTCCGCCCTGCCACCGGCCAATCGACGTCGCGGAGGTCGGGGGCGAAGCCAGCGCGCTGCCCGCGCCTCGCGCGCCTCGCACCTCAGCCGTCTCGCCTCACAGGTCCGCAGCCGCCTGGCGCTCAAGTCTCCGGAACTCCGGGCGTGGCCGCGGCGCTGAGGGCCGAGCTGGCGAGGCTGCGCCCGGGCTTCTTTCTCGGGCGCGGGTGGACTCCGTCCGGGTGAAGCACTGCCCGAACCAAGCTCTGGAGAAGGCAATGGCACCTCACTCCAGTGTTCTCGCCTGGAAAATCCCATGGATGGAGGAGCCTGGTGGGCTGCGGTCCCTGGGCTCGCATAGAGTCGGACACGACTGAGCGACTTCACTTTCACTTCCATGCATTGGAGAAGGAAATGGCCACCCACTCGTGTTCTTGCCTGGAGAATCCCAGGGACGGCGGAGCCCGGTGGGCTGCCGTCTATGGGCTCGCATAGAGTCAGACACGACTGAAGCGACTTAGCAGCAGCAGCAGCAGAACCAAGCTCACGCCTTTCTGAATAACTCTTGAGAGGCGTAAGTCCCATGATGTTATTAATAGTTTATTCATAAATTGAGAACACTGCATATCAAAATCCGCAGAGCGCAGCCAACGGGTCAGAGTTTATAGCCACAGATGCTACTAGAAGACAGTAAAAGAAAGCGAATTAAGTATCCGACGTAAGAGGCTTTAACACGCACGTACACGGAGCAATCAACACATTTGTTGACATAAGAAAACCCCAGTAGAACTAACTGCTAAAAGCCTGAGAAAGATGAAGCTGCCAAATCTTTTACCATCAAGAAAAGAAGACCTGAGTATAAATACCATTAGAAATGAAAAGGAGAACAAAACTACAAATAAGTTATTTTAAAATTATAAGCAAAACGACACATATTATTAACATTTAAACTGTAATTGCAGTATATACTTTTAAGGAAAAAAACAAATGACTGATTCAAGTAGTAGAAAAAGCTAAATAAGCAACAATGGGCAAAAAATAAAAGATAATTAAAATATCCTCCTAAAAAAGATATATCAAATAAACTGCAGAGCAAAGTTACAAAGCTTCCCAATTGACTTTATGAAGTTGGAATAACAATTTAAAAAGCCCTAAGCCAATCTTATGGAGTGCAGATGCAACTTTCATGAAGAAATATGAGCAAGGTGAAGGCTGCATGTACTAAATATGTTGGGCTTCCCTGGTGGCTCAGTGGTAAAGAATTCCCCTGCCAATGCAGGAGATGCAAGAGACATGGGTTCGATCTCTGGGTCTGGAAGATCGATCACCTGGAGAAGGAAATGGCAAGCCACTCCAGTATGCTTGTCAGGAAAATCCCATGGACAGAAGAGCCTGGGGGGCTACAGTCCAAGGGGTCGCAAAGAGTCAGACACTACAGAGCAACTGAGCACGCACAGGAGACTAAGGCCCTGCACGGCTCGCAGCAGGGCCAGTGCTTCCCAACGGCATGCAGTGAGGCAGCCTCTGCTCCTCATACAAGGAACAAACAAAACCTTCAGAAGCAAGGAAGGAAAACTCCCTTAATTCAATAAAGGATGTCTCCTAGAAACCTACAGCAATCATACTTAACGAAGAAAAATCAGAAGCATTCCCATTAAGTGAGGAACAAGAAAAGGATGATCATTACCCCCATAAATATTGAATATTCTGTAAGAGACAATGCAATAAGGCATGATAAAGGAATAAAATAGGATAAAAATTTGGAAAGGCAATTATTTGCAACTATACCTAACAAAATTCAAGATAACTGACAGACTAACCAAAAACTAGTAAGATTTCAGCAAGATTTCTGGGTATAAAATAACATGGAAATCTAATGTTTTAACATATCAATAAACAATTAGAAGATATAGTTGGGGAAAAGATCCCATTCACAACACAGCTATTGAAAAGCAGGAATAAATCAAATAGAGATATAAAGTCTAGGTGAAGAGAATGCTGCAGCGTCACATAACACCAGAAGAAAGGGGGAAAGGCATCTTGCTGCTGGATGGGGCGACTCCATGTTGTAAAGACATCAATTAACCAGATTAAACAACAAATTCAATGCAATGCCAATAAAAACACCTAGTGGAAGGCTTTGTGGAATTTGACAAACTGATGTAAAGATGTATGTTGAAGAGAAAATACGCAAGAGCCAAGGAGACTTTTATCAAAACACTTATACAAATTACAATAGTAATTAAAACCACTCTACAAAGTACTATTAATAGCAAACTAAATCCGGCAACATATAAAAGAGTTTTATACCACGGCCAGTGAGATTTCTCTCAGGAACCTGTAACATATGCATAAACAATGAAATGAAACAGAGTTCAGGAACAGACTGCTGCATGTGCGAAAATGTATTACGAAGGGAGCTTCGTAAGAAGATAGTCAATAAACAGTGCTATGTCAATTATATTTGAAAATATAAAGTTAGATCCATATTTTACACCATGAAAAGTAAAAGTGGCTCAATTGTGTCCAATTCTTTGCAACCCCGTGGACTATAGAGTCCATGGAATTCTCCAGGCCAGAATACTAGAGTGGGTAGCCTTTCCCTTCTCCAGGGGAGCTTCCTAACCCAGGGATGGAACCCAGGTCATCATACATAGCAATTAAACTGAAATACCAAATCTAATCATTTAAAAAGCTGCTTTAAATATTGGCAAATAATATAAGTCATATATTAACCAAACAACCAACCAAACACAAAAGGCATAAAGGAAGTGACAGAGGTGTGTGTATGTGTGTGTGTGTGTGTTTTAGTTGCTCAGTTGGTCCAACTCTTAGTGACCCCATGAACTGTAGCCCACCAGGCTTGTCTGTCCATGGAATTCTCCAGGCAAGAATACTGGAGTGGATTGCTATTCCCTTCTCCAGAGGATCTTCCTGACCCGGGGATTGAACCCTAGTCTCCTGCATCACAGGCAGATTCTTTACAGTTTGAGCTACAGGGAAGTCCTGGTTGAGATATACATCTACATAAAAATAAACACCAAACACTGACAGGAAAATACCAACACTTCATAAACTTGTTCAGAAATTAGAACAGCAGGGAACACTTCCAAACTCATTATATGATGCCAGTATTACCCTGAAACCAAAATCAGATATAGACAGACATTACAAGAAATAAAAAAAAAAAACCATAGACCACTGTCTCTTATGAACATAGACACAAAACCACTCTACTAAGTACTATTAATAGCAAACCAAATCCAGCAACGTATAAAAAAGTTTTATACCATGGCCAGCGAGAATCTCGCTTGTATCTCAGGAATACAAGGTCATTTTAACATCTGAAAATCAATCAATGTTATAACCATATCAAAAACGGCCAAAATGCACACAATCATTTCAATAGCTGCAGAAAAAGCATTTGACATGATCCAGTACCCTTTCATGATAAAAACCCTCCAGAAACCAGGAATAGGAGGGAGCCTTCCCAACCTGATAATAGTATCTACAAAAGCCCTGACACTAACATCATGCCTAATGGTGGGGCTGAAAGCTTTCCCCCATGACCAGGAACAACACAAGGCTGTCCACTGTGGCCACTTCTATTCCATACAGCACTGAGGTTCTAGCCAGACAGGTAGGCAAGAAAATGAAATAAGAGGCATCCTGAGTGGAAAGGAAGAAGGAAAGCTATGCCCATTTTAGATGATGTAATCTTACACATAAAAAATGCTGAGTTTTCATCCACTAAAAACCTGTTAGAACTAATGAACAAGTTCACCAAGGTAGCAGCACGTAAGATCAATATATAAAAGTCAGTGTATTCTGCACACTGCCTGGTAAGCAGAATCATGGCCCTTAGGACGTCTCTGACCTCCAGCACGTGTGAATACATTCCCTCACAGGGAGAATGGGGACTCTGCAGGGGCCATTAAGTTAAGGACATGGGAAGGGAGACGATGCTGGATCACTGAGGTGGACTCAGGGTCATCACGAGGCTTCTCACAAAGGAAACAGGGAGGAAGGAGAGTCAGAGTCAAGACAAAACATGACCATGAGAGCAGAGTTCAGTGATGCTGTTTCTGGCTTTGAAAACGGCAGAAGGGGCCAGGAGCGAAGGGACGCAGGCACCCTCTAGAAGCTGGAAGAGGAAGCAAAGGAACTTCTACCCAGAACTCTGCTGACACTTTGATCTTAGCTTGGTGAGACCCATTTCAGACTTCTGACCTCCAAAACTGTTAAGACAGTAAGTTTGTGTTACTTTAAGCCTCTGAAGTTGTAGGAATGGCAACCCACTCCAGTATTCTTGCCTGGAGAATTCCATGGACAGAGTAGTCTGGCAGGCTGAAGTCCATGAAGTCGCAAAGCAGAAATAGGAACATATAAATTGCAATGAAGTAAGAAAATTCCACTTAAAAGACCATCAAAAGTATATTAAATACTTGGAAATAAGTCTATAAAATAAGTACAAAACCTTCTCTGAAAACTACAAACATTGCTGAAACACATTAAAGAAAACCTGTGACCCGTGGCGGATTCATGTTGATGTATGACAAAACCAATACAATATTGTAAAGTAATTAGCCTCTAATTAAAATAAATAAATTTAAATTAAAAAAATAAAATTCTGTATAAAAAAATAATAATAAAATAAAACCTGTGTAAGTGGATGGACAGCCCATCTCATGGATGAGAAGACTTGAAATTGTTAAAATAGCAATCCCCAAAGTGATCTATGGATTCAACGCAATCCTCATCAAAATTCTTGCTGGCTTCTTTGCAGAAACTGATAAACTGATTCCAAATATCATATGGAATTCAAGGGGTCCAGGTTAGCCGGAACAATCTTAGAAAGTAAAACAAAGTGAAAGTATCCTTGGGATAAAATGGAGAGTTCAGAAATAAACCCTCCCATTTATGGCCATATACCTGGCAGGGTTCCAAGGCAATCCGTGGAGAGAGAGCAGTCTCTTCCACAAACAGTGCTGGGACAGGTGGACATGCACACCCAGAAGCATGACAGGTAGACCCCCCACCCCCAACATCATACACAAAGTGTACGCCAAACAGATCAAAGACCTAAATGTAAGAGAGAAAACTCTGACTCTACTAGAACAAACCCTGGGGGAATATATTCATGACCATGGCTTAGGCAATAGTTTTTCAGATGATACCAAAAGCACAAGCCTTAAAAGAAAAATACATATAGGAGACTGAGAAATGAAAAACATTTTGTGCGTCAAAGGACACCATCGGGGGCTTCCCAAGTGGCACCAGTGGTAAAGAACCCACCTGCTAATGCAGGAGACATAAGAAATGCAGGTTTGATCCCTGGGTTGGGAAGATCCCCTGGAGGAGGGCATTGCAAAGGACACCATCAAGGAAGTGAAGACAACCCACAGAATGGGGAAAAAATACTTGGAAATCCTAAATCTGATAAAGGACTTATGTCTAGGCCACATAAAGAACTCATAACGCAAAAAGACTGCCTAATGAAACATGGGCATAAATGCACACAGACACTAGTGCACAGAAGACATGCGAATGGGCAATGAGCGTGAACAGACGCTTAACACCATCAGCCATCAGGGGGATGAAAAGCAAAATCACAGTAACAAACCACTTCAGACTTCCCTGCTGGTCCGGTGGTTACGAATCACCCTGACCACGCAGGGTACAGGTTCGATCCCTGATCTGGGAAGATGCCACGTGCCGTGGAGCAACTAAGTCCATGCACCACAATGATGGGGCCGCACTCCAGGGCCTGTGCTCGAAAACAAGAGAAGCCACCACAATGAGAAGCTTGCACCATGCAAAAAGAGGAGCCCCTGCTCTCTGCAAGTGGAGAAAACCCACATGCAGCAATGAAGACCCAGCGCAACCAAAAGAAAGAAACCAGTCCACAGGCACTAAGGATGACTAACATCAAAAAGACAGTTTTGTGCAGAACATGGAGAAACAAATCAGAGCCCTCATGGACTACTGGTGGGAAGGCACAACGCTGCAGCTGCAGCAGAAGACAGGCTTGTGGCTCTTCCAGACGAAACACAGCTGCCGCCATGACCCCGCAACTCCACTTCCGGGTACACACCCGAGAGAAAACGTGTGTCCACACAGAAACTCGTTACAGGGATGCTCACAGCAGCATTCCCAACAGGCAGGCGCTCATCAGCCGACGCGTGGACAAGGTGTGGTGGTGGTGTTCAGTCACTCAGTCGTGGCTGACTGAGAGCCCGTGAGCTGCAGCACCCCAGGCTTCCCTGTCTCTCACTAGCTTCCCTAAAATAGAATGTTACTCAGTAGTAAGAACTGGAGCGCCGACATATGCTGAAGGAACCTTAAAAAACCTTAGGCTAAGTGAAAGAAGCCGTCACAGAACACCAGCTAGTGCAGGATTCCTTGTGTGCGAAACATCCAGAAAAGGGAAATTCAGACACAGAAAGTACATGTGTGGTTGCTGAGGGTGGGGGTGGGGGTGAGGAGGGAAGGAGAGTCAATTTCAACAGGTGTGGGTTTGGGGGAGGACTAAAACGTCCTAAAATTGATTCTGGTCGATGGCTGTATAATTCTGAACGTGCTAAGACCACTGAGTTGTAGATTTTAAATCATGTTATTTAACTATGTCCCAATAAACCTGTTACCTAAAATAACACAAGTGTCCACAAGTGTACATCTTACATTTGTCTTTAATACCCATGTAGATGTATGCAGTATCAGTATATTTAAAAGTTTTACCTGCATGATATCACATCTTCCAGTATCTTTTCAGTCACAACTACATTTCAGATTAACCCATTAATAAACTTGCTAGGAAGGACTGTAGGCACAAGAGGGCGGCAGAGGATGAGATGGTTGGATGGCATCACTGACTCAGTGGACACGAATATGAGCAAACTCGTGGAGATACTGAAGGACAGAGGAGCCTGGCGTGCTGCAGTCCATAGGATCGCAGAGTCGCACGTGACTTAGTGACTCAAAAACAACAAAATTGCAGGAATAAAAACTTTTAACTATTCAATCCTAAACTATATCAAAGGAAAAGCTTCCCTTGATCCCATGTGGCCTGCCAGCTGCCCCACCCCGCTTCAGAACCAGACTTCTCAGGTTCCCACCTGTCAGCTTCCACTTCCTTCCACACACACACCTCTACTCACGCTGCACTGATGCTGCTGGCCAAGGTCATGGTCGACCTCTGCGTTACCACCAATACCGAACTTCAACCCGAGACGCACATTTACGCTTTCCCAACAGAGAAGCAACGGCACCCCACTCCAGTACTCTTGCCTGGAAAATCCCATGGACGGAGGAGCCTGGAAGGCTGCAGTCCATGGGGTCGCTAAGAGTCGGACACGACTGAGCGACTTCACTTTCACTTTTCATTTTCATGCATTGGAGAAGGAAATGGCAATCTGCTCCAGTGTTCTTGCCTGGAGAATCCCAGGGACGGGAGAGCCTGGTGGGCTGCCATCTATGGGGTCGGAGTCGGACACGACTGAAGTAACTGAGCAGCAGCAGCGTTTCTAAACTGGGCTGTTTCATGGTTGGTGGCGTCTGGTCGTTTTACGCGCTAGCATCTTTGTCTTGGTAGCGCAGAGACCAGCGAACCCTATAACGGGGGCACCTGACATGCAAGGAGACGCAGCGCAGGGGGCAGGCCTGTCGTCTCCGTGTTCCTGCAGCCGTCTGGGCCCCAGCTGACCTCGGCCCTCTAGAGGTTTCGTCTCCCTTCGTTTCCCCCACCGCCTGCACACGCCTACGTGCCCTTCGCTGGTTCACACAAAGGACACTCAAGCTCCCTGCAGCCAGCAGCTGGTGGTCTGCCTCACCGCCTTCGAGGTGCTTCTGTTCAGGACCCGGGGTGGAGGAGGGCGCTGTCCCAAGGTCCCTTGATCCCAGACAACAAGTGCTAACCAAACTCCCGAGACCCGCACCCACAAAGCAAACCCCTCTGTCGGCCTGATCCACACCTGCAGAAGGCCAGAGGCAGAAGCAGAGGACCTCAGAGGGAAGTGCAGGAAAGCCTGGGCTGTCACATGAAAACTGAAGACACCAATATTTAGGTTTACTCGACTTTATTAAAAACTAAAACCATAGAAAGAAGAACTAATGTACAAACAACAGTGTGAGAAGGCGGCGGGCAGAAAAGACAACCACAGCAACGGGGAGGGAGTGCCCCAGCTCCAGGGACCCTCCCCAAACCCCATCCCACCCTACTGCCACAAGCTAAGGCTGTGGGGATGCCAGAGGGCACCAGGCTGTGCTGGTCCACAGGCTGTCTCTACTCACGGGAGCCAAGACAAGCCCGTGGGACACAGTTCAGAAAAACACCGCAAGTCTGGAAACTCAGGCCAAGAGGCCAACAACTCCGGTGAAACCCTTACAGCTTCAGTGCCCCAGCACAGCGCCCTCCTCCACCCCAGGTCCTGAACACAGGCACCTCGAAGGAGGTGAGGCAAACCTCCTGCAGGTGGGGGCCGCTGGTGGGAGGCGGGTGCTGAAAACACAGCCCTGGAAGATGAGTCCCCCAGATGACAGAGCAGAATAAACACCTGGGCGTATGCTGGCGGGGGAGCCAGAGCCCAGCCCCACCCTGGGAGTCCCATTGGCTTTGGGTCCCGGGGCAGAGTGAAGCCTGGACGCTAGAACTGCTGCAGGATGACCTTGCGCTTCAGGTCGTGGGTGAACTTGTGCATGCGGAAGAGCTCGCTGTCGTAGAAGGCGGACAGGTTGTGGATGTTGATCTGCCGGGCCTGAGAGAGGGGGCGTCGGGTGAGCCCTGCGGACCGTGGGCTCCCAGGGCCCATTCGCAGGGGCAGCCAGCTGGGCTCCGTCCCCATCACCAGGAGGAGCGAACAGGCCTGTGGCCGCCGGACAATCTGCAACTGGGCACTGGGCTCAGAACTGCAGCCTGACGACACCCCTGAACTCAGACAAGCTGCGAGCTGGCCCAGCCGGGCTCCTCAGCAGGACGAGGGAGACACGCGCGTTCCAACCACCCCACCATGCTCGTACCTTGTCCACCAAGTCCTTCTCGGGAACCTCGATCGTGTCCTGCTGGGCCCCAAAGCGGTTGCGCTGATATGTCACCTGCTCGGCCACCAGCTGCTTCAAGATGAACAGCAGCAGCTCATTGTTGTCCCGGCGGAACGACAGGTAGCGGGCGAATGTCTGAGAAGACAGCAGGTGAGCCTCCAGCAGGGGCTCAGGCCCCGCCTCCCTGCTCTATGCCCCACCCACGCAGCTCAAGCCCCGCCCCCACAGCCAGGCGCCCCCGCCTCCCGAGCTCCGTGTCCCATCCCCAGACGACCGGGCCCACCTTCCGCATGCCACGCATGACGCTGAACTTCTGAGTGTCCACGAAGCTCTCGAGCATCACGCGGATGGCCATGTTCACGTCGTCCTCCATGACGTAGTCCCGCAGGTGCATGCGCGCATGGGCCTCGGCCATGCGGATCATGGACTCGATGTGCCGCACGGTGATGGGGATGCTGCCCGTGGCCTGGAGGGGGGACCGCGTCAGGGCACTGTAGGGCAGCCAGGGCGGGAGGAGCCGCAAAGCTGGCATGGCCAAGGGCCTGGCTGACCCCTCCACAGCGGGATGCCCGCCTGAGCCAGGTACGCTGGCACCGCCACTCCCACTGAAGTGCAAAGGCTCACGCCCCCTGTGTCCGCCAGCTTGTGGCACTACAGCGCACACGCCTGGGGCTGCTGTGCTCTGTCTCTGTCCGACACCAGGGGCCCCAAGGTGCCGTGAGCATGAGGGGACAGACTGCCCCTGTGAAGCCCGCCCTATCCCCCTGCAAAGGCCGGCGCCAGTGACAAGGTGGCGGGGGGTGGGGGGAGGAAGGTGGCTGTGGAACTCCGAGGGTGAGGGAGCAACCTGCCCTTAAATTCTCCCTCCACCAGGAGCGAGCCAGAACCAGCCCCACATTGAGGAGAATGCATATGCATGTAAGTTCCGTCTAAACAAACGGACTCACTGGAAAAGACCCTGGTGCTGGGAAAGACTGAAGGCAGGAGAAGCGGACAACAGAGAATGAGATGGCTGGATGGCATCACTGACTCGATGGACATGAGTTTGGGTAAACTCTGGGAGTTGGTGATGGACAGGGAACCCTTGCATGCTGCAGCCCATGGGGTCGCAGAGAGTCAGACAGGCCTGAGCGACTGCACTGACGAGTGAGCAGACTGGGAGGCCGCGCGAGCTCTGCGTCTTCCGGGCCTCCCTGCCCCAGCTCTGGGCCCACTACCTCACGATGGGGCTGGGCTGCAGGGCCCTCACCATGGACTCCTTCCTCAGGTCACTGTACATCTTGGCCACCTTGTCCTGGTCCATCTGGTTGAGCTTCGGGTGGACCTTCTCCTTAGCGTAGATGATGTACTTCCTCAGGACCTCCTGAGGCAGGGGCTCCACGCCGTAGGTGTTGGGCATAGCGGGCTCCGGGGCGCCCCCCGAGCCCCCATCCTCCTTGTTGCTGGGGTGGTGTCTGACGTGGCTGCCGACCACGAAGCGGGCCAGCATCTCATCCTGAGAAGGCAGAGGAGGAACAGGGTGAGCCAGTACAAGAACATGAATCCCCTCCAATGCCCTCCAACAATGTGTCTGCCCACTGCGGACCCAAAACTCCGGGGCAGGGGGAGGGTGGACAGTGAGTGGGGCGCACCCCCAGGAGGGCAGAGGAGATTGGGGTGGGTGCGTGGGGGTGGGGACGTGGGGTTGGGTTTAAGCTACAGGGTGAAGAGAAGCAGAGGGGTGGGCTGGAGCCCGAGGCCCGGACCCTTCTGGGGTCAGCAGAGCCCGGGTCGCGACACCTGGGAACGCAGGTCAGGAGGGCATGCAGGAGAGGAGGGGCGGAGACCCCGCGGAACAGCGGGCTCCCTGCTAGCAAGGAGGGAGGGGAGGGAGAGGTCAGGGGGGCGTACAGGAGAGGAGGGCGGGGGAGACCCCGTGGGACGGTGGGCTCCCTGCTAGCGAGGAGGGGAGGCTGAGCAGAGGCAGGCCCGCCCGTGTCTGCACAGACAGCTGGCTTCCGACAGGGGAGCTGGGTGGCTGTGAGGGTGGAGGCCGGGCCATAGCACCAAGGCTGCAGGGCACGTGCCAGAGGAGGGGCTGGGGTGGGGCCAGAGCAGTGAGAAGCGAGTGGACTCAGGAGGCAGTGGCGGAACGTGGCCACACTGGGGCACGGGGTGGCCAAGCAGAGAAATCGAGGACCTCTGGACTCAGAACAAGCGTGGAGAGTACACGACCGTTGAGCGGCCCTTCCAAGCCCATCGCCCCACCACCCCGGGACCCACGTGAGGCCCCCAAGCTCGGTGCACAGCCCCAGGTCCCGGGCTGCGTACCTGCACGGGGTCCACTGTGTCCCTGACCACACACAGGACGTCAAAGCGGGAGATGATGGGCTCGGTGAGGTCCACGTTCTCCGAGAAGGTGAGTGAGGGGTCGTAGCGGCCACCTGGGACAGAGAGGCGGTTGCTGTCAGGGCTCCTGCTCCCAGGGCCCTCTTCTCCTTGACCAAACGCGGCTTTCCAACCCGCGTGGCTACAGTGACGGGAGGGGAGTTGACGGACACAGCGTCTGCCCCGGCTGTCTACAAGGGTCCATGGCGCCCCAGTCACATGCCGGCTGAGACCGGTGCCAGCCCCGCCCGATGGGACACGCAGGTGCCCCTCCCGGCCACCGAGTGCGTGGCTCCGCGAGGGCTGGGGCATCTCCGGCCTTCCACCCTGCCCCCACACAGTGTGGGGGAGAGGCGCGCCTTCCACGGCTGGGTCCCTCGGACGGGTGGCAGGACCCTGGGTCCAGGCCCCCCCAGGGTCGCGCTCCCACCTATGGGGTTGGCCGCAGCGATGACGGTGCAGCGGGCCTGGAGGGAGGTGACGATGCCGGCCTTGGAGATGGAGATGCTCTGCTGCTCCATGGCCTCATGGATGCTTGTCCTGTCCTGGTCGTTCATCTGCGTGGAGGGCCAACGGGGCTCATGACACGCCCGCTCACTCAGCTGAGGCTCCGGGCTCCCCACCCAGGCCCACACACACCTCCGTGGCCCAGGGCCCCACCTTGTCAAATTCGTCAATTAGGCACACTCCTCGGTCAGCCAGCACCAGGGCGCCAGCCTCCAGGGTCCACTCCCGGCTGACTGGGTGGCGCTGGACATACGCTGTGAGGCCCACAGCCGAGGCGCCCTGGCCGGTGGTGAAGATGGCCCGACTGGACACCTTCTCCACGTACTTGAGGAACTGCGACTTGGCCGTGCCGGGGTCCCCACACAGCAACACGTTGATGTCTCCTCGCACCTTGTGCTTGCCACCTGCAGAGGGGACGGGCTCAGGATGACCCCCCAGCCCAGCACCACCGACATGAGCTTCTTCCGGGACAGAGGTGGGACACCCAGGACGCCTTTCCCCTCTGAGCACAGAACCCAGAGGAGCGGGGGCCCCGGGATAGGGGGTGGGCGCCAAGATGCTCTTTGTGACGTGAACCTTGGAGGCTGTGTGCAAGCTCTCTCGCCAGGACAGCTAGACGCAGCCCGTGCGGACCAGGACACGGTCACTCGGGAGGAGGAGCCCGTGCTGGGTGCACCCATGGAGGGCAAGGCTGGACAGCCCCTCACAGGCAGGCAGCACCACGCATGTAAGGAGCAACATGCTTAAGCTGCCGTGCTCTTTTCCGTGTCAGCCCACGTGCTGTCCACATGAATGACTGCACGGGTCTGCCCCCGCACTGCCCACCCCCGACCTGTGACCTACAGGAGGGCCCACGCCGAGGCAAGGTGGCCCGCGGGGCCTCGTGGGTCGAGAAGGGGACGGGACAGACACACGTTCACATCTCCCCACGGGACGGCGTGCCCCTGCTCACCGGGGTTCTTGGGCTCCCCTCCGAACAGGGCCAGCGCCAGGCCTCGCTTGATGTCCTCGTGCCCGTAGATGGAAGGAGCGATGCTGGCAAAGATCTGGGGGTGAGGGGAGATGGGAACGGTCACCCGTGTGCTCCGGCTCCTCACGAGTGCCCCCACCTGCTGACTCGGAGCCTCCTTCAGAGTCACAGAACCAGAGGGCTTCCCTGGATGTGTGTGTGTTAACAGGGAGAAAGGCTCTCTCAAAATCCATGTGAGCCTGAATATACAACCAGAGACGTCAGAGACGTCTTCCTGGTAGAAATGACCCCCTCCGTCCTGGGCCTCCTGCCCCACCCCGTGAGGGGGGCCCTATAGACCCACAGCATCCACGAACCCAGCGCAGCTCAGACCAGGCGGCTGACTAGCACCCACCTCAGGGAGGGAACCCTCAAGTGCCCTGAAGGGGGGCGCTGGGATCTGAGCCCTGGACCAGGGTGTGGGCCGGCGGTCCATCCCGTGCGCGGGTGACCGGTGCACCCTCCTGGGAACAGGACCCGGCCCTGCCCAAGTGCCTCCCGCCTGGCTGCATGTGATCACTCCGGAGGCAACGTCCGTCTTCACAGCACGGCCCTACTGCTAGTTCTGTCCTCGCCCCTAAAACCTACTGCGAAACCCGGCCCGGGGAGCGGCAGCCCTACGTGCAGTGGGGATGGGGTCCAGGGCAGTGCCCTGGGGGCCTGTGTCTCCCTGGGGCCACCCCACCGAGAGGGGAACCACACTTCCCACGGGTGCGCTGGGGGAAGCGCTGACGCAAAGTCCAGGGCAGGAAGTGTGTAGAACAGGACAGTGAGGATGCACCCGGATGACTGGCCATGGCCACCAGCCAGGAGCCGACGTGAACAAGGTCACTGGCAAGACATGGACACAAGGCACCAAGGGGCCAAACCCCAGCAACGTTGGGTCCACAGCGGCACTGACCCTGAAGCTCGGGTGAGGGGAACACTCTTTACTCTGAAAACTGGTGAATAAAGGGAAACGAGCACCACCTCGCTTTTCCGCCAGGAGCCCCCCAGGCAGTCAGGTAGTTGACGAAGAAAAGCTTCTCTGAGCACAGGACGCCAGCAGGGAAAGGGCGGAACCGAGCTAGAGGCCAGGCCTCCCGCAGCCCCCGTGAAGGTCCCACACAGCAAAAGCGTGTCTGGGCTGCTCACGACAGAGACGAGCAGGCACCACCTACCCCAGGGGGTCCACCTCGGCCCCCCACCCAAGAAACACCTGCCCCGTCTGACCAAGCCTTCCAACGATTTACAGAAGCAGGCGACAGGAACGTGCTCATGCAGGACAAGGTTGGCAGCGTCCGGGCTGCAGAAGCTCGGAGGACAGACGACCCGGGCCTCCCATAGAAAAACCGCAGCGAGAGATAGGCTGGAGGAGCACCTCAGGGCAGGGCAGGAGACACTCGACCGTGCCCACGCGTGGGCCGACCGCACCGGGACGCCGACCACAGGAAGCTCTTCAGAGGAGGAAGATCCCCAGGGAATCACGGGGCCCATCGAGCGCCGATGCTCAGGACCAGCTAGGTGATTTTAGTGTGATGGCGGCGGCAGGCCCAGGCTCAGGGAAGACAGCCTCTTACAGACTCACTGACCAAGGTGCTGGTGCCATGCCAGATCTGAATCGGTGGCACCAGGAGGCGCTGCACGGAGCAGGCCAGCCCCGACCTCCAGGAGCAGACACGCCAGCAAAGGGCCCCGGGGGTCCTCACACCACCACACCCGATTCAAGACCTGAGATTCGTCCCGACAGACACTCCCACACAAGGGAGCCCCACAGAGAGGGCAGAGGGCGGCCCCTGGGAGCAGGGCTGGAAGCCAGCTGGCCCGGTGAGACCCCCGCCCGCCCCGCGTGAGCCCCGTGACATGGGCACCTCACGCAACCCCCAACATCATGAGTAACACGACACAGCCCACCCTCTGCAAAGTGCTCACTCCCGAGCACTCAGTGAGCCTCCGACTAGGCCCCCAGCTCTGTCAGGAGACGGTCACCCTGGGCTGCTCTTCCGCCCACACGTCCTAAGGGGTCAGGACTGCCGGCCAGGACCCTCCGCCCAGACCGCGGCCTGGCGCTGTCTGGGCACCAGGCATGCGGCAGGATGAGGTGATGTCTCCCGCGGGACCGAGGGCAGCAGCCCGCTTCCCACTGCCATGCCTGCAGGCTCCCTGGGGCCTACCCAGACCTCAAGGGGAGACACCCACTTCCCTGGGGTTAGTCCACTTACCCTCTCGACCTCCATGTCACGGGAGGAATGAGCCACCTACTGCTGAGCACAGGGCGGGACGACCCCGGACTCCTCTGCTCCCACCGAACCCTGCAGGCCCTGCCTGCCGCCCACCATGCAGACGGCGCCCTTGCCGTCTGAGCTCATCCTCCTGCCCCCCAAGCACGGTCCTCGCGCCCCGTCCGCCTGCCGGACGGAGAGGTGGCGGCTGCAGCCACCCCATGTGCCCACGGACTGACCTTTCAGATGGTTCCAGGGCTGGGCATGACCCCGCCCCGGCCCCAGTCGGGCTCCTCACCCCGCCACATGAAGCACGATGCTGGAACTCAACCCTGAGTCCAGCTTCCGGCTCTGCATCCCCATCCATCTCCAGGGTCTCCAGATCAGGCAGGAGCCCCCTCTCTCAGAAGCCTCACCCATCAGTGGCCGAGCTCACGAAACCCAACACGGGCAGATGGTGGGACTCAGATGGGAGGAACCACCGCGGCAGGTGGCGAGATGGGGTAGAACCAGCTCAGGGCAACAGCCATGGAGCACGCCAGCAATACGGAGCGCCTGGCTCAGACTGTCTAAACCTGGGCACCCACATTTTTAGATGAAATCTCCCAATTCCAAAGAGTCACTCATTCAAACATTAAAGAAAGAGAAAACCACGCACCAAAACCCGGCAGCACACGGGCGTGCTGACCCCACCCCGTCGCCGTCTGCAAACTCCAGCCCGAGTGGTTCAAAGAGCCTGATTGCTTCTGGACCTGCCTGTAATTGCTTCAGCTTGTCTCTAGAATTGCAGAGGCATTCCCAATGGCTGGTGAGAATGCCTGCCCTGCCGGCAGGCTCGACACGAGGCCGGCGCTGACCAACCCCACCATGGGGCTCAGACGGGCAGACATGGCGGGGGTCACCCCATCCGCCCAAGGCCTTGCTCTGTGAGCATCACGGGCAAGGAGCAGGCAGGACCGAGTTCCCGTTCAACTCTTCCCGGAAACGTCAGCGGCCAGCCCAGACGGATGGACGCGGGAGGGAGCAGCCTCCTGGGCTCGGTGGTGATGGGCACTTCTAGGAGCCCGGGCATCAGGCACCCTCGGCGCCACCCTGTTCGGAATCCAGCTGCCTAGGTCTGCAGACCAGCAGAGCAGGAGGTGAGGGGCGGGAGGTGTTACTGGGACCCAGTAAAGGAGGAGCCCCATGAGGGCGATGACCAGATCCAACTCCCCTCTGGGGGCCCAGGCGTAGCCCCGGAGTGTCTCCCCTGACCCAGAACGCCGGCAGACCTGTGAGTCCTATCCCCCGGGGGCCCCAATCTCAGCAGATGGATAACGGGGCCGGTTGGGTGTAGGGCCCTGCACTGCGGGCAGAGAGCAGTCCGGGGGACAGCGGGCAGTGCGGCAACAGGTGGACAGCAAGTGGACAACAGGTGGAGGCCAGGGGAGGGGGACCCGAGGGGCCAAGCGCAGACCCGGCAGGACTCAAGGACAGGAACCACGCGCCCTGCGGCTGAGCCTGCAACCACATGGGACTGTCCGCGAGGGTGCTCACGCGGGTCCTCAGAGGGGGAGTGGGGGGTGGGGTGGTGGGCACTCCTCAGCCCTGCACTGCTTAGAAACCACCTGTATCTTCACCTCTAGACAGTAAACCCCGTCTCCCCAGCCTCCGCAAACACGCCTGCCGTTCAAGGGCAAATGACAGCCCGCATTGAGGAGCGCTCTTCCAGGAGGCAGACCACAGGGAGGCGGGTGACATCGGGGACAACCCCCCACCCCCGCTGAGTTCTTCCTGCTCCCGCGTTTCCGGTCCAGCCCGAGCACTCCCCTGTCCTCTGGATGCAACACGGGCTCCGAGAGGCCGCCTGTCGCTCTTCCCTGAGCGCAGCCCGCGTCGAGGCACGTGGACTCAGTGGATATGGGAATCAAACCGAGGGCCCAGCTTCCAAGACCCGGAACCAAGACGGAGGCTTGCGGTGGCTGGGGTGCGACCCCAGGCACCTAGGCTCTGTGGCAGCGCCCCCCCACCTCCACCTGCCTTCTCCCCGATCTGCTGGTCCTTGGAGAGGCTGGTGATCATCTTCACGTCCTCGTCGGTCAGCTCGCCCACGGCCACCTTGTTGTCCTTCTTGGCCACGTGGTTGGCAAGGATGACGGTGGCAAAGACCGGGAAGCCGTTGGCGGTGTTGAGAGCCCCATCGTAGTTGTTGTGGTAGATGCCGGTCAGCTCCTAGGGAGGCCGAAAGGTCAGGGGCCAAACCGGGGCCGGCCCCACCCTGCCCCTCCCCAGGGCCCCCGCCCAGCAACAGAGAGCTGCCCGCTGCCCGGCCACAGCACCCACACCAGCTCCCTTGGCCCTGGGCACTCACAATCTCGTCGCCTGGCTTGCAGCTGTCCACCAGGTCCGCAAGGAGGATGGCGTCCTTGGAGCGGGGCAGCCGGCCCGCTGCCACTTTGCCGGGACTCTCCTGAATCCGGATGCGCTGGTAGTTCTGGTAGATAGTCTGCACAGGACAGACACGGTCTCAGGGGCCGTCCTGCCTGGGGGCGGAGGCCGCGGTCTGAGCACCGGCTCTTGTCACCTGACTGGACCGCAGCCACGGGTGGGGCGTGCAGCTTGTTACTCTCACTGGTGATGAGGAGACACAGGACCAGAGAGGGCAGGGAGCCACGGGCACCGGCACCCCACCCCACCTCTGCTCCAGCCGCCCACCCTCTTGACGCCTCCCTCTGCAGACGCAGAGCCCGCTCCGGGCCCTGCAGCTCACCCTGCGTGTGCACCCGCGGGAGCCGGGCTGCTCTGTGGCCTGAGCTGAGTGATGCTGGCGGACAAGGCTCCCCGTGTGCCCCATGGGGTGGGGCGTGAACACTGCAGGTCTGGCCAGGGGAAGTCAGGTCACGAGAAAAGCATCAAACCAGCACCCAGGAAGCGAGTTACACCAGCGGTGGGCCTGCTCTCAAAGTCACGGGGCAGCACTGTGCGTGCCATCTAACAGCCCCATCTCCTTACCGTCCAGAAGAGCTATGTGACGGCAGCTAAATGCACACGCTCTGGGTCAAAAGGCCTGAGTTCTAACCCTCTGGGCCACCTCCTAGCCGGACAACCTGCTGTCACTTCATCGACCAAATAGGACCGACGACAGCACCTGCCCCCACGGGGCGATGAAGACCCAGTAACACACGCCCGCCCTGGGCACCGAACAGGCCCCCTGGAAACTCCAGTGTGAGGACCACTCCTCCTCGAGTTCCTGTCCCTGCACGCAGAGCCTACACCTCTGCTCCTGGGCAGCAGGCGTCCAGAGCAACATGTGTGACGGGGTTAGCATAGAGGGAGGGGGACCAGCGAGATGGGGGCGGGGGTGGGGGGCTCTGGGCAAACGCAGGGGCTCACCTGGAGCCCTGCCCTGCAGCCACCCTCCCCAGGTCAAGGCGTACTCAACTTTGAACAGGTCAGACTCTGGCGGTGGGCTGCCAGGCACTCCCTGGCAAGGCAGCTCCAACTGGGGCGCTTCTCAGATTTGCGAAGCAGTGAGGGGTCAGCCTGACACGGCAGCACATGGTGGAGAGATGTGCGCCCCACACAGAGGTTGTGATGGCCCCCCAACATGGACAAAGCCGAGCATTATGTGTCCAGGTGCTTAAGGCCCAGAGCCTTCAAACAGGGCCTCCTGCAGACAGCATAGCCGTGTCTCCCTGCAGGGTAATTGTGACCCTGCACGAAGCCAGCCAGACAGGTCCCCGGGAGTCAGGACAGGCCCGGGCCTTGCTGTGGGCAGGGCTCTGGGGCAGCAGGGGCAGTTCTCCAGATCTTCCCATTTGCGAGAGAGCGGTAAACGCTGATGTTTCAGACGAAGCATCTGGACCACCTCGAGGGCTGGCTGGCACTCACCTCCTCCATGTTGACCTCAAAGGGGCCGGCTGACTGGCACTCGGGGCAGGAGCCCGGCTTCACCTCCTGGTTCTGGGACTGGCAGAAGGGCCCCAGCACAAACCCACACTTGTTGCAGTTGTACTTGACCATGCTGAGCTGGGGCAGGACGCCTGTGCAGCTGGTCACCACGCCGCTCGTGCGGATAAGCTGGTTCAGGTGCAGCTGCCTGCGGGAGGCCGGGTCGGGGCGTCTCGTCAGGGCAGGGCGGGGCGGGGCGTCGGGGCGCTGCGCGGAGGGGCGTCAGAGGGCCCGCCTTGCAGACCCGGGGGGGGGGGGGGGGGGGGGGGGTGCTCACCGGAGCGAGCGCAGCTCCTCCACCAGTGGCAGGTGAGAGATGCGGACGTGGATGCGGCTGGCGATGCGGTCGTACTTGGGGTACATGGCCAGTACCACCTCCAGGGCCGCCTCGTCGAAGATCTGCAGCAGCTCGGCGGGCGCCTCGGGCAGGAAGTAGGCCAGCACGTGCTCCCGGGCCGCCAGGTCCTCGTAGTTCACCACCAGGCTCTCACGGTTCTCTGGGGGGCGGGGCGGGGCGGGCAGGCTGAGCAGGAGGGGCGGGGGAGACCACCCTGCAGGCAGAGCCCTGACTCCCGCCCCATCCCCAGCACGTCCGTCCGTCCGCAGGGCGGGCTCACCTTTGCACATGTCGCTGATGCGCTCCTTGAAGACGTTGTGCCCACGGCCGTCCACGTGGGTGCGCAGGAAGTTCTTGAAACGGTGGTGGATCTCCAGCCGCGGGCCGGCCATGCTCACCCACTCCCGCACCGAGTGGCCCTTGAGGTCCTCCAGGTTCTCCACGCTCTCGATCATGTCCTCCTCCTCACCGTCCTCCGTGGCCCGCTCCACCTGCCGCCGCTTCCGGCTGGGGCGCTCCTCCTCCTCGTCGTCGCTGTCTGTGAGCCAGGAGGCACTCAGGGCCTGCTCCGCGCTCCTTCCCCCTTCCCCCTTCCCGCCCCAGGCTCCCCGAAAACCCACCATACAGGAGCCCGCGGCGCATGCGGCCCAGGCCACGGCCCGCCTCCCGGTCGCGCTGCCGCATGACCCGCTCAGCCGCCTCCCTCTGACTGGCCGTCAGCTCCTCCACGTCCTCGTCGTCCAGGGCCAGGCCCTCGGCCTCATAGACGTCCAGCTCCGGGATGGCGCGGTAGTCCCTGCAGGGCCCGGACAGGCGGTGTCGGCACCCAAACCCCCAACAACAGCACCAGGATCTGGGCCCCCAGGGACCCCCCCCCACACACACACCCACCCACACCTACCCCCACACACACAGACACACACACGATGGGGTGCAGCCTTCAAAGACAGAGACGCTGAGGACACTGTGATCGGGGAGACGTCCTGCAGAAGTCGGTCTGGGAACCGGCTGGAGGTGGTCACATCACACAAGTGACCTGATGTCCCTGACCTCACCCTTAGTGCCAGAGACAGGAAAGCTTACATCATGTGCATCTTCCACATGAAAAGGGGAGCTCTGAGCACCCAAAGGAAAAGGAATCGGAGGACCCACCAAACCTCTTGCCAGAAGGGCCTCCAGAGCACCAACCCAGCTCCCCTCCTGCACAGCCTCTGGCAGCCTCGCCTAGAACCCTGGACCCTGGCAGGCCCACCCACACCAGCCCAACTAGCCTGTCCCAAACACATCTGCAGCTCAACCCTCCCGGCCACGAGACCTTCCACCTGACCACTTCTCAGATACTGGATGGAGCAATGTCCACCCTCAAGAGCTAACGCAGCTGCCCTCCCTGGCATTCTGGGAGACATACATACCCTCCATCAGAAAGAGGAGAAAACCCAGCTGAAGGCTCAAGGAACTCCTGCCACCGGCCACTCAACATGGCTGGGTGTCGCAGTCGATCCATGGCAGGGGCCCAGCTGGCTCTGACTCCACGCTGGCCCTCTGCAGTCCTCCCACTTCTCCTTCCCTCAGGGGAGGTGGTGATGGGGGAACAGCTCTTAACTTTTTTTTGTGCCATAAACTCTGTCAAGCCACAGTCTCAAAACACATAATCCCATAATGCTGATGCCAGAAACAAAACCCAGAGCCAGCTTCATTTCTGGGCCGACAGTTCCAGAATCTGAAGTGTCCTCCAGGAAAAGGTACCTGTCTGTCTGATGCTTGCTCCTTGGGAGGAAAGCTATGACAAACTTAGCATATGAAAAAGCAGAAACGTTACTTTGCTGACAAAGGTCCGTTGAGTCAAAGCTACGGTTTTTCCACTAGTCATGTATGGATATGAGAGTTGGACCATAAAGAAGGCTGAGCACCGAAGAATTGATGCTTTTGAACTGTGGTGTTGGAGAAGACCCTTGAGAGTCCCTTCGACTGCAAGGAGATCCAACCAGTCAATCTTAAAGGAAATCAACACTGAATATTCATTGAAAGGACTGATGTTGAAACTCCAATACTCTGGTCACCTGATGCAAAGAGCAGACTCATTAGAAAAGACCCTGATGCTGGGAAATATAGAAGGCAGGAGGACAAGGGGACAACAGAGGATGAGATGGTTGGATGGCATCACCAACTCAGCAGACATGAGTTTGAGCAAACTCCAGGAGATAGTGAAGAACAGGGAAGCCTGATGTGCTTCAGTCCATGGGGTCGAGAAGAGTCAGACGCGGCTGAGCCACTGAAGGATGACAACAACAACTGATGTGTTACGGATTTCACGTTATGTGAGACGCCATCAGTGAAATTCTAATGGGTCTGCATAAAAAATGTTGATAAATTCGATCTCAGCAAAATTTAAAATTAATTATGCATCTCAAACAAAACCATTTTTTAAAACTTAAAAAGCCACAGGTTGAGAAAGTAGTTACAAATCACATACCTGATAAAAGCCTTGTATCCAGAATAAGTTTTTTACAACCCAGTAATAAGAAATCAAGCAAACCAATTAAACGACGGGCAAAGACTCGAAGACACATTTTCCAAAGATACACTGATGGCCAACACGCACATGAACAGATCATCGGAGAAAAGGAAATCAAGACCACAGTAAGATACCACATCATGACTATTAAGGTGGCTATTAACAAAACCCAGAAAACATCAGGTGTTGGCGAGAATGTGCAAAAATTAACCGGCATACACCACCTGTGGGAAGGCAAAATGATGCAACTGCTTTGGAAAACAGTTTGGCGGCTCCTCAAAAAATTAACATTAGAATTATCACAGGACCCAACCATGCCGTTCTTAGGACCTGGAATTCCATTTCAAGAGAATTCAAACACACATTCACATAAAAATCTCACAGCAGCACTATTAAGACTTTCAAAGAACCCAAGTGTCTTCCAACCTATGAATGGGTAAACAATGCGGCCTGTCCATAAAGTAGAATATTACTCAGCCAGGAAAAGGACTGACGTGCTGACGCGTGATCCAGCACAGATGGATGTGAAAACCACGGGACACGTGAATCGCAGACCCTACACGTAAGAGATGGTCAGACGGCGGACCACAGGAACAGGGGCAGGCTACGGCTGCCCAGCAGCGGGGAGAGGGGATGGGTGTACTGGACCAGGTACAAGCGATCTTCCTGGGATGACAGAGAAGCGGGACTGTGCTGACGTCTGCACAACTCAGAAGTCTACTCAGAAGCACTGAACTGTATTCTTGTAAGACGTAGCTTGTATATTATAGAAAACATACCTTGAGAACACTGCGTTTTAAAAAGCTACAAAACACAAAACCTAACTGGGCCCAACCGGTCCTCTAACCTCTATCAGAGCCCTGGCACGGGTAGGGCAGGGCAGCAGAGAGCGGTGGGCAGAGGCAGCGCAGTCAGGGAGGGACGCCCTGCCCGCACAGCCCCACAGAGCCTGGAAGGAAGCTGCTCCAGGCCCATCTGTCAGGACTCTGCGGCAACAGCGCAAATAGTCCGCAGTGCCCCAGAAAGTCCCTGCGACACTCCTGCAGGGCTCGCCCCACTGACTGTGGGGTGGCACCCCCGAGTCAGAGCCACAGGGCCCCAGAGCAGAATGTCCATGTGGCTCTGGGGGTTCAGACAATTCTGGGGCAAATGTACAGACCGGGTCCTGGCTGTGAACACGGTCAGACAGTAGTGGGGCCCAGCCTGGCTCACTCAGAGCTCTACTCCGCGATCAGAGCATTAAGCCTCCATGACTGTGAGTACATTTGCATGTTTATTACTAAGGGTGAACCCAGAGTCTGGTATACATTAGGCACCGTAACTGTTTGCTGAACTGAATCTAAACCTTGATTAATCAGACACACCCCCACCCCCAGTCTGTCTGAAGTTGCAGAGAAACTTGGCTGCCTGCTTCTTGACCTTCCCAGTTGGGATCCCCAACGTGGCCCCAGATTAGAGACACCCCCCCCACCCCACCCCGGGGTGCACATCTCATGGAGCTGGGGCTTCCCCCAGCCTTAGGTAGGGTCTGGTGTCAGGTAGACAGAGCAAGTTACAAGGATGTACGCTGTGGCTCCACAGACCTGTCTCCCCCTGGACACTGGACCAAAATGTGAACAAAGGCAAGGAGGCTCCGCTGCATCTGCTTCTCCAGGACCCCAAACAAGGGAGGCCAGACACCGAAAGGACTCCCTGTGTAAACAGTGGAGCACGGGGCCTGGAACTGCATACCTCTCCATGCCATCTCCAATAAGCTCCTCTCCGTCCTCCTCCTCCTCCAGGGGCCCCTCGGTGCCCAGCAGTCCCTCCGACTCATCCTCAAAGGGAGGAAGGTCCCGGCCAGGGCTGGAGGTCAGGGCATCCGTGCGCCGGGAGCTGCTCCGCCCGGGGCTGGAGGTGAGGGGCTCGTTGGCGCGCCGCCGCGGGCCCGGGCTGGACGCCAGGGTGGACTCGGAGGATTCCTGAGAGAGGAGACAGGCTTGGAGCGGGCGAGGGCCGACTGCGCTCCCCGGCACGTCACCCCCGACTCGGGGCGTCTGCCTGTCCCCCCGCACCTCGGACCCCGCCGGCTTGCGCCTCTGCACCTGCTGCCGTCCCCTGGGCCGGCTGACCGCCCGCCCCGGCCCCTGGCCCGGCTTCCCACCCATCTGGACCCCTGGGGGGGAGCTCCCAGGGGAGGCGGGACGCGAGGGCGGCCGCCCCCGAAGGGGTCCGGCACTTGGGCCGGAGGCGCGGTTGCTGACGAACACCAGCCGGGGGAAGGGAGCCCGAAGGCGCCGGCCGGGCCGAGGTGCCCGGGAGCCGACGGGGTGGGGGACCGCCGGCCCGGCAGGCCCGCCCGACCAGAGCGCAGAGTCGGGCCCCGGGGCGTCGGGCCCCGGGGCTCCGGGCCCCGCGCCGCGCTCACCGCCATCTCCGCGCCGCGCTCCTCTCCTGCTCCGCCCGCCGCGACCAGTTTTCGCGCCAAAAGCGGCCCACGTGACCGCGCGAGCCCGGGAAGCGGCTGACACGACACGACGTCACGACGTCGGCGACCACGTTCTTTCCGGCCGGCGCTCGGGGAGAGGGCCGAGGGCGTGGCCCCGTCCGGCCCCGCCCAGGCCGCCCGAGGCTCACGACGTCGACTACCGAGTTCTTCCAGCCGTCGCTCGGCTAGGCGGCCCGACGCCCCGCCCAGGCCGCCCGAAGCCCGCCCAGCACGCCCCGAGGCCCCGCCCAGCCCGCGCTCGAAGCTGCGGGACCCGTTGAGACGCTGTAACCGGTGGAGGCAGTGAAGACCAACCTCCCGTGCCAGCTGCGCGGCTTGGTCACTCTGGGGCCATTTAACAGACGAGGCAACGGAGGCTCAGGGCTCTGTCTTACTGTATTATGTCAACTGCTCCGAAAGTTCAGGCTGAACGCTTCAAGCGCCGAAAAGGCAAGGGTGCTAGGAGGCTACGAGGTTGGGGTGCCCTCTGGAGGCAGACGAGATGCAAGGGGGCGTTCCAGGTAGCAAGAGCCTCCCGCGCAGAGACGTGGAGAGCGGGGCGCCCTGGCATCTGCAAGCACTTCCCTAGCTCCAGGTAGACCGCTTGTGATGTCCTGGAAGGGACGAGACGACGACGTTGGAGACTCCAGCTCACGAAAGGCAACCAAGTCTTCTAGAGAACTGGAACTTCCTGCGGACAGTCGACAGCCCCCTGGGTTCTAGGAGAATCCTTTAGGCTGCCAGGGATGCAGGAGGATGGAGGCAAGTTAAAAAAGTTACAGTCAGTTCCGAATCTGCGGACTCAACCAACTGGGTGGTTAGAAAAAAAATAAAATAAAATTCCAAAAATCAAAGCTTGGTTTTGATGTATACCACTTAACTATTTATATGGTTTTTACAGCGTATTTATACCTATTTGCATAGAATTTACACTGTATTAGATATTGCTCAGTTCAGTTCAGTCGCTCAGTCGTGTCCAACTCTTTACAACCCCATGGACTGAGCCTCTTGATGAAAGTGAAACAGTGGAAAAAGCTGGCTTAAAACTCAACATTCAAAAAACGAAGATCATGGCATCTGGTCGCATCACTGCATGGCAAATAGATGGGGAAACAATGGAAACAGTGACAGACTTTATTTTGGGGGGCTCCAAAATCACTGCAGATGGTGACTGCAGCCATGAAATTAAAAGACGCTTGCTCCTTGGAAGAAAAGCTATGACCAACCTAGACAGCATATTAAAAAGACATTACTTTGCTGACAAAGGTTTGTCTAGTCAAAGCTACGGTTTTTCCAATGATCATGTATGGATGTGAGAATTGGACCATAAAGAAAGTTGAGCGCTGAAGAATTGATGCTTTTGAACTGTGTTGTTGGAGAAGACTTTTGAGAGTCCCTTGGACTGCAAGGAGATCCAACCAGTCCATCCTAAACGAAATCAGCCCTGAATATTCATTGGAAGGACTGATGCTGAAGCTGAAGCTCCAACACTTTGGCCCCCAGATGCAAAGAGCAAACTCATTAGAAAAGACCCTGATACTGGGAAAGACAGAAGGCAGGAGGAGAAGGGGACGACAGAGGATGAGACAATTGGACGGCGTCACAGACTCAATGGACATGAGTTTGAGCAAACTCCAGGAGATGATGAAGGACAGGGAAGCCTGGCCTGCTGCAGTCCGTGGGGTTGCAAAGAGTTGGACATGACTGAGGGACTGAACAACAAAAAGGTATTGTAAATAATCTTGAAACTACAGTATACAGAAAGATGTACACTGGTTATATGCAGGCGAGATGTACAGATACTGCACCATTTTATATGAGTAACTGAGCACCCTTGAAGTTTGTTGTCTGCAGGTAGCCAGAAACCAACCCCCGAGGACACAGAGGGATGAACGTGCAGCCATTCTTCCTCCAGGCAGAGGCAGCCTGGATAGGGGCAGGGGAGCAGGGCGGGGCTGGAGCCCTGCTCTCTTGTGTGGTGAGCAAGCATCTCAGGAGGGGACCCTGGTAGGGGCAGGAGTGCTCCCTGGAAGTGCAGATATCCAAGAGGCCTTCAGGAGGTAGAGTCTATTGGTCTTGAGGATCCGTTCAGTTCAGTTCAGTCGTTCAGTCACGTCCGGCTCTTCGCGACCCCGGGGACCACAGCACGCCAGGCCTCCATGTCCATCACCAACTCCCGGAGTTCACTCAGACTCATGTCATTGGAGTCAGTGGAGGATAGCAAAAGGGAGGACCCAGGATGGAGTTGGAACATCCCCTGGAGGAGGGCATGGCTACCCACTCCCAGTATTCTTGCCTGGGGAGTTTCATGAACAGAGGAGCCTGGCAGGCCACACAGTCCATGGGGTTGCAAAGAGTTGGACATGACTGAGCGGCTGACACTTTCACTTTCACCATGGCAGCAGGAGTCTGGTTCAGGAGACTAGGTGGGGGACAGCACCCCTCTGAGCCGGGGAACTCGAGGGGAAGCCGGGTAAGGAATCCAGCAGCTCACAGCAGTCAGCATGTTATCAACTGAGCGTCTGTGGGCCTGGGACTGGGCCGGGCTTGGCCAGGAGCCTCTGCTGCCTGGTCCCTCTGCTGAGCAGAACCAACCGTGTCTATTATTTTGGGGTCCCCGTTGCTCTCAGGGAGCCCAATTCTGCAGAAGCTGCCCCCCTGTGGGCCATGCCTCGAGAGGCTCACCCCCTGCAAGCCTGATGTAGGGCAAGCAAGACACCTAGGGGTCAGATCTGTGTTTATTAAGCCCTGTTCATGGAGGCTCACTGCTGCCCTGCTCTGTCCTCTGTGCAGGCGGACACAGCACTGAGCCAGCGTGCCTCTGCCCCGAAGGGAGGAGGTGAGGAAAGTGCCCTCATTACTCCACAAATAAGATTCCACAGAAACCTCCAGTGGGGTCACAGCTCGGAGCACAAAACCCATCCCCGACCTCCACCCTGCAACTGTCCCATCTCAAACAACAAGGGTGGAGAGCAGGTCACTGTACTCCACCTCCCCTCCTTCCTGGCACGGGGGTCAGAACTTTCCTGCCCCTGGAGGTCAGAAGTGGCTGGGGACTTGTGTTGCCAGTTACAGGTGAGCAGGGGTGATGCAGGTAACCCCCGGGCAGAAACTCTCGGAGCTGCCCATTCAGGGATGCAGGCACCTCCCGGAGTGCTGCTTCTAGGGGCTGCTGCAGAAACGGCACTTTGACCAGGGTCCAGGCTGGGAAGGGCAGATAAACTGAGTCCCAGATGGTCCCAGATGGTCCCAAGCTGCTGGCCTCCTCACCTTCCCCTCGTTTCGAACAGGAGCTAGGCAAAGACCGGGGCCTGATCTCATTCCAGCCCAGCTGTGGAAAAAGTGTGGTGTCACGGGTGTGTATCTTGCCTTACTGTGATAAGTGGGTACTTACGAGGTGTGCCAGGCCCTGAGTCAGGCTCCGGACGCTCAGGGCATGTGATAAGCATGGCTTTATCATCACAACACGGACATTCTACTTAGGGGAGGCTGATGCTGAACCAGGAAGTGACGAAATGGACACAATCCTGTTAGAGAAACTGTGCTGGAATAAGCAGATAAGGGCTTCTCAGGTGGCTGCGTGGTAAAGATTCCACCTGCCACTGCAGAAGTCGTGGGTTTGATGACTGGGTCAGGAAGATCCCCTGGAGAAGAAAATGGTAACCCACTCCAATATTCCTGTGGGAAACTCCCATGGACAGAGCATCCAGGCAGACTGCAGTCCACAGGGTCACAAAGAGTCAGACACAACTGAGCGACTGAGCATACACGCACGCAAGCGCACAGATAGGGCAGGGGGCCCAGGAAAAGAGAACTGGGCATGGCTTTCTTGACATAAGACAAGCCGTTTTTGGTCTAAGCCATTTGGGGATCTAAGACTGGCCACCGTCCTTGCCCTGGACCAGGTCTCAGTAATTAATGATGTTAACGGAACACAAGAATGCAGAGACAAACTGTTATCAGGCAAGAGAAGTAACAATGCTAGACGATACATCAGTTATAAATATGCCCTGTTTTTTTTCAATGGTAAAGAGGAGCCTGATGACTTGATCACCAGGCCAAGTGGAACCTAAGGGATGGTCTCTGACCCATATGACCTCAATTAACTAAAGCTTGGATAGCCTAAGACCCTTCACGAATATACATATACCCTTAACTTAAAATAGGGCTTCCCTGATAGCTCAGTTGGTAAAGAATCTGCCTGTAATGCAGGAGACCACGGTTCAATTCCTGGGTTAGGAAGATCCACTGGAGAAGGGATAGGCTGGAATGGGTGAATTTAACTCAGATGACCATTATATCTACTACTGTTGGCAAGAATGGAGTAGCCATCATGGTCAACAAAAGAGTCCAAAATGAAGTACTTTGGTGCAGTCTCATAAATGACAGAATGATCTCTGTTTCCAAGGGAAACCATTCAATATCACAGTAATCCAAGTCTATGTCCCAACCAGTAGTGCTGAAGAAGCTGAAGTTGAACAGTTCTATGAAGACCTACAAGACCTTCTAGAACTAATTCCCAAAAAAGATGACCTTTTCACCATAGGGGACTGGAATGCAAAAGTAGGAAGTAAATAGATACCTGGAGTAACAGGCAAATTTGGCTTTGGAGTCCAAAATGAAACAGGGCAAAGGCTAATAGAGTTTTGCCAAGAGAACGCACTGGTCATAGCAAACACCCTCTTCCAACAATACAAGAGAAGACTCTACACATGGACATCACCAGATGGTCAACACCAAAATCAGATTGATTATATTCTTTGCAGCCAAAGATGGCAAAGCTCTATACAGTCAACAAAAACAGACCGGGAGCTAACTGTGGCTCACGTCGTGAACTTCTTATTGCCAAATTCAGACTTAAATTGAAGAAAGTAGGGAAAACCACTAGACCATTCAGGTATGACCTAAATCAAATCCCTTACGATTATACAGTGGAAGTGACAAATAGATTCAAGGGATTAGATCTGATAGAGTGCCTGAAGAACTATGGATGGAGCTTCATGACATTGTACAGCAGGCAGTGATCAAGACCATCCCCAAGAAAAAGAAATGCAAAAGGCAAAATGGTTGTCTGAGGAGGCCTTACAAACAGCTGAGAAAAGAAAAGAAGTGAAAGGCAAAGGAGAAAAGGAAAGATATACCTATTTGAATGCAGAGTTCCAAAGAATATATCTTTGGATATATTCTTTGGATTATCCAAGGAGAGATAAGAAAGTCTTCTTCAGTGATCATTTAAAGAAATAGAGGAAAACAATTGAATGGGGAAGACTAGAGATCTCAAGAAAATTAGAGATACCAAGGGAACATTTCATGCAAAAATGGGCTCAATAAAGGACAGAAATGGTAGGGACCTAACAGAAGCAGAAGATATTAAGAAGAGGTGGCAAGAATACACAGAAGAACTATACAAAAAAGATCTTCATGACCCAGATAACCATAATGGTGTGATCACTTACCTAGAGCCAGACATCCTGGAATGCGAAGTCAAGTGGGCCTTAGGAAGCATCACTATGAACAAAGCTAGTGGAGGTGATGGAATTCCAGTGGAGCTCTTCCAAATCCTGAAAGATGATGCTGTGAAAGTGCTGCCAGCATATTTGGAAAACTCGGCAGTGGCCACAGAACTGGAAAAGGTCAGTTTTCATTCCAGTCCTAAAGAAGGGCAACGTCAAAGAATGTTCAAACTACCACACAATTGCACTCATCTCACATCTAGCAAAGTAATGCTCAAAATTTTCCAAGCCAGGCTTCAACAGTACATGAACCATTAACTTCCAGATGTTCAAGCTTTTAGAAGAGGAAGAGGAACCAGAGGTCAAACTGCCAACATCAGTTGGATCATCGAAAAAGCAAGAGAATTCCAGAAAAACATCAACTTCTGCTTTATTGGTTACGCCAAAGCCTTTTGCTGTGTAGATCCCAACAAACTGGAAAATTCTTCAAGAGATGGGAATACCAGAACACCTGACCTGCCTCCTGAGAAATCTGTATGCAGGTCAAGAAGCAACAGTTAGAACTGGACATGGAACAACAGACTGGTTTCAAACTGGGTAAGGAGTATGTCAAGGCTGTATATTGTCACCCTGCTTGTTTAGTTTCTATGCAGAGTACATCATGCGAAATGCCAGCCTGGATGAAGCACATGCTGGAATCAAGATTGCCTGGAGAAATATCAATAACCTCAGATATGCAGATGACATCACCCTTTTGGCAGAAAGTGAAGAGGAACTAAAGAGCCTCTTGATGAAAGTGAAAAAGGAGAGTGGAAAAGCTGGCTTAAAACTCAACATTCAAAAAACGAAGATCATGGCATCCGGTCCCATCACTTCATGGCAAATAGATGGGGAAACAGTGGCTGACTTTATTTTTTTGGGCTCCAAAAATCACCACAGATGGTGACTACAGCCATGAAATTAAAAGATGCTTGCTTCTTGGAAGAAAAGCTATGAGCAACCTAGACAGCACATTAAAAAGCAGAGACATTACTTTGCCAATAAAGGTCTGTCTAGTTAAAGCTGTGGTTTTTCCAGTAGTCATGTATGGATGTGCGAGTTGGACCATAAAGAAAGCTGAGCACCCATGAATTGATGCTTTTGAACTATGGTGTTGGAGAAGACTCTTGAGAGTCCCTTGGACTGCAAGGAGATCCAGCCAGTCCACCCGAAAGGAAATCAGTCCTGAATATTCACTGGCAGGACTGATGCTAAAGTTGAAACTCCAATACTTTGGCCACCTGATGCAAAAAACTGATTCACTGGAAAAGACCCTGATGCTGGGAAAGATTGAAGGCATGAGGAGAAGGGGGCGACAGAGTATGAGATGGTTGGATGGTCTCACCGACTCAACGGACATGAGTTTGAGTAAACTCTGGGAGTTGGTGATGGACAGGGAGGCCTGGCTTGCCGCAGTCCATGGGGTCACAGAATCAGACATGACCGAGTAACTGTGCTGAACCCACTCCAGTATTCTGGCCTGGAGAATTCCATGGACTGTATAGCCGATGGGGTCGCAGAGTCAGACCCCATTCAGTGACTTACACTTGCATTAATTTGGGAAAGATCCCAGATGATCCTTACTTGCTGCAGATAATAAATCCTACCTAGTCCTGCTCTTTACCTTGGTTGTGTCTTTCAACTCAGTTCAGTTCAGTCGCTCAGTCGTGTCCGACTCTTTGTGACCCCATGAATCACAGCACGCCAGGCCTCCCTGTCCATCACCAACTCCCGGAATTCACTCAAACTCATGTCCATGGAGTTGGTGATGCCATCCAGCCATCTCATCCTCTGTCATCCCCTTCTCCTCCTGCCCCCAATCCCTCCCAGCATCAGAGTCTTTTCCAATGAGTCAACTCTTCACATGAGGTGGCCAAAGTACTGGAGTTTCTGCTTTAGCATCATTCCCTCCAAAGAAATCCCAGGGCTGATCTCCTTCAGAATGGACTGGTTGGATCACCTTGCAGTCCAAGGGACTCTCAAGAGTCTTCTCCAACACCACAGTTCAAAAGCATCAATTCTTTGGCGCTCAGCTTTCTTTAGAGTCCAACTCTCACATCCATACATGACCACTGGAAAAACCATAACCTTGACTAGATGGACCTTTGTTGGCAAAGTAATGTCTCTGCTTCTGAATATGCTAACTTTTTGAATATGTCATAACTTTCCTTCCAAGGAGTAAGTGTCTTTTAATTTCATGGCTCCAATCACCATCTGCAGTGATTTTGGATCCCCCCAAAATAAAGTCTGACACTGTTTCCACTGTTTCCCTATCTATTTCCCAAGAAGTCAGCTCAACACCCCCAGAAAAAAGAATCCAGTTTTGGGTAACAGCTGAGAAGGAAATGAAAGGGCTTTGTGTTACAGAGACTGGACAGCTACTTTGGCTAGGGTGTCGAGTGGAAGTGTGTGTTAAGTGACAGACCCACAGGTAAGGAAGCTTGGTGTAGTCAAGGAAGAGAAACAGGGAACCCAAGAGAGGAGCCGGTGGGAGGGCTGAGGATGAGGAGACAGGAGGGGCCAGGCCAGGCGGAGCCTCGTGGTGGGGGCAGAGGAGTGAACCCCGCACAGACGCAGGAGGGGAAGGACAGGCTATCTGGGAGGGCTTCCTGGAGGAGGCTGCCTGGAGGTAAGCGGTGAGGGAAAGCAGGCCAAGCCCCAGGCCTGGGCCCCGTCACTTCCTGGTCCTGTGACTTCGAGGGAAGCGCTTAACGCCTCCGCCCCGGGGTCTGCTCTGCGAAAAGGGACGTATGACAGCCGGCCTGCAGGGAGGCCTGGAGGCGGAGGGTTCGTCGGCCGGTGCGAAGGGGCCGCGCCGGGCCCGGGTGGGGGCTAGTCCTTGGGGCCCGGAGGTCTCCGGGCCGGAGGCGGCGGAGCGCCTCCCCTGACGCTGGAGGAGGGGGCGCTGCGGGCGGCGGGCGTGAACAGATAGGTCGTAGAAGGCTGCGGACGCGACGCTTGGCGGCCGAGAGGGCCGCGCGCGGGCTCTTTAAGAGGCCGGGGGCTGCCCCGCCTCCCGGGGACCCAATTGGCTCCGTCCTCTGCACTCGCCCCGCCCCCGTTTCGGCGTAACTCCGTTCCTCTTGGTCGCTGCCGGCTGGGGGCGGGTCCCCGCGCCGCCGCGGGCAGGGACGGTGGCTGTTTTTGCAGTTTTGGCGGAACGCAGAGGACGCGCCTCCCTTCCGGGTCGCCGCTGCCGGGAGGGCCGCGCGGGGTCAGGCCGATCGCGTGTCCCGATTGCGTCTCCCTTCCCCGCCCGCCCGCCGCCCGGTCTCCCGGGGCCGGCCTCCCGCGCCACGCTCCCCGCGCCACTTTCCCGGCCCGAGCGCCGGAGGCCCAGGCCCGCGGCCTTTGGCGGGGTCCGCGCCCGGCGGCGGATGGGCGGCCGGGGCCCCAGGTAAGTGGAAGCCGCTGCTCTGTCGCAGCTGCGCGAGCTGATCCCGAACGTCCCTGTCCCGCCTCCTGCCGCCGGGAGCGGGCCTCCCGCCCAGAGGCAGGCCTAGGGTTCCCAGGGAGGCCGAGCTCCCGGACCCTGCGCCCTACGCTGTGCGCCGAGACCGTGTCTGGAATGGTCACCTCCGGCTCCCGCGTCCGAGAGGGTGGGGGTGTGGGGGGTGTCTCCTGGCAGGGGCAGCGGGAAGTGACCTGTCCTCCCTGTGTGCTGGGGACGGGGCCGTGGGGCCTCCCGGACTGTCCTCCCACTGTCCAGAAGGGCTGGGCCGCCCTCTCTCTGCTGCTGGACGTTCATCTGTCCAGCTCACTACTTTGGCTATCCCCCCGAGAACTGGGTCATGACACGCCTGGGCTGGACGGCCCACAGACACAGACACACAGCTGAGGGCCATTTCAGATGGAAGGGGTGGTCAGGGAGGGCTTCTCAGAGGAGCTGGCCCAAAGGGTGCGACCTGGCCGGGGGCCGGGAGAGCACGCAGCCTGCCAAGTCGAAGGGAATCTGCAGAGGTCAGGCCAGAAGGCACAGGGCTGTCTTCCCTCCTGGGGGCTCCTGGTAGGGTCCACTGACTTCCCCAAGACTGGAGGATAATGGTTGTGAAACATTCCTCACACAGTTTTGGTTCAGGATTGAAAGCTCAGTGAGCAGCTGGGGCCGGGCCCTGAGGGGTGTTTCCACAGCAGCCTGTCTGCTCAGGGTTTTCTGTTTCTGCAGGGCTCCCATCCAGGACCTCTGGGCCACACATGGTCAGTCCCACTGCACAGACCAGGGAGACCCAGAAACTCAGAGAGGCTGAGGCTCAGAGAGGTAGGGCCCTTCTGGCCCAGGTCCAGCTCGCAGGGCCCACGCCACTGGCATGATGCCCACAGGCTGGCTGCAGACAGAGGGAGGGCGAGAGGGTGGGAGGAGGTCTCTGGAATGGCAGCGAGGTCAGGAGTGTCCTCCCCAGGTGGAAGAGACAGTGTGTCCCAGCGTCCCTGGTCCTGAGCGGCGCAGGGCTGCCCAGGGCACTCAGCGTCCCAGGAAGTCCCCCTCTTTCCACGCCCTCCACCAGCCTGCCCTCCTGGCCCCTGTCTCCTGCAGACCCCTCGCTCTGGCACGGCCTGGAGCTCACCTGTTGCGGGGGAGGGGAATGGGGGAGCCTCCGATGGTCCCCCTCAGCCTCCTTCCGACTGTAATGGGACAGCGGCCGGCCGCCCGCTCCTGGAGGCCGGGTGGTGGCCCCACGGGTCAGCACGCAGAAAGTGCGGGCCCGGAGCGCCCACCGGAAGGGAGGGGTGCGCTTGTCCCGTTGCTTGTGTCCCAGCTTCGGTTATTTTGTGAGCTCTGACACACCGTGGCAACCTGCTGTGAGTCGTGTGACCCCCATCCCTGCCCGCCCCAAGTTCACTTGTTACCAGCACTCCACGCTGGATCAGGCCTGGGGGCCCTGTGTCTGCAGGGGAGACACCGAGCCCTGGGACACTCCCCCTGGGAGGGGGCCCGGGCCCTGGAGGCGGGCTGGGCTGCGGGGGTCTCCTCTTCTGCTGCTGTTACAGGGCAAGCAGTCTGGGGCGGGGGAAGTAGGCACAGCAGGCACCTGCCTTCCCTAGCCCAGACTCCGAAGCCAGTGGGGCTTGCACCCCGTGAACCAAATCTTGCCCGCCCACACCCCCAGCTCCCACTCTGGGGAGAAAGCGGCAGTCACCTTGTGTGTGTGGTCCTGTGCAGACTCCCTTCTCTGCTCTTGCCTGATCCTTCCAGCAACCTTGCTGGTGGGGATGCTACAGTCCCGTGACACTGAGAGAGGGAAAAGACTGGCCCAAGGTCACAAAGGCAGCACCTGGCAGAGCCAGAAGGTCAAGCTGGGGATTTGTTAGGACTTCAGAATGCAAGGTCCTCCCCAGGGTGGGGCTGGGGAGCCTAGCTTCAGGCGTGGCTGGATCCAGGGGCTCCTGCCCGGTACTGTCTGTGACTCCTCTGTGTTCCTTTGTCGGCTCTGGTTCCACATGGACTCCAGTGTGAACGCTCCCTGGGGTTGCGGAGGGGGCATTGTAAGTCGTACCTACACCCTGTGCACGGAGATGGGGGTCCTGAGGTTTCCCCCAGGAAAAGGGTGTGCTGGCCACGCAAATCCAGGAGAAGTCCTCCAGCCTCACTCCCACTCTGTCTGGCCGCCGTCCACCCATGGGCTCCTCTCGGCTGTGCGGGGGTCCCTGCAGGACATGAGGCAGCCCTGAAGCCACCCTGCTGAGGGGCCTGCACTGACCATGTGCCACCCCCTCTGGAAACCACTGGCTTATGGTCAGCGGCTTCAGCTTCTGGTGCTGGTGAGGGGCCTTGTCGTGAGCACAGGGTGTCAAGGAGGTCCTGCAATGATAGAGCACCTACTTAGCGATCGTGGGGACACTGTCCTCACCTTAGCAATCCCAGGGACACCCCTCTCACCTTAGCATCGCGGTGACACCGTCTGCAGTCGGCCGGGCCACTGCAGGCACCCCGAGGCTCAGGTCGGAGCCTAAAATGAGCCTCCCCTGCCCTCTGCCCTCACCCCTACGTGGGTCCATCTGCAAGTCCTGCTGGCCGACCCTCCCAAAGGGGTCCCAGATCCCACCACTCCATCCCTGCTGCCGCCCCTAGTCGGGCTTCTGTCCTCGTCGGCAGGCCGAGTACTCCATCTCCCTGCCCCCATGTCCCTGCTTTGGTGCCGCCTCCACCTGTCTCCCTCCATCCCTCCTGTTGCGCTTAGAGGGAGATTGGCTGACCTGGCCCCCGCCCTGTCTCCGCTCTCTTCCAGCATCAGCGTGTCCTGTGCCCTTTGAACAGGCCAAGACCATTTCTGCCTCCTGCCTTTGCCTCCACTGCTCCCTCCCCGGGATGTGCTCTGCCCAGATTACCCCAGGCCAGCTACTTTCAGTTATTTAGATCTCAGTCCAAATATCATTCTGTCTGACAACCCAGCCTGGGCATTCCGGCTTAGCTACTGAACAAAGGCTGAGATGACAAGGTGGACAGGAACTGCCACCTGCTGCACAACAGTCTGTGCAGGCTCACCTGCTTGTCTGAGACCCAGACACCCTGTTACCCTCTGTTCCATGGCTTCTGCCTCATGGTCCAGAATGGCTGCTGCTGCTCCCACCACCACACCCACAATTCCAGGCAGTGGGAAAGGAGGAGGGCTGCCCTGAAAATTGGCACATCTTGCTGCTCACACCCAGCTGGACGCAACTTGGTCACACGGCCATAGCCAGCATGAAGGGAAGCTGGGAAAGTGGTCCTGCTTCTGGGAAGCCACGTGCCAGCTAGAATCCATGGCTCTGGTACAAAGCAGCATGGACGCTGGGTACCCCAGCAGTCTCTGCTGTTTCCCGTCATTTTATTTTGTTCCCCTCCTGTTTTCTTCTCAGCATGTACCTCTGGAAGTTTGGTTTGTAAGCACGGGTGCTTTAATACCTTTAATCCCTTTTAACACCTCCTGGCCTCCTCATCAGGTTGCCGAGGGGGACTGATCCCAGAGCTGCTGGTGGCCTGTGTGGGAGGGAAGGATAGAGGGTTCTGAGCCCCTGGTCCAGGCCCACCCACCCCAGAGTCTCCCCAAGTGCAGGGGTGCCCCTGCACCCCCACCCCGGCCTGCACAGTGGGCGCCAGCCCCCCGCAGGAAGTGTCCTGGGCTGCTTGTGCCGACCTGGGCACTCAGCACGTGAACGATTCACCTTCCTCGCTGTTGAAAACGCTGAAGCGGTAACCCACCCAGAAAGGCGCCCCACTCACAGGCGTGTGCTCGGTGAACCACGATAGCCAGCACACCCGCGCACTGACCCCGCCATGGGCCCGCCGCCCTCCACCGGGCGCCCCTCCCCGGCCTCCACTCAGCGTGCTGCCTGCCGGGCCGGGACAGGGACTCGCTCCTGTTTGTGGGCAGCGTCCTAGTGTTGACTCAGACACCCCGCTGAGCGAGCGTTCTGCTGTTGGTGGCACTTGGGCTGCTCTCGCCCCGGGCTGTCGCGGACTGCCGGAGGCGGGGGCGCCGGCTCAGGAGCGCGGCCTGTGCAGTCATTGTTTTCAACGCTGGCATTTGTCACGTCCTGCTGCCGGGCCCCGCGCTCCCTGCAGACACCCCGTCCTGCCTGCTGGGTTGGGGACCCCAAGACCCTGGTGCTGCTCACGTGCTGACTCTCCCCTCCCCCCCCAGGGCTGGCTGCTGGCAGGATGGACACCTGGGACATGGGGGCCAGCTCGCCCCCGCCTCTGGCGCCCAACATCAGCGTGCCGCACCGCTGCCTGCTGCTGCTCTACGAGGACATTGGCACCTCGCGGTGAGGGGCACAACCCTGCCCTTGAGAGGGGTTCCCTGTGGGCGTGTGTGTGTGTGTGTGTGGGGGGGGCAGGCACAGCCCTGTGTATTTTTGTGTGTGTGTGAGGCAGGCGTGCTGCGGTCCCCACCACTGAGCCGCCTGCTGTGCCCATTTTCTAGGGTCCGGTACTGGGACCTCCTGCTGCTTATCCCCAATGTGCTGTTTTTCGTTTTCCTGCTCTGGAAGCTTCCATTTGCTCGGGCCAAGATTCGAGTCACCTCCAGCCCCATCTTTATCACCTTTTATATCCTGGTGAGTTCATTCCAATTGGTGACAGAAAACCCAGTTCCACCTAGCTTAAGCAAAACAGGGAATGAGTAACTGTCTTTGTAAAGAATAACCAGCTTCAGGTACGGCTGCATCCAGGGGTTAACTGACGCCGTCAAGACCCTCTCTGCACGCCTGCTTGCCTCTGGCCTTACATTCACATGCGTCCTCCACACACGGTACCAAAAGCGTCCAAGAGCAGCTGTGTGCTGACTTCCCTGAGCTGACCCCCTGCCAGCTGCAGCGGAAGGGCATCACTTAGTGGTTGCACATTGCAGACCTGGCATTACCTCTTGAGTGGCCTGCCTGGGAACCCCTGTTTATCCTTGACTCGCAGGGAAAGACACTCTGGAGCTGGGAGGGAAGGGTCAGCTCAGCGAGACTGCATGGACCGAGGAGGGTAGTGGCCCCAGGAAGCAAACTGGGGAAGTATGACTTGAGGGAAAGGGGAGTGGGTGCCAGGTGGGGGATGCCCAGTGTGTTCTGACCTCTGGCTGTGCCGAGAGACCTTGGGCCAGCGGCATGGCCCCTCTGGACCTCAGTGTCCGTCCACCAGACGCACTGCGGATCTTTTCAGCTCACGGCGCTGTGAGCACGCACCCAGTGGGAGCACACAGAGCTCCCACCCCTGGCCGCCTGGCATGTGGCGGGCATGTGTACCCAGGCAGTGTCAGCCTTCCTGAGGCTGGACACGGTTTTCCAGGCTCAGGGGTCAGAAGGTACGGCCTTGCGCCCACAGAAACGATTCCGGGAGGGGTCGTTCCCCGGTGCGACCTCCCCCCAACCCTGGGTCCTCTCTGCCTCCCCAGGTGTTCGTGGTGGCGCTGGTGGGCATTGCCCGGGCGGTGGTGTCCATGACAGTCAGCACATCAGACGCGGCGACGGTGGCTGACAAGGTGGGCCTGGGCCTGTCGGTGGGGGCGCTGGGCGCCGGGAGGGGGCGCCGGTCCCGGGGCGGGGCGCCGGCCTCGGGGCTGACGTTCTGCCCCCCTGTGTCCAGATCCTGTGGGAGATCACGCGCTTCTTCCTGCTGGCCATCGAGCTGAGCGTGGTCATCCTGGGCCTGGCCTTCGGTGTGTGTGCCCCTGCGGCCTGCGCCCACCCCAGCCCCGCCCCCGGGACTGGCCCCGCCCCGGCCCCTCCCCCCGGGCTGGCCCCGCCCCCTGACCGGGACATTTGTTCCAGGGCACCTGGAGAGCAAGTCCAGCATCAAGCGGGTGCTGGCCATCACCACGGTGCTGTCGCTGGCCTACTCCGTCACCCAGGTGAGGGGCAGGGGGCGGGCAGCGGGGTGCTGGGCGTGCACTGCCTCCGGTCCTGGGTGGGGGGCGTCATGGGTGAGGCATCAGGGCGTCAAGTGCAGGGGCTCAAACGTTCAGTGCCATGAAGGAATCGCCTGCAAGCCGCGTGCTGGGCACCTCGGATTCTGATCCACCAGGCTGGACCTGCTGTTTCAGCAAGCAGCCAGGCAGCTCTGCGGGTACCCCCAAGAGCCGGCATCCAGAGGGCCCTCTGCTAGTGGGGGACCCCCACCTGGGGGCGGGCTGTGGCTGAGAGGAGGCTGGAGCGAGGGATGGAGGGCCTTAGTGGGGCGGGCTGCGGGAGCCCCTGAGGCCCACCCCCGCGCCCCTGCAGGGCACGCTGGAGATCCTGTACCCCGACGCCCACCTGTCGGCCGAGGACTTCAACATTTACGGGCACGGGGGCCGCCAGTTCTGGCTCGTCAGCTCCTGTTTCTTCTTCCTGGTGAGCCGACGGGGGGCTGGGGCTGCCCACGGGGCCTGGGCGCGCTGCTGAGGGGCTGGGCGCCCCGGTCAGCCCCGCTGCCTCCGCAGGTCTACTCCCTGGTGGTTGTGCTCCCCAAGACCCCGCTGAAGGAGCGCATCTCCCTGCCGTGTGAGCGCCCCGGGTGGGGCTGGGCGTGGTGGGGGGGTGGTTGGGGGTTGGAGGGTTGGGGGGTGGTTTTGGGGGTGGGGAGTGGTTGAGGGTTGGTTGGGGTTTTTGGGGTGGTTGTGGGGGTTGGGTTGGGGGTAGGGGTGATTGGGGGATGGGGGACGGGGGTGGGGGTGTTGGGGAGTGGGGGTGGGTGGGGGTGGCAGTGGTTGGGGTGGTTGGGGGTGTGGTTGTGGGTGCCCCGGGCGGCCCGGAGCGCACAGCCCCGGGCAGGACCTCACGCGCCCGCCCCGCAGCGCGCAGGAGCTTCTACGTGTACGCGGGCATACTGGCGCTGCTCAACCTGGTGCAGGGGCTGGGGAGTGCGCTGCTGTGTGCAGACATCATTGAGGGGCTCTGGTACGTGTGGGGGATGGGGCGGGGGCGGGGGACCCGGAGTGGGGCACAGGTCCCCCCGCCACAGCCCTGACTCGCCCCTGCCCCCAGCTGCGTGGACGCCACCACCTTCCTCTACTTCAGCTTCTTCGCGCCCCTCATCTACGTGGCCTTCCTGCGCGGCTTCTTCGGGTGAGCCCCCCGCGCGCAGGGACGCGGGGTGGGAGTTGAAGTCAGAGGCTGTGGGCGGGGTCGCTTGCGCATGCGCAACAACCCCCCAACCCGCCCCCAGCCTCCCGGCCTCTGGCTCAGGGCGCCCGGCGGTGCCTGTGAGAGCATGCTCGCTAGTGCACACACACGTGTGTGCCCTGTGGGCGGTGGCGAGCGGGGCGGGCGGGGGTCAGAGCGGTGGGCACCCCATGCTACGCGCACCTGCAGGTTAAGGCCCGCCGTTCACCAGGCTGGACTCTGTCCACCCACTTGACGTGAGAAGGCAGGTGCTCCCCGGGTTCACTCGCTGGAGCTGGGGGGCTCACACGTGTCCCAGTGGACCCCAGAGGGCAAACAAGGAAGGGCGCCGCGAGGGATGGGCGTTAGGGGCCCAGCCCCAGCAAAAGAGGGCCTTCTGGACTCACGGAGGCCCTCTGACTCTCTTCCCCACCAGCTCAGAGCCCAAGATTCTCTTCTCCTACAAATGCCAAGTGGACGAGACTGAGGAGCCGGACATGCACTTGCCCCAGCCCTACGCGGTGGCCCGGAGGGAGGGCCCGGAGGCGGCCGGGGCGGCCAGCACTCAGTTCGACTCGGCCGGGGTGGCCTACCTGGACGACGTGGCCTCCCTGCCCTGCCACAGCGGCAGCATCAACAGCTTGGACAGTGAGCGCTGGAGGGCCATCAACGCCTGACGCAGCCGCCCCGGACGCCGGACCGCGTGGGACTGGCTGTGGGGGGCGGGGGGCAGAGAGACCCAGCGGAGCGGACGAGGGGCCCTGCCCACTCTCCTTCCCCACCTCTGTTCAGCCGGGGCCACTCCCCCTCCCAGCTCCCCCGCCCCAATCAGGGACTTGGCCCTGACCGTGTGTCCCAGGGCCGGCTGGCCGCCACCTCCCTGCAGCCTGGGCCCCAGAACTGGACTGGCCTCCTCGCCTCCCACCCCTGCCCCAGAGCCCGTGCCAACGGATGGGCCGAAGTGTGTCTATTTTCCTGATCTGTTTTCTAATAAAAAGGACCAGGGCGGAAGGTGGTGGCGTGGCAGCGTGGAGGGTTGACGGGGCCGGGCGCTGCCCGTGCCCCCAGCGGGATGGTCCTCGCTCTGCCTGCCGGGCGGCTCTTGAGGACTCGAGGGCAGCTTGGGTTTTGGGGGAAAGCAGGATCAGACTTCTGCCTCTTGCCAGTCCCCGCACTGGCAGGACTTCGGGGCGCCCGGCGAATGGTCTCCATTGCCCTCCCATCAGGACCAGCTTTCGGCTTCCAAGGAGCAGCTGTGTGCTTGCAGCTGGGAGGACGCGGGATGTGACTTTCCTTATCTCTCAGAGATTCCCTCTTATCAGCACTAAGAAAGCCTTAAGAGTTTCCAAGGCCAGAAACTAAAATTCCACTATTGGGCACCGAGAGGAGAGCGGTGGGGGAGGGGGGGGGGGGTGGGGGTGGGGGGGGAAGAAGGCTCAACAAGCTGGAAACATCGACGATGAGCAGAAGAGGAGGGGCAACCGGGGGGGGGCGGCGGGGGCATCGCCTCTGCGGGGAGGACGTCGGACGTCGGGTGCTGTGGGCGCGGCCTCAGCCCAGGGCTTCAGGGGCGAGACCCCGCCCTCAGTAGCTGCTGGAGACGCAGTTTTAATAACAGTCCCGGGCGGTGTTTTAATAACTTCCGGGATTAAGCATCAGGGAGACAACGAGAGCCCCCGTGTCCCCTCCCTCGTGACCCTGCCCGGCCCCTGGGACCACGTGCCCACTGGCGTGAATCTCCCGTTTGTTACCAGAGCGCACACGTGTGCGTCCGCCGACCACGGGCTTTGCCTCAAACAAGTGAGTTCGCACAGCTCTTCTCCCACCTGCGGTCCTCACTGGGCTCCCGCCCCAGGCCCCGCCTCCCATCCGGCTCTCCGCTGTGTAGGCGGAGCATCATCAACTTGTCGGTTCTGTTTTGCCGTGACTGGTGTGCGACGCCTGCCCTGCGTGTGTCTGGTCCTCTGTGCACACGAGGGGCAGATCCAGGGGATGGAGGTCTGGGTTGTTCTCCCAGTGTTCGGGGCGATCGGGCCACAGACCCAGAGATCTCACACCGGGTCCTTCCTCACCCTCGGGGCTTCTGAGACCCCTCAAGGGATCCCTGAGGTCAAAGCTATTCTCCTAGTAGTGAACAGGAGTGCACCGGGAAATTTTCCAAACCCGGCGGGCCATAACGTCATAGCTCTGATGGCTGATGGCATGTATGCATTATTGAAATTAAACTTTTGAGTATATAATTTCAAGTACATAAATGTTAGTAGACTTAACTCCCATCCAGGACGCTGGCTCCTCGCTCAGGGAATTCTCCGTCAACCTCAGAACAGTCACAGCTGGCCCCCGCGTGCAGCGGGGTTTGCCGAGGGCCTGTCATAGTCTGACCTGCCTGATCCATCGCTTGAGGGGACACTGAGCATCTGAGCAGGGAGTCCTTTCTGAGGCCGGGAGGGGTGGGAAGTCAGGGAGCCCGGCGCAGGTCAGACTCCGCCGCCGTGAGTGACCCGCACCCTGTGGCCTCAGTTGCAGACGCACAGAAGGGAATAGAGCATGCGTCCCTGGAGCATCGAGAGCCAGGGTGGGCACAGTGCCGGCCCCGCAGATGCCATCCTGTGTATTCCCCGCAGACGGACCTTCCCCCTGCTCGGTACCCACTTGACCACCTCTTTGCAAAGACTCACGTTGGGGAAGCACGTGGCTAGGACCGCACCGTCGGAACCGCAGGCCTGTGGACGTTCTGCCGACTGTCCCCATGGTGATCAATCTAGTTCAGGGCCAGACACATGAGGGCTGGCTGCCACTGGGAGGAAGTGCTTCTCCTCACCCACTGTTCACATGCTAGTTACTTATATTTATTATTCAGAGGGAAGCAGGGACCCTGACTGTGAAAGGGGGCATGATCCTAATGACACAGCCTGCATGCTCGGTCACTCAGTCGTGTCCGACTCTGTGTGACCCCGTGGACTGCAGCCCGCCGGGCTCCTCCATCCCTGGGGTTCTCCAGGCAAGACCCCGGAGTGGGTGCACGACACAGGACTTCTCCCCAGGAGGCTGGGCGGTAGGCCCACCTGTGAGATGACCCTCCCCAGTGCCGGCACCCCAGCCTGTGGCCCCCGGAACTCCAAGCTTCCCAATGCTCACCTGCCAGCCGTGTTGGAGGGAGACCACATGTGGCTGGGAATGTTTATGCTTACCAAGTCATTTCTTTTTGCAGCCGTTTAGTCAGATTGGTTAGGAATTGTGTGGGGACGTTTATTCTGGCGAGAAGGTTGGATGGGACCACCGACTCAGTGGACGTGAGCTTCAGCAAGCTCTGGGAGATGGTGATGGACAGGGAGGCCTGGTGTGCTGCAGTCCACGGGGTCACAAAGAGTCGGACACGACTGAGGACTGAATAACGTTGGAGCCTGTGGACTCCGATCCAGCCTGGCCGCCCGGCCTGTGAACTTCCCACTGGACACCAGAGGGCGCTGGGAAGCAGCCTCCCTGCTCTCCTCCCGGCCCCTGCCCCACCCTCTGACAGACAACATCCAGACCCCAGAGGCCTGGTCCCGATCAGGTGCTACCTTTAGCCCTCTCAGGTTCGACACCTGATACACTGGTGTGAAAAAAGCTATGTCTGTTGACCCAGATTAAGATTCATGTACCTGCTTGAAAACGTCGTAGTTGGAATTTTTCTGAACATCCGGTATGGAGAGTCGTCTTTAAACACTTCGGCTTCCCTGGTGGCTCAGCTGGTAAAGAATCTGCCTGTGATGCAGGAGACCCTCGTTTGATCCCTGGGTTGGGATGATCCTCTGGAGAAGGGAAAGGCTACCCACTCCAGTATCCTGGCCTGGAGAATTCCATGGACTATACAGTCCATGGGGTCACAAAGAGTCAGACACGACTGAGCAACTTCCACTTTCTTTCTTTTAAATTCTCGGCGCCACGCTTTCTTCGTGCCTCGTGGACGCTGCCCCTCACCCCCTCTGCCTGTCCAGGTGAGCCATGGTGGGCGAAAGCCGGCAGGTCCAGGCCAGGACACCGCTGGCCGGGGCCTCTGCTGGGAACAAACCCGCTCTCCTTGAGGTCGGTTCCTCTGCTAGACGCTGGCCTTCCTGGCCCCCAGAGGAGAAGGGCGCTGGCCGCACGTGCTCAGGTGTCTGCAGAAGAGACGTGTGCGTAGCCCCGCCCGTGCTAGGCGCTGCCACGAGGCCCCGCACCTCCAGGGGCCCTGTGAGCCTCTCAGCGCTGAGCTCGGCGGATGCTGCCATTGTCCCTGTTTCACAGACGGGAAAACTGAGGCTCAGAGGTTTTGGTGACCTGGGCAAACTCCCGCTGTAGGAAAGTGGTGGAGCTCTGGTTCTGACCCAGCAGTGAGGCTCCGGGCCCACGCTTTCCAGTGTCAGAACCATGAGACAGCCGGAGACTCTGGGCAACCTCTTCCTGCCCCCGCGTCCATGTGGGCTTGATGTCTGGCCCTGCAGTGACGTGGGTTTCTCCCCAGGTAGCTGGGCCAGTTGGGCTGGGTTTCTGACCAGGCCGGGCGGGGGAGCGGGCCCAGCTGGGGCCGGGTGAGGCCGCAGACCCTCGAGCCCTGAGTCCAGGGGAGGGCCAGCCACAGGCCTGGGCGACCCTGGGGGTTGTCTTCTCAGCTCCCAGCAGAGGCGGCGACTCTGACGCGGGTGGAGAGAACATGCGGGCAGGCTGTGTGCGCACCACGGCAGGTGTGCGGGGACCTGCTCCAGCCTCCGCGCACAGGCCCGGAGACACACCAAGGCACGCACACACGCGACGCAGAGCACACCCCTGACCTCGAAATCCCATTTCTGGGAAGCTGCCCGAAGCACGGAGTGCGGGGCGAGTGCCAAGACTCTGCTTCAAGGAATGTCCCTCTGCGTGGCTCCTAATCACGGCGCTGGCGGCACTTGGGGCCGCAATGGGAGTGTGTGGGTGGCGTGCTCAGCCCTCGAGCGAAATAAGGACGCAGCTTGAGAACAGTCTTGTGTGCCCGGCGCCCGCTTGGATGAAGCCGAGTCACAGCCAGCGAGGAAGCGGGTCCGGCGTAACCGGGCTGGTTTCTGAGTCTGGACGGCTGTGGGCTTGGGGGCCCCACGGGAAGTAAGTGATGCCGCATGGTTACAAAAAACAGGGCGCTTTGAAGATGACGATGAATTCTGCGCACACACACCCTCCCCCAGGCAACCTTGAGGTGCGAAGGAGATCAAAGTCGCGACGCTGCCTTAAAGGCAGGCGGTAGGGGCAGCCATGGCGTCCAGGGGGGCTCAGAGCTGCGGTGAGGAGGGTGGGGCCCCGGACAGCCCAGGTGAGGAGGGTCCCCGTGGCACAGTGAGTGGGAACAAGACCCCCAGCACACATGGGCGCCTGCATCTGGGGAGCGGCGGGTGTTGGGGACCAGGTTGGAGAAGGGAGACTCCTGCCGCCCGCAGAGCAGTCCGCACCTCGAGTCTGAGTGTCATTCCCGTAAAACGCAGAGGAAAAGGGGTTCCCCAGGTCTCAGGGCGGCACACGGCGGTGGGGATGTCCCAACACGCGGGCAGTGTCCGCCGGGCCCACGTGCTCCTTTGCCAGCCTGCCACCCTCCCGTCCTGGCCCTGGGCTGGCTGCCTGGCTCTCTGCTGCTGAGATCCTCTCTGGCTGAGCTTCAATTTTCTGCCAGGCTGGCCCGGCCGCTGCAGAGCCGCCTCTGATAACACCCTGCATCGAAGAGCAGAGCAATTAGGCAATTACACTGTTTTCAACGGAATTTAGAGCTTGGTGTTTCCCCGGGAGGGCGGGGGACAGAGAGCAAGGCTAGTGACAGACTCAGGAGATGACACTCAGCCCCGCGGCCCTGGGGGCACAGAGGCGGCAAGCCCCACACCGCTGTCCAGGCACGGGGACCCATAAGGACCTGGTCCTCTGGAGCCGCGGGACACAGCTGACAAATACACAGACGACCCCAGGATGAGACGATCCCAGGATAAGATGGGAAGTTGGGAAAGGGAACGACTGGGGAACGCGGCCAGCCAAGGCAGTCAGCCTCGCCAAGGAGCTCACGTTTCTCCCGCGAAGCTGGGAGGGAAGAGGCGGACACACAGCCTTCCCGACACCACAGAGGGCAAGTGCAAAGGCCCTGAGGTTCAAGCCATCCTGGCCACGTTAGAGGTTAACACAGCCAAGGCAGGGAGTCTCGGGAGAGGCTGGCTGGGCAGCTGTGGCCCCTGCAGCTCAGGGCAACCCCGCGGAAGGCGCCTGGACTGAAAGGGGCTGCCGGGGGCGCCCAGGACCTTGCAGCCCTCTGCGTCCTGGCCCCTGAGGGCCGGTGCGGCTTCCCTGACAGAGCCGGGGGCGGGGGGAGGGCACCCCTGTGAGTGAGGGGGCGCTTCTAAGAGAACCAAGCGGCCAAAGAACACCCTCCTTGCCAGGTGGTGAGCTTCCTGTCCTGGGAAGTATTCAAAGGCTGGACGGCCTGCTGAGAGGGTCTGATAGAGGGCACTCCAGTGCTGCGGGCAGGACCATGTCTGCTGCCCAGCTGGTCTGGGGGCATCCTCGGGGGGTGGCTCAGGTGGCAAACAGTCAACAGCCTGCCAATGCAGGAGCCTCAGGACACGGGTTCCGTCCCTGCTCGGGAGGATCCCCCGGAGGCGGGCATGGCAGCCCACTCAGGTACTCTCGCCTGGGGAGTCCCATGGACAGAGGAGCCTGGCGGGCTATGGTCCACGGGGTCACAGAGTCAGACGTGACTTAGCACGCACACGTGTGCACATGCACTCTGCTGGATGTGGCTTGTTTCCCCATTTCCTCACAGCCACACACGGATCTCAAAGCTTGACGTAGCTGGGAAGACACCTCCTCACAGGGCTTCAGAGCTGCCAGGGTTTGAAGCCCTCCCTTCCCTGTGCCTGACCGCCACTCCCCAGACAGGCACACGCCTGCGCGGTTTCTCAGGGCTCCTCCCACACGTACAAACACACAGCAGCAGGCCAGCAGGATGGCCTCCCCTTCCTGCCGGCACCACTTTGCTGCCTTCCTGGTTCTGTGCTGGCCCCTGGGCATCTGAAGCAGAGACTCTGTACCAGTTCCCGGGTGGGTTGTGCTCACACGTCACAGACACGGACCCCGGCTCCCACAGGGTAACCTCGTCATTCCGCGGGCCCGGCTGTGTCCACAGGTCCAGTGTCGGCGTGGGCTGCAGGGTCAGGGCCAGACCCTGCTGGACAGACAGCGTCTCGTCTGTGGGTGCCGCCGGATGCTCCCCCCAGCGCCATGGCTGGGACCTGGTTCCCGTGTGTCCCCACGCACAGAGTGTCTGGTCCTTCATCTCGGCTCCCCAGGTCACGTGAGAGCATGGGCATCTGTGACACTGGCTCAAGGCCTTTGAGTTTCCTTTTTGAAAAACTGTCTATTGCTGTTTTCTCCCCACTTCTGTTGGGCTGCCTCTTCTTGATTTCTAGGAGCTCTTCATATATTGAATAAAGTGGACCAGACCATGGCCTGCAGTCTACTACGTCTACTTCTACATAAAACATCCATTTCTGCTTTACTGACTATGCCAAAGCCTTTGACTGTGTGGATCCCAACAAACTGGAAAATTCTTCAAGAGATGGGAATATCAGACCACCTGACCTGCCTCTTGAGAAATCTGTATGCAGGTCAGGAAACAACAATTAGAACAACAGACTGGTTCCAAATTAGGAAAGGAGTACGACAAGGCTGTATATTGTCCCCCTGCTTATTTAACTTATACGCAGAGTACATCATGAGAAACACTGGGCTGGATGAAGCACAAGCTGGACTCAAGATTGCTGGGAGAAATATCAATAACCTCAGATATGCAGATGACACCACCCTTATGGCAGAAAGTGAAGAGGAACTAAAAAGCCTCTTGATGAAAGTGAAACAGGAAAGTGAAAAAGTTGGCTTAAAACTCAACATTCAAAAAAACTAGGGTCATGGCATCTGGTCCCATCACTTTATGGCAAATAGATGGGGAAACAGAAACAGTGGCTGACTTTATTTTTCTGGGCTCCAAAATCACTGCAGAGGGTGACTGCAGCCATGAAATTAAAAGATGCTTGCTCCTTGGAAGAAATGCTATGACCAGCCTAGACAGCATATTAAAAAACAGAGACATTACTTTACCAACAAAGGTCCGTCTAGTCAAAGCTATGGTTTTTCCAGTAGTCATGTATGGATGTGAGAATTGGACTCTAAAGAAAGCTGAGCACCGAAGAACTGATGCTTTTGAACTGTGGTGTGGAGAAGACCCTTGAGAGTCCCTTGGATTGCAAGGAGATCTAACCTGCCCGTCCTAAAGGAGATCAGTCCTGAATGTTCATTGAAAGGACTGACACTGAAGCTGAAATTCCAATACTTTGGCCACCTGACGCGAAGAGCTAACTCATCTGAAAAGACCCTGATGCTGGGAAAGATAGAAGGCAGGAGGAGAAGGGGACGACAGAGGGTGAGATGGCTGGATGGCATCACCTACTCGATGGACATGAGTTTGAGTAAACTGCGGGAGTTGGTGATGGACAGGGAGGCCTGGCATGCTGCGTTCCATAGGGTCGCAAATAGTAGGACATGACTGAGCGACTGAACTGAGCTGACTGACAGCCTGTAGGCTTAATCAGGCCTGCTGACTTGCTATTTTTTTATCAACAAAATCCCCTTGGGGCACACAGCCAGGCTCCCTGTCTGTGGCTGTTGCAGTTACCGCAGGAACGCTGACGGCCTACGGCCTGGGAGCTGGGGTGTGCACTGTGTGGACACTGAGTCTGCTGACCCCCGGATGGGATGTCTGTGATGTGAACTGCGAGCGCTTCCCCCAGTTTGTCGTTCATCTTTTGACTGTTTTTTTCCCTTCTAAGTGCATATAAAATTTTTAGTTGTCCAGACATGTTTTAATAGGGCTCAAAGCTGCTTGACTTTGGAGGGTCGTTGCTTCTCAAAATCCAGAATCTTTACACACCACACTCTGCAGTTTAAGGTCACTGTGTTTTGCTCCCAAGCTAAGAGGAAATGAGTGAAAAAAGGCAGATTTGGACGAACACTGTCTAGAAACTGCTGGAGACTTTAGCACTTGCACTCCACCTTCTGGGGGTTTACCCGTTTGAGAGATGAAGACTATAAGGCAGGTTAGGGGGTACTGCGACCCCGACTTACAGACGAGTAAACTGAGGCTCAGGGGTCGTGTAGCCCGCAGGCCTGCGGGGACAGCGCCGCCACCCGCACTGGGCGACCCTGGCTGGTCCTGCAGAGAACGGACGAGACCCAGGAGCGTAGCGGCTGTCCGGAGTGACAGGGAGAGCCACAGCTTCGCGCCCCGCCTCGCAAACCTCGCCGGAGCCCCTCGTCCGGCTCCCACCCCCGGCCCCCGCCCCGCGGCCCCAGCAGCGCAGGTGGCGCGATGCCCAGCGCGGCCGGCAGGGGCGGCATCACACCGGCGGGGAGCTCGCTCCTCAGCTGCTGCGTCCCGGGCCCCAGAGCCCCAGCTGTGTCTGCACCCCGCACCCCACCTATATCCCAGCCGCCCCCACGGGCCATCCCAGCCCAGCCCCCACCTGTATCCCGGCGCGGTCCTCCACCCGCGATCCCAGCCAGGTGTCCTCACCTGTATCCCAACCGCCCCCGCCGGCCATCCCAGCTCCCCCCCCAACACCCTCGATCCCAGCCCGACCCACCGCCCCATCCCAGGGCTCCATCCTGGCCCCGCCCCGCCCACCTAGTGGCCCCGCCCCGCGGCCCCGCCCCCAGGCCCTCCCTCCTGGCTTCAGGCTTCAGTGCCCGGGGGTTTTGGGCTTGCAGTCAGATCCAGGGTCGGGGGCGGGAGGGCGGGAGCCCGCCCCGGCCACCCAAGCGCCCTTGGGATCCCTCCCCCGGGGTGGGGGGGCTCCTGTCACCTGAAAATAAAACCCCTCCCCCTCCGCTGGCCGACCGGCAGAGGCCCTGGCCGCTAGCATCATCTCCTCTGCCCACGACCACGCTCCTTCCTGCCCGGCCCTCCCCCCAGCCTCAAGGCCCCCCTGGGCTTGCAGCGCCCCCCGCTCCACTCCCAGGACAGCCCCCCACTTCCCAGGATGCTCCCCTCGCGGGATCTGGAGTAGCCCGGATTCCTAGCGGCGTGTTTCCCGCCCACCCTGGTGCACACCCCTAGGAGACTGCGGGGGCGGGCCCCGCACCCCCACTCAGTCTGTCTCTCCCCGGCCCACTCTCCGTAGCTGACCACCGCAAGGCCTCCGAAACCCAGGAGGGAAGGCAACCTCAGTCTGGACTCTGCTGCACAGGCCAGTGAACCCCCGCTGGGGGCCTGGAGCTGGGTCTTCTTTGGAAGCTGGCCTCCACACCACAGTCTGGGACGCTGGCCATGACGGACATGGGCCTGAGCCCCGGGGGAGGGGGACCCAGGTCAGCTTGGGCCGGGCAGCTGCTACTCACGCGTACTGAGCCACTCAGGCCCCACGCAGCTCCGGGACGAGCCAGGCCTGCCTTGCTGGGGCCTGTGCACCCTCCGGTCCCTTGCTTGGACGCTGGCCCGTCCCTGGGGTCTCCATCCACCTTCCTGCTTCCTTCAGGTCTCTGCCCCTGAGTCTCAGTGACCCCGGCCCTGACCACGTCCGCCACGCTCCCCTTCACCTCGTGGCTTTATGAGTTTGCCCCACAGGATGGTGCCCGGGGCCCAGCTGGTGCTCAGCAAATACCATCGGGGGGTAAATTTGTTCTGAGTCCCTCCCGCTGGCTTGTGGAGCCACTGCAGAGCGGGGGCCTGTCCCCAGGCTCCCTTGATGGCAGCCAAGCCGTCGGAGCACTTTGCCTGGGCGTGGGAAGGAGAGGGTGTGCCGTGGTGCCTGGCTGTGACGGTGCCCTTGGGGACAGCGCTGTCCCTGGTATGGACGGGCCTGTCACGATATGTGTCTCACAGGCCGCGGCTGCAAACACGGCGCTGCCAAGGGGGACCACCGGCTCTCACGGTGCCAGCGGCACGCTGCCCGGGTCCCAGTGTCTGCCTGGCTGTCCCCAGGGTGCGGAGAGTGACCTCACAGCCCTGTCTGCACATCCTCCCCACCCCCTCAACCCCCCACCCCCCTCCCCACCCCTGCTCCGGCACCGTCTGCTTGAGCCTGGACCCCCGTGGCCTGAAGCCAGCCCAGAACACTGTGCTTCCGAAGGCCTCTCGGGGATGTTCCGCCGGCAAGTCCCCCCCGCCCCGGGGTGGCCGCACACCTCCTGTCCCCTGGAGTAGGACACACATGGGGAGGGCCCCTCTGCACAGGGCTCCCCCAGGCCTGGGAGCTTGGAGGCTCGAAGCCAGTGGTCTTCGAGCCTCATCTCAACGTCTCTTTCTTATCCGTCTGCCTCTGTGTCCGTCTGTCCGGGCAGACCCTGTGGCTGGTCTCTGGACACAGACTCAGGGCTCGGGAAACCCGCTTCCCAGCTGAGGCCAGCCCTGCCTACCCAGCTGGCCAGCCGGTCCTGCCTGCTGCCCCTGGGGGTGGGGGCTCCTCTCCTGACACCACCCAATGCCCCCCCCAACCCCGCTCTGCCCCGCCCGCACCCAGAACCCGTCCTCAGCCTGGGGCAACTTCTCCTCTTCACACTCCCACAGCTCAGCTAGTCTGAAACACACAATTTAGCACTTAATTATACACTCTGCTCACTAATTATTTTGTGCCTTATCTCCGCGGCTGCGTGAATACTGGGAAGCGGATCGCACTCCCGGGCTCCGGCCTCTGTGAGGCCTGTGCCTCCTGCCTCCCTGGGGCTGGGAAGGGGGCCCTTGACGGCAGCCTGGAGCCCATGGTGCCCCACGGGTGGGCCTGGGCTGTGAGAGGTGGCTCATCCGCTCCCTCTGCACATGTTAGCCCAGCCCCCGGCCTGCCCTCCTGGGCCCTGGGCGTCCAGCAACCCCCGGACCACGGGGCCTCCCCACCTTGCCCCAGACACACACGGAGCCGCCCCACCAGCCCCGCAACCTCGCCTGGGCCCACCACCCTCTTGCTGGATGATGGAAAGCTGCAGATCCCCTGCAGGCCACCCTCTGCCTGCGGCCGAGGAAGCGGGGTGTCCTTCCACCCTGTCCCCTTGGCGAATGGCACCGGGACAGACGTCACTGTCTCTTCAGGCTCTGGGCAGAGGCGGGGGTACGGGGGTGTGCGGGGGGGGGTTCACCCTTGAGGCTGGACTGGGGAAAGGTCTGTGGGATCTGGGGAAAGACGTGGGCTCCACAGGGTCCACCCATTGACTGCACCCTGGGCAGGCGTCCCCACCACCCTGAAGCCCTGACGTCCGTCCTCCCCGGGGGTCCTAGGGCCGGGGCACCTGGGAGCCCGCGAGAGGGGACAGCGGGGCAGACATGGAGCTGGCCGGGCAGTGGCTCCTCCCGCGGGGCACGCCCCGACCCCCAACTTTCCGCCGCTCGTGCAGGCCTGTCTGTCTGTCTGTCCTCCTGTGTCCTGTCCTCTCCTGCCCCAGCCCATCACCTGGACGCTTGGCTCTGGTCTCCCGGGGGGTCCCACTGACCGCTGCCCTCTGCAGATGCCCCTTTGTCTTTGAGAGAAGGTCCCTGCCCGCAGTCAGGGTCCTCAGTGACCACTCTTCCAGCCCCTCCAGCCCCCAGCCCTGGGACACCTTCCGCCGTGGAGAACCAGCCACAACCCAGTCCCAGCGGGCCTGACCTCTGCCGGTGCTCCGGGTCAGCACGCGGGGGCCCAGGCACTCTGATCCAGAAATGAGGGGCCACTTCAGGTCTTGCCCCAGCTCCCAGCTGGGGCCCTGCCGGGGCTCTGCTGCGGTTAGAACAGAGATACACCCCGACCACAAAGGCCTGCCTCCCCCCGTTCCCTGGCCCCCTGCTGCCCGGCCGGCCCTGTCCCAAGACCTCTGCCACACACACGTGTCCACTCCCCATTGAGCGTTCACCTGGGCAGGACACACCGGCCGCCTTCCTCACCACGGGGTCCCAGGCACCCAGTCGGGGCTCCTGTAAGGAGGGCGGGCGGCGGTGAGGCTGCCTGGGGTCTCCACTCCTGAGGGTTCGCAGGGGCAGGCCCTGCAGATGAAGGCTACGTGAGATCGGGGTGGCGGTGTGGGGGGCGGAGTGGACAGGGCTGGTGGCCACCTCTCTGGGTGTCCCTTTGGTCTCAGCCCTGGGCCAGGCAGCATGGAAGCCCCCTGCACCCACCTCAACCCCTGGGTATGTGTGTGAGCAGCTCCGGGTGCTTGGTGTGCCCCGGGCGTGTCTGTGCAAAGCTGACCTGCCTGTGGCAGCAGCCCCGTGACCGTCTGCACCGCGTGTGGGGTGGGTGTATGCGTGTGTGTGTGCAAACGTGATTGTTTTTGTGTGACCGGTGTGGGTGTGATTCTGGAAGGCTGTCTGAGAGGATCTGGGGTGTCAGCTGAGGGTGTCAGGGTGTCCCCAGGGCCTGCAGGGCTGTGTGAGGGCAGTTCATGGGCTCTGCTTGTGTCTGAATGGTCAGGGGGCCTCTGCCATGGGGCCCCGCGGCCCTGGCCTTCTCCCCACTGTCCCCACCCCCAGTTCCCATCACACAGCAGCAGAGGGTCTTATCAGCTTGGTGGGTGAGACGGGGGCCATGCCGGAGATGTGCGGGGGTGAGGGGAGTGGACGGGGAGGGAGAGTGGTCTCTACTGGACAAGGTCCGCGCACCCCCCTTTACTCCTGGGGGGGCAAGGGCTGGACTCATGGACGCCGGCCCTGCTCCCAGCCCGGCCCCCACTCACCCAGGAGGCTCAGTGCGGGAGTGGGAGGGGGAGGCTTGAGGAAATGACCGGTGAATGCGGGTGAATGCCAGGGCTCTGTGCTGCCCTGAGCACGGTCCGGTGAGAGGGAACACCTCCCAGGCTGGGCTCTGGGCTCTGGGCAGGAGCTGGGGAGTCTGGGGGGAGGACTCTCAGGTCTGAGCCTTCAGGGTGTGGCTCCCTTCCCAGAAGCAAGACAGACTGACGGCTGAGAAACAGCAAACTGTTCAGTGTTTCTAAAAGCACAAACCTCTGGGCTCTCCTGACCAGCACACACGGACGGAAAGTGAAGAAAACCATTTTGCAATTTAATCTGAAATAAACACACTGGAAAAGACCCCAATGCTGGGAAAGACGAAAGGCAAAAGTAGAAGAAGGATGCAGAGGCTGAGATGGTTGGATGGCATCACCGACAACGGACACGAGTCTGGGCGAAGTCCGGGAGATGCTGAGGGACCGGGAAGCCTGGCGTGCATGCGGTCGCCAGGAGCCGGGCACGACTTAGTGACTAAACAGCAGCAGCAACAAAGGTGGGTTTAGAGGAAGCGGCTCCAGGAATGTAAAGCGGCCCTGGCCACCTCCGCGTGTTCCTTCCCTGGCCTCCCCCGCGGCAGCACCTCCTGTGACCACTGAGGCTGTGTGCTGACGTGCTGTGACGTGGGCCCACAGGCTGCTGTCCCTTGTCAGGTGACGATGCGTGTCACCAGCGCGCGATCGAGATACAGAAGCGTCCCCATCGCAGGGACCGCTCCCTCCCCCGCCACTCCCAGCCCCCGCCACCTCTGGCCCAGGAGCCATCTCACAGCTTCCTCCTTCAAGGCTTTCCTGCAAGAACTCCCCGGGAGGTCTGGTGGTTAGGACTCTGAGCTTCCACTGCAGGGCTCTCGGGCTCTATCCCCGGGGGACGGAACAAACATCGCACAAGCTGCACCCCAAAACGGGGGGTTTCTTGTAAGTGGGGTCCCTAGCGTGTGGCCTTCTCGATCAGCGCAATGCCCTTGAGAGCTGCTCGAGCTGGTGCTGGGACACAGGCTCTGACGCCGTCGCCTGGACCGGATGTTGGGGTCATTTGCAGTTCTTGACTATTAGAAACGCCTGCTACGAGCAACTTCGTGCGGCGTCTGGTGTGGACGGAAGATATGGTTTCTCCGGCGTGAGTGCCCAGGGTCGTAGGATCAACGTCTGGTTGAAGCAACTGCCCGTCTGCCACGGCCAGTGAGCCTTCCTGTTCTCCCGCGTCCTCGCCAGCGCCGGGTGCCGTCGCCTGCTTCGTTCTCTGACTTTCAGCCCACCTGTGTCATTAGAGTTTGAGTGAGTGGGCGGCACAGAGCTGGGCTATTTTTCCCACGTGGTCTGTCTCTGTCTTTTAATTGGCGAACTAGACTGTTTAGGTTTAATCTGATTATTGACATGTTAGGGTTAAGTCTGCTGTTTAATTTTCTTGTCTTTTTGTTCCTTCTGTTCTTAATTCCTGTTTTCTTTTTCCTGTCTTCTTGTGTGCCACTTGAGCCTTTAAGAGATATGGGCTTCCTTGGTGGCTCAGTGGTAAAGAATCCGCCTGCCAGCGCAGGAGACACGGGTGTGATCCCTGGTCTGGAAGATCCCACATGCGCAGGGCAGCTAAGCCTGTGCACCACGGCTGCTGAGCCTGTGCTCTGGAGCCTGGGAGCCATGGCTACTGAGCCCACGAGCCGCAACTGCTGAAGCCTGAGACCCCACGCTCCACAGCAAGAGAGGAGCCCCCACCTGCCACAACCAGAGAAAAGTCCAAGCTGCAACCAAGACCCAGCACAGCCAAAAGTAACTAATGGAATAAAAATTATCTTAAAGTTATTTTGATTTATATTTAGTGTCTTTGATTGTCTCTCTCCATATTTTGGTGGTGTTCTAGGTGTACATTATAATTACATAACATCACAGTTTATTGATTTGACATTTTATCAGTTGGAGTGAAGTATAGCAACAGGAGTCCCTCTGTGTCCACTCCCCATTTAGTGTGATTGTCTTAAACATTTCCTCCACATGCACTGAGAATCATATCAGATAGCGGCACAACGTTTGCCTCAATTGTCAAACAAAATTTGGGATATTTAAGGGGCGATGAATCTGTTGTATTTACCCATATTCTTGTTCACTTTGTGTTCTTTCTTGATGTTCCAAGATCCCTGCTTTTGTCGTTTTCTTCTTGTCTAGGGAACTTACTGTAATAATTCCTTTAGGGCAGGTCTGATGGCGATGGTCACAAATTCTGTTTTCTTTTTTCTGAGAATGTCTTGATTTCTGTTTCATTCCTGAAGGATATTGTCACTGGATATAAGATTCCAGGCTGACATTTCTTTCAGGGCTTGAAAAATGTTTGCCATTTCCTGCTGGTCTCCACGGCTTCTGATGAGAAATCTGCTGTCAATCAAATCGTCTTTCTCCTATACCTAAGATGCCATTTCTCCCATTGCTTTCAAGACTTTGTCTTCAGTTTTCAGAAGTTTTAATATGCTATATATCTCAGCATAGATTTCTTTTGGTTAATCCTTTTGGGGTATTTCTCAGCTTCCTAAATCTGTAGATTTTGGTCTTTTGCCAAATTTGAGAAGCTTTTCTAGGAAAACTTTTCCAGTCCCACTCTCTTCTTTTTTTTTTTTTCCCTTCCTGGATTCTGATCACTCAAACGTTAGATCTTCCTCCTTTTTTTTTTTTTTTTTAAGTTTCTTAGGTCCTTTAGGGTGTCTCAGACGGTAAAGAATCTGCCTGCAATACAGGAGACACGAGTTTGATCCTTGGGTTGGGAAGATCCCCTGGAGAAGGAAATGGCAACCCGCTCCGGTATTCTTTCCTGGAGAATCCCCATGAACAGAGGAGCCTGGTGGGCTACAGTTCAAGGGGTCTAAAAGTGAGCCTGCTCATTTTTTTTAGGTCTACTTTTTCTCTCTTGTTCAGATTGCGTAACTTTCACTGCTTCATTTCTAAGGTCTCCTCCGTTCTGGCGCTGAGCCCATTGGTAGAGTTTTACACTTCGCTTACTGTATTTTCCAGTTCCAAAGTCTCTGTTCGGTCCTTCTTTAAGCTTCGGTTTCTTTTCGGAGACTCTCCACGGTTCCGTTTGCTTCAGTCATCTTCACTGCTGAAGGAGTTTCGTAACGGCTGCCTGAGCAGGGCTGGCAGACAGCACTGACGTCTGTGTCCGCTGTGGTTGGCTTCTCTTGACCACCGTTTCGCATTCAGCTTGAGATCTTCCTGCATCTTGGTAGGAAGAGTGATTTGCAACTGAAGCCTGGACTTTGGGGGACTCAGGGTACGAGATTTTGGGCCTTATTTAAACCTGCGTCTTCGCTGCATCCTCTGCTGCTGTTCTGGTGGGGGAAGGGGCAGCGTCTCATCACTGCCTCGTGGGGACAGGGGTCCAGGCTGCCCAGTAGCCCCCCTCTGATGCTGCAGGTGGACGGTTCTCATTACTGCTGGGGGGGTGAGTTTTCTGGGCCCCACCAGGTCTTCAGTGATGTGGTCCCTGCTGGGGGGCTGCCTCATCACTGCCCCCTGGCTTCCTCCACAGAGCTGGGCAGGTGCTCCTGCTTGGTGGACTGTGCTGGTGAAAGCCTCCACGCCCAGATGGCCTCTGATGCCCCCAGGGAGGGGGACTTGACCACCATGGGGAAAGGGAGACTGTGCCCCAAAGCGAGTAGAACACAATGAGTTCATAACCAGCTAACTTAGAATTACTGTCCCTAAGTCACGTCTGACCCTTTGCGACTCCCTGGACTGTAGCCCACCAGGTCTCCTCTGTCCATGGGATTTCCCAGGCAAGAATACTGGAGTGGGTGATGATTTCCTTCTCCAGGGGATTTTCCTGATCCAGGGATCAAACTTGTGCCCCCTGCATTGGCAGGTGGGTTCTTTACCACTGGGCCTCCTGGGAAACCAGTTTAGAATTGAGAACTTCTAAAGGTCCATGCTCTGTAGTTTTAAGGGATTCTTTTTCCCCTTCCACAATAGAACTGTCAGATAAAATGAGACTGTTTGACACGGGCTCACTGAGGATTGCATTCTCCTTCCACACACACACACAGGGCGGTGCTGGGAGGCAAGAGGTTTGCTGCGGCACAGCCAGCAAGCATCCAACTCCAGGCACACGTTATGACCCTGCAGTGGTTCACTATCTTTCGGTCCAAGGTGGCTGCTCTAGCTCCAGCCATCACATCTGCATTCCAGCCAGCGGGAAGGGGAAAGCATGACTCTTTTTAAGAATACGTATTCAGAGTTGCAGGTCATTTCTGCTTACGCTTCACTGGGCGGCATTTACACACACGGCCACCCTGGCTGCCAGGAATGCTGGGAAATACAGCCTTTATTCTGGAGACCCTGTACCAGCTGAAAGTCTATAGAGTTAGTTCTGTTTCCATGTGAGAGGGGTTTGGAATGGATACTGGGGACAATGAACAGCTTCTGCTTCATCGTCTAATAAATACGCTGACTGCAGCCCTGTCCCCACTGCGTATCCGCCTCACCCAGGCACACTGAGTGCTCACTCCAAGTGAGGCCTGCCGTGGGCCCACGGGACCTACGTACATGTCAAAGTCCAAACAGCGTATAAAGGTCAGACCAGGGGGAAACGACACGACCTTGGACAACGCAGCTGCCGCGGATCCCCGAGGACAATGCCCAGGGACTCAGCCCCCAGCCCTCACCTTCAACAAGGCATGGAAACACGCCACAAGGGTTTAAAACAGTAGTCTATGTTTTACATGGTTAACAAGTTACTAACAAGAAGGCACTTCACACAAAAGTGTGCCACAACTGTGCCGATAACAAGATAATTCCAATATTATTAGTACATGATGACAAGGTAGTTCTGATATTATTAATACAGCATCCACATGCTGCATCGCAGACTGTCTGCCTGGCCATGGGGCATGCATACTTGTCGAGTTTTGCTACAGGAAGCTTCCTGTCTGTCACACATCTCTATATTCATGGATAAATAATCTAAACAGTGGACTCCTGGAGGCTGGGTGGCCTGGCCCCATGCGACCGGCCCTGCCTTGGTGCACACAGAAAACTTCTCTAGGGCTCCCCCACCTCCCCCTACCCCCACGGCCCGCAAAGCCTCTGCCTGGGCCGGCCAGGAAAGCCTCGCAGCGAGCGGGAGGGGTGCCAGGCCTGTTTGGGTAGCATCGCCATGGCAACGCTTCCCCCACTCCGCTCCTTGCTGAGACCCGGGCATCTGTGGCCATGGAGACTGGTCCCGCCACGGGCGCATCTGCATAGCAACCAGGGAGGGGGCCGTGCAGCTGGGCCCCCGTCAGGAGAGCAGGCACACTTAGCGCTTCTATAAATCATTAAGGGGAAGATGGGCGCTTCGGCGAGAGACGGACAAAGGGCGCGGACAAAGAGGAGCCACAAGCGGCTAATAAATACGTGACAAGTGCTGGCACCGCCAGCGATCACAGAGATGCAAATGCAAACAACAATAAGATGCTTTTTCAAAAAAAAAGCCGTGCGGTTGGCAAGAGATGAAGAAAACAAAGAACAGAGGCTCAGAGTCGGGATGTGCAGGGGGACAGGGCTTGCAAACCTGCTGGTCTGAGCGCACGTTTGTGGAACGTTTCTGGGAGGGCAATTTGGCAAAATGCATCAGAAGCCTTTAAAACGCACATACCTTTTGAACCAACAATTCGAGTTCCAGTAATTTCTTCCAAGGTAATAATTAAGTGAATAAAGATTTAGGTACAAGTGTGTTCCCTATAGGGGCAATTATAAAAGCAAAAAGCTAGAAACAAGCACAATCTGGAGGAAAAACGTGATTAAATCATCTGTTCGGCATTCATGCAAGAGAGGCCAGGTAACCATTAGGAACGCTGCAGACCATTTAATGGCACAGAGCGCTGCACACAGTAATGTGTTAAGTGGCAGAGAACGAATTCTGAAGCATGGATGGCACCTGGGAGTTTGAGTGGAAGGGGACTCAGGGAGCCCCCCGACACCCCGAGTCCTTGGCAACCCGCCACAGCCCGGGAGAGGACCTCCGGAAGTCTGGGTGTGCATTACGGAGGGCGCGGGGCAGGGCTGCAGGGACTGGGCAGCCCCAGATGGGTCCTGGCATCGCCACTGGCCGTGGGCCTCGGCGACGGCCATCCTGCGAGATCTTGTCATCAGGTGGAAGGCGAAGTCATCATGACACCGGCCGCCACATCCCAGGTCGTCGGATGGCAAACCAGCCCCAGGGGACCCGGGGGTCTGTCACGAAGGGCAATGAAAGGTTTTTTCAAGGCAACCATGAAGGTTTGGAAACCTTGCTTGCGTGAAAAAAATGAGCTTCGATGAGGGTGCTGTGGTGGTCTGGTTGCTCAGTTGTGTCAGACTCTTTGCAACCACGTGGGCTGTAGCCCACAGGCTCCTCTGTCCATGGGATTCTCCAGGCAAGACAATGAGTGGGTTGCCACTTCCTCCTCCAGGGGAATCTTCTCAACCCAGGAACTGAACTGGAGTCTCCTGCATCGCAAGGGGATTCTGCACTGCTGAGTCACGAGGGAAGCACACAAGACATTAAATACTTAACATTTTTTTTATTTATGGGGCTTCCTTGGCAGTTCAGTGGCTAAGACTCTGTGCTTCCAAGGCAGGGGGAGTGGGTTTGATCTCTGGTCAAGGAGCAAGGATCCCACATGCTACTGCCCCAAAAAAGACTTTTTCTTTGTTATTTGTGATAGAATACACGCAACACATAAAAGCTGCCATCTAATCACAGTCCAGTGCCCCACGTGACAGGCTTACTTCACTGGTCACTGCTCCGGGGCTCGTCCGTGTGGTAGTAGGTGTCCAAGCACTCTCCCTTCAAAGGCTGAGTCACAGTTCACCACGTGAATGGGCCTCACTGTGTCCACCCATCACCTGTGGATAAAGAAGGCTGAGCACCGAAGAATGGATGCTTCTGAACTGTGGTGTTGGAGAAGACTCTTGAGAGTCCCTTGGACTGCAAGGAGATCCAGCTAGTCCATCTTAAAGGAATTCAGTCCTGGGTGTTCATTGGAAGGAGTGATGCTGAAGCTGAAGCTCCACTCCTTCGGCCACCTGATGTGAAGAACTGACTCACTGGAAAAGACCCTGATGCTGGAAAAGATTGAAGGCAGGAGGAGAAGGGACAACAGAGGATGAGATGGTTGGATGGCATCACGGACTCGATGGACATGAGTTTGAGCAAGCTCTGGGAGTTGGTGATGGACAGGGAGGCCTGGCGTGCTGCACACCATGGGGTCGCAAAGAGTCGGACACGACTGAGCGACTGAACTGAACTGATCACCTATGGTCAGACACTTGGGTTGTTTCAGCTTTTAGCAGTTGTAAATAATGCTGTGGGGAACATGGGTGTGTGAGTATCTCTTTGAGACCCACGCAGGGCATTTTAGATGAAGAACCACGCCCTAGGGCAAAGCTAGAAAGTGACTGGGATGAGCCTTGCTCCCCGTGTGATGACGTCTGACTGTAGGGACCTGGGGACCAGGAGGCAGGGTGCTGTGAGCGAGCCTGCGGAGACCATGAGGGAGAGAGCTCAGTCCGTTTGAGCTGGACTTCCTGCTGGAACTCTGAGCCCATTCAAAGACCGCAGGGGAGCAAAGCACACAGTTGCCAGAAACGTGCAACCAGCGAGAAGCCACGCAGGGACATGGGGTGAGACTTAATTCAGCACAAGGCAGCCCACGCAGAAGACGCATGCTGGGGGTCGAGGGCGATTCACGGGAGCCGACACTCCATCCGGGGCCAGCCGCGCTCCCTCTGCGTGTCCGGCTCGGTCTTTGTTGCACTCTTGCATCTCCTATGTGCTCTTGTTTTATGCTGGCAGTGACTCCTCCTTCCGGACATTTCCGAGAGCATCCCAGGGTTTCCTCCCATTGACCCTCCTGGTCACACTGAGGGGTAGGGGTCCTCAGCATGGAGCTGAGCAACAATTGTCCACTCCCTGGAGCTGGAGCATGGCAGCCTGGGATGCCCAGCAAGGCACACGGGCAGTGAGACACCAGAGGGCAACTGTGCAGATGCGGGATACAGGCCAAGCTCCGGGTGGGCAGAACCCACAAGGGAGGGTCAAGGACCAAGTCTCCCAGACCGGCCTTTCCCTATTTCCTGACCAGCCTGGGGCCCCCTCCTGTTACAGATGAGCATGCAGTCAGCCTGCCAGGAAGTGAAGTGAAGAGAAAGTCACTCAGTTGTGTCTGACTCTTTGTGTCCCTGTGGACTGTAGCCGGCCAGGATCCTCTGTCCATGGGATTCTCCAGGTAAGAATACTGGAGTGGGTTGCTATGCCTGCCTCCAGGGGATCTTCCTGACCCAGGGATCAAACCCAGGTCTCCTACATTGCAGGCGGATTCTTTACCAACTGAGCCACCAGGAAAGCCCTAATCTGCCTGGGGACCTCCACAACTACCCATATTATTTGCTGTTTAGTTTTTTAAAATATTTATTTACTTGCTTATTTATTTATTTGGTTGTGCTGAGTCTTAGTTCCCTGACCAAGGATGGGGCGCGGGCCCCCTCCATGGGGAGTTGAGTCTTAGCCACAGGACTGCCAGGCAAGTCCCTGTTTGCTGTCTTAAATATCACCTCTGCACTGACCGGCCCACCTCCAGCTGGACTCTCCAGGACTCCTGACTCACCTTGGTGTCTCCACTCAGGACCCAGGACGAGGCTCAAGCAAGCTGGAGGACACGCTCCTGCCAACCCTCTTCCCAAACCCAGTTTCTCCTCCCGCCGCCCCCTGGTCAGTAAACAGGCTCCCTTCTCCGTTTTGAACTCTGTTGCTGCAATCACAAATCTTGTCGGCCCCGTTTCCAAAGTCTGCGAAGAATCTGGCTTGAGTCCTCTGGCCCTGCTGATTCACCCCGGTGCCTGCCACCATGGACTCTGGGGCCCCTTGCCCAGCCCCCAGCGGCCTTCACGTCCTCTCTTGCTCTGCAGACAACAGCTGGGTGGAGCCCTCAACAAGCACAGCAGGCAGCCGTCTGCTCGAGGCCCTGCCTCTATCTCATCCACGAATCCCAGAGCACATCTAGTGGCTGACGGGGCCCTGTAGGGTCTGAACCCCCGCGGCCCCAGCCCGCCACCCTCCCCTCATCCTCGCCCCTTGCTGGTGGCCACGTTCTGTCTTGATTGTCCAAGAACAGCCCGCCCCAGGGCTTTGCATCTCTGACCTGGGCGCTCTCCCCTCATCAGCTCCCCCACCCCTCACCGCCGCCTGCACCTGGGGGCCTCGGGCCGCTTCTCAGATATCACCCCTGTCCCTTCGCCAAGCCAGTCTCCCCCGTGCCCGGCCACTGGCGAGCATAGAACCCGCCTCACCCAGAAGGGACTGGAAGGAAGGGCTGGCTGTGGGGAGATCAGATGATGGGACGCGTGCCCCAAAGAGACCCCGGGAGACCTGGAGCTCAGTGTGCAGGGGGGCGTGGCCACTGTCAAAGGGCCGACGGCTGGAGGGGGACACCCACAGCCCCGCCCACCCACAGGACCAATGACAGGAAGGGACATCCCACAGCCCCGCCCACCCACAGCCCTGCCCACCCACAGCACCAATGACAGGAGAGGACACCACACAGCCCCGCCCACCCCGCCACCCTCCACTGGCCACACCTAGCAGGAGGGAGCCTGGGTGCACGGGACAAAGGGACCAAGACGAAGGATGGGGTCCCATCAGGCTCCCTTCCTCACCAGCTGTGTGACTTTGGGCAAGTGTCTCAGCTTCTCTGCTCAGTTTCGTCTCCTATAAAATGGGGGTCACACGGGTGCGCACCTCAGAGAGCCATTCTTGGTGTTACTGAGCTAAGGCCGGCAAAGCAGGCAGACCGGCACCTGCACACGGTAAGTGCCATGGAAAGACAGCGCTTGTCCTCCTGGAAGGGCAACACCAGCGTGGGAAGTGGCCTGCAGCTCGGACCCTGTGGCCCGATGTCCTGGTGGGCACCTCTGGCTTCAGCCGCCCTGCCCCGGCCACGAGGCTCCAGTGCTTGGAGACCAGGCCTGGAAGGGAGGTGTTATGCATCAGATCAGATCAGATCAGTCGCTCAGTCGTGTCCGACTCTTTGTGACCCCATGAATCGCAGCACGCCAGGCCTCCCTGTCCATCACCAACTCCCGGAGTTCACTCAGACTCACGTCCATCGAGTCAGTGATGCCATCCAGCCATCTCATCCTCTGTCGTCCCCTTCTCCTCTTGCCCCCAGTCCCTCCCAGCATCAGTCTTTTCCAATGAGTCAACTCTTCGCATGAGATGGCCAAAGTACTGGAGTTTCAGCTTTAGCATCATTCCTTCCAAAGAAATCCCAGGGCTGATCTCCTTCAGAATGGACTGGTTGGATCTCCTTGCAGTCCAAGGGACTCTCAAGAGTCTTCTCCAACACCACAGTTCAACAGCATCAATTCTTCGGCGCTCAGCCTTCTTCACAGTTCAACTCTCACATCCATACATGACCACAGGAAAAACCATAGCCTTGACTGGACGGTCCTTTGTTGGCAAAGTAATGTCTGTGCTTTTGAATATACTATCTAGGTTGGTCATAACTTTCCTTCCAAGGAGTAAGCGTCTTTTAATTTCATGGCTGCAGTCACCATCTGTAGTGATTTTGGAGCCCAGAAAAATAAAGTCTGACACTGTTTCCCCATCTATTTCCCATGAAGTGGTGGGACCGGATGCCATGATCTTCGTTTTCAGAATGTTGAGCTTTAAGCCAACTTTTTCACTCTCCACTTTCACTTTCATCAAGAGGCTTTTGAGTTCCTCTTCACTTTCTGCCATAAGGGTGGTGTCATCTGCATATCTGAGGTTATTGATATTTCTCCCCACAATCTTGATTCCAGTTTGTGTTATACATAATTTACAATAAAAATTCAAAACCAAACAGAACCACAACAGCAAATCCAGGCTGCAAGGACAGTGAGGAGTCAGATTCATGCTCAAGAGATGCGGAGGTGTGAAGGCAGAGCTGAAGGTCAGTGGATCCCCGCCCCCCACCCCCCCCCGCCCCCCCGCAGCAAAGCCCCAACTGGAAACAGCCCAGCTGTCCATCAACAGGGTAACAGATGTGAGCCAGGGGTACTGACCCAGCCAAACACCGCAGCACAGTGAGCAAACCACGAGTACACAGCAGTGCGGATGCATCTCGCGAAAGATGCCGGGCAAAAACGCCAAATAAAAAAGGAGACAAACTACGATTCCATTCTATCTTTAAAAAGAACAAACAGGCAAAAATGGGGACTTCCCTTAGTCCAGTGGCTAAGACTCAGCTCTCCCAATACAGGGGCCCGGGTTCCACCCCCGGTCAGGGATCTGGACCCCACAGCAGGACTGAACACGCCGAAACGAAAGTTCCCGCAGCCAAGACGCAACCCAGCCCTGGGGCAGCCAAAAAAGGAAATAATATTACAAAAGTAAAAACAGGCAACACTGAAAAGAGACATCTGTTATAATAAGGACCTGCTGAAGAGCACAGGGAACGCCACTCAATACTCTGTAATAATCTCTATGGGTAAAAAGTCTGAGAAAGGATGAATATATGTATGTGTATAAGTGAACCACTTGCTGCACATCTGAAGCTAACACAACGTTGTAGACAGCTATATGCCAATAAAAATTATAAACAAAACACAAACAAAAAACAGGCAAAGTAAACAACCATGTTCTCGCGATGCGGCGTTGACAGGATAAAAGTGCGCAGGAAAGAGGGGGCGTGGTCAGCGTGAAAGTTGGAGTGCGCTCACCGCAGGAGCCGAGAGGCGGGGTCGGGTTTTCTGCCCCGGGCGATGCCTGAGATGACCCCCTGACGTGCATTGCTTGCTGGTGCAATCTTCTGGGTGTTCACGACTCACACAGAAGAAACTATTTTAACTCCCTGGGTCTCTAAAGACTCATAACTGTGACACTCTGAGCCACGGCGGACACTTCCAGAAGGCCTTTCACAAGCAGGAAAGCGCCCGGCTGGCAAGTGGCTGCGATTCCCCCTCTTTGATAAGGAAACGGAGCTGGGGGGTGTTGGGGGGCCCACGACTGAACCCTGGGGCAGAGCAGGAACCCAGCATCCAGCCACATCCCGTCTTCTCCTTCCAGCAGCGCGTGTGGTGGGGAGGGACAATCATGTCCTGTAAATTGGTTTCATTTAAGATGCACTGGGGAGTCTGCGCTTTAGGAAACCCCGGAGAGAACTCATTTATTAATTGTCTCAGCAAATATTTATCGCATGCCTCTTTTATTCACAGAGCTGTGAGCCCCTTTGAAACCTGAAATGTTCTTTCATCAAGGAACCAAGTGTGCCTTAATTTACTGGCGATGCAAGCCTCTATTTTCAGATGTTGATACTTTTAAACTTTTTGTTGTTTAAAAAATTATTGTTTTACTGTTTTTTCCCCTTATTCTAAAAGTAGTACATGTTCTACAAAACTGTATAAAATCTAGGAAACTGGGAAAAACAAAGAGAAACTTAAGTCGCCTGCACCCCCTGCCAGAGATAACCACTGTGAACACGCATACTGCCTCCCAATGGCTTTCCCTGGGCAGGGACAGGTGGATTTTCTTACCAAACTGGAACCATCTTAGGTTTCTTCTTCCTTTAATTTTTATTTCATGTTGAACATCCAGTTGGAATCTATCCAGAAAAGCAGAGAGTGGGTTACCAAGCACGCAGGGCGGGGCAGGGTAGGGGCCAGAGTGGGGTGTTGGTGCTGGTGGGGCCCATGTGTGCACTGGGGGCCGGGTGCCCCTCTCCCCGGGTGGCCAGCACTGCCACCACCTTCCCAGCATAGCGTCAGAGCACTGCCCAGCGGGACCAGGGGAGAGCACCAGGAGACAGCACCCGAGGGGACAGAGCATCAGGAGACAGCACCCGAGGGGACAGAGCACCAGGAGACAGCACCCGAGGGGACAGAGCATCAGGAGACAGCACCCGAGGGGACAGAGCACCAGGAGACAGCACCCGAGGGGACAGAGCACCAGGAGACAGCACCCGAGGGGACAGAGCATCAGGAGACAGCACCCGAGGGGACACAGCACCAGGAGACAGCACCCGAGGGGACAGAGCACCAGGAGACAGCACCCGAGGGAACAGAGCATCAGGAGACAGCACCCGAGGGGACAGAGCATCAGGAGACAGCACCCGAGGGGACACAGCATCAGGAGACAGAGCATCAGGAGACAGCACCTGAGGGGACAGAGCATCAGGAGACAGCACCCGAGGGGACAGAGCATCAGGAGACAGCACCTGAGGGGACAGAGCATCAGGAGACAGCACCCGAGGGGACAGAGCATCAGGAGATGAGCACCCGAGGGGACAGAGCATCAGGAGACAGCACCTGAGGGGACAGAGCATCAGGAGATGAGCACCCGAGAGGATGCAGCACCAGGAGATGAGCACCCGAGGGGACACGGCATCTGGAGATAAGCACCCGAGGGGACAGGGCATCAGGAGACAGCACCTGAGGGGACAGAGCATCTGGAGACAGCACCCGAGGGGACAGAGCATCAGGAGATGAGCACCCGAGGGGACAGAGCATCAAAAGATGAGCACCCAAGGGGACACAACATCAGGAGATAGCAGCCGAGGGGACAGAGCACCAGGAGATGAGCACCCGAGGGGACAGAGCACCAGGAGACAGCACCCGAGTGGACACAGCATCAGGAGACAGCACCCGAGGGGACACAGCATCAGGAGACAGCACCCGAGGGGGCAGAGCATCAGGAGACAGCACCCGAGGGGGCAGAGCATCAGGAGACAGCACCCGAGGGGGCAGAGCATCAGGAGACAGCACCCGAGGGGGCAGAGCATCAGGAGACAGCACCCGAGGGGGCAGAGCATCAGGAGACAGCACCCGAGGGGACAGAGCACCAGGAGACAGCACCCGAGGGGGCAGAGCATCAGGAGACAGCACCCGAGGGGGCAGAGCATCAGGAGATAAGCACCCGAGGGGACACAGCATCTGGAGATGAGCACCCAAGGGGACGCAGCAGTTGCTCCAGGGACCCTGAGGTTCCGCACACCCCTCCAGCCTCTGGCCAGTGCGTGCTCAGCTGACCCATGTCCCTGCTGGCTGTCAGCTTGTTCCTCTTGCAGTCCCACTGGAAGGATGTGATTTCCCTTGTGAGCGAACCCTGCCAGCCAGGTCCTGCAGGGCCTCCACAGCCATCAAAGGGCAGAAAAGGCAGGGGAGTTACCCCGTGGGGTGGCGTCTGGGCAGGAGGTGGCTGTCGGGGTGCTGCTGGGCTCTTCCTCCCCAGAGGGTCACTGTGGGGAATGGGAGGGACTGAGGGGGCCAAGCCGACACGGGGGGCTAAGGGCAGGGGCAGGGGACGCCCCAGCCGGGGGTCACCCCAGCGAGGGGTCTGCGGCCGAGATGGTCAGGGAGACAGAAGCCAGCACCGTTGCAGCCAACGGGCACCCCCGGACCAGCAGGCCGGCCCCGTGGAAGCAGCGCGGACCCCAGCACCCGCCTTTCCAGCCTGGCTCAGAGCTGCACACAGCCCAGACCCCCAGGCTCCCCGAGCCCTGACGTGGGGGCACTGGGGGTGCGGCCCCAGCTCTGCAGCAGGCTTCTGAAGTGGTGTCCGGAGGGGGAGCCTTGAAAGCAGCCCTGCAGATCTTCCTATAATATTCTCTGAGCTGCCCCAGGATCCTTTCAACAAGCTCTGCTTCTGAATAAATCAACTAAAGTTGGGTTTTGAGCTTTCCAACTAGGAAGCCAGATTGCCAGAGCATGAAAATAGGAACAGGCACGCACTGAAACGCCACCAGCTTCCAGGATGAAGCAGCGTCGCCCAGGCTCCACAAATAGCCGCACCGTTCCCTCGAAATCTGTGTTTCCTGCAAGACCCAGGTGTGAACCTGTCTTCTAACTGTACCCAAATATGATGCGTGCATTGGATGACATTGATTGAAAGTGAAATTGGTACAAAATTTAAAAATACAAAGGAGACTTCTGAAAACAGACCCATCTCACTGAAATCTCCGAAAAAGCAAGGAAATCAGACTCCAGCTTGATCAGAATGAGGATTTAGCTGAAACATCAAATCACAAAAATAGGTGAAGCAGAAAAAAGCAATACGGTCTGAGCAGGAGTGCGGGAGGAAACAGAGTGACTGCCCACGGCCGGAGGAGCCAGAAGCAGCTGACACAGTGCTTGTGTCTGAGGGAGAGCCGCAGCTGTGCCTGTAAGACCCGACCCTCGGCAGACGGGGAACAGAACCTTTGCCTTCTGTGTACTCGGCCGGAGAGCAGCGAACTGACCTCAGCGGCGGCCCAGGGGGACGACCGCACAGCTGCAACAAGCCCCCGGCCACGCGGCCGGGTGACCCTCCGTGGGGCCAGACCTCCAGGGGACAATCACCCTGCCGGGCGCAGACAGGTGCTCACTCGGCCAGCCGTGGCCGAGAGCCTGGCTCTCCTCCACGGTGCCCATGGGGACAGCTCGTCCACAAAACACGGCCTCATGCAGAGATGAGGAATCAGAGGTAACTGACCAGCAGATGCTTATAAAGACACCATAAAAAACGAAAAGTGGGAAATTTCACCGAAAACAAAGGGCAGGTGCCCCTCTTTCACTAGAAAATGTTTTATTCCTGAGCACCTGAGACCAGACTCTGGAGTTCACATTATGGACCAGCAGACGTCATGAAGCCACGCCAGTTCAGGACAAGAGGTTTCGGGGGGCAGGGGGGCTGGGGCTCCCAGGGAGAGAGACGGGAGGGAGAGTCCTGGGTGCTCCCACCTTGACTCAAGAGGGTTTTCCAGTGTTTGAGACGACCCACCGTAGTTAAGACTCCAGCCAGTTTGACAGACTCTGCTGTTTGCAAGGAAAGAATTCAGAGCATCGTCAGAGGCAGCCCCATACAGCTGGCTTGAGGCCAGAGCCCACACTCACGCTCTGACCTCAGCTGCTGCCCTCCGGCCGAGGCTGCAAACTCTGGAGCTCAGAGCCCTCCTGCCCCCTGCCCCCCTCCCCACCCGCCCCATCGCTCGGTCAGCAAATGATTCACTAAATGTTCCCTGTGCAGCCAGCCCCTGCCGTGAGGCTTATCACAATGAACCCACTCGGCAACTCCTGAGTTACAAAGCAGGACTCATTTGCAGGATGAGGGGTGCGGGTGTGTGTGTGGGCCCCAGCCCCTGGGTCAACCCTGCGAAGCCTCCTCTTGCTCCCTCGCAATCGATGGGCAGCTGTTGGGGATAGGCTGCTGCGGTACCCCCTCCCTCATCTGGAGACCATCCCTGTGCAAAGAGCTGGGGACCCCAGGGTCTGGCCACACGGCCTGTCCTGTCACCTGAGACCCCGGGGACAGCACAGGAAGCTCTCGAGTGGGACACCCACCCACCAGGCAGGGGGAGGGGCCTCAGGTTCAGGCAGACAAACCCCGCCCTTACCAACAAAATCTGTATCATTTCCTTATCATTTAAAACCAAACATAGCTGGCCACTCTCCTGCCATTTTTTCTGATGAAAACGTGTAAAGCAGAGAAAGATGGAAGGACAGAGAAGTCTGAACAGGCAGCACCTGGACTCAAACATCAGGGCTCCCTCTCTCACGCACAACACCCGAGCCCTTCCGGCTGCATCCTGAGAGTGGGTTCAGGAGACGGAGGCCTTCCTCAGCCTCATCTGTGGCCTGTGTTTACCAGCTTCACCATCCCCTGTGTGGGCAGAGGGACCCCGCAGTCCCCAGACCCAGCCACTTCTCCAGGAAGCAGACCCTCAGGCGCTGGCCAGACCGTCACAGACTTGCTGCAGCCCCAGGACTCCCAGGGCCCAGCCGAGAGAGAAGCCCACTTGTCTTTGTGTTTCTTTGTTTGGCGGAACCAGGTCTTCGCTGCAGCACAGGAGACGTTTAATTGCAGCATGCAGACTCTTAGTTGTGGCGTGTGGGGTCTAGTTCCCTGACCAGGGATCGAACCTCGGCCCCCTGCATTGGGAACACAGAGCCTTAGCCACTGGACCACCAGGAAGTCCCTTGTTTTATTTTGCCTAAGTGAAAGTGAAGTTGCTCAATCGTGTCTGACTCTTTGTGACCTCATGGACTGTAGCCCGCTAGGCTCCTCTGTCCATGGGATTCTCCAGGCAAGAATACTGGAGTGGGTTGCCATTCCCTTCTCCAGGGGAATCTTCCTCACCCAGGGATTGAACCGGGGTCTCCCACACTGCAGGCAGATTCTTTACTATTGGAGCCACCAGGGAAGCCCCATATTCTGCCTAAGCCAGCTTGATTTGGGTTCTCGTCCACTGGAAGTTGTAAGTGACATAATACCAGCATTGCATCCCCTCCTAAAATGTACTCAGCTACATAAAGAAGTGAAATACACGAGACCGTCGGCTCACAATGACGTGTGACCTGGAATCTGGGTGTACACTGAGAGGAGCCTGGTTCAAGCCCCTCTTGGGGGCCCACCAAAATCACAGCCTTCCGCAGAAGAGCCATCGTCGAAGACCAGAATCAAGCAGAAAAGACCGTCTGCGCCAAAGACAGAATGGCGTGAAACAGGAGGGGAAGGAGTGAAACAGGAGGGAAAGGCACAGGGCACACCTGGTAAAGAAGGACTCCGCCACCGAGATGAACAGGACGCGACTGACACGGGTTAGAACCGATGGCCAGACCCAAGAGGGCAGACAAGCCAACCTCGAACCTTGTTCCCGCCCACGGTAACATGTCAGCTGGATGACGGCCCTGCGGCGGCCAGGACAGAGGCTGGTGGCCCTAGTCCTGGAAATGCCAGCCCCTCCCCTAAGTAGCTGGAATCAGCCCCCCACCCCCACCCACTCAGGCCGTGCAGTCACCCGGCTCACACACCCCGAGCACCATGCCCTGCAGGGCCCTGGTCTCAGGCCGCTCGTTTCCCCTGCGCTTGGTGTCTGAGCTCCTTCCTACCTGAACCGGGCGGCCAGGCCACGGACGTGACTAAGACCTGGGGCCTGCCCGTCCCCTCCCGCCCCTTCTCCTACCGCGTGAGGAACCGTGACGGGACCGTGGGAATGGCACCCAGGGTACAGTCCCGCTCTGCACCCCCGGTGGGCGACCACACCCTGGGGGGAGGTGACACTGCAAAGCATCCCCCGGGAGTGAGCGCTGGGAGCCCACCCTGCTCCCCAGGGCCCCCGGAGCATCTGGCTGCAAAGGCGTGAGGCAGAGACCCACAGACTCACGCTGACACAGCCGCACAGAACCTCACACATGCCGAGCCGGGCAGGAGCCTGGGCCGGACCTACCTGCTGCCCACGGAGTGTCTCCTGCAGAGACGGGGCAGCCGGGGCTCGCCTGGACACACACTGGCCCCGTGAACACAGCCTCTGGGCTGAGATCCGGGCCCATCAGACCCAGAGCCGGGAGACTCAGTCACACAGCCCCGGGGCGGGGTCACAGACCCAGCTGGCAGCAGACAGGCCACCTTGAGACCCCCCTGATCCCCCTGGTGGACACGGCCCTGCCCACCAGACGGCCAGGACACAGCGTCGTCCACCTGTGGGGCCACTAGGCCAGCCTCACCCACCAGAGGGAGACAAAGGAAACCATAGTCCTGCAGCCACCTGACCTGGCCCATCCAGAGCAGACCAGACCCAGACACCCCCCGACCCCTGGGACCAGCTGGGCCCCAGCCCTGCACACTAGCAGCCAAAGCAAGGTTTGGGATGCCCTGGGCCCCCCACTTCACTATAGGGAGCCGTGCCCCCCTCCCCAGTGGTCCCCCACTCCAGGACCAGCTCCGCCTGCCTGTAGGGGGCACCACCACCTCAGGCCTGGCTTCCCCGCCAGGGGTGGGCGCGGCCCAGAGCCTCCTGGGCCGACTCTGCCCCCAGTGAGCTGGCACCAGCCGGGGGCCCTAGGATTCTGGAAGCGGCCGCCGCGTGACCTGGCCACCCACCTGCCCGCCAGAGCCCCCATCAGTGCCCAGGGAGAGGGGACGCCCAGGACACTCCCAGCTCGCCCGGAACCGAGAGACGGAAAACAAACGGCAACGCGGACAGGAGGAGCCGGCAGAGGAGCGCGGCCCAGACGAGGAACAGGACAGACCCCAGCAGCAGACCTGAGTGACGCGGGATGGGCCGCCCGCCGCGGGAGTTCAGAGCGCTGACTGCAGACGACCTGGGACTCGGGGCAGAAAGACGCACAGGGGAGAAGCCAGAAGTTTCTAACAAAGAGGAGACACAAGGGACGTGATAACTGAAATTAAAAAGTCCTGGGAGGAACCACAGGAGACGGCGGGACACAGAGGGATGGAAGCCAGAGCAGCGGACGCCACTGCTGTGGGGCAAAGGGAGGAGGCAGATGAGAAGCGAGGGCGGCCTCGGACGATGGCAAGGGCACTGATGCACGCATTAGGGGCGTCAGGAGGAGGCAGGGAGAGAAAGGGCCTGGGAACACGTGGAGAAAGATAATAGATGGAAACCTCCCTAACGTGGAAAGGAAACAGTCAACCAAGTCCAGGAAGGATTAAGCTGCAGTGGATCACGCCTGGACACAGCCTGCAACAGATCTGGCTGAGAAAAGACACTCTCCACTTGGCTACTTTGCGTGATCCTTGTGGTCACGTGCGCTGTGAACTCACCTTGTCCACGCATCAAAGTGATGATAAAACCAACCACTCCACTCGCTTTCTGAGAGAGGCACATGGGCGCGGGGCCCTCACTCAGCAACTGGAGTTGAGCGTGCTCCACTCAGACCTGCTGAGACCTCGGCCTCCTTGCTTAGAAACAAGAAAGGAACGTGGGAAAGACAGTCATCAGAAAAGAGAACCAGGGAAATTTACAATAGAGACAGAGAGGGTGGGATAGGAGGCCATTTCCCGGGACACAGAGGGGCCGGTGCTGGGGGCTTCCATTCCACTTGGCTTGCTGACCTCACCATTCACACCTGTGAAATGGGCTCAGGGCCGCAGGGACCCACCCACTCCAGCACTCGGGACCTCGGACAACGGCCCCCAGACGCCTTGGAGGACGCCTCCCAGGGATCGGGTGTCCCTGGCGGGAGGCTGGGACCTTCACGTCCCCTGTCCCACGGGTGGCATCCCAGATGGACATCTGTCCCGCGTATGTTGGCTGCAACCTCCCCACCCCATGGCCTTAGCGGATTCTGTGTTTTTCCTGGTCTAATAATCTGACCGCCTTTAAAGAATTAACGAGTGCTGAATTTGAAGTGGGAAGGCTCTGCACTTGACAGAACTTTCCTTGATTGGGTTTGTAGGAGGTTTTTCTTTTTTACTAGTTTATTTTCAAAGAACCAGGTCTGGTATTTATTTACTGCCACTGATTTTATGTTCTGTAATTTATTTATTTGCTTTTATCTTTATTATTTCCTTTCTCCTGTTTCCTTGGGGCTTGTTCTCTCCTTAAGGATCTGAGGTGGAAAGTGCATCTGTTGTGCTCTCTGTTGCCAGTGGGTCTCTGACAGCAGAAGCGTTGATGGTCGTGGGGGAGCCTCCGGGTGGGGGGGCGGTCCCAGAGGCTCTGATTCACGGGGCGGAGCTTCCATTGTTTTCTACGGCGTCTGCTGTGTGCTTGATTTTCTCCTTGACCTAGATGTTATCGATGACAGTAGTCTTAAATCTCCAATTTTCTATTTTTAGGAAGCGTTTATTTCTAGTTTTATTATACTGTGGTCGGGACTTTTGTCTCTAAGAGATCTGTTTAGACATTTTTGACATTTGCACCCTGACTACCAGGTCAGCTTCTAAAGATGCTTTATGGACCCTCCGTGACCCTCAGCCCAGCAGCACATTCTCTGTCTGTTGCTGTAATGGCAGGTGCTTATGCGTTAATTCTCTCCTCTGACCACAGCATTCATAAGTGCATCCTCTGTGCTTATTTTTTTTATTTCATATTTCATAAAGGAGAATCAGTGAATTAAAATGTCTACCCAAACTAGATTTTTCCCCCTTTATTTTTAACATTAAAAAATGTTAGAAGATTTTCCTGTTGGCCCAGTGGTTAAGAATCCACCTGTCAATGCAGGGGACATGGGTCTGATCCCTGGTCAGGAAAGATTCCACGTGCCACGGAGCAACTGAGCCCGTGGGGCACAATTATGGAGCCACCACTATGGAGCCACAAATACAGGGCCCGTGTGCCCGGAGCCCATGTGCCCGGAGCCCGTGCACCACAAAAAGAGAAGCTACTGCCGTGAGAAGCTGGTGTCCACAAAGGAGCAGCTCTGTTCTCGATCTGCGCAACGAGAGAAAAATGTGCGGCAACAAACACGCAGCATGGCCAGAGATAAAATTAATAAAGCTAAAAAATGTTCAGTTCAGTTCAGTTCAGTCGCTCAGTCGTGTCCGACTCTTTGCGACCCCATGAATCGCAGCACACCAGGCCTCCCTGTCCATCACGAACTCCCAGAGTTCACCCAGACTCACGTCCATCGAGTCAGTGATGCCATCCAGCCATCTCATCCTCTGTCGTCCCCTTCTCCTCCTGCCCCCAATCCCTCCCAGCATCAGAGTCTTTCCAATGACTCAACTCTTCGCATGAGGTAGCCAAAGTACTGGAGTTTCAGCTTTAGCATCAGTCCTTCCAATGAACACCCAGGACTGATCTCCTTTAGGATGGACTGGTTGAATCTCGCTGCAGTCCAAGAGACTCTCAAGAGTATTCTCCAACACCACAGTTCAAAAGCATCAATTCTTTGGCACTCAGCTTTCTTTACAGTCCAACTCTCACATCCGTGCATGACCACTGGAAAAACCATAGCCTTGACTAAACGGAACCTTGTGGGCAAAGTAATGTCTCTGCTTTTCAATATGCTATCTAGGTTGGTCATAACTTTCCTTCCAAGGAGTAAGTGTTAAAATGTCAGAGAAAGGAAAAACATCAGGATCCACTGAACTTTTTTGTGAGGGTCTGAGAACAGGGAGTCCAGGCGGGACTGCTGGGTGCTCCCACCCTTCGCTCTCTGGGGTGACCTCCCTATGCCTCAATCTACCCGTCTCTGAAGCGGGTCTAAGGATCTCTGTGCGCCGAGCCGCCATGCAGAGGGCCTGAGGCAGCAGGTGGAGAGAGGCGAGCAGACGCTGATGACTGAGCGACCGAGCGGCGTGTGTGTTGGGATGACGGCTCTGTCGTCTCAGCCGCCGGCCTCGGCCTACATCAGCAGTCTCAGACGCCAGACATGCGCCCACCAGCCTTGGCCCCGTGGCGCCTCCTGGCTCCCCGGCCCCTCTGATCTTCTGTCCCCCCCGCTCAGAGCTCGTGTGCCCCCAAAGAAAGTGGGGGCAGGGGTCAGCCGGCCTCCTGCCCTGTGCCTTCTGGCCCTCCAAGTGACCTCCGCAGGCAGCTCCCGGCCCGTCCCCCAGCCTGAGACAGGCAGTCTCGGGACGCGTCTCTGTCCTCCACATTCTCCTTTCCCACGAGGCTGTGCTGGTCCTGAGGTGTCTGCCTCCTGCCGAGCCTCCAGGGGCTCGTCCATCTCAGCAGGAGCTGTCAGAGCGCCCAGGTTGTTCTGCTCTTTGCCTGCGGAGTTGTTGGGGCCTGGCCAGTGCCTGCTGGATCCGCTGGCCTCCGGGGCTCCTCCCTGTCCCTCCTCCTTCGCCACCCCCTTCTTGCCTTTCACGACAAATACTTGTGAACGGCTACCCTGTGCTGTCAGCGTGGAGGTACGGAGTAAAATAGGTGGGGTCCACTGAGTGACCACGCACCTCTGCAGGCCACATGCAGGGCAGACCCCGCAGTGGGGCATAGGGTGCCCCCCACCCTTGCAGGTGCTGTGGGGGTGGGAGCAGTGAGCCTGCACCCCACCCCGAGCGGCTGAGAGCTGCCGCCCACCACGCAGACTCCCCTTTGTCCCACGAGCTGGCAGGTCCACGCTGGGGGCCATGCACAGCAGAAACGCCTTAGATGCCCAGGACCCTGGATGGGCCATGCCCAAGAACTGACCACTGAGGGCACGGATGCAAGCTCACGACGTCGGCCCTGATGGAGAGAAAGGCACGCGCTGGGGCAGCCATCCCCAGCCTCTTGGGCGCCAGGGACCAGGTTTCGGGGAAGAAGGTTTTCCGTGGACCCAGGACGAGGGGACGTTTGGGGATGACTCAAGCATGCTGCATCTACTGTGCCCTTTATTTGCACCGTCATGACCTCAGCTCCACCTCACATAGCAGGCATCAGGCCCCGGAGGCTGGGTACCCCCGTGCTAGAGGCCTCAAGGTCCAAAGCCAGAACAAAGCCTCTGGGTTGTTGGACGTCAGGATGTGGTCACCTCTGGGGTGAGTGGCCTTGGGGGTGCCTCCGCCGCGGGTCGCTTTGCACGGCGATCTCAGCCCTCCAACAGCAGGTGGGGGGCGTCTCTAACGTTACAGACCTGGGGGTCATGTAGGAGTCAATCCTTCACCCACCTTCAGAAAGACTTTGTGGGCAACTTGAAGGCCACGGTGAGAAATGTGTGAGCCCGGCCACGTGCTGGGTCTGAACCCCGTGGACGCTACACAGGCCTGGCGGGACTGAAGCTCGCTGGGCTGGGCATCCCTCCTGGGGTGGGGGGTGGCTGTAACCGCCAGGGGCCTCACAGGTCCCTAAGCCCAGGACCTTCCCACCTGGGCGAGGGTGTCCACAGCCTCTCCCCTCTCCGGATGCGTGGGTCTCTGCCGCGGGCCTGCAGGGGCTCCCCACAGACCATCTTCCCGCCAGATCGTTCCCCGAGTCCCCTTGCCTCGGGGAACGTCTGCCCAGCCCCAGGTGCCTCCAAGGAGCCCCTCCGTGCCCGCTTCTTCCTCCCGGTGCTGGGGGTGCCCCGAAGGCGGGTGAGACCCAGGGAAGTAAACTCCAGGCAGGCTAGGGCTATCCCCGGGGACCCCGGGTCTGCAGTTGGGAGCCCCGGGCTGAGCATATCTGGGGGGACGGGAGAGACAGCACAGGAAGAAGTCCCAGCATCTGTCTTCGAGTGACCAAGACGTGGGCTCTGGAGGGAGCATGAGGGAAGGGTGTTCGGCAAGGGACCCCGTGAGTAGAGACTTCCAGGGCAGAGGCCCTGGGGTAGGGATGTCTCCACGAAAGAGGGAAGGCAGGGGAAAGGCCTGGGGTGGGGGTGAGTGGCCGGAGCGGGTGGGTGAAGGCAGACAGGCTGGGGGGTGATGACCGCAGGCGGCCCCGGGGGGCGGCGCTCGCCCTGCAGGACATCTGGGCCCATGCTGTCAACTCACATGCAGAAGGGGAGGGGACGAGGAGGCCCAGAATCTCCTCCAGGATTCCCGGATTCTGCAGACTCTGAGGGTCAGCGGGAGCCCAGCCGCTGTTCCCCGACCCCCCCGGACCCCTGCCCCCTCACCTCATCGGGGCCTCGGCCACCTGGACAGGCTGATAGGCGCTGGCTCTGCACCCGTCAGGCTGTGGATGGCTCCTCGCCTCTGATCCCCTTATCCTGCTGCTAGGACCAAGCGTGCTTCTTTGAGGCAAAGTAATTTATTTTCTAATTACAGACGGCACCGGGCCTGAACAAAGGGAAGCAGCTCAGTTTGAGTCAGAGAGGTCTCTGCAGAGCTTTCCCGCCCCCCGCCCCTGGCTTGCTCTGCTTGCAGGCCGAGGGCCCCAGCTGGGGTCCAGGCACCCATCCGCGGGGCAGGGTGGGGCGCGTGGCTATAGGGCCCTTCCAGCTGGGGCGCCTGTAATTCTTGCAGACTTCCTCCTCTTTCTCCTTTGATACTTTCAGATGCAACACAGCTCACACACCTGCCCCCATGCAGGGGCCTTGGACGAGCACCCCCTGCCAAGAGACCCTGAAGCTGCCCCTTGATGAGACTGGTTGCCCAGGAGACACACATAATCAGAGCTGACACCCCAAACGGGCCGATCAATAGCTGCACTGGCCCAGCCCGCCTGGCAGTGAGAGGCGCGTTTAGATGGCCTTCTCTTTTCTTGTCTTGCAGGCCCGAGGACCCAGGAACGACCCTTCTCAGCTGCCCTCTGCCTGGACGTCTCCCCTTGGAAATGTTCTGGGGAACGCTGGTGGGGACCACCAGAGGCCTGCCCCCTGGCCCGGCGTCCACCGTCCCCTGGCTACGGGCGGGGGCCGCGTGAAGCCGGGAGGATGGTCCGTGAGCACCTCGGCCTGTGGAGCAACGTGGTCCTCCAGGGCCGGACCTGGGTCTTCCGTGGCCGCCGAGCCCCCAAGGTCGTCCTTCCCAGGGTCCTTGCTCCACTGCTTCTCAGGGTCAGACCCGGGGCCCCCCACCCCTCGGGCATGGCTCCTTATGTCTCCCTTTCCAGCCCCAGTGGAGGCCCAGGCCCCCAAGGCCTGAGACAGTCTCCCTGGGGACAGGACGCTGGTGAGAACCTGGCGCACCCCCGACCCTATGTCTCGGGTAGATGCTCCCCATGGGCTCCGGCCTGAGGTTCCCATCTCAGCATCTCACCTAGAGATCCGGGAGGCTCCTGGGTGCCCCCCCGGACTGAGTTCAGCATGCTCTGTGCCAGCTTCTCCTCTGCATCTTCCCCTCGGGGGCCCAGCTTGCCCTGCCCCCCGTGAAGGCCCCCTCCCCCACCTCCTCTGGGCTCCCCTGCTTCATGTCTGTGTCTCCTACCAGGACTGCGGCCTGTGGCTCCTGACCGCTCCTAGCTCCTCCCCGGGGCCACCACACATCCTGGAAGCCCTAAGAGTGACCCCACTGCCCCACTGAAGACCCCTGAGCCCCCTGTCCTGCTTTATCTCCAGGGGGAGCCTTGTGGGGACCCGTGAGCAGAGGACGGCCTGCCTTCCCCCAGGCCCCCAGCCTCGAGCCCCCTTGGCCACCTGGAGCTCCTGGGGTGGCCCGAGCCCCCTTCCTCCTCCCCACCACGGGCTCACAGACCCACGTGGTTGGGAATCAGTCCTCGTTTGCAGGCGGCAGGGGACCCTGGCTGTAGAGTGGCCTCCCTGGAGGGCCCAGCCTCGTCCCACCTACAAAGGCCTGGCCGGTGGGAGGGCAGGTTCTGACCTCCAGGCGCCCTGGGACTGTGGCTGCAGCGAGCCGGCGGCAGGCTGGACTCCTCGGCCCTGAGAAGGTTGCCCTGCGCCCCTTACCTCGGCTGGCGCCCCCACTCCCTGCCTAATTAACGCCCGGAGCGGCCGTCTGCTTTCTTGCTTGTCTCATCTCTAACATTTTTCATGTCTAATCCACTGAGGAGATCTCCTGAAGGCTTTGAAGTCTCCGGGCGCACGAATAAAGATGTCACCCTGGCACACACGGCGCCTCTTAATGAGCACGGGTTTGATGTGAGGCTGTGGCCCGAGGGAAGCGGCCAGGCCTGACTGCAGTGGGCAGGCGGGGGGCCCAGGATGAAGCCAGAGTGGGCTGGGGGGTCTGAGCCCCACAGGTCTCCGAGGAGGGAAGGGCACGGCATGGCCAGGTCCCTCATCCCTGTGGGTCAGGGACCCCAGGCCTTGGGGCCCAATGCCAGAGACCTGGGTCAGGCAGAGTGGGCTGAAGATGGAGAGCAGGTCAGGGAAACAGGAGAGATGGCCCCTCACAGGGGAGACGGGGCCTGGATGGGTCGGGGGCACAGGGGGCAGGGTAAGATATCTGGGGGAGATGCACCTGGAGGGGAAGGGGGGGAACGGGCCTGGCAGGGGATGGGGGCCAGGGGGAGATGGAGGCTGGGGGAGGGGGAGATGGAGGCTGGGGGAGGGGGAGGGGGAGATGGAGGCTGGGGGAGGGGGAGATGGAGGCTGGGGGAGGGGGAGGGGGAGATGGAGGCTGGGGGAGGGGGAGATGGAGGCTGGGGGGGGGGAGGGGGATATAGAGGCTGGGGAGGGGGACCAGGGGAGATGGAGGCTAGGGGATGGGGAGGGGGACCAGGGGAGATAGAGGCTGGGGGAGGGGAAGGGGGAAGGGGAGATGGAGGCTGGGGGATGGGCAGGGGGAACGGGAGATGGAGGCTTGGGGAGGGGGAGGGGGAGATGGAGGCTGGGGGAGGGGGTGAGGGCAGGACGGGATGTGGAGCATAGAATGTACCAGAATCTCCATGAGGAAATACCTGGCTTAACAAAGCATTTCCATATTATAGAATAATGCCGTATTTGGGAAATGAGAGTATTTTTCCTGTATCCTGTAGAACCTACAGAAAGTAGAACTAAACAAATTCTCCAGGCTTGGATTTAAGAAGACCGCAACAGGACTCCCCTGGTGGTCCAGAGGTCAAGACTCTACCAGCCAGTGCAGGGAACACGGGTTTGATCCTCGGTCCGGGAAGATCCCACCTGCCTCAGAGCAACTGCGGAGCCTGTGTTCTAGTCCAGAGCCCGAGCTCTGCAACAAGCGGGGCCACCACCATGAGAAACCCAGGCACGGCAAGCAGGGAGTAGCCCCAGCTCTCTGCAACCAGAGAAAACCGGTGCAGCCAAAAATAAACTAATAAACTGGGAAAAAGAAGCAGACAGTGGCCAGGGCCGGGGCCAGTCTCTCCAGGCGTCCCCGCGCTGCCCGGTGGAGGCCGTCACCCCTACTTTTCAGCGCAGACACCCGGGCCTTCAGAGGGGTGACCTGCTGGTCACACGGCGGTAGCTAGAGGCAGGCTGGGTAGGGGCGCAGACGCTAGCCCTGCCCCTGACTCCACCCCAGATCCAGGTCGCCCCGCCTCCTCTGCGTCTGTGACCCTGCCTCTAACTCCACCCCAGATCCAGGCTGCTCGGCCTCCTCCGCGTCTGCCTCCGCAGAGAGTAGGCCGCGGCCTGGGGGTCGGGCCGCAGGAAGGAGCCTCCGCTTTCCTGCACACGTGCACGTGCAGAGAGCCCTATGAGCCTGGTCCGTGAATCCTGCAGTAACCCCGGGAGGCAGGCCGTACTGGAAAGGTTACAGACAAGGACCCGCGCTCACCCCTCTGCACCCTGCTCCCGGCACGGGGGGCAGCCCCGGGCCACTGGACCCGCACTGGCCGGCGGACATAACGCAGGTGACGGGGCTCTCGCTCCCCGTCCAAGTCTCAGGAAGCCTGTTTCGTCCACCGCGGCTCCTGCCCGGCCCAGCTGCCCCGGGGGCAGGCTGGGCTGGCCTGCGGGGACGAGACATGCGTGGCCGGGGGCCCCGGCAGAGTCACCTGCCCTGTGGGCGAGTCCCAGCTAGGGCCGAGCACCCGCCTGACCGCCGGAGATGAGCTGTGGGGTTTGGTCTCAAAGCCTTTGCTTGGGGGTGTCTGTTAGGAGCTCTACTTGTGATAAGACGTGTGTGCACGTGGCTCAGCGACCTCCGCCCCCCCCCCCCCCCCCCCAGCCATGGAACAAAGAAAGCGGGTCTCCGGCGGAAATGCCCTCAACGTGTGAGCGTGCTCGGAACTCCGGACTCCCAGGGCCCCAGAGGCTTCCCTCTCGCACACGGAGGAAGGCTCTCCTTCCCATCCTGCCTGTTTCTTGCTGTGCTCTTGGCTCCAAGGGTAATTCCCTGCAGACGCTCGGGGAGGCCCCAGTGTTACCCCCAGCGTCACCCCCAGGCCCCCCCGACACCGCATCCCTTATTCCACATTGGGAAGAGGTCTTACTGGCTGTGGTTCTGCAGGTCAAGCTGCCCCGGGGAGGCGGGTGCGCGCGAGCCGGGGACTGTACTGAGTAATTACAGGATTAGGTGTGCCCCTCGAAATTAAACGCTGCCTTTCTACCTCCAGAGCAGGATGCACCCCCACCGCCACCGTGTAATTATCTGGTGGATTACTTCACGGAGGTCTCCCGGTAATTACGCTTCAGTCAGAAGCCAGCAGCTCCTCCAGTCATTACAACCGAGGGAATCAGCTCTCGCGTGAGGGAATCAGCTCTCCTGTGAGGCTGCTGTGTGCTCTGGTGCTGCCATCAGACTTTGGGGACCCCCAGTGCCTTCCTTTCTGGGGCCGAGAGGGCTCCCTGCAGGAGTGGGGACGCCCTTCCCCACCCCTCCCTCCAGGGGGATGGGCCCCCTGGACACTAAGGGTCACACGCTCACATGTCACCAGGGGCAGGAGGGTGTTGAGAGCGGAGGCGGGGGTCTGGCCTCTTGCAGGCTCTGTGCCCGCCCCTGCCTCAGTTCCCCACCTGTGACATGGGGCGGTTCTCAGGAAATGCACTAGAACCCAGAGGGGCGTCTACAACACTCGACAGAGAGCAAGTCCCAGGGTGCGGGGGTCAGACCCCGGGTCCCTCTAGGCCTCAGCTGGAGGCAGGTTCAGGCCAGGGCTGGGGACGGGGCGGGGGTTTGGGGGGGTGCATCTGGAGAGGTGACCAGTGAGGCGAGAGGAGGGTGTGGGGCGAATATGCCGGGGCGGGTGCTCAGCTCGTGGCACCTGCTGGGGAGCAGGGCACTCCAGCCACAGGGTTCTGTCCGCGAGGGGCTCTCCTGACCCAGGGGTGACCGAGCCTGTCGGTCCATCTGAGGCCGGGTCTGTCCCAAGGCTGGGACCCCGGCCAGCCCTGCTGTCAGGGAGCCTCGAGGGCTGAGGGTTTCCTCTGCTTCTGTCTTCTAAGCCGGCCACCTCCCTCCGCCCCCCTACCCCGTGGCTGTGGCTCCTGGCGTCCTCACCCCGCCAAGGGTCGCGGGCTCTGGCTGGCCTGCCCCCCACCCCCACCCCCCGCCGGTGTGGGCGCGGGATCTCCCACTGGGGGCAGAGGACAGTGCTGCTCTGTGCCCCAGCAACCCCCCCCCAGGGCTCCCTCCCCTCCCCGCTCCCCTCCCCTCACCTGTCAATCTCGCCGTCTCCTCTCCTGGTTCCCAGCCTGTGGTCCTGGAAGGCAATCTGAGCTTCCCCGCTGAGCCGCCTTCCCTTTCAATCCGCCGTCTCCCCACCGCTTCATCATTCCAGTCAGGAGAGGCCTGGGCTGAGGGAGGCAGCCGCTCCATTCAAGCCTGATACAAAGAGTATTTTGATGTTTTCATTTCTTTCTAGTTCAATAATTTGAGAAAACACACAGATTTGGTGCTGGTTCCAACAGGCTCTGCAACTACTTTTTTAAAACTTCGCATCGGTTAGGAAGTATGAGATGGGGTGTGATTGAGGCTGGGGCCCTGGGGTGGGGGCACTGCTCTACCTGGCAGGGGAGCTTATTCCAGCCCTCAGACTCCCCCAAACCCTGGCCTTGATCTGTGTGCTCAGGCAAACCAGCTGACCCTCCGTGCTTGGACAGTCCAGCCCAAGCTGGGTCTCAGGGCCTCCCTGAGATCAGAGACCTAGAGGCAGAGACCCCCACCCAGCGCCCGGCACCGAGGAGCTGTCCACGGTGCTGAACGGCCTCCCCAGGCCTCCCCTCCCCACCCCACACGTGGACCACCCAGCCTGGCTCAGGTGCTAACATTCGTTCCTTCATCCAGTAGATACTGACTCAGCTCCTCATGCAGGCCTTCCCTGTGCCAAGCACTCAGGACCCGTCTTCAGAAGAGTCAATGAAGGCCCCTGCCTGTTGTGAGTCACGGGCCACAGTGGACATTCTGCAGCCCCAGAGCAGGACGAGACCTGCTACAATGGAGGAATGACTGGTCTACCCAGACGTGGGGGTCAGAGAAGGCTTCCTGGAGGAGGTGAGATCTCATCTGAGATCTAGCGGTCATCAGGATTTAGCCAAAGGAAGACTGAGCCTACCCAGAGTGGGGGTCAGTGCAGAGAGGTTTGAGAGTGCTGGCTCGGGGACCATTCGGCCACCGGCTCGTGGTGCAACTTTTAAAGGCAAAGTACAGCCCCTTTCTGTGTTTCTGTTTTCCCACCTGCAAAATATAACTGAATTTATCAACGTTATCTACTTTTATGGGGTTGTTGTGAGGATTACATGCTTTTAATAAATGCCAAGTGCTTAAACTTATGACTGGAACACAGCAAACGTCTGACTGGTGAAAGGCTCGGGGTTGAGGGGACTCAGAGGCCGGGGACACAGGTCATGTGCTGTGGGCAGGGCCGAGGCTTCGGGGGCGGCAGGGAGCCACACTGGGGGTGTCCTCTCTCAGCACAATCAGAGCTGTCAGATGGGGGCTGTGGAGAGTGGGCTCTGTGTGTGTGTGTGCGTGATCTGCAGTTAGAGAGGGTCATCTGGACAGGAGCAGCCATGGGGGACGACAGGCAGGAACCGCCTAAGCCCACTCCCCACAAGTCCAGCCACGGTGATGGGTGATGCTGGGACGTGCATGGCTGTGGTCATACATCTTTCAAAAGACGGTCTTTATTTTCCATGTCCTTTTTTCTCTAGTCCCTCTTCCCCCACAATAGACTTCTGGGAAGAAAACTCAGGTTAAGAGCCCAGCACATATCCTTCTGTGCTTCCCTTTGTTTTAACAAAGTCCTACACAGACAGACGCAGCCATACGTATGCACTCAGTGTGGTTTGGTCATTGTTTTATGAAAATGGATCGTATTATACCTACTTATCTTCAAATTGCTTTTCTCACTCGACAATACCGTATAGCAATCTCTCTAAGCTTATTGGTGGAGAGTTAATTAAATTTTTTATAGGTGGCCTAATATTCCTTGGGGTGGCTGCTCCGTGGCCCGCCTCCCCTCACCCAATCGGGTTACCTCCCCAGTTTCTCCCTGGGCTCCCCAAGCAGGATGCCCCATTTCACACTGGCGCCCTGGCCACCTGTTCCCTCCTCCCAGGCTGATCTGCAGGGGAGTCAGCAGGCTGGACGTGGGGCCACCAGGCAGGCAGAGATCCATCTTGATCCAAGTGGGTGGGGTCTGTGGGGCACAGGACCCCAGACCCTCCTCCCTCCTGGCCCCCTCTTCCGTCCCCTGCCTCTGTGTCCCCCGCGGACCCCCCTGCTTCTCCTCCACGGCTGTCAGGAGGGGCCCCGCCCCCGCGCCACACAGCGGACCCCTAAGGAAGCCGTAAGAGGATGGAGGCCCTGCCAGAGGCCGCGTCCAGGCGCTGTCCCCGCTGTCCCCTGCTTCCTGTCTGCCAGGCCCTGAAGCCTCTGTACCTGCATCTCAGGGAGGCCTCGCCCACTGGTCCCCCACCCTGGCGGAGCTGAAAGTGGGCAGCATGGATGGGGTGGGCCCCCCAGACCCCCGGAGGCCACTTCCCGGGGTCAGCAGTTCTGGGGGGCGGCTGTGACGCAGAGCAAGGACAGACTTTCCATGTCTGGCCCCGTTTTACCTCTGCCATGACCTGGCTCTCACCGTGCAGGGCAGGAGGTTTCTGATGCTAACAGGGACACAGAGGTCCTTTCTCAATAAATGTTTTAAGCCATGAAAAATCTTAAGGGCAATACCCACAGAGGGGCCAGAGGGCTTTGGCTGAAATACGAGGAGGGCACTTTAGTTCACTCCAAGCTGGGCCAAACCCCCTCCCCCACGCTGTTTAGAAACACTACTGAACTGTTGGGCGTTCCCATAGAAATCTAATTTTCTGGCTTCTTTAGAAAAATCTGAACACTTGGCAAAGCTGGGCATGGACTCCTCTGGGAGGGGCTGCGGGCCGGGAGCTGGGGGCCTCCGGTCCTTCCAGCTGTCCAGTTGTCCGGCTGTCCAGCTGGCTCGTCCGGGCGCTGGTCGCCTTCCGCGCGGCTGCGCTCGGCCGCACGGACGCGGAGCGGCCCCGGGCGGCCCCCGGCGTCCGCACCAGAAGCCGGGGGCTTGGCCTGGGTCCTGGCGCGGCAGCTGCCCCGCTGTGCTGTCTCTGGTCCTCACTGTCCCGCCAGCAGTGGACGGTCTAGTCTAGGCGGATCCCGGCCGCCCTCGGGCGGGGCTGAACGCGTTCCGCAGCGCGACCCTCTGGGGGCGGCAGGGGGCGCCCCCGGCCCGCCGGAACGTGCTCAGCGCAGGACAAAGAGGGTGCGCGGCGGCCAGACGCGGTGACCGCGGCCCGGTGAGCCGGCCCAGGTGAGCGCAGCCAGGTGAGCGGGGCCTAGGTGAGCGCAGCCAGGTGAGCCGGCCCAGGTGACCACAGCCCCGTGAGCCGGCCCAGGGGAGCGCAGCCCCGTGAGCCAGCCCAGGGGGCGCACGCCCGCCCAGCCCCCCAGCCGGGCTGCCCACTGTCCCCCCTGGGCTCCCTGCGCCTCTCCGCGGGTCCTCGGCTCTCTGCACCCCTGCCTTCCCCACTCGTCTGCTCCCCTCCCCTCCCCTCTCCGAACTGCTCTGCTGGCCTCCTGTCTCTGGTCCTGTCTGGTCTCTGACTCAAACAGGGCTGGCGCCAGGGGTCTCTGGGGGTACCTCCTGTGTGTCTCCGCTTGCCCTCTCCCCAGAGGGGGGTCCCTGAGGGCTCTTTAGCAGTGGTGGGGGTAGGGGTGGGGCGGGGCAGGAGGGCGTCAGCCCCCCACCACCCCCATCACGGGCATCATAGCCCCCCTGTCGCCCTCTGGCTGCCTGGGTGGTCTTTGGGCCTTCCTGGGTGTCCCTCTGCTCCCACCGGGTCCTGGAATCTCCTGGGACAGGGTGAGGGGCTGGGGGCGGGGGCACGCGGGGCGCCCTCTGCCTGGTTGTAAGACGGCTGCGGCCTCCACTCCCCTGCCTAAGGGCCTTTCAACCCCAGCCCTCCACCTGAACCATCCAAGTGTGAGGCTTTTTCACCCGCGACCATCTACAGTCTAATGAAATGGACCTCAAATCCCACACTCCTGGGTCCTGTCCTTTGAAAGCAGGTGCCTCCTCCGGTGCTCGGTGGCTGTCAGCTTGCCTGTTCCACGCGTGAGCGAGATGGAGGTCCGGGACCCAAAGGAGCAGGGGCAGGCACACCAGTGGGACCCAGCCTGGGTGCTCTGCACGACACAGGGCAGCGGAAGGGGCCTGAGCCACACTGGGAGCCGCTCCCCACGGGCCCTGCAGCATGCCACACCCCAACGGCCTGCCTACAGCGGGGGAAAGCTTGACACTCTGTCCGCTGGGGCAAGGTTGACGTTCTGTCTGCTGGGGCCCCAGGGGACCCAATGCCAAGATGATGGAGTTGGAATTGCAAGGGGCTTATTACCAGGACCGCCATGAGAGAGGAGGGGAGGGCTCAGGTCTGAGCCTTCTGCAAAGAGAGGGGAGGAGACAGGCCGTCAGAAATGCCCTGGCCTGGAGCCCAGCTCCCAGAGGGTCTCCCTGGCCAAGGGGCCCTTCCCACGGGCCATCCGTGGAGGTTCCGGCCTGCAGCTGTGTGCTTGCTGGTCAAGATCCGGCTGCCTTTCTGCGCAGCAGGCAGCCCTGGGCTGCACTCATCACACGTCCACTCATTAGGCCCCAACCCAGCCCGCATGGTCCAGCCTGGTGCTCATGTTGGCAGACAGAGTTGGAAACGAAGAGGGTCAGTAAGTCCCTGGGGTGTCTGGCAAAGGCAGGGTCTCGCTGGGCTTTGAGCTGACAGCTGAGCTCAGGAACGGCGCTCTGTCCACTCGCAGTGGCTTTCCTCCCAAGAGGCTGGGGGCGTGTCCGGCCGCCCAGGGCTGTGCCCCGGAGGGCTGCCCCGTCTGCCCGCTGGGCTCTGGTGCTGGACGCAGTCTTTGTGGTTGGCACTTGGCACCTGCGTCTCAGCCGGCTGCCACAGATGGCGGCTCAGTGGGGCTGTGCCCACGTCCTGGTAACAGAGGGGCGGATCTTGAGCCTCAGAGGAGGGTCTCCACAGGCCCCTTGTCCAGGACAAGGCCCCCTGGCAGGCGGCACTTGCCAGTGCAGTGGCCCTGCAGGGCAGACAGCACCCCAGATGGCCCGAGTGCTGATGCGTGGAAGGAATGCAGGGCTGTGCTCTCTGGATCAACCAGCTGCTGTGTGGAGGCCGCGTGAGCCTGCAGGCAGCCACCTTGATCTGCCACCTGGGTATGGCGCCCTGCAGCAAGTCTCTTAACCTCTCTGGGACCCCTGCTCCCTGGGCTGCCTGTGTGGAGAGAGGAGGGGCCCAGTGCTCCGAGATGAGCTCCTGGCTCCGATGCCAGCCTCACACTGGTCTCTTGAATATACACATCAAGATTCTCTTTGCGACCACATCAGAGCGAATAGCAACTCAGCAATTAATGCATTCCCCCCCTCCCAAAAAAAAACTTGAGTCTTCGCAAAGTTCTGAGTGCCTTTCATTTTGAATAGGTGGCTGTCAGGAGGAGCCACGTGGCTCCTAAAGAGACTCACAGACGTTATAATTAAAGATGCCAGTCTTGGCGGTGAGAGTGGAGAGGGGGAGACCCAGGCCCAGGGGGATGGGAGCACAGCCCCCCGGCACCGGGAGCTTGGCGTCAGCCTCGCACCCAGAGGGCCCCCGTGGACGGTCACAGCTGACAAGGCACCGTCACCACCTCTGTCGTCCGCTATCGTCCAGAAAGGCCCGTTTTACTAATCCCATTTTGCATGTGGGAAAACCAAGACGGAGGGTCAGAGCCCTTATCTTGGCTACAAGGTGATCCTCTGCTGCAGACTGATCACCCCTCTGACAGGCTGAGCCCGTGAGACACCTGGCAGTGCAGTCCCTGGCCAGCGGTGGGTGGACTGCGGGGTGCAGGTGACCCAGAGCGAGCAAGCCCCCCCTGCCGGGGGCAGAGCTGAGACCTCCCAGCCACTGGCCATGGACCTCGGGGAGGAGGCCTTGAGGGGTGGCTGGGGGACCCGGGCCCATCCAGGCCCAACCCAGAGAATGGGTGTGTGAACGGGGCTGGGAGCTGCCCCTCCTAAGGGCCCCTGAGTGTCCAGGGGCACACGGCGCAGTGGGCAGGGAGTGGGCAGGGTGCGGCCTCCTCTCCGATGCTTCTCCTCATGGACACAGGCACCGCCAGCCACATCGGGTGGGGCTGAGTGCACCTGCTGTCCCTGAGGGGCTGGCCAGATGAGCACCTGGCCTGGCCTGGGCTCCTGGCATGAGCCTCACTGGCACCGCGCAATTCCTGGGTGAGGAGCTGGATCCTGTGGCCCAGAGAGCTGGGCACGGACGGGCTTCATCCTCATCCCTCTGCCGTTGGCTGGCCGGCATCCCCCTCCCCCTCGTGGGCTCCCCCTCTGACAGGCACCTCATTAGCAGAATCTCTGTAAATAGCGTCAGCCTGCTAGAGCTACGACAAGGAAGCTCATTAAAGCTCTCTGCTCATCTCCCTTCCCAATTCGTGTGTCCATGATGCCCGCACCACGCGTGACAGGGCATCCTTGGCAAGTCGCGTGGCCAAGGCAGCCCCATTGCTGGGGGCAGAGTCCGCAGCCCCAGGACTTGAGGAGGCTGCACCCCCTCCCTACCCTGCAGCCAGCAGGGGAGGGATCGGCCTCTAAGAGACGTAAGGGGGTGCAGGTGCCAGTGCTGGGGGAGGGGGGCGGGGGCACAGGGCATAGCCAGGCTAGAGCCCTGCAGTGGACGCAGATTCTGTTTATCTGTGTCCACGCTGGACACTCTATGGTCCATTTGCCCGTGTTCACGGACCAGGTTTCCACTCCAGGTTGCCCCATGAAAGCTTACCTGTCCCGGGTCCCTTCTCCTTAACGTCTCCCTCTTAGTTCCTTTCATGGGACCTCAGACTTCTCACGACAGCTTCCAGGGACAGCGTTCTTCTTGTGGGTGTGCTGAATGTCACGAGTGACAACAACGGAGGGGACTTCAGGCTGGAAAGGAGAAGAGCGCGCTGGGGGAAGCTGTAGAGGAGGGGGTGAGCGTGTTCCCAGGACCAGCCTTACCAATTTCAGCTTTTTTCAACTTTTTTTTTTTTAAACACATGAAGAATCAGAGAGGCTCAGCCCTTGCTCCAGCTCACGCAGCTAGTGGTCTAGAGCTGGGATCGGACCACCGGAGTGTGGCTTACCTGTGTCAGTGGGTTCACGGGAGCAGACACCCTCCAGGGAGCCCCTCTGCCTTTGCCCCTTGGAAGGCGAGCGCAGCTGACCCTGCTCCATCCTCTCCTCTGAGAGGTTTCGCTACACCTGACCACACTCCTTCTGCTTCACTTGGGGAAGGAAACTGCTCCCAATTTCTTTCCCTCTTGCTGAATCGATAGCTTAGCTAGGCAAGGCAGAAAATGAAATTTACATTCAATGGTTTCCATGGCAACCACAGTGCTGGACCAGCTTCTCTCGCTCTTGGGGCACCGTGTTCTGAGAGGAGACAGGTACGTCGAAGCCTCGACTCCCGAGAAGGTGGCAGGGGGTTAACTAGAACGGAAGGGGCACAGGTCCCCCGACCAGCCCTTCCTCTGGCTGTGAGTTCTGTAGAGTGAGAGGACCCCTCTTTTCTTCTGAGGTAGCAGGGGAGCAGATTGCTTGCACCCCGTCCCCAGCACCACCACGGCTTGCATGTTTAAAGCTCTGCTCCGCGCCAGACTCTGGCTCAGTGCCGAAGCGCTGCATCCTTTCATCTTTGCTTTGGCCCTACAAGGTAGGCACTGAGGTTATCCCACTTCAGAGATGAGGGAGTCTTATAAGCGTGGCTCAGTGGCCCAGAGGGTAACAGCCCTGAAATGGGGCCCGCGTCTGCTTGACCCTGGGACTGTGGTCTTAGGCTTTCCACAGCAGGAGGAGGCATTTGGAGCTCACCCCAGGAACCACGGGAGCCAGCTCCCTTTTTGCACCACTTCCCTGCCCCCCGCCCCCCCCACCCCCCTGCCACGATCTGCAGAGAGGACTGGAGCAGCCAGGCCTGGAGTACTGCCCTGCAGCCTGGGTGTCCTCACACGTCTAGTCAAGGCCTGACTCTCAGCACCGAGTGAGGGATTACACTTCCCGGGGAGCTGATTGATTAAATGGGATGAAACCCTGAAAGCGCTCGGGGTGCAGCCCGGCTGGGGTGTCCTCAGTGTCAGCAGCTCTCACAGCTGCCGCTGGGGCAGAAGGCAGGGAGGTGATCAGCGGGCTTCCTGGAGGAGGCAGACGCTGAGGCAGAGCCTGGCCGGCAGGAGGGAGGGCATTCCCTCAGCACCTGTTCCCCCGCCAGCTCCCTCTCAGAAAGCTTCTCCTCCCTCCTCAGTCTGTGTGGTTCCCAGGGCTGACTCTGCCCCCGCTGAGCCGAGGCAGGGGCACATGATTCAGTCCTGGCCAATGTGCTTAGTCGCTCAGTCATTTCTGACTCTTCGCCACCCCATGGACTGTAGCCTGCCAGGCAAGAATACTGGAGGGGGTTGCCATTCCCTTCTCCAGGGGATTTTCACGATCCAGGGATTGAACCCACGTCTCCCACATTGCGGGCAGATTCTTTACCGTCTGAGCCACCAGGGAAGCCCAATGGGCGGTCAGCATCTCCCAGCTGAACTGATTGGTTGGAGGGTGGGCACGCGGCTGCAGCAGAGTCACTCAGAGTCAAGGTGTGCCAGACCGGAGGGTCCCGCTGGGCTGGCGGTGCTGAGGCTGCTGGAAGATGAGTCTGAAGCTGCCTGCTGGGGAATGAGGCCAGCAGAGAGCCAGGTGTAGCTCCGAAGTAGCAAGAGACGGATTCCTGGCAGTGTTCCTGGATCCAGCTGTGCCTGAAGCCCCAAGGCTCTTTGGTACAGGAGCCAATAGCTCTCCTTCCCTTTATTTAGGCCTGTGTGAGCTAGGATCATGCCTTCTGAATCACAAGAGCCTCCAAAGGCATGATGGCATTGGGCTGAGCGGATGCCAGCCACTAGGTCACAGGGTTCCTAAGTGACTTTCTGGGGAACTCAGATGGTCACAGGCAGAGAACCGCCAGGACCAGTCTGGGCTCCTGAGAGAGCCTCCGAGGCATTATCCTGTCCGCTGTTCCTAGTGCCCTGGTTGAGGAGAGCTGATTTACCTGCCGAGGGGTGTCACAGGCAGAAAGGAGAGTGCAGCACACACTGCCCGAATGTGTACTTACACCAAAAAGCACGCAGTCTTTATCTGAAATTCAGATTTCAGTGGGACTCCTGTATCTGTCTGGCAGCCCTGACCACCCCTCCCCTCCATTGGTGGGGAGGTGGGTTTTCCCGTCCTTCCCGTTACAAACAGCGAAAGTCGTCGTCACGCTCTCATTTTGTTCGTGTGCAAGGACACCCACAGGGCGAGCTCCTCAAAGTGGATTACTGGTCCCTGATGGAATTTGTAATGTTGCTGGATTCTGCCGGCTTCCTTTCATCAGGGTGCCGTCAGTCTACACCCCACTAGCGACGTGTCGGCATGCTTGTTCCCCTACAGCTCTGCCCACAGAGAGAATCACCAAAGTGTGGGACCCTTGCCATTTTGTCTGGTGGGAAATGGGAATAGAAAACTTTCAAAACACTGTGAACAAACTCAGGTGGAAAATGCAAATTCGCAAACTGCCGGATTCAGCTTCTGGCCAACCAGCTTGCTGTGGCCACTCTGTGCCTGTTGGCGCCAACATTCTCTACAAGCTGTGTGACATGACAATTCTAGCCCAGAGAGGTTACGTAACCTGCCCAGAGCCACGCGGCTGGTGAACGTGGAAGGAAGTCTGATAGGAGCAGAGCAAAGGGACAAAGCAGGCAATTAAATAACTAATCCCACAGGAGACCGTAAGTAGGAAAAGTATGGGACATCCTTGTAAGTCAACGATGACTCAAGAAAGCAGGTTTGACTACAAAACCAAGCAGCAGAAGCAGGAGACGTGCCTCCAAAACAGCAAAACGTTGGTGGCAAGAGGCCCATCCGGTCCAGCAAGCTCAGTAAGTCAGCGACCCCTAGACAGAAAGGCGTCCACTGTACAGAGACTTGGAATGATTTGCTACCGTCCTGGCTTGACCACGTTGGGACAAAACCCCGCCACCCAACCTGGAGGAGGGGCTGGTGATGGAAGCGTGACTTCTACTCAAGAATGAGGAAGAAGGTGGTCTTTCCCCCTCCCCACTTTCCCTTTGATTATACAACGGTAGCCCACCAAGTTCTTGGGGTGCATCACCCTCTTGTATGCCCACTTGTGAGGCTCACACGTGTCCTGTTCTAATACATCATTTCTTATCTATGGCTTTGCCTCTCGATGAGTTCTTTCTGCAGTGAGACATAGGGGATGGACCTCTTTGGAGCCCCCTCAGAATCCCAGCCAGCAGTTTCGTCTATGATCTTGCAACCACACTCCCGGGCAGTCTTGCTGAGCTGGACCCGGGCAGGCGTGGCAAGCCCATCCTCCGCTCCCGAGTCTCTCCTGAGACTCCAGCTCACCCATCACCCATCTGGCTGGCCCATGGCATCAGCCTCGGCTCTGGCCCAAGAGGGAGTGTAGGGGCCTTGCTGAAGGCTGGACCGTCTTGTTTGACTCAGCTAATTGGTTAAATGGATTCTTCCACATGTGCAGTGCTGAGTTTTCTGCTTCCATAAGGCATAATATTAATTTTAATTAAATCTCTGAAAGCTTGGCCAAATATTTCCATTTTCCGAGCATGTCCCTTGATCACGGAGTTCCTGTTCCCGAGATGAGACTGACGGGAACAGCGGCCCTCCCTTTCCCCTCTGCCTCCTGCTCTTACACTGGGCAGATGGGCTGGCCGTGACAAGGGACACTGGCCACCTGCGGGGCCCTTCGCCGGTGTCCTGGCCCTTGGTGTCCTGGGCTCTGGCCCCACACCAGGGGGCAGGGGGCAGGGGTGTGCTTTGGGACTGAGCCCAGACCCACGCCTGGGGGAGGCTCTGGCCATCCAGAGACCTCACCAGTGAGACAAGATCTGCTGTGCACCACCCACAGCCTCTCTGACAGGATCCATCTGATGGAGAGATGCCCACACGTGTGGGAGGACCCTGAGATGAACCAAACACGGACTCAGAGCCAGGCAGAGCAGGTGCCTGGCCAAGGAGGCCTGGAAGACAAGCCCCATACCCGCGACTCAGGCCATCACGAGGGCCTGACTCTCTGAGTGCCCCGGTCAGTCTGTCCACATGGACCCTTTCTCCTCCTAATAAACACTTGGCTCGCTTCACCGCTTTCTGTCTCTATGTGGAAATTCACTTCTTCGAAGCTGATGGGCCAGGGCCTTGTCCTGGTCGCTGGCCTGGAGGTCTGGTGGCTGCGATTCAGCGCCCCTGCTGCTGTGGGCCTCAGGCTCCGGCTGCGAACCGAGACGCTGCTTCAAGCCACGGTGGGTCAAGGCCACCAAGGTCACGTTCAGCCCCACGGCGGGTGGTGAACACACACACACACACACATGCACACACACATGCACACACGCGCACGCACACACACGCACACACAAACATGCACGCACACACGCACGCACGCACACACGCACACGCGCACACACGCACACACGCGCGCACACGCACACACGCACGCACGCACACACACGTGCTCACGCACACACACGCACATGACACACACGCACACACACGCACACGCACACGACACACACACACGACACACACATGCACGCACATGCACACGACACACACGCGCGCACACGCACACACGCACACACATCACACACACGACACACGCACACGCGCACACACGCACACACGCACACACACGCACACACACGCACATGACACACACGCACACACACGCACACACACACACGCACACGACACACATGCACACACACGCACACGACACACACACGAGCCCCTTGCAGCCACGTCTGTGCAGAGCTGTAGGAATGGGTCCAGCGCGTCAAGTTCAGAAAACTGGCAGTGACAGATTGTTGTAGGGCGTCCCTCGCTGGCAGGACATCCTCCTGAACGACCTGAGTTTTCTATGTAAAATGAGCAAATTGCAAAAATAAGTAGTCGTGTTATTGTTTAACAGTTAATTGTAGGGGGCTAAGAGCCCACCTGGAAACGCAGGGGATGGGGGTTCTACCCCTTGTCCAGGAAGACACCACGTGCCATGGAGCAAGTCAGCCTCCATGTCAGAACTACTGAAGCGTGTGAGCCCCAGGCCCGCGCCCTGAGACGAGAGAAGCCCCAAGACGAGAGAAGCCCCGAGACGGGAGAAGCCCCGCTCACCACAACCAGAAGCAGCCCACATGCAGCAACAAAGACACAGCATGGCCCCAAAATAATTAATTATACGGACTTCCCTGACGGTCCTGGGTTCAGACTTTACCTTCCAATGCAGAAGGTGTGGGTTTAGTCCCTGGTCAGGGAGGAAAGATGCCCCGCACGTCGCTGTCAACAAACCAAAGCATAAAACAGAGGCAGCATCGCAACATAATCAGCAAAGATGGTAAAAAATGATCCACGTCAAAAATTTTAAATGTAATACATGTGAACAATAGCAAAAATAATTATCATCAATTTCAAACAAAATACGATCAATACTCCCCAGGTGAACAGGAGCCTTCCCAATCCCAGAGACCATCAACTCTTAAAATATTTATGAATCTGATGGATAAAATCTGGGTTACACTTTTTGTTTAATTTGTGTCTCCTGACTGGTGAGACGGAGCTTCTTTCTCTGGGCTATGGGTGTCTGTCTCTCTGTGTGAATCTCTCGCTCACGGCCTTCGCCACGTCTCCACAGGGCTGTTTGTGTTTTGCTTGTTGTGTTAGGGGCTCTTTATCTTTGTGGACAGAAGTGCTTTTCCTGCGATAAACGCTCTGAATACCGTCTCCTGGGCTGACAATCGTGCTTGAAATCTGTTCATCGTGTCATTTCCCGTATAGACCTTTCTGCTATGTTCAGAAGGGCTCCTTTATGGCGCCCTGGTCTTTGGTTTTACTTAGAAAGACCCTCTCCAACCTCCAAGTTCAAAAGTCTGTGCCCTATTTTACCTTGTGCTTTTATAGATTCTTTATGTTCAGAATTCTGATCTCCCTTAAATTTATCACGGTACATGCTGTCAAGTGGATTGCCAATTTTACTGTGTTCAAGATGCCTGTTTCTTCACCAAACTGTCTCAGAAATGTCTGTGCTGTTTCATTCCTGCTGTTGTTGCCAGCACCATTATTATTAATTTGCGGGCTGTTCTTGTACCTTCTCCATGAGGATGAGGGATGTTTGTCAAGTTCTTCAGAAAAATTCTGCTGGGATTTTGACCGTCATTGCACGTGTGGTTGCTCAGTCACTTCAGCCGTGTCCGACTCTGCAGCCCTGTGAACTGCAGCACGTCAGATTTCCCTGTCTTTCACTGTCTTCCAGAGTTTGCTCAAACTCATGTCCATTCAGTTAGTAATGCCAAACAACCATCTCATCCTCTGTTGCCCCTTTCTTCTCCTGCCCTCAACCTTTCCCAGCATCAGGGTCTTTTCCAATGACGGAAAAGTCTGGTGGAGCTCACTTGTAAAATGTGTTTGGCCTGATGTTTTGGGAAAGTGTGTGTTTGGTGTTATTTTAGCTTCTTTAATGGCCATTAATCTATTTACATCTTCTATTTCTTCTGGCTCTGACGCTGACATTTTATGCTTTGCCAAGAATTTATCAGTTTTGTCCAACTTTTTGAATTTGTTAGACATATAGCTGTTCACAATATCTATTTACTTGGAAATTTTTCTTGTGTCTGTACTTATTGTCTGTTTCTTGGTCTATATTTTATTTATTTGCAATTTTTTCTCCGCTTTTCAGAAATATGGGGATTTTTAGAAGTTGGTCTGTTGTTCCTGATTTTATTACATTTTGTTTGGAGGCTGGCTTGTATGACATTGATTTTTTTTTTTTTAAATTAGGGGCTTCGTTGGTGTTTAATACATGGTTGATTTTGTGAATGTTCCATATGAGCTGAAAAGTCACACGTTTTCCCTTTGTTGGGTGGAGTGTTTCTTACATCTATCAGCTCGTGCTGCTTGCCTGGCTGACCTGTTCGTGCTTGTGAGAGATGTGAAATCTTCAAGCACAGTCCTGGCGTTATCCAGATTTCTCCACAGCTCGTTCAGTTGTCATGTATTTTTGTTGTTCAGTGAATAATCATGCCCGATTCTCTGTGACCCCGTGGACTGCAGCACACCAGGCTTCCCTGTCCTTCACTATCTCCTGGAGTTTGCTCAAATTCGTGTCCATGGAGTCAGCGATGCCGTCCAACCATCGCATCCTCTGCCGCTGTCTTCTCCTTTTGCCTTCAGTCTTTCCCAGCGTCAGGGTCTTTTCCAGTGAGTCGGCTCTTCACATCAGGTGGCCACAGTACTGGAGCTTCGGCCTCAGCATCGGTCCTCCCAGTGAACATTCAGGGCTGACCTCCTTTAAGTGAACATATGCTTATTGCTAGTATCATATATCCTTAATTCATTGTTCTTTATTTTTAAATTTTAAGCAGCACTGCGTTCAGCATGCAGGATCTTGGGTCCCTGACAAGGGATTGAACCTGAGCCTCCTGCATTAGAAGGTGGGGTCTTAACCACTGGACTACCAGGGAAGTCCCTTTATTGTTTTTTAACAAAATAAAATGTCCTCTTTATGCCTTAGAAAGCATTTGCCTTGGGTCCTCTGTTTCTCTCTTCTGATGTTGAAAATCCAGGCTGACTTTCTCACTTTCCTTATTTGCCTGTTTCTTTTTTCATCCCTTTATTTCCATCTCTTTAAGTGTGTTTCTGGTAGAATCCAGGCTTCCCTGATGGCTCAGCGTGTGAAGAATCTGCCTGCAAAGGAGACACGGGAGATGCCTTTTCGATCAAATGGCAGCCCGCTCCAGTGTTCTTGCCTGGAAAATGCCATGGACAGAGAAGCCTGGCGGGCTACAGCCCACGGGGTCACAAAGAGTCAGACACGACTCAGCACACATGCAAGCTGCTAGAATCCAGCTTGCTCGATTTCTTTTAATTCCTCTAAGAGTCTCTCTTCTGTTTGGAGCCACCACCCCATTTATACTGCATGTAATCCCAGTCACATTAGGACCCACTGCTCCAATTATTTTTTGTTTCCTGTTTGTCATAGCTCCTTTATTTTATTTTATTTTATTTTTTTGCTGTCTCTCAACAGGTAGCCCGTGAGGTGCACTGTTGCTTTGTGGGCTGGGGGTTCTGATTTACTGTTTCACAGCTCCCCCAACACACAGACTTCAACTTGGGAGTGTTTCTACCCAGTGAGCCCGTCCTGGGTCAGAGCAGGAGGAAGTGGAGGAAAGGAACTTGGCGTGGGGTGGGCGGACAAGGCCCCCGAGGGAGCCCGAGGACCAGCACAGGCAGAGAGGTGGCCACCAGCAACTCCTTCTCCACCGAGCCTGGGAACCTGACCGCAGCTCCTGGGAGCACCGCGGCGGGGTCACCTCCCTCCCTCTGAATATCTGGGCTACAATCTATTCATAGTTAATTTCGGTTTTTGGAGATTTTTTTTTAACATGTGTTATAGGTTTACAAATTCCCATTGTCTTTACATCCTTGCCTAGCTCTGTTAGTAAGAAGCACAAAGTTTTCCACCTACCTCCATGCTCTTAAACCTAAAAACTGGAAAAATTTTAAGACATTCTTTTATAAACAACTTTTCAGTTAAAATGTAAACCAAAATGAAGATGAAATATTTCTTGAAAATGAACAAGGAAGGACTTCCCTGGTGGTCCGGTGGCTAAGACTCCGAGCTCTCAAAGCAGGGGCCCAGATTCCATCCCTGGTCAGGGAACCAGGTCCCACGAGTAGCAGATTAAAGATCCCACCTGTCACCACTAAAGATACTGTGTGTGTGAAGCCCCTCCGTCGTGTCTGACTCTGTGCGACCCCGTGGAGTGTAGCCCGCCAGGCTCCTCTGTCCGTGGGACTCCCCAGGCAAGAATACTGGACTGGGTCGCCATGCCCTCCTCCACGGGATCTTCCCGACACAGGGATCAAACCCACATCTCTGATGTTTCCTGCATTGGCAGGTGGGTTCTTTACCAGTAGCTCCACCTGGGAAGCCCTAGATCCCACAGGGCCCATGTAAAGATTCCGCATGCCTCAGCAAGGAGTGAAAATCCTGAGGGCCACAAATAAGACCCAGCGTGGCCATATAAATGAATGAAAACCAATACAAAAATGAACAATGCGAGTATAATATATCAAAATTTATATCCTGTTGGGAATAAAAGCACCTATTTATTTTAAAACAAAATAGCATTTACTTGGAAGCCAAAGTGACTTAAAGTAACTAAAAGTTAGCTGAGAGTTTGCCAAGACTGCTTTAAATTAGAAGTAATTTTTTTTTAAACTCTAGGGATGCATATATAAATATATATGTAAAATTTAAAAACAGGCCTGAAAAATAGGCCCCAGACTACTAACAGAGATTAGTTCTCAGTAGGAAAGTGAAGTTGGGGAGAAAGACGGTAATACAAAGGGACACTTTTCTTGATGTTTGACTCAAAGAACTTCTGTATGGATTGACTCTCTTATAGGAAGAAGATAAATTTCTATCGACTTTGCTTTTTAAAACCAGTTTTTTAAAAGTTAAAAAGATCACGCCAAACACATTTTCCAAACACAAGGCAAATAAAGCTGGAAATTAACAGGAGGGTAACCTCCTCAAATCCATCTGCTTGGAAATTCACAAACAAATCTAAATAATGTGAATTAAACAGTAAATCAAAACAAGTACCAACTATTTAGAACAAAACAGTAATAGAGACACTGCATATAAAAACCCACAGACCGTGTGCTTAGAGGAAAATGAATGGTGTTCAATGTGGTCATCAGAAAAGAGGAACATGGAAAAGATAAGGAAAACGAGCATTTACCTCAATAAGCTGGCGATGAACATCAGAGTCAATTTAAAGAATGCAGATGGAAGAAACTGATGAAGTAAAGGAGCAGAAATTAATGGAACAGAATTAATGACACCAGTAGATTTGGGCTGTGAAAATGAAAAATGATTCTTGGGAAAAAATTGATAAACTAGACAAACCCAGCAAGACTGATGAGAAAAGCGCACCAGTAACCATAAAACAAAACAAAACAAACAAAAAAACCCCCCGAAAAGTCAGGAAGACGCAAACCGCTGGCCGATACATCTGACAATCTCCTGCAAAGTGAGCAGCTTTTAGGAATAGCCACGCACACACCAAGCAGCAGACGCTGCCAGCTGGTTCCCCCCTCCACGCCACCGCCCTGTCCCCTTGGCTGGCCCTGTCTGGACTCCACAGGCGAAGCTGGACCCTGCGTTTCCACACATCCTGGAGCCCACAGAGGGCACGTGCCCGGACCCAGGCTGGACTCTGGGGCTGGAAGCCAGGGGCGTGGGCACGGTTCCTGCCAGAGACCAGCTCTCGTGACAAGGGCCCGAGCTGCCCTAGGGCAGGGGCGGGGGCGAGCGGGCCAGGGGCTTTCTGCTCAGACGGTGCTCCTCACTCTTGCCTGCGCCCCTTAGTCTCCCAGGGGCTCCAGAAGCCCTCAGAACCCTGTGAAATGCAGCTTTCCGTCTTAACCTGTGACCAGGAACTCGAGCTAAGGAAGGTTGATCCAAAGAAGAGGGAAGGAGAAAGAAGAAAAACAGGAGACCCTGGGTCCAGGCGGTTTTATGGGAAGTCCTCTGAAGCCGGTAAAGCGCAGGGAAGACCGCTGCTGGGGGTCCTCACCTGTGGGTCCACCCTGCCCCCTCAAACAGCTTCCTTCCATGTTAGCGAGGTCAGGCTGCAGGTCAGCAAGCATACACACCCAACAAACAGGCGTCTGGACTGCAGCTGGCTCCAGGGGTCTCCAGTCGACGCGTCTGGTGTGGTTCAGACCCTGACGGTAAAGATGAGACGAGGGGGCCCCTTGTCCAGCCCCAGAGACCCCCCAGTCCCCGTGCCAGCGCTGTCCAGGCCTGAGCAACACAAGCCTCCCGGCCGAGGGCTGGGGGTGTGCTGCTGACCGGGAGAGGCAGTGCAAGGGCCCGAGGTGGGCTGGGCTGTGGTGGTGGGGGGGGCCCGGACATCTAAAGCGAGGGCTGACGGCCCTTGAGGACGGGATCCCCGTGGGCGTGGAGGGCCAGCGGAGTCCAGGGCGGTGCTGGAGACGCTCGCTGGCCGGAGTCCTGAGGGCCAGGCTTCCCAGGCTGTGAAGGGGCCTGTGTGTTTGGGGGGGCGTGCCCTGGCATGGAGACCAGGCCAGGAGGGGACAGCGTGTGCGGAGGGGTGGCCGGGGGGCCAGGTTCCTGGTGCTCATCACCTCCCACCCGCGTTTCTTTCTTCCTTCTTTTCCTTTGTATCTTTTGTTGTTTTTCGATTCCCGCGCTCGGAAGTGCGCGTCTGCCGCTCTTGAATCACAGTGCGCCTCCCCTCTCGGCCCCTCTGCTTTAACGGGGCACCGCGGCTCCGTGCCCCCGTGCCAGCCGGCTGCAGACTCGTGACCTCGGGCCGACACCCCAGTGACCCCTCAGCTCAGTTCCAGGTTCCAGGGTCATCTGTGGATGCACCTGGCGGGGGGCAGGGGCAGCTGCAATTCTTCCCCGTTTCCAGGAAAATGCGAACCGGTCAGCTCTGGCCTCTGAATTTTACTCGCTTTGTGGCGACAGGTTGATTTGGGGAACTTGGGTCTGCTGGTTATTTCTCCCCCGCCTCCCTCTCCCCTGCTGCTGCCTGCGGTGTCCTTACACCTCTGTGACGACAGGCGGCCTAGGGCAGCGCTCGGCCTGGGGGCACAGGCTCCCGGCAGAGCCGCCAGCCTGGCCCACACCCCTCCTTCCAGCCCCTGCCTCAGTGCTGGCGAGGCCTCTGCAGGTGAGACGCCGAAGCCCCTGCCCTAAGCCGTGGGCCCAGTGAGCACCTCTACCGCCTCCTCCGGGCCTCCTGTGGGCTCTGCCCCCATCCTTCCTGCCAGGCTTGCCCAGTGGGCAGCCCTGGACAGACAGACCCTGCATTCCCAGGGCACTGAGTCCTTCGCTGCTCATCCGTGACGTGGGGACACTGGCCGCCCCTCCTGGTGGCGGTGCTGGGGGCCCGGTTTCCGGGGCTCATAGGGGGTGCAGCTGGGCAGACAGGGCTTCATACCCTGCAGCCTGGCCAAGGAAACAGGTGGTCGGGGTTGATGGTGCAATGTGGGGACCCCAGCATCACTGTCCTAGGGGTCCTGTCTCCCTCTCCCCAGCATCACTGTCCCGGGGGTCTGGTCTCCCCCTCCCCCAGCATCACTGCCTGGGGGTCCTCCTCCCCCAGCATCACTGTCCCGGGGGTCCAGTCTCCCCCTCCCCCAGCATCACTGTCCTGGGGGTCCTGTCTCCCTCTCCCCAGCATCACTGTCCCGGGGGTCCTGTCTCCCCCTCCCCAGCATCACTGTCCCGGGGGTCCTGTCTCCCCCTCCCCAGCATCACTGTCCCGGGGGTCCAGTCTCCCCCTCCCCCAGCATCACTGTCCTGGGGGTCCTGTCTTCCCCTCCCCCAGCATCATTATCCTGGGGGTCCTGGTCTGCCCCTGACCACCCCCCTCCACCCCCAGCATCACTCCTGGGAGGCCTGTCTCCGCAGGGTTGCCGTGTGGGTGTGTGTGCGGTGGTATCTGGAAGGGTTTTTTTTCCAAGGGCAGTGGAGTCCCAGGGCTTGGCCGGAAGACAGGAAGCCAGCTCTGGTTCTCATGGTGCCCATTGCCTCTTGAGGGTCAGGTCGCTGGGCCTGGAATCTACGTTTCGGAGGGAGCACTCAGAGTCACAGTTTCACTGACATAGTCTGAAAGTGTCGTTTCCAAACTGGATTCATGGTGTGGACTGGGGGCGAGGGCCAGGCGCTGACTGGGCTCCTCGGGGGAGAAAGCTGGCTTCCCACCTCTGGCTCCTGTTACAGACTGACCTCCTCGGGCTTCCCTGGAGGCTCAGTGGGAAAGAACCTGCCCGTCAGCACAGGAGACACGGCTGTGACCCTGGTCGGGAAGATTCTCCATGTAGCGGGACGCCTGTGGTCCACAAGGAGAAGCCTCGCCATCCGCAGCTGGAGGGAGGCCCGGGCAGCCAGGCGCAATCAGACAGACACGTACAACTGTAAGAAACACGACCTCCTCAGGGAACCCCGGGAACTCCTCCAAAGCAGAGGCAGGGTGAGGGCGGATGGAGGGAGGGGTGGATGGAGGGAGGGGCGGATGGAGCACTGCCCTGGGGGGCCCCGGGTGCCCTGCTTACAGACTCGGCTGCCCCAGGCCCCCTGCCAGCCTTGGGGTGTCCCCTGGAGCCCATCCTGTCTGTGAAATGGGTGCAGGGTGGGCTGGGCCGAGGGCGGGGGGCCTGACTCAGAGGGGCCGCGGGAGCCACACCGACCCCCACGATGCTGGAACCCTCCGTGACCACATTCAAACAGCTCCGCTGTGGACATTCTGAGACCCCAGGAGCCACATACCTCATGTCCTCGGCCCCCCGAATCCCATGCCCTGGAGCGCCAGCCAGCAGTGGGGCAGCGGGGGTCTGGGCTGGCCCACCCCCAAGAAAGCAGGGCTCACTGCAGATGGAGGTGGGGGAGGGGACGGTCGCGGCAGGAGGCACTTGGCCCGTTTCCTAGGAAACCTAGCCAAGGGAGGAGGGGCTGTTGGCTGCACGGGGCCCCTCGGGGTCTCTCTGGGGGTACAGGGGGCCCCCACCCGCTGCAGGGGCCCTGTCGCTGAGGTTGCAGCCCCAGGCCTCCCTCTGGCTGCCGTGGGGGCCCTGGGACGCAGTGATTCCTGAACGCGCATGGGCCCTGCAGGATCCTCAGTCCTGAGTCCATGTGGGCACGGCCTGGCCAGCCCCCCAACCCCCCCGGCTCCAGCGGGCCCTGCCTGGCTGGACCCTGTCCCCCACGCCCCTCAGACCACCATCAACCTTTGCTCTAGACGGGCCCCGGTGAGGGCTCTCGGCCTCTCTCCGCTCAGGGTACCTTCCCCCACCCCAATCTGGACACCCCGGGGCGGTCCGCGGTGGGGCCTCCCTCTCTGTCCTCTGTCCGCTCGGGGAACATTAACGTGGGCACTGCCCCCAGCACGCTGGCCACCACGTCTGACGCTCGCACAACCAGGGATTGTGGAAGACTGTGCCCAAGGATGCCCATTGTGCAGATGGGGAAACCGAGGCTCAGGGAGCCCAGGTGCTCACAGCTGCCATCAAGGCGCTTGTTCCAGGATGAGGCCCCACAATCCCAGGGTCGCTCCACAAGGGGCCCTCCTGACCTGCATTTCCGGGGCCGGTCCGGGAGACACTGCCTGGAGGCAGCTTCGGGAGAAAAATGAAACCGGGGGTCGGCTGAGTCACTGAAGGGACCGCCTCGCATGGCGTGCTATCTCTGGTGACCAGCTCTGCGAGAAGGCACTTTCAGTCTCTGTGCAAAGAAGCCGTCATGACTGGCATAAACGTGCATTAACGAGCTATGTCTTGGCCAAGATACGGAGGTTTCCTCAACGTCAGCTGAAGTGTAAGAAGCAGAGGGAACCTGCGGGGCGCGGGGCTGGGTTCACGCACGGCCGCCCTGCTTGGGTGGACGGAGGGCCAGGTGTCCCGCAGTCCCACACCACACCCCCCGACCCGCGCCCACCCCCACGCCCCAGCAAGGCTCAGAGCCAGGGCCACGGGGGTCCAGACACTTGAGTGTCAATTCCGGCTCTGTCCTGGACAGCTGTGCCTGGATGTTGGTCTGGCCCAGAAAGCCCAGGAGGGGCAGAGGGGAAAGCCCAGCCCAGGCACTGTTATCTACACCGTTATCTACGTTATCGGTTTGGTTTTAGAGACACGTCCGCAGGCCAGGCCGGGTCCTGACGCTTCACACGCGTCACTCGGTCTTCCGAAGCAGGACGTTGTTTCCACATTGAACAGACAGGGAAACTGAGGCACAGAGATGCACGCAGCTTGTGAGCAGCCAAACAGCTCTGTGCTTCGGAAGACTTGAGCGATGCATGTGAAGCGTCAGGACCAGGCCTGGCCTGCGGATGTGTCTCTAAAACCAAACCGACGTGTAGGTAACGGTGCCCGGGGCGGGCTGGACGCCGCGGGCCAGGCTCTCCCTGCGGCTCCCCTCTGCCCCTCCTGGGCCTTCTGGGTCAGCCCTCTGTCCCCGCATGCAGAGCTACGGGGGGAGCCCAGAGTCGGGCCTTCGAGTCCCAGACCCCGTGGATGGTGGGACTCACGGGACGGAGGGCTGACGATCCCTCCCTAGGCGGCCCCTGTTCACGGCGCTCGAGATTTCACAGCTCTTCCGCCCGCTGCCCCTTCCCGCTCACCTCTCCGGGAACTCTGACACTCTCCCGTCCATGTCCCCCACCGCAGTACTTCCTGGAGGGTGCACTTGGGAACAGCACCTTGGGGATTTCTGACGCTCTTTCCCCCCTGCTGAGAGCCGCTGGCCTTAGAGAAGCAGCCTCGGTGGCCATGACTTGTGATGCAAACGTGGACTGAATTCTCAGCCCTGCGGGAGCCTCAGGATCTGGAGACCGGAGGGGCGGGCGGGCTGGCCTGCTTGGGAGAGGCCGAGGCCGCTGGTGCACAGCCGTCTGCCGGCTGGGCTCCGAGTCCGGGGGGTTGGCCTCGGGGGCGGGGCCGGCCGCAGGCCTTGGCAGCAGGACCCGGACATGCCCTCAGCGGCCTTTCGGGCCCAGCGCTCCTGCTGCTCCAGCCCTGCCCCTCTGTCTTCAGGCTCTAGGACTGCCGTTCCCCTTCCCCTTCCCCTTCTCAAACCCCCGATCCCCCGGCCTGGGCAGGACCCGGAGCCCAGGCTGCTCTGCGCACCCCCAGCTAGTCTCGGGGGCCCAGACGAGGAGGGGCCTCCCTGATGCTGGGAAAGACTGAAGGCAGGAGAAGGGGACAACAGAGGCTGAGATGGTTGGATGGCATCAGTGATTCAATGGACGTGAGTTTGAGCAAGCTCTGGAAGATAGTGAGGGACAGGGAGGCCTGGCGTGCTGCAGTCCATGGGGTCGCAAAGAGTTGGACACGACTGAGCGACTGGACAGAACTGAACTGAGAGTGGGGAGAGCAGTGGATGGCCGGGTTTGGGGCAGTTCCTGTCCCATCTGAGTTGGGGTGGGAGACCAGTGAAGGTGGGAGCTGGGAGGCAGCCGGGCTGGGTGGTGGGAGAAAGACGGGGCCTTGGGGACACAGGGTCCACAGTCTCCCCACCGTGGCTGGCCGGTCCACTGCGGGGGGCTGAGGGCTGGTGGAGACCGTGTGGGGGTCTGACCCCTGTTCCAGGGAGAAATCTGAAGCTTTGTGTGACCCCTGAAGGGGGACTGGCCGATAGGAAGGGCCTCTGGGCCCCAGGCCTCTAGGAGCAGCCAGGGTCCCGGCTTCAGGGCTTGGAGCAGTGCCAGTCTGCCTGCCAGCCATGAAGTGTGTCAGCCCAGTCGACAACCACACTGCTGGAGGCCAGGTCTGCCCGCTGCGCCCCACTGTGGGCCACGCTGGGGTGACGCTGCGGGCAGTGAGGGGTCTTCCGTGTGAGAGGCGGCGTGGCCTTAATGTGTCGGGGGGTGTGGGGTGGGCGGTTTGGTGGATGGCGGCTCCCCATGGGTCAAGGGGGTGGGCACAGGTTTGCAGGGTGCCCCAATCGCCAACCTGGGCTCCTGGGCCATTCACTGAGAAGTCCCAGAGCGTCACGGGTTCCATGGAGCTGGGAGTGGGGTGTGGGTGTCAGACCGCCCTGGCGGCTAGCTGGCCTGTGGCCCATTTGCACGGGGTGCTTCCCCTTTGTCTCGACTGGGGGATGGCTTGGGCAGGCGGCGTCCTTGGACCCAGGGCGTCTTTATTCTCTATCCATCCTCCAAACCCAGGCCTGGGTGCTCCCCACCCCTACCCCGGCAGGGACCAGCCTCTTGACAACCATCAGCTCTTCCGGAGTGCAGGGCATTTATCCGCATGGCTGGGCCTGCTCCCAGCCCCAGAGGACCGTTGTCCTCCAACTACTCCAGGTGCAGACTCGTTCCATCCAGATCTGCAGGGCGGGGGCGCAGGGCTGCGCTCCGGCTTTGTTGCAAAATGCTTTCTCTTCCCTCCTCTCTCAAAAATATTCATCTGTGCTCAATGCAGCAGAGGGGATGGCTAAGTTCCGCTGGGGAACCGCCTGGCTAATGCCGCCGCCTGCAGACCCTGGGCCGGCCACAGAGGTGAGGCCGGCGGCTGCCTCCCTCCTAGCAGGATGGAGCACCCGCCAACTCCGCTGGATATCTGGAGAGGGGCTGGGGGCTGTGTCTCCCACGTGCCTCCTTTACAGACTGAAAACATCGCCCTTTCACCTGGGAAACGAGGTGGAAGGAAGGGCCAAGACTTCACGTTCAGAGCCCCGGGCTCCCTTCGGATGCAGGTGTCACTGCTCCCTGCGGGGTGAGCTTTGGGCTGATGATGAACTGCTCTGAACCTGTTTCTGCATCCATGGGAGGAAGCTGACGGCCTTACGGGAGGCTGCCGCAGCCCCTCACGTGAGGCTCTGAAAGCCGCAGGCCCGAGGCTGGCGCATCGGAGACCGAGCCAACGACTGAGGCTGCTGGTTCGCACGGACGCGCTGTCGAGAGAGGACTTTCACCGTCTGCCGCAGCTAGTGTGGTTTCCCGTCTTATGGACGGACACGGCCGTGGCATCTCAGCGTCCCCACCGCCCTCGCCCGCCCAGCAGAGCTCCTGGCGTGCAGCCCTGGTCCCGCCCGTCAGAGATCACTATGTGGACAGCCCTCCACCCCAGGATCGCAGGCTGGACGCCTCCTTCCCTCCGGCCGTCACCCACGTCCTGTCAGCTCCCCAGGCCGTGACCAGCCTGCGGTCCCCAGCATCTTTCTTTCCATGTTGTCTTCCACCCAGGAGCCTCAGGTCACCCCGAGTTTCATTTTCGCCCCCTCCAGCCCACTCTGCACACAGCTGTCATCCTCTGAAAATATGACCGGGGTCATGTCATCTGCGCACGCAAAGGCCCTGGGTGCGAAGCCCCTCTGCTCGCCTGCCCCTCTGGCTGCGTCCGGGGAGCCGCCCTGGGCCCTGCGCCCCCCTGTGCTGCAGCCCTCACCCCCAGCTCTCCGAGCGCTGTGCCCCTGTGCCCCCCAGGCGCTCAGAGCTGGGCTCTGCCCTCCTGGCTGGGTCCTTCCGTCGCCTTCCTGAAGGCTTCTCTCTCGCCCACAGGCAGCAATCCTGACCAACCCTCTCTTCCCTCCTTCCCTCTGAACAAGGCTGGCTCAGCTGAGCGTCCGCCCTCCACTTCACTCAGTCCTGGGGGCGCTGAGGGGTCTAAACCAGTCCCTGCGACCCGATTGCTCTCGCTGTGGATGGTTTCAGAAGCTGCAGGAGATGAGCCTCGTCAGGGAGACGTGAGGCTGCTTCTGGTGGGGAGAAGGTATCGTTTGTGGCTCCTCCCTGTCTTTTACTGAGGTGTAACTTCCACAGGGAAAACTCACCCTTTCCGGGGGACAGTTGGTGAGTTTTGATGAGGGCGTCAGCTGCGGATCCACCACTACCATCAGCCTGTACCACGGTGGCCTCCTGTGCCCTCGCCAGGGGCCCCCCACCCCCCACCCCACCCTGCCACTCCTCCTGGCCACACTGTGCAGCCCGCACCCTGGAACCTGAGGTTCAGCCTGGCCCTGGCGCCAGGAGCACCTTCCTTGGGCTGCCAGGCAGGGCGCCCTTGGACAATGGCCCGGATGCTGCCATTCACTTTGCAGTCGCGGAGCATCTGGGCTGCCTCGGGGCTCGGTGGATGGGAATGAAACCCCCATGACATTCCTGTGGGTCTCCGTGCACCACCGAGCAGGGGGGTGTGGGGTCACGCAGACAGACGTCCGTCTAACCCCTGAGCTCTTTTCCCGAGGGTCCAGCCCTCACGATCCTGGATGCTGTGCCTTTTGCTCCGTTAAACTCCCGCCTCTCTCAGGGCCATGACCGTTATCTCACCAAGGCTTTAACTTGTGTTTCCTTAAAGACAAAGGATCCTGAGCCTCTTTTCAGGGGTTGCTTGCCAACTTTCTTGATAGAGGGTCTGTTCGAGTCTTGTGGCCATTTAAAAAAGTGGGTTGTTGTTTTTCTTGTTACTGAGTTTCAAGAGTTCTTTCCACATTCTGGACACAAGCTCTTCTCAGAGATAGGACTTACTTCAGTGTTTGCACGCTGTCAGATTTTCAGCTTGTACTTTGTGTCGGGGTCTAGCCGATTAAGACGCTGTGGTAGTTGCAGGGGAACAGCGAGGGCCTCAGCCACACGCACCCCTTCTCTCCCAGGCTCGCCTCCCATCCAGGCTGCTGCGTGACACCGAGCAGAGGTCCCTGTGCTGGACAGTAGGTCCTTGTTGCTGACCCGTTGGAAATATAGCAGAGTGCACATGTCCATCCCAACTCCCTAACCATCCCTTCCCCCACAACCATAAGCTCGTTTTCTAAGTCTGTGAGTGTGAAGAGTGGATGTTAATGCTCACCAAATCCATTCTTTTATGACACGAACTGATTTTTGGCATTGAACCCCAAGAGGCTCTGCCCAACCAGAGGTCGTGGAGATTTCGATGCTTTCTTTCAGAAGTGTCTCGTTTTAGGTCTGTGTTTAGCCCTGTGTTCTGAGTCCATTTCTTCACACGGTTCAGGATAGGGATTGAGGCTGTAGTCTGGGCTGCCTGCTTTGTTTTGCGTGTGACGTGTGACTGAGCCACCCCATTTGCAGAAAGGACTGTCCTTTCTCCGTACAATTGCCTTCGCACCTTTGTTAAAAATCAATTGCCTATAAACATGTGGGCCTATTTCCAGACTCTGTCTTCTGATCCATTGATCTGCGTGTCGGTCCTTTGTCCAGCACCACACGTCACGATGATGGTGACCTGATAATAAGTCTTTTTTTCCCCCTAAAGCAACCCCCCCCCTTTTTTTTTCAATAACAAGTCTTGAAGTCAAGTAGTATGAGTCTTCCAACTCTGTTCTTGTTAAAAATTGTTTTAACTATTCTAGTTTCTTTGCCTTCCCACATCAATTCGAGAACCAGGTGACGGGCTGTACAGAAACCCCACTGGGACTGTGGCTGGGGCTGCTTTTGTGTACAGCCCAGTTAAGGGACAGCTGACATTTTAACAACACGGAGTCTTCCCACCCGGGAGGACGCGTCTTTCCATTGTGTCGGGCGTTGACTCCTTCCATCACTTTTAGTTTTCTGCCGGCAGATTTTGAGCATATTTTGTAAGATTTATTGCTGTCGTTCAGCTGCTAAGTTGTGTCCGACTCTTTGCGACCCCCACGGACTGCAGCGCACCAGGCCTCCCTGTCCTTCCCCACCTCCCGGAGCCTGTTCACACTCATGTCCATCGAGTCGGTGATGCCGTCCAACCATCTCGCCCTCTGTCGCCCCCTTCTCCTTTTGCCCTCAATCTTTCCCAGCATCAGGCTCTTTCAGTGAGTCAGCTCTTTGCATCAGTTGGTAAGATTGATATGTAATTAAGCATTTTATAACTTTTGAAGCTACTGTAAACGGGACTTTTGCTGTCAATTTTGAACTGCTCATTTCTAGCGTGTAAAAGGATGGTGTGTGTACACTGGTCTTGTGTCTATGAAGTTGTGAAGCTCCGTCATCAGTCCTGGCGGCACCTTTCAGACTCTTGAGGGTTTTCTACAGTGACAAGTCTATCAGCTGCATTTTTTAATCTGTATGCCCTGTATCTCTGTTTCTTGCTTTACTGCTCTGGCTGCGAGCTCCAAGCAACGTTGAATAAAAGCAGTGAGAGTGGACATCCTTGCCTGCTCTTGATCCAGGATGAAAGCGTTCAGTCTTTTATCATTCTCTATGATGTTGGCGGGAGGTTTTCCACAGATTCCCTTTTTCAGGTTGAGGACGATTTTAGTCATCCATGGGTATGCCACAGTTCTTAGAAGGACTCAGCAGGAGGATGCTCCTGTTTTCTTCTGAACATTTCAGTAACTGGCTATGATGTCCGGAACTCTGGCAGCCATTTTGTGACCATGAGGACAGCTTGTCTGAGGAGCAAAGGTACCTACCCTACTGATGACGGAAGAGCAGAGAGATGGGAAGAACCAGGGTCCCTTCTATCACCGGTTCACTGAATTAACAAGTCCTGGACCCTCCCCTACCAGCAGAACTCCTGTTATGGAGGAAACTAGGAAAGTAACTAGCCTTACTGGTTCACTGAATTAACAAGTCCTGGACCCTCCCCTACCAGCAGAACTCCTGTTATGGAGGAAACTAGGAAAGTAACTAGCCTTACTGTTTAAGCCTCATGAGCTGGGATTCTGCTCCTTGCAGCCCAGAGCCACCACTTGCAGGCAGTTTTTCTCTTCAGTGCTACAGGCCCCATGCCTGGAACTCTGTCTGAAATACAGCAGACGCTGGTTAAACGTTTGCTGCACAAGTCAGTCTGGGCCTGGGCTTTCTTGACCTGAGAGTTGCTTTGCTTCAGTGTGAGGGAAAATCCCAGGGAGAGTGCAGAGGACACTGCAGACTGAGGTGTCCTGAGGATGACAGCCCTGAGCTTTGGCGGAGAGACCTCAGGACTCAGGAAGGACAGGCTGGGTTCAAAGCCAGGCCCTAGTCTCTGTGGGTGGATGTGGAAAAGTGGGGCAAGGTGACATCCCTGGACAGGGGAGCCATGCTCACACCCCCTTCCCAGGTTTGAAGCCAGCCTCTGCTGTGGAAGTGACGTTTTCTGGTTCTCGAACAGCACCTGGGAGATGTTCTTTAGTCGTAAGCTCTGTTCCCGAAGACAAGCCATACAGACCACAAGCAGGACAGAGGCCTGCGGAGCTCCCGGGGGAGGCTGCCGTCCTCACCGCAGACAGTCGTGGCTGAGGTGGTGGCCATGCCTCGGTCACCCTCCCTGCCCGTCTTCCCAACATGCCTGGCCCTGGGAGGCGGCTGCGGGGTCAGAACACCCCCGCACCCGTTATAGAGCTGCCTTCAAACCAGATGGGTCGCTGGGGTCTTTCTGAAGGAGTGCACACGGTGCAGCTGTGTGAAGGCGCCAGAGTGGTTCTGGCGGGCATGGGGGGTGCACCGAGCGGAGGGGCCCAGGTAGCCCCACTTCCCTGAGAAGCTGTGCTCACAGGGGACCAGAGGCTTCCCTGACGACCTCCTCTTGGGTTCAGGCCATGCCTCTGCTTTTTTCCTATTCTGTAACAGTTTCTGATTTCCCTTTGGGGGGGAGCATCTGTCCACGGCAGGCAGGCAGGCCCTGCCCTCTCCAGGGTGCTGAGTGGCGCCTGCCACCTGCTGGGCCCTCACTGGCTGGGTTTTGCTCTGCAAGGGCTGCAGGTGACACTGGTTTGGTCCCAGACATCGTGGGTGTGGGGCTGGGCAGGGGCCCTGTGAACCACCCGCATCTTTGGGAAGACGGACATGGGAGACCAAGGCAAGGATCCCTCGCCTCCAGGGGCAGCGGGGCTCAGACAGAGGAGGATGGGAGACGAGCCTAGGGCTCCTGTCCATCAACAGGCACATGAGGAGGCGCGCCACATGCTAACTGTTAGACGGGCAGGGACTTCCCTGGTGGTCCAGTGGCTAAGACGTCACGCTCTCAGCAGGGGGGTGGGGTTCGATCCCGGGTCAGGGAACTAGACCCCACATGCGGCAACTGAAGAAGCTGTGTGCCACAGCGAAGACGCAGCACAGCCAAGTAAATAAGTAGAGAAACGCGAATCAAAGCTGCAGGAGGAACCGCCTCACTCTGGTCAGAACGGCCATCATCAAGAGGTCTACAAAAAACAAATGCTGGAGAGGATGTGGAGAAAGGGGAACCCTCCTACCCTGCTGGTAGGAACGTAAACTGGGGCAGCCACATGGAGAAGAGTATGGAGGTCTCTCAAAAAAGTGAAAAACAGAGCTACCCTGTGACCCAGCAATTCCACTCCCGGGCGTGTATCTGGAGAACTAACTCAGAAGGACACACGTACCTGCTGTTCACTGCAGCGTGATTCACAGCAGCCGAGGCAGGGAAGCAGCATGGACGTCAGATGGACGGATAAAGAAGACATGGCACATGCACACACAATGCAATGCTACTCAGTCAGAATAAACATGAAATAGCATCAGCTACGGTTGTGAGAGTGGGACCATAAAAACACTGAGCACCGTGGAGTTGAGGCTTTTGAACTGTGGTGTTGGAGAAGACTTTTGAGAGTCCCTTGGACTGCAAGATCCAACCAGTCCATCCTAAAGAAAATCAGTCCTGAGTATCATTGGAAGGACTGATGCTGAAGCTGAAACTCCAATCCTTTGGCCACCTGATGTGAAGAACTGACTGATTTGAAAAGACCCTGATGCTGGGAAAGACTGAAGGCAGGAGGAGAAGGGGACGACAGAGGACGAGATGGTTGGATGGCATCACTGACTCAATGGACATGAGTTTGAGCAAGCTCTGGGAGATAGGGAAGGACAGGGGAGCCTGGCGTGCTGCAGTCCATGGGGTCGCAAAGAGTCGGACACGACTGAGCAACTGAATCAAAAAACATCTAGCACAGCACCGAGTCCCTTCATGCCGACACAGGCTCCTCCTGACTTGCAGAAAACCTCCTGTGAAGCACGCTCGCGATTGCGCCGAGCTCCGCCTCCACAGAAGTCTGATACACTGATCCTGCCCCTCCGCCTCTTCGCAGCGGCCTCTCAGAGCATCTGAGGCGCTGTCTTCCAGGCCGCACTCCTCATTTTGCCCCAAATAAAACTGAACTCACGACTCTCACATCGTGCATCTTTTTAGTCAACAAAATTAAGGGAAAAAACGATGTGGGAGCCTAACCTTGAGCATGGTACAGAGGGGACCATGATGGACCAGCGCACAGGTCTACCCGCCGGGGGTGGCGTTGGAGACCCCTGGTTAGGATCCCACCTTCACCATCTCCGGACGACCCTGGCGGGCTCCTCTGAGCTGTAGTGATGCATCTTTACAGTGGGAACAAGGGGCTTCCCTGGGGTCCAGTGGGTAGGACGCCACACTCCCAACGCAGGGGCCTGGGTTCCATCCCTGGTCAGGGAACTAGAGCCCACGGGCCACAACCAAGGGTCTGCACGGAGCAGCTAAGGACCCCGCCCTCCGCAACGGAGACCCGGCACAGCCACATGATAAACGAAAGGAAATATTTTTAAAAGTGGGAATGAGAGTGTTATCACAACGGCCACCTCCCAGGGCTCTGGGAGGATTTGAGGAGAAAGGGAAAAAGTGAAAGTCGCTCAGTTGTGTCCGACTCTTTGCGACCCCATGAGGTGTATAGTCTATGGAATGCTCCAGGCCAGAACACTGGAGTGGGTAGCCTTTCCCTTCTCCAGGGGATCTTCCCAACCCAGGGATCGAACCCAGGTCTCCCGCATTGCAGGCAGATTCCTTACCAGCTGAGCCACCAGGGAAGCCCCCCTGCTAGAGGCCAGCTCAACCTGGGGAGCAAAGTGTGAACTGTCTCGGAAAGGAGCCTCTTGGGACTTGTGTTAGCCATAGAGACACGTTGCCAGCCGTCGCTACACACACCTGACTGGTGCCGGCCCCCCCACCTGCAGCCCAGGCAACCCCTCGGTGGAGGGGACCCACCAAAAGCCAAAAGACCTCCTATGGCCTCATGCGCCACCGACAGTGGGGTCTTTGAGGAGCTGGGAGCCCTGGACGGATGCATGTGACTGTCTTCCTGGAGCCTGGCAGTTTGGGGACCTGCGGGTCTGGGGAGCCCTGATCTTCCGCTCGGAGACCCAGCAGGGCAGGTGAGCGTGGGGCCGGGACCCAGACAGCCGTCCCCAGGGACAGCGAGGGGAGGTGTCCTGCCCAGACGCGCAAGGCCGGGTTCCCACCCCCAGGCAGCTGCCCGCCCTGCTCCTCTGGGCGCTGGGCACGGGGAGCTGACGCCACCGCTGGTCCTGCGGCCCCTGCCTCGCGCGAGCTGTTCACTGGGCTTCCCTGCCCTCAGCCTCCTCCGTGCTCCCCTGGGGATCTTGACGGTAGATGAAGTGACAAGTCTTTGAGCTTAATTAAGACACATTGTCCCACCAATTGGGAAGCGGGAAATGGCTGGGCTGTTTTACAAATAGAAACAATTCTTGTTCATTTATCCCTTAATTGAGGCAACAAAGGGCCCTGGAAAACATCCATCAGAAGCACATTCATGTTCGTCATCACGAAGGATTGGTTTAGGACCACACAAAGGCAGCAGCAAGCATTCCAATCAGGAGTTACACAGACAAAGGGAAACAGAGGCCCCGAACACAAACACCGCAGAATTAGCCCAATTACGTGGTTGACGCTGCGGGAACAAGTTTCCTGGCTGCGGGCCAGCTCTCCTCTCAGCCCCTTCCTGCCCCCCCCGCCGTCCCTGCACCCAAGGGCAAGGCCCTGCCAGACCCCCTGGACACACGGCCACAGCAGGGAAGTGGGGGCGCTGACCCAAGGTCTTGGGGCCAAAAGTTGTCACCTGAATTCCGGATGCGGCCTGCCCATCAGTCACCTCCCTCTTTCTGGTCCCTGTGCTTCTTATGATGCGATCCAAGGCCTGTGCTTACCGCCTCCTTTCTGTTCTCTCTGACTCCCGTGGTATGATTTAAGACACGAGGAACCTCTGCCTCAAGGCTGGCTTCTGCTTGTGGCTGGTTAAAGCCCTTGAGCTTTCTCCTAGGACTTGTTTCAGGCTGGGTCCTCCCCATCCTTTGTCTACACCACTGAATTTTGGGGTCCAAGTCAGCAGTTTTCACTCACCCTGTTGGTCCCAGCCTGCTGGCCTTCCCCCATGGGGGAGTCGTGATCAGGGGTAGGCGGCCCGCTCCCTACGCCCCTACTCCTCTGGACCCCCACCCCCAGCCATCTGGTCATAAACTTGGCTCACACCTCAGTCCCCGCTCCCCGCACAGCCCAGCCCGGCTCCCCCTGTGTCTGTCCGCACCTGGCTGTGCCCCTCCTCCAGGGCTGGCTCTCTTACTCCACGATCCCTCCCGCACGGGCTGCAGTCCTGGCCCCCAGACGTGGAGACAGCCTGAGTGTCCACCGAGGGTCGAGCAGATAAGGGCTGTGTGTATGCACTCACATGGAGACATGCATGCACGCACACACACACACACAGGGACATCTGTCAGCCATGAACAAGAGGGGAGCCCACCACGGACAGCACTGGGCAGGGGGCACTGGAGGAAGGCGGTCAGAGGGCAGACTCCCAGTTCCGAGATACAGGAGCCCTGGGAGGTGATGGGCTGCACGCTGACCGCAGACAGGCCCCTCACCGGGACCTCCAGGAAGGGTGTTGAGAGCCGACGCTGAGTCCCCGCCGCGCGGAGAAGTCTGTCTGCCTTCTGTTCATTGTACACGAGACGGTGGACGCTGCCTGAGCCTGCCTGGGGGTCGCATCCCCGCGTCTGAATCGAACCATCGCGTGTACACCTGTCACGCAGAGACGTGTGTCAGGAAACGGGGAAAGAGTCGTGACCCCTGACCCGTGTGACCTGGGAAGGATTTCTCTTCCTCGTGCCTCGGTTTCTCCATCTGTAAATGGGGATAATGTCTCACCTCCTGGGGGTTGATAGCATTCAACGAACGACAAGTACGCATGAGGCCAGCCCGAGCCTGTCATGCGGGGCCCTCACTTATGGCAAACCACCGCTGACATCGAGGGGACTCTGGGGCTTTCCTCAGGCTTGGGAAACCTCTCTCCTGAACCCTCTGAGCCCCTCATTCCAGAGACGGGCCCCCCTTCCACGGCAACTCAGCTTCCGATGTGTGGATCGGGGGCTGGCCAGCGCCCTGCCGCCTTCTTCCTCCTGACCCTGGACAACCCTGAGACCCGGCCGGCAGGCTCTGGGAGGTGGGGGGCAGCAGCACGTGGGCAGAGGGATGGCCCGAGAGGCGGGCTCCAGCCGGCCCCGGGCGGGGGAGGGGGCCCCATCGGAGTTCCTGCAGCCTTGTGCACAGGTGGGGGGTGCCCAGCCGGGCCCTGCAGACCAGGGCACGGTCGTCCCAGACTCTTCCGCCGCCCAGGCAGCAAGGGTGGGCCAGGCGAGTGTGTCCAGGGGGCAGGTGTTCATGGAGGAGCAAGCCCCGGACCTTTCAGAGGCTCCAGACTCAGGCCAACACCTCCTGGCTCAGCCTGCAAAGTCATTAGAGATGGCCTAACCCTAACCCTAACCCCAACCTGAACCTTAACCCCTAATCCTAACTCAAACCTGAACCCTAACCCCTAACCTCTAACCCTGACCCCTAACCTCTAACCCTAACCCACACCCTCACCTGTCAGGGTTCTGACCCCTTTCACCATCTAAGCAGCAAGGATTTCCCACAGGGATTGAGCGACGGCAGACCTGGCAGGGCAGGGCCCTCTGGGAATGCCCGCGTGCTCAGGGCAGACCGGTGCACACACAGGCCTGGTCTTCCCGCCATCACAGGGACGCAGGGGTCCATGCCAGCGCTGGAGGGTGGCTCCCCGGACCCCCGCCCCTGAGCAGCTGGCCTGTCCTCACCTGCTGAGCCAGGCCACAAGCACCAGACCAGAAGTGAGAGGCCCAGGGGAGGCCCCGTCACCCACAGTCACACCCAGAACCTGGCTGGGGGCGTCTGGAGGGCACTCCCCACCAAGTGTCACCTCCGGTGAGCCTCTCACGGGGTCGCACCCTGGTGGGGGAGGTGGAGTTAGTCACCCCCGGAGAGTCCACACCAGCTTATCTCCCTCTGTCTCCCCACACTCAGGTCCCCTGGACTCTTCGCTTCAGGCATCAGGCTGTTAAACATATTTCTTCCAAACCGACACAGAGCTGTCCCCAAGAGGAATTCTGGGATGAAAAGATTTTCCTTCTCATTACAGGTGTAATTGCTCTTTCCTTTTTTTTTGGTTGCACTTAGTAGAAGCTCACAGACTGGTGTTAGCGAGGAAAAGGAGCTGACTGGTTCATAAAGCTGAGAAGTGCAGAGCAGACGTCAGGCACGGCTGGATCCAGGCGCCCCCAGCTGCCTTTCCTCTGCTCGTGAGCCCTGAGCCAGCCCTGATGTCAGAGAGATGCCGCAGACTGGGCGGCTTGCAGGGCAGGTGTGTGCCTCTGACGGGCCTGGAGGCTGGGAGCACACGTCCTCACAGGGGTGGGGGGCATGAGCCAGGGTCTCCTCTCTTCGGGCATTGCCCACTGGCCAGGGCGACACTCTGACCCCATGGATGGTGCCACCAGCCTGCCTCTTGACACTGTCAGGCTGGGGAGACCCAGGTCATGCCCACGCCACCCCCGTGGCGTCAGGAGTGCCTGTCGACTCTGCACCACGTCACCCTCAGGCCTGTCCGCCCAGCGTGGTGTGCTGTGTGACCACACGCCGCCCCTCGCCCCCAGCTCGTGTCCCAGGATAACAGCCATCGTTTTATCATCCTTTGTGGGGCGCACCTGGCCGGCAGCCGAGGCAACGTTCTCGGGGTGCAGAAGCAGGCGGGGGGCGGGGGTGGGGGTGTCTCTGTGGTGCGGCCTCGAGGTGGGCTGGTGGGTGTCCTCTCCGCAGAGGCCTTGGGGATGGAGAGCCGCCTGTGGGTCAGGGCTGGGCCGAGGCTACAGCATCTTTGTTGCTAACCCAGCTGCTAAAGCCCCAGTGTCCCTCTCAGGATGACCCCTGGGAGGCAGGAGATCTCGTGGGGGCAGGTGTGCGAGGCGGCATGGGGACAGCAGCACCCAGCGGGGTCAGGCCCAGGGGCGCTCGGGGTCTGATCTCCGCGACCTGCAGGAAGGGGAATTCCCACCTTGGGAGGTCTCAGCATCTCCAGGCCCCCTCGAGGGCTGGCTCTTTGCAGCCCTATTGCGCCTGGCTGGCCGGGCTCCGCTATTCCAGCCAGAGCCGCTGGTGGGAGGCGGAGAGGGCTCAGAGGACTCAGACCCTGACCCGGGACTTAACCTCCTGAAATGGACGCAATAATCCCCTCCTCTGGGCAAAGGGCCAGGATCGATGCACAAGAGAAGAGAAAGAGCTGGGCTGCGAGAAGGTGCGACTGGGGGCGCTCCCCCCGCCCCGCCCCGCGCGCGGCCCCCGCTCGGGGTTTCCAGAGCCAGCTGCTCCCCGACCTGGAATGAATGGACCAGGCGCCCCCAGTGCCCGCGGATTAAACGGGGCCTCGGATGCAAATCCCCGAAGCGAGGTGTCTGCGCAGAAACCGCTGAGCCGGTGGTTTTGGAGCAGCTGCGTCCGCGGCGGCCCTGGGGATCAGCCTCTGTGCCCCCAGCACCATCCGTGCAGCCAGAGGGGGGCCCCCAGATCACGGCAGGGGTGGGGTGCCGCCCCCAGATCATCGGGAGGGAGGGGTGTCCCCCCAGACCGTGGTGGGGGAGGGGTGATGTCTCCAGACCATCGCGGGGGAGGGGTGCTGCCCCCAGACCACAGCGGGGGCTAGGTGCTGACCAAAGACCTCGGCGAGGGAGGGGAGGAAGGCGGTTGGGCAGCCAGAGAGCTCCCTCCAGGTACCCCTCAGGTGCCCCCTCCCCCAGGACACCCTCCAGGCGCTGCCCCTGCACCCTGGCGGCCTGTTCCCGAGGACAGAGGCCTGCCTCCCCAGCCCTTCAGCTCTGCCCACCTGGGGCCTGTCCCTCCCTGGCCCTCCCTGGCCCTCCCTGGCCCTGTCCCTGGCCCTCCCTGGCCCTGGCCCTGTCCCTCCCTGGCCCTCCCTGGCCCTGTCCCTGGCCCTCCCTGCCCTCCCTGGCCCTCCCTGCCCTCCCTGTCCCTGCCCTCCCTGGCCCTGGCCCTGTCCCTGCCTCCAGCCCCCAGGAGTGGTCAGTCGCTTGCTGTCTCGTTGGCCTCACCCACTAATCATCAGCCATGGAGGTGTGGCCGGTCAGGCCCCAGGGAGACCCAGCCAGGCCTGGGGGTTTGGGCAGAGGGGGCTGGGCTGCTCCGCACCTGGAGGTGGAGCGGCCCCGCGCTGTCCCTAGCAGGGCGGTGACCTGGTCTTGACGAGCTGCATGGTCAGTGACGGGAAACTGAGCCAGACGGCAGGCTGACACTGAGGCCCCAGGGCAGCAGGAGTGGGGTCTGGGGTCCCATCGCTGGGCTCCCTGGAAGGCGACTGCCTTGACTCCTAAGCGGGACCCAGTGCTGCTGCCCGCGGGGACCTCAGTGACCACCCGGCAGATCAAAGAGGGGACAACCCAGGCCCTGCGTATCCTGAACCCCCTCTGCCGCCCTGGGTCCCCGAGTGCCCCCCACCCCCACAGGAAATGCTGGGAGCACAGGATGTGCTGGGGGCACGTCCTCATGGCCTGGCCAAGGACGAGCGGCCCAGGCCTGCTGTCCCCACCCTGCCACGCCCCTGCCACTGCAGTGCTGGGCTGGGATCCAGATCCTGGCACGGGATCTGTGCGGGACCCTTGGCCGGGCACCCATGAACCCCGGTGGAGCTGGGATTCCTTCCTCTGCCCGTGGCCAGCACTCAGCCCAGGGAACCTCGGGGCACCGCCTCTCTGGGCCCGTGGGGGGCTGCTGCCTGCTTTCCCTATCCGCCTTTTCAGGGAGTGTCTAGACCCCCAGGTCTCTCCCTGCGTGCCCCTGGCCACACAAAGACGACCATCGCAGAGACAGCCTCAAGCGGACACGCACAGGGGCTGCATGCCAGCATCGATCTCTGGGGGCAGTGCTGTGACCGCTGCCGGCCGCCAGCCAGCCAGCCAAGTGGGGGTCCCTGCCATGCTGTCCCGGGGGCACAGCCGCTGTGGAGGATGGAGTCGAGACACCTCTTTAGGATGACCCTCTGGGCTATGTGCAGAGGCGAGGGGACCATGGGGCAGGAGCCCAGGGCCGGGGAAGGCTGCTGAGAGAGAGCAGCCTGGGCCAGGTGGAGCCAGCTGGGGCGGTGCTGACCCCTGGACAAGGCCTGTCCAGAGCCCTTTGGAGCCTCCTCGGGCTTGAGGAGGTCTCTTAGCTCAGGCCCCCCTAGGGCTACCACCTTCTGTCCCCTGACACGATGACCTCCTCCTGGTCCTCCTGGCTGCCCCTGGGCCTTCACACTGGCTGTGACCCCCTTGCCCACCCTGCACCCCATGTCTTTGCCCATCCACTGGGTCTCTTTTGGGCTCCTCCCCAGACCAGGGTTCCTGTCCCCCGCGGCCCTCGTGTGCCTGTGTCCCCCGGAGGCAGACGCAGCCCAGGCGGCCCCTGCTGTGCCTCGGGCCTTTCCGATGTGTTCAGATCAGGCTCTGGTTCATCTTAACCCTTCTTTGTCCAGGATCTCCTCCCCTGTGTCCACGGGACTGAGAGGCAGCTGCCCCCAAGTGGAGGGAAGCCACAGTGGGTGCATGGAGCAAGATTCTTGGCTTCTCACTCCAGGAGCCAAGGCTTTAATTGGCTGCGACGCCAATTACTCAAAGCCCCGAGGGTCTGGGAGCCTGGTGACGGATCCGCTGACGGCTGCTCTGCTCCAGGGGACAGCCTCCCGGGCGGAGGCGCATCAGTGAGGTTTTGCCGCATAATAAGCCATCCCCAATGCGCAGGATTCCCGGGCGGGGCAGTGGGAAAGAACCCTCCTGCCAATGCAGGAAACGCAAGAGACGCAGATTCAATCCCAGGGTCAGGAAGATCCCCTCGAGGAGGAAAGGGGGGCCCACTGCAGTATTCTTGTCTGGAGAATCCCACAGACAGAGGTGCCTGGCAGGCTATAGTCCAGGGGGTCCCAGAGAGTCACACTCAACTGAGACTGAGCTCACGCGCGTGCCTCACCCCCAAGGACACACAGTGGGTTTTCTCAGCAAATGCACTCTTTCTCGCCGTTCTGTGTGTTGGCAGCACGGTGGAATCAGACATCCTGCAGGAGCCTCACCCCCATGTCTGGCCCTCTGTTGTGAGGCTGGGGTGGGGGGCACGCCCCCTTCCTCAAAGAGATGCCCACTTCCCTCCACAGCTGGCCTGGGGCAGCCGGAGGGGCAAGTGCTCTCCAGCCTCTTCTGAAGCCGTGCCTGCTGGTGGCCCCTGGGCCAATGTGGGTCACAGGCCTGCCCACACCCAGGGGCCAGGCCGACGAGGGGCAGGAACTCAGGTTGCGGGGTGACCCCAGGGGAGAGGTGCCCTCGGCTGGCCACCATCTCTGGGGCTCAGCTGGGCTGGGGGAGACGTGGCCATCTCACAGCGCTCCGGGGAAGGTGGCAGGATCTTGGAGTGGCACAGAAGAGGGTTCAGGGACAGAGTGGGGTGATGTGGGGCCCCCCGGCCTGAGGTCAGAGACAGCCCGGCCAGCGCCCCCGTGGCTAGCATCCCAGCATCGACACTTCCCAGGCCCCAGAGCCTTGGAATGGGGTCTCAGATGCAGAGCGGGCTGCGTGGCCACTTGTGTGGATGTCATGGGTGGGGGCTCCGGACAGCCTGTAGGGGCTGGTCCGGGAGTCTTGTCTTCCGCTGAGAAGTGCAGTGACATACTTAGAGACGCGCAGCTGGATGTGGAGGCAACTGAGGAGCCCTGACGCCCCACTTCCATGCACACGGTTCACAGATGACAACCCCCATTTTATGGACTGTAGCCCTCCAGTCTCCTCTGTCCATGCAATTCTCCAGGCCAGAATATTGGAGTGGGTTGCTCTTTCCTCCTCCAGGCGATCTTCCCAACCCAGGGATCGAATCCCAGTTTCCTGCACTGCAGGCAGATTCTTTACCATCTGAGCCACCAGGGAAGCCCACAAACCCCCCTTAAAGCATACAATTCCCTGCTTTCTGCAACCATCGCCAGTAACTAATCCCAGAACATTCTGCCACCGCAGGAAAGAAGCCTGCTGTCAGCAATCACTCCCTGTCCACTCCCAGCCCCAAACCACCAGCCTGCTCCCTGCCTCGGGGCTCTCCTGTGGACGTGTCCTGCGAGAGGAGAGCCCGCCACGCACCGACACACTGCTCTCGGGGGCCCTGCCCCACGGGGACTGTCAGTGCTCCATCTCCTCCCACGGCTGAACAATGGTCCACTGAGTGGACCTGCCACGCTGCGGCCGCCCGCTCATCACTGATGGGCCCCCGGGTCACTTCCACTGTTTTCGCTCAGAAGCTCTGTAGCTCATCTCTGCCTGGAGTCTCCCTAATGCTTCACACCTGATGCGTGTACAACGTGCACATACCCTTTACCTACAGATACACCCACACCCACAACATGCACATACCCTCTATCTACAGATACACCCACACCCAAAACATGTACATACCCTCTGTCTGCAGATATACCCACACCCACAACGTGTACATACCCTCTGTCTGCAGATACACCCACACCCACAACATGCACATACCCTCTATCTACAGATACACCCACACCCAAAACGTGTACATACCCTCTGTCTGCAGATACACCCACGCCCAAATGTGTCATCCCCTCTGTCTACAGATACACTCATCCCCACAACACGTACATACCCTCTGTCTACAGATACACCCATACCCACAACGTGTACATACCGTCTGTCTACAGATACACCCACACCCAGAACATGAACATACCCTCTGTCTACAGATACACCCACACCCACAACGTGTACATACCCTCTGTCTGCAGATACACCCACAGCCACAATGTGTACATACCCTCTGTCTACAGGTACACCTACATCCACAAGGTATACATACCCTCTGTCTACAGATACACCCACACCCACAAGGTGTACATACCCTCTGTCTATAGATACACCTACATCCACAAGGTGTACATACTCTCTGTCTACAGATACACCCACATCCACAATGTGTACATACCCTCTGTCTACAGACACGCACACCCACAACCTATCATAGCCTCTGTCTACAGATACACCTACAATGTGTCATTCCTTTTGTCTATAGATACACCCAACCCACAATGTGTCATACCCTCTGTCTGCAGATACACCCACACCCACAACGTGTACATACCCTCTGTCTACAGATACAGCCACATGTGTACTTACCCTGTCTATAAACACCCACAATGTGTACACACCCTTGTGTATAAACACCCACAACATGTACATCCCCTCCGTCTATAGGTACGCCCACACCCACGTATGACCCTCCATATAACAGACTCAGACGCCCTTCCATCTGTCAGCTCTCCGCATGGTCTGGCTTTGCCTTGTCCCACAAGGCTCTCAGGTGGATGCTCTGCTTAGTGAGGTTTATGACTACAGGATGGGGGTGGACAGCACCCGACCAGCCTCCTCCACCTGCTCCAGCTCCCGACCTGAGAGTTCAGCAGGGACCCCCCCGGCGAGGAGGGAGAGGCCTGGAGCACCCCGGGATGGGCCACGGCAGCCCTCAGGCTGGGGCTTCCAGGGAGGCCATTGTTTGCACCCCCACACACCTGAGACACAGGTACAGTGAGGCCACTTTACAGATGGGGACTTGGAGACAGGCAGGCCCAGGCCGGCAAGAGGCAGGGCAGAGACAGACCCCAGGGTGGCCTCCGTAGAGCCCACGGCTCAGTGCACAGGCTGCAATGGAGCCTGCACTTGACGCACGATGGCTAACTAACGCCCCTGCCTCTCCCTCACCCCAAGGGAAGAAACTCCTGCTTAATCCTCAGACAGAGACAAGTTAACTGCAGGCTAATAAACAGCCTTCAGCTCATAAAGCAGAGCTCGCAGGGGTCCCCTCGCTGGGAACCCACTTCGCCCATCCACCCTCCTCTTGCTCAGGGAGGCCGAGGGGCGTGTGGGGGGAGGGGATCAGGGGCTGGTCACTGCCCTCATGTGGACAGAGGGGCCTGGGAGCCGGTGCCCCCCGGAGGGGAGCAGATGCGTGCCCGTCACATCACCAACACCAAGGTGAGTCGTGATGGGTCATCGAGGGTTAGGGCCAGGCCCCAGGCCCCAGACGCGCAGGCCGCTGCTCTGAGAAGAGACAGAAAGGCTTTCCTTCAGCCAGGTCGGCTCAGACTCGCCCAGACCAAGGGTCTAGCAGAGGACCCAGGGAGCAGTGGACACAGGCTTGGCCCCAAAGTCCGGGCTGTTTCTGAGGAGTCGGGCAGACGGGCCTGGAAAGTCAGAGGAGAAGCCTCTCCTCCTTGGAATTGGGGTGGGCACAGTCTGCTCCCAGCCCCAGCCCCTCCCCGCCTCCCCGGCCAGGCTGGGCCCAGGGCAGCAGGGTGAGAACCGCCCACCCCAGGGTTCGTCTGAACCTGAGACTCTCGGGCTTTGCCAAAGGTCACCTGAGCAACAGTCAGGTGCAAACATCACCACGTGTCCCGAGACACAGAGTCAGAGGCGCTGTCCCTCCTGGGTGGCGTGTGAGGAGGAGGACAGAGGATGCGGGCAGGAACGAGACTCCACGCCTCCGCTCCAGTCAGCCCGGCTGTGCTGCTGGACAAGGACCCAGGGAACAAGCGTTTCATCCACCAGATGTTCCCTGGGGAGCGGCGTGGGCTGGGGTGGGGCTCTGACCCTGGAGTTCCAGCCCCCGCCCTCCACACCAGCCACCAGGAGTGCACCTTGGTCCCTTCAGGAGGGAAGCGTCACGCCTTCTCCTTTGTCAGTCCTGATTTAGTATATCCCTTTGAATCTCCTTTTACACACACCCTTTATTAATACAGGGATAAAAAAGAAAGAGCTACAGATGGCAGATTGAGTTACACGCCCACTGCCTCCTGCTTCACGTCCTCGGAAGTGATGGCGGGAGCCCCCTCTGTCTCTCCTCTGTCTTGCTCCCGGTCCTCTGTCTCTTGAACCTAGAACAGCTCTAGGAAACCGTGACGGTGTCATGAGCTGGGCAGAGACCTCAGGAGTGCCCGAGAGTCAGAATGCAGGGGGCCTGGATAGAGGAAGGACCCAGTGTGTGCTGGCCGAGGTGAAGGGGTCCCGGGGCCCCCTCAGCTCAAGGTGTGAACCCAGGAATGGGGCCCGAGGACACCAGGGGGGTGTCCTGCTGCAGAGCCGGGTCTGAGTGCCTGGCTGGAGCCTGTTCCCACCCCGCCTCGCAACGCACACACACACACACACACACACACGTCAGGAAGGGAGGTGGCCGATGGCCAGGGGAGGGCCCTCAGATGACAGCGCGTCAGGGGCTCGAAGGGCAGGCCACAAGGGGGACCCCGGAAGACGCGGTGGACAAAAGCCGCATCATTGAGACCAGTGAAGCTGCCAGGGAAACCTCACCTCCCCAGGGGCTTGGCAATCATCCTGGAGTCCAGCACCATAGAGCTTAAAAGATTGCATTGACCAGAGGAGAGGGCGGGACCCCTGTGCACAGAGGGGCTGACTGGAGACCCGGGACACAGTCGTGGGGGTAGAATTCTGTAGACAGGCTGGGTGGCCAGCGGGCGGGGTTGGAGGGGACCCTGGGAGCAGGGACATGGGGCTGCAGGAAGGACCTGGACGGACACCTCTCTCTGGGGACAGCAGTGGGCTTGGATTTACCTGGTCATTTGTGACTTTACACACAGCGAGAGCACGTGTTCCCAGCAGCCAGGGAAGATGCCCGGAGCGGCTACAGCTCCGCCACGCCCTCGGGGTGTCTGTGCCCCTTTCCTCAGTGGGTACAGCACTGCTGGCCATGGGAACTCTGCCTTGTCCACCCCACGCGGTCCTGGTGAGCCTGCCAGTCAGCGCCAACACCCCTCTCCACCAGCACTCACGTGTAGGTGGACACACACGCACACAGTCAAAGGGACAGACCAAGCCCTTGGCTGGAAAACAAATGACAACCCGTGACTTGGTGCATGAGTGACCTGTTGCTGGGGTGCCAAGTGGCCCCAGCACTTCCCTCAGGGGAGAGCGTGTGCCCACAGGGATGGGGCTTCTGGGGTGGCCAGTGGCTATTCTCTTGATGTTCATGAACTTCCTGTCTGCAGAACACAGCCACACAGGGCCAGGCAGAGACACGAGTGGGCAGGGAGATGAAAAGACATCTGGGTCTCAGGGGAGGCCGTGGAGCCACTTTGTTGAAGATGGAACCTTCACAAAGAGTCTGGTGCATGAGGAAAACCATTCTGAGCGGGTGACCCTGTGGCTGGTAGAATCCTAACTTATGTAGGATCTTTGAAAATCACGTTTCAGTTTTACATCATATCATATCTTGAATAGTTTTCTGGATTTTCTTCTTGAAAAGTTTAGGTCAGTGTTTCTATGACACAAAGATTTGTAGTTTGATCTTTTCCTCTCCAATACTTATAGGTTGTGTCTTTTTTTCTGTCTTGTTCCCGTGTCTACAATCCCCAGGATAAAGCTGAATAATAATTTTGATAGTGGGCATCTTTGATTGGTTTCTGCTGTCCATTCATTTAGTATTTACTCAACATTTGCTCTGGGGTGGAAATCCTTCTGGGCCCAGGAACCACAGATGTGACCAGTGGACACAGTCCATGAGAAAGTTGTGGGGAGACAGAAGCGGGAAGTGAAAGCGTGTGTCAAAGAGACCAGACACAGGTCTGCCCCAGAGGACGGGAGAGTGCTCCCTGGAGGAAACACCGCATCTCTCATCACGAGATCTGATCTTTGCTCTTTGGCTTCTGATAGACACTCTGTCAAAGGAGAGAGAGTTTTGTTTTATTTGTTGTTTTCTGAAAGCTGTTTTGGAAAAACCGAGGACGGATGTTGAATACCATGAAACTCCTTTTCAGTCCTGAGGATAAAGCAAAGCTTCTCTCTGTTGGACTACCGATGTCGTGAGTAGCTCCAAGGGCAGCGCTATTGAACTAGCCTTGCATGCCTCTGCTCTCATCCAGCGTCAGCATTTTCTTCTCTTCCTGGCCCAACGGATCCATTCGGTGAGTATTTTATTCAGGGTTTTTTGTCTTCTTTTTCTAAGTAAACATTAGTTTCCCGTGTGCGTCTTGTGTTATGGAAAGGGGTTGCTCTGGTCCCTGGATCTCCATACTCTGAAATGGCTCCTGCCCAGACTCCCTGGGTGTCCCGGTGCACATTCCTGCTTCACTCTCTGTTCTGAGCGGATCTGTTTTTGGACTGTCTCTCTCCCCCATATGGCTGCCTCTGTTCTGCTTCTGATGTGTGGCACATTTCTCCTCCCGACACCAGGCAGATGGGTGTGTCATAATACTGGATGAAGGTTTAAGAAGATGGAAGGGGGAAGTCACAGTATCCCCTGCGAACAACCCAGCAAGAGACATCCCCGCCATGCAGACCCTCTGCCCACACCCTGCTCGCCTGCAGCCCTCTTCTCCTCGACCCTCCAGGCAGGCTCAGCTCCCCTCTCTTTTCAGACCCGATCCCCCTTTGCAGATTCAGAGACCCAGCATGTGCTCTGCTAAACGGGGGCCACTGTCTCTGGATCCTCATTCTTAACCATGTTCTTTTTTCCATGAAAACCCATTCATCTGCTCCCTACTTTTGGGTTGTGCCTCATAACCCAGGAAGCAGAAGGGCCCACAGTCACTCGGCTGGGACTGAGCAGTGGGTTGCTCAGCTTCCCCAAGTCCTACCTGTTCACCTTACAGCAAAGGCAGGGGCTGGGAGGCAGCAGGGGGCTGTGTCCTAACCCCCCTGAGCACTGGCTGTCCCCACTGACCCTCACAAACAATGCTGCCCTGAAGTGTCTCACGGTTTACTGCTCTGGGGGTCATAAGGATGCCTTCCAGCTGGGTATAAATCGAGGAATGGAACTGCTTGGTCAGTGGCAGCGTGGGGGCTCAGCTTAAACAGAAACCCCAAATCCATTTTCCAAGGTGGTCGCACCGTCTACCTCCCCGCCAGTACAGTGGGTACCAGGATTCCCAATACCTGGCACTGTGCGGTCCTTTCCGTCACAACCATCCTGGAGGGTCGGCAGCGGTGCCTCACTGGGACTTTAATTCGCATTTCTCTGATGATTAGTGAAGTTGAGCACTTCTCAGGGGTTTACTGGCCAATGAGACTTCCTGTGTTTGAAGGTCTGGCCCAGTTTTCCACTGAGTCATGTGTCTCGTGTTGCTTTTCAGAAATTCCTTCTGTCCTGGATGTGGGTCCTTCACTCGATGTACGTGCTGATTTACTGACTTATTATTTACTTGTTTGTTAGCTTGCTGTCTGTCTTCCACACTAAATAGTAACACCAGCAGGGACTTCTTTTGATGTTCACAGCTTTATTCTCAGGGCCTAGAACAGTGTCTGGCACACACTTGGTACTCACTGCATATGTGCTACATCCTCATTGCTGCCCTGGGACAAAAGGCTTATCACTAGGGTCCTGTGAGTCCAGGCTCGTGTGTGCTAAGTCACTTCAGTCATGTCTGACTCTTTGTGACCCCCGGGACTGTAGCCCGCCGGGCTCCTCTGTCCATGGGATTCCCCAGGTAAGAATACTGGAGTGGATTGCCATTTCCTCCTCCAGGGGATCTTCCTGACCCAGGAATCGAAATCCCTCTCTTAAGTCTCCTGCACTGGCAGGTGGGTTCTTTACCAGTAGCACCATGTGGCAAGCCCCTGAGTCCAGGTAGACCCCTCTTTAAAATGCAAGCCGATCAGTCATCTACACTTTAGCACAAATAAATACACACGTATTTTTTCTTTAAATGTGCTTTTCCTTGGTGACCTTTTGCAGGCAATGGCACTGAGTCTCAGGGAATCTGCCTTTTTTTTTTTTTTTGCCAGACTCTGGCTTGAATCTGGAGGTACAAAGATGAACAAAACAGGGGTTTTTGTAGCCATTTTGGGGACAAGTGGCCGAGTCCAGCATGGAACTCAGGACCCGTCTTAAACCTCACGTTCTGTCTGTTCAGATGACAGTGAAGAGGAGCAGTGGGACTTTTCTAGGGGAATCTCCAGTGTGTTTGCAGGCTCTGGGTTTAGTGCTAGAGAGAGATCAATGGTTGACCACTATGTTAGGTTTCTCTTGTCCTGCTCCATGCAACAAACCCGTCATGGACCAAAGAGGCTGCTCTAGCTCCAGCAATCACACCTTCATACCAATGAGAAGAAAGGAAGAAGAGCAAGGAAATGTTCACCTCTCCAACCACAAGACAATTCTACGGAAGTCTCGAACTTCTGCCCACACCCGATTTAGAAGGACCTTTGTCATGCAGCCCCTGTAGCTGCAGAGAAGGCAGCAACATCTACATGGTCGTGTGCCCAGCTGAGAAGGATGGGTCAAGGACAGTGGTGCCGAGACCCTGTGCCTCTCCTGAGGCCTATGGTCATTGTTCACTTAGTGGTGACCTGATGGATGCAGCCCTCCCCAAGTGGAGAGTGGGGGTCCCTGTGTGCATCGTGGACCCCAAGTCCAGCAGAGGTCAGCAGACAGTCGGTGGGTCAGGATGACTGGAAAGCGAGGAGGGGGGGAAGCTCGTCCTGGACGCCCCACTTGCTTCTGCTCTTCCCGCTCCCTCCCCCATGCCTCATCTCTTCTGACCTCCAGAGAAGGCTCTGGGGGCTCCCTGGGCTGGGGGCTGCCTGCCTGGGCTGCTCTGGGAGTGAAGGCAGAGGCAAGCTGCCCCACCCCCCACCCCCCGCTGGCGTGCAGGATTGTGAGGGGCCTGACATGCGCCGCTGGCAAGGGCAGGCCCTGGAATTGGAGCTGACAGGCTCGTGCGCAGAGGCCTGAGCCCCAAACGCAGCAGCCTAATTGGCAGCAAGCATGTCAGTGGTTCTCGGGCTCAGTTCGGCCCGTGAGTCACCTGGGAACTTGTTAAAAATACAAAACTTCTGAGTCAGGAGGTTCTGGGTGATATATTTGGTTGCAAGTGACGGGGAGCCAACTAGCTCAGGCAGAAGGGGGCTGATTGTGAGGTCCCGGGGCTCCTCCTGCAGCCGCATCGAGAGGCGGACGTGGGGGGACCCTGGCTGGGGGGGCACTGCCTTGCGGTGCCCCCCCGATCGCTGTCCCTGGGGTGTGTCCCACCCCTATGGAATGGGGGCCGGGGGTGTGGGCTCTGCTGGTGGCTGGCACCTTCCACGCAGAAGCACCCGGGACACACCTGCCCTGATCTCAAGGGTGGCCCCGGCCACTGCCCTCAGGGGAGACACAATGCTTCTGGGGGTCCGGCCGTGGGCGTGAGCCGTGCAGAGGGAGGGGCGTATGGAGACGTGTGGGGGTCAGTCACCCAGCAGCTTGGGGGTGGGGAGGGGTCCTCTAGCCAGCGGTGTGGGGGGCCCGGGGTTCTGGTGGGGGCCACGGAGGCTGGGTCCAGGCCCTGCACCTGGGCTGGGGGCCTGGAGAATGGGGTGGGGCTGCCGCAGGATCCCTAAGGCAGGACCTGCAGGATCGGCTGCCCCACTCAACCTCCAGGGCTGCCGGCCGCCGCCACGGGTGTCCCTGCTGGTGGATGGGGCACTTCCCCAGCAGCTCACTAGGGCCCAGCGTGCAGACGGCCAGGCAAGCTCTGCTCCGGGTATAAAGACACCTATATTTCTGTCTTGCTCTGAAACCTCGGTGGAGGCCCTGTGCTGGGCCTACAGGGTGGGGGGTTCCCAGCCCCTCCTGCTCTTCACACTCCCTGCCGCTGGTCCTGCTGGCCTCTGAGCTTGTGAACCACCCAGAGCCAGGCATCCAGCTGTGACTCTGCCGAGAAGCTGTGACCCTGATCTTTGTCATATGTCACTGCTTTCAATCAGACGTCTCTTGTGCAACTACCCCAGCTATTCACCTATTTTACAGCTGAGGTCCAGCTGCCTAATGACCTCAGCAGAGTATATGCTCTGCTTAGTCCGTTCAGTTGTGTCCAGCTCTTTTCGACCCCATGGACTGCAGCCCAGTGGACACCTCTGTCCATGGGATTGTCCAGGCAAGAATACTGGAGTGGGTTGCCATTTCCTTCTCCAGGGGACCTTCCCAACCCAGGGACTGAACCCAGGTCTCCTGTGTCTCCTGCATTGCAGGCAGATTCTTTAGCAGCTGAGCCACAGCGGCAGAGCTGGTGTTTGGATCGAGGTTGTCTGTCTTGCTCCCTTTGAGCGTGACTCTGGTGGTACCCTTGCCCTCTGCCCTCTGCCCTCTGGCCTCAGTATCATTACTTCTCTAGTCCCTTCTGACTGACAGTGTCCTGTGGTTGGGCTCATGCAGCTATTGAGAGACTGCGGTTCTTAGGCTTGAGTGAGGCGAGGGGTCTTACGTGGCCGAAGGGCATGGACAGACAGCTGCCCGAGGTCCCCAGCCCCTCCCATGTGGCTATGACTCAGCCCTGATCTGACCCCTTCCCCAGCCCCAGGGGTTCCAGGACCCTCCCCAGAGACCCTGTGGAGATGGGCCCACTGTGCCCCTCAAGGGTGCTCCTGGTCCACTCTTCCCTGTGTCTGCCACGGGGTCTAGAACTCCACCCTTGGCATCTGCAGCAAAACCACTCGCAGTTTTAGGATGGCGCCGGGGCCAGAGAAGCACTGTGGTGAGGGACATGCCCCAGGCCAGGTTGCGAAGAAGCTCTAACAAAGGCCAGAGGGGCAGCCAGTGTGGGAACCAGGGAGCTGCCTCCTGGAGGCAAGGAGGCTGGTGGGGAGAAGCAGGAACAGAGGGAGGAGGGGGAGGGAAGGAGGGGGAGGAAGACGAGGGGGAGGAAGGGGAGGGAGGAGGGGGAAAGAAAGGAAGGGGGAAGGAGGGGGAGGGGAGGGAGGGGAGTAAGAGGAGGGGGAGGGAGCGGGGGAGGAGGGGGAGGGGAAGGAGGCGAGAAGGCACCCCGGCTGCAGCTGGAAGGGCCCTGGGGTGCCCCTGATGCAGGCCCGGGCTGCCGCCTCCCTCTGCTCCTCCGCCAGCCCTTCGCCCCATCTCCTGTGTCTGCACCCTGTTTTGTCCTCCTTCCAGCCCCCACCCGCTGCCTGCCCCGCACCTCCATCCTCCTGTCTGCTCCTTTCCCCCTCGCCGTGTGTCTGCCTCGTCCCACACATCTCTCTCCATCGTTTCCCTGAGTGTCTGTCTGCCTCCATCATTCCGCCTGAAGCTCTGGCATCTCCGGTCCCCATGTCTCCCCGGTGTCCTTGTCTCTGTGCCCAGTCTTTCCTGGTCTCTCTGTTTCTGTCTATCTAGCTCCATCTCCCTGCGTGTGCGTACGTCTGTCCATCCTTCCATGGGTCTCAGGCAACTGAAAACACCCCCGTGTCCCACTTGATGTGCAGCTCTGAGATTCCCTTTGAATACTGCAGGAGCGAGTTGATGGTTGCCAAGGGAACAGGTCAGGAGAAATGGGGGGATGGGGGGAAAAGGAGCCGAGTGGGGGTGTGGGTATGCTTCTCTGTTTTCATCTTCTCTGGCTCCTTCCCTTTCCAAAGCATGAAAAGAAAAAAAAGGGAGACAGCTTCAAATGATTTTTCAGCAATCCACACAACAGAAATAATGGGTCCTAATTGTGCTGGCCTAAGAGGCAGGCGGGGGAGGAGGTGCGGCCACCCTGTGCCTGGAGGGAGCTGATGGCTAGGTTCTGGGTGGGTGATTAGGGCCTGGAGCCTTCTGCTGGCACTGGGCTGGCATCGCCCAGGTAAGCCTCCAGCATCACAGCCAGCTCAGGGGGAGCCACATGTGGGGGCTGGGGCGAGGGGAGGACAAAGGGCCCAGGACCTGGCCATTCAGGACCCGACAGACAGCCCCAGAGGGCACCGCAGAAGCGCCCCCCGCATCCCCTGCCCAGCCCAGACCTGGTTGCCATGGGGATTAACAGAGCCGGAGCCACACAGCGCCCAGAGCACAGCAGCCCTGCTGCCCAGCAGCCAGACCCAGAGTCCGGTGAGTCTAGGCTGGGCTGGACCATCTGCTTCTGGGGTTGTCATCATGGTGCAAACACTCACTCTGCCCACAAGCCAGACTCGGGCTGGTGTGGACGCGGGTGAGCGGCAGGCAACATGTCAGCTTCCAGAGCAGCGCCACCCACCTGCCAGCAGGGACCCCACACCACAACCCCCCTCCCCTACTCAGGCACTCATCCCAGCTCTCTCCAGGCCTCTCGGAGGGGACCGTTATCAGACCCATTTTACAGATGGAGACACTGAGCAATTCAGCAGCTACAGCAGAGAGTGACAGTGCAGTGAAGGGGGAACCAGGAAGCTGGCCAGAGACTGAGCTCCCCTCCACGGCACTGAGGTTGGGGTAGGGGTGGGCAGGCTCCCCGGCTGACCTCTGAGCCGGGGTGGATGGTGAGCGGGTGGCAGGGAGGTGAGGCTGCCAGGCTGCAGGCTGGCGTCTGGCATGGAGGCCACAAGACACGGGAGCTGGGAGCGGTTCAAGCAAGGCGGCCCCGGAGCGTGGGCCCCTCCCATCGCCACCCCCACCGTTGGAGGGCTCCCCACCGGGAGCTTTCTGGCTGTGGCCCAGCCATCTGCTTGCACAAAGGCTGCAGGAAGCCAGCACAACGCGGAGCCCAAGTAGGTGTTTACGAATGGCTTCTCCCGTCAACGTCCCAGCCTCCCTCCTCCTCTCTGCCACCCGAGGCCTGTCCTTGGCACGTCTTCTTGTCTTCCCGTCATATGTCTTTTCCTGTCGTCTTGCCCAAGCTGGGCCTGTGGCCACCAGGGTGCAAGTGGGAGTGAGGAGTGGGCCTGGTGTCTTCCTCTAGCTCCATGTGGTTGCTCCTCCCCCAGGTGGAAGCGTCTCCCCAGCCATCAAGCCCTGGCCTCCAGCAGCTCAGATTGCAGCCGGGGATCTCAGACCTGCTTCCCACTGGGCACAGGCTGAACCAGCGGGAGCGGGGTCACCATGCCGTGGGCTCCTGGAGCCCCTGTGTGGGGTGGGCGGGAGTCAGGCCTGGAAACAACAGAGGGACGTGGGCCAGGGGCAGAACCCTCTGTGGAGCTGCTGCCGGGACACGGAGGGGATGGTGTGGGCCGAGTGTGGCCTAGAGGCGGGGCCTTGGAAGGGGACCGGAGGAGCTGACCACTTCCTGATACCCTTTGGCACCTGGGCCTGGGCCCCAGTGTCCTGGGCGGGAGCCTGAGCTGTGGGGTCTGTGGAGTCCAGTGACAACCAAAGTTAAGTCCCACCCACAGGAACACGCCCCGATCCACAGACCGTGCCCCACGACCCCGCCCAATCACACCCCATTCACAGACCACGCCTTCACACCACCATGTCCCCACCCAAAGACCACGGCCCCACACGACCACGCCCCCACCGAGGACCACAGACCTGTCCACATGACCATGCCCCCATCCACAGACCATGCCCCCATCCACAGGATCACGCCCCATCCACAAGACCAGGACCCCACCCACAGATCATGCCCCTCCCACACGACCAGGCCCCTGCCCACAGGACCACACCCCTGCCCACATCCACAAGACCATGCCCCACCCACACGAGCTGGTCCCCCTCAATTCCTGGGTCAGAACCACTGTCCCCTACTTGTGTACTCGCTGGTTTGTCCTCCTGGCCTTGCTGACCCGCGGGGACTGCCCTCTGGGGACGAGCGGATCTTGGAAGCATAAGGGGGCCCCCCTGCCCACCATGCACTTACTCTGCAAGACCGAGATGCTGGGCCACTCTCGCCCTCCTCACCCACGCCACCCCCTTCGCTGATGCCCGGGGCCTGCGCCAGACGACACCCCAGATAGCCAGTCCTGCTCCGGCTCACGCTGTCACCCGACACCCTGCTTCTTTCTGAGGAAACGACAGCACGGGCGCCTGCCTGTGTCCAACACCTCCTGGGCTCCCAGGTGCCTCCCCAGGGCCTGCACCGTGTTCCCTTCCCCACGATTTCTAGGGGTCTCTGAGTAACAGGATCTTGACCCCTCACCTGTTGGCCTCCCCAGTCCAGGATAAATCGGAACTTGCCTTTAGAGCCCAGTCCAGAAGGCCTGCCTGGCCTCCCCACATGCCCTGTGGACCCCTTGCCCTTCGTCTCAGCCTGCAGGCTGGGCACCAGCGGGAGAACACAGGGTGGGAAGCCAGGTGGGTGCTGCCAGGTTTCCCCTGTGGGAGCCCCAGCCCCGCCGGCGCCCCCAACACGCCCCTTCCTCTGGATTCTGGAGTCAGCTTTCTCCTGCCTCCGGGCCTGGCCTGAGGGCGTCCCCACCGCCCCTCGGGTGACCTGCCCACGCCCTGTCAGTGGTCCCCGTGGACACTCCTCGGAGCATCTCTGTCCTGCGGGCAGGCCCAGGACCGGGTGGCCGGTCAGCCTCTTTCTCTCCTCCTGGGAAGACAAACGACAGAAAGGCTAACGGCTCCGGATCAGCTGGGAGAAAACACCCCCCAACGCACCTTCCCCTGCCAGGATTTCCTCTGTAGAGACACGTATAATTGGGACTAAGTGTTTCTCCAAACACATCCGTTCTACCCCCGCCTCCACATTCGTGCTGTGTTGGTGACCCACCTGTGCACTTATGTTTCTAATAACTTTCTTTCACTCAGCTCACTGAAAAAGTCAGGTGTGTACACTTCACACAACCGAGATGGCATTTACACACAGTGACTCGTGCCCTGAGTTCCACCCACCTCCATGGCCGAGGTACTCGACGGGGCCCTCACCCCAGAGCACCCCAGGCCCCTCAGTCTTCCACCCCATCTGGGCTCCCTGGCCCCGTGGCTGCTGACCGGTGTTCCAGGTCCAGCCCGCTGCACGGCGCTCCTTTCCCAGAAGCTCGTCTAAACGGGGCCGCACTCACTGGGCGCTGTATCTGGCCCCTTCCTCCCAGCCCGATGCCACCATCGTCCTAAACAAGTTCCACCCAGACCTGCAGCATGTTCTCTGCACTGTCCATTGTCTGGGCTTTACATATCGTGTTCCAATGCAAGTCATCAAAAAATCATCGGCCGCAGTCTATTTTCGAGTGTTTGTTGGAAAGCAGGTTTGCTGAGGTCAAATTGTCATGCAGTCAGATTCGCCCTTTTGAGTGTGTGGTCCCAGGAGTTTTGACAAGCGCCGATATTCGCCTAACCAGAATCACAAGACATGGAAGGGTGCCGTCACCCCAAACTCCTTGGTGCCCCACCCTAGCAGCTCGCTTCCCCCAGGCCGCCTCTGCCTTTCCCAGGATCTCTTGGGGATGGGCTCGGGCGAGGCAGCTTTGTGAGTCTGGCGTCTTTCCCTGAATGTGCTTGTGAGGCCCACCCTCGGTGTGGCCCATGTTAATACGCACTGAGCCCCTCTGGTTCTCGCCCGTCGAGGGGCACTGGCATGCTCCCAGCGGCACCGGGGCATAAGTAACTGCAGCAGATATGGGCACACAGCTTTGGCCACACGGGCCCTTCTGTCACCTAGGCATGAAGCTGTTGAGAGGGAAATTTATAAGAAACTGCCAGACCCTTTCCCAGGGAGGACGTGCCGTTCTGTGTCCCCACGGCCAGCGTGTGGGCATCCCCGTTGTCCAGTCCTCGCCTGCACTTGTCACTGTGAGCCTTTGGGTTGTAGCCCATACGGTGGATCTGCAGTGCTTGTTCATTGTGACTTTAACTTGTATTTCCCTAATGACTAATGACAATGCTTCCCTGGCGGCTCGGATGGTAAAGAAACTGCCTGCAGTGTGGGAGACCTGGGTTCGATCCCTGGGTTGGGAAGATCCCCTGGGGAAGGAAATGGCAACCTAGTCCAGTATCCGTGCCTGGAGAATCCCGCGGACAGAGGAGCCTGGCGGGCTACAGTTGAAAAAGAGCCGGACACGACTGAGTGACCAGCATTTTCACTTTCGCTGACTGATGACAGTGAATGTCATTCACACGCTTATTTGCCATCTGTATCCTTTCTTTGATGAAGTACCTGTTTTAATCTTTTGCCCATGTTAGGTGGGTTGTTTGTCTTATTATTATTGAGTGGAAGAGTTCATTTTACATTCTGGATATCAGTCTTCTGTCAGATCTGTGTTTGGCAAATATTTTTTCCCCAGTCCTTGGCTGCTTTTTAATTCTCCTAAGAGTGTCTTTCGAGAAGCAAGACTATTTAATTTTGATGAAGTCCTCAATGCATTTTTAAACTTAAAAATGTCGTTTTACAGCTTTAAATGGAACGTCCATGTCACTTGCCATCACTTGATGCATTAGAAATGTTTTTGGCAGAAAGTAACAGCAATCTTAATTTTCTTGGACTTCAGGAATTATCCTAAAATACGTGGTTAACCCACAGAACCAGAAACCTTGAGAAGGCAGCCCTCCAAGATCCCAGGCGCTCCTGCTTCTGAAGCCTGGTGACCTTCTGTCCCCAGTCTTCCTGTCTCACATCACCAGCAACCTGCCTGGCTCCGGACATCATGCCTACAGTTCAGAGCAGGGAGACGAGCGAGGGGCAGACAGAGTCGGGCTGGCAAGAAGGCAGAGCAGGGGAAGTGCCCACGTGCCAGGAGGCGTTGGCTCTCAGATGCTCAGGTGCCTCTGTGTGCCCTGAGAGCTGTGCCCCCTGAAGACCTGAGCTGGAAACTCTGCTCTCGTATCAGATGATGTGTTCTCTGTCCCAGAAGCTCCCCTGGCAGAGATGCTGGCTTACGACTCACAGAGGGAAGCCAGGCCCCTCTCACGGCCATTCCTGATGGCGGAGGAAGCTGTGAGAGAAAGAACGGCTCTTCCATGTGGAAGCGAAGAACACGCTGTGTTTAGGATGCAGGCAAGCCCTGTGCATCCAAAGCCGAGCTGAGATGCCCTTCTGAAGTCAGGCAGCTTTGCTGGCCTCCCAGTCCTGCCTACTCCAAGTGCATCTGAGTGCGTGAACTTGACTAATGCCTAGGATGTCTGGGATCACCACAGAAGAGCCGGAACAATCTCGAAAAAGAACAGAGTCAGAGGACTCCACACGGGAGGACTCCACGCCGGAGGACTCCACACGGGAGGACTCCACGCCGGAGGACTCCACACGGGAGGACTCCACGCCGGAGGACTCCACACGGGAGGACTCCACGCCGGAGGACTCCACGCCCGAGGACTCCACACGGGAGGACTCCACGCCGGAGGACTCCACACGGGAGGACTCCACGCCGGAGGACTCCACGCCCGAGGACTCCACGCCGGAGGACTCCACGCCTGAGGACTCCACACGGGAGGACTCCACGCCGGAGGACTCCACGCCGGAGGACTCCACATGGGAGGACTCCACACAGGAGGACTCCACGCCTGAGGACTCCACACGGGAGGACTCCACATGGGAGGACTCCATGCCAGAGGACGCCACGCCCGAGGACTCCACACGGGAGGACTCCACGCCCGAGGACTCCACGCCCGAGGATTCCACGCTGGAGCACTCCACATCTCCGCCTCAAAGCTCACCACAAAGCTACAGTGATGAAGACTGTGTGGCCCTGGGCTGGATTCACAGACCACAGGACTAGACTGAGAGCCCAGAAATGACTTTGGTCCAGCGGTTTTCAACAGGTGCCAAGACTACTCAGTGCAGAAGAAATGTCTCTTCTGCTAGTGGAGCCAGGGCAACTGTGTCTCCAGGTGTAAAAGAATGAGCTTGGACCCCGTCCTCACACCATACACAAAACTGAACCCCAGTTGGACAAAGGACCTAAATCTAAGAGTTTAGAAAAAAACACAGGGGAAGGTCTGAGTAACTTGGATTAGGCAATGGTTTCCTAGCTATCACATCAAAACCACAGTCAATCCAGGGAAAATAGATAAATTTGACTTCATACGAAGTGGACTTCTGTCAAGAAAGGACACCATCAGAAAGTGAAAACAAAAAACCCACAACATGGAGAAAATACTTTCAGATCATGTATTTGAAGATGGGTCTAGGATGCAGGATATATAGAGAACACTTTCAACCCAACAGTAGACAGATGAGTAACTCATTTAAAAATGGCCAAAGGATTTGAACAGACTTGTCTCCAAAGAAGATATAAACTGGGCAAGAAGCACCTGGAAAGAGTCTCAATATCTTTAGCTATTAAGGAAATGCAAATCCCAACCACAAAGAGCATGACTTCACACCCATCAGGATAACTATAATAAGAAAAAAAAAAAAAAAGCAAATGTTGTTTGTTACAATCCACTCCTGGATTGTAGGATGTTGCAGCCACTGTGGAAAACAGCTTGGTAGTTCCTCAAAAAGTTAAACACAGAATTAGCATTTGGCCCACCAGCTCCATGCTGAGCATAAACCCGAGCAAATGGAAAACATATTCACACACACTTGATTATAGTAGCGTGATCCACAGTAGACCCAAAGCGGAAAAAACACAGGTGTGCGTCAGCTGGCGATGCATAAACGTGGTGTGTGCTACCCATGTGGGGCGTTACTTGACCACAAGGAGGAATGGCGAACGGGTTCAGGCGGGATACGGGTGAATCCTGACAACATCGCGCTGAGTGACGGGAGCCGGCCACAAAGACCGCGCACTGCGTGATCCCGTTTATACGAAACGCCTGGAACAGGCAAAGCTACAGGTGGACGGATAGTGGAAGTGATGAGGCGATGGAGGGATAGGCAATCGGGGCTGACAGCTCGCAGACATGGGGTTTCTTCTGGGGTGATGCCTAGCTGGCGCTAGTGGTAAAGAACCCGCCTGGCCAGCGCAGGACACGTAAGAGACTGAGGTTCGATGCCTGGGTCGGGAAGATCCCCTGGAGAAGGAAATGGCAACCCACTCCAGTATCCCTGCCTGGGGAATCCCATGGACAGAGGAGCCTGGGGGGCTACACTCCATGGGGTTGCAGAGTCGACATGACTGAGCGACTGAGCACAGAGGTTGCCCAATATGAACACATGGAGGGATACGCTGAGACCCCCGAGGGTCTGTTTCCAGGTGGCGAGCTGTATGTTATGTGATTCTACGGTCGTTAGAACAGTAAGGGTCCTGCACCGCAGCACCCCCGGAGTCCTGGGGTGGGTGGGGGCCCGGCCACCAGGACAGACTCCCCCACGCAACAGGCTTTCAGCCTGGTTGGTGAAGGCGGCTCTCAAAATGCACCCAAGACACCTGGGGCGCCGGCTCCTGGGCGGCGCCTGAGAGACAGACAACCTGCCATCTCCCCCTCTGTTTGCACAGCCTGGCTTCATTAGCAGGGAGGTGATGAGCTAATTCCCTCCAAACAAATGCTGGGATGTGGTGTTTCCTCTGACAATGAGCAGCAGACGGTGAGAAGTCTGCCCGCACCTTCTGGGTGGTGCTTGTGGGGGAGCTGCCCTGCACGCCTGCCAGCTCCGAGGGCCCGGTCTGCCACGGCCAGGGGTTTTCTGGCACCAAATCAGGTGAACTGGCCCATCTGCACTGGGATGAACGTCTGGTGGTCAGATGCTGCCCTCCCCACCACCAGCTTGGAGCTGAGAGACCTGGATTCCTGCACCCTACGTGTGACCTGGGCTGGGCACTGACCCACTCGCCCCAACATCGGACCCACCAACGTCAGAGCTCAGGGAGCAGGGTGTGGATTTAGGAGGGCCCTGGGGGGCAGGCAGGTGGTAACACCAGGATGAGTGCAGGTGCCATGGCAGCCTTGGTGGGGCTGGGAGGCCTGGAGCTGGGGGGCCTCCAGAGGCATCCCGACCTGGGGAGGTGGCCAGGCCCTGACTCACCCATGTGGGTGCTCCTACTGGGGCAGTGGCATCTGCAGCAGGGGACCCTACCCTGAGAAGGCCAGTGGTGAGGACTGTCTGTTTCAGCACTGCTGCCAGCCAGGGGTCTGGGCAGCGTGTCGCAGTGCCCACTGGTCTCATCTCTAAAACCAGGGAAGAGCTTGCCAGACTCTTGAAGATGCCCTTCACGCCCCATGGGCTGCTGTGGGTGGGACGGCCTGGTGGGTAAGCAGGCAGGGAGGGGTAGGGAGGGAGCTGCACCCACACAGGGTGAGCTCTGCCCGGCCCTCAGTCATCAACTGGGCAAGCCTGGCAGTTGAGACGACAGTGGCAGGCGTCCGGGGCGAGGGTGAGGGACGGGAGCCTGCTGGGCTCAGGGAAGGGCCCTGGAGGGGGAGGCTTCAAAGGAGAGTCCACTTGAGAAGGGCCAGAGGAGGGCGCCCCACACAGAGGGGAGCAGGGCCAGGCGCGGGTGCTCAGAGCTGCATGTGGCAGTAAGACTCTGGGGCGCGGTGATGGGGACGGAGTATCCGGGAGCCAGGGGCCTCCGGAGCAGACGGGGTGGGGAGCACAGTGGTGCCCGAGGCCCAAACACAGGAACAAGGTCAGTCTGCACTTCCGCGGGCAGCGTGCTCATCTCCAGCCCATCTCCTGGCTGCTTGTGGTCCCACGTCAGAGACTGGTCACCTGACCAGGGTGGATTATCCCGTCCCCCCCCCCACGCTGGACACTGGAGTTGTGTGTGCGCACATCCCACTGTTCTGGACAAGGCAGCGGTGCACGCGCCTGCACACGCGTCTCTGTGTAAGGTGTGTGTAGACGCGTCCCTGGAATCTCCTCCCGGGTGAGGAGACCAGAGGATCCGGTCCGTCAGATGTCACCACGCATCCTTCCTGGACAGTCTCGGGCACGCACGCCACCACTGACCCCTCACCAGCGGCGGGCTGTCAGCCTTTCCCACTTTCCCAAGGGGAGGTGAACATCATGTCACAGTCTTGATTTAATTTGATCTCTCTCCTCTACAGTGAAATCGCCCTGCTTTGCATTGTCTTCTTTAGGGGGAGGAGAAACGTTTATATTTCTCTTTGGTCATCTGCCTGCTCATCCACTTTGCCTTCTCTTCCATGGTGGTGTAACTTTTCCTTGATGATCTGTGTGAGTGTTTCACATACTGGAGACAAGTGACCTCTGCTTCTGGACGCCAAGGCATTGTTCCCAGTTGCCTCTAGTCTCCTCAGAAGGTATTTCAGCCCCTCCACCCTGGCTCTCAGAAAGGCTTTCCTCGCCAGCAAACACCACCCACGCCTTCTTGCATTACGTTTTTAGATTCTTTTCTGACATTTGAATTTTGATGCTTTTGGATTTTTTTTTTAGTATAAGAAATGAAGTAGAGATTCAGCTTTATTTGTTCCAAATGGTTACACATTTATACCAGTACCATTTATTAAACAATCCATCATTTCCTCAATTTTTCATGCCATTTTTATTAGCTGCTAAACACTCATATATTTATGGCTCTATTTCTGGATTCTCTTTTCTCTTCCATGGATGTATCTGTTCATATTTTGAATACTTTTGTCAAGTTCAATTGAGCTTTTTTGTCAAAAAGTTCAATTAGAATTTTGATGCAGAGAGGACTGACATCTTTACAACTTTGTCTTCCTAGTTAATAAAAAGGCAGGCCTCTCAAATTATCCTATCTTATTTTAAGTCTTTTAGTCGCACTTCACCATTCTCTTCAAGGAAGCCCGTCACTTTCCTCCAGGTTTTAGGCACTCCATGTTTTCAGTTGCCACTGAGGGTGAGTTCTTTCCCTTCATTACGGTTTTAGCTGTTTACGTTTTACATTAAAAAGGCATTGATTTTGATGTGTTAATTTTATAACTCACCACCTTGGTGAGCTCACTCCGTTTCCAATGTTTTTGCATCCTCGGTCGATGGTACCATCATTTTCAATGACGAAGTTTTCCCCCCTTTGCAGTCTGTATGCATCTCACCTTGTTCATCACTTAACTGCAGGGACTCTTCAGAGCCAGGGAGTGAGTGGCTGTGTGCTCCAGGACCCTGGGGGCTGCCCCAGCGGGCGTGGGGTGGTGGGGGCCGGCCGGGCGCCTCCTCAGACTTCCTGGGGGCTGCCCCAGCCTTTTTCGCTCTCTCCTTTCAGCCGTGGTTCGGGTTCACTGCCTGAGGTCTCAGCTCTGGGTCTGACACGGAAGCTCAAGGTCACCGTCTAAATCCAAGTCTCAGTGAATTACAGTTGATTGCAGTGGAGCAGAGCTGAAAGCCAGCTCCACGGTCGCCTTAGCCACGCCCCGGGGCTCGTGGCTCGTGGCCCCTGCGCTGGATGGACAGGCGGACATGGGGCGTTTCCATCATGGCAGGAAGTTCGGGGCATAGCTGCGATCCCGTCTACACCCCAGCCACACAGCCCTCCCTCTAGAGGTCCACACTGCATCTGGGCACGGGCGGGGTGGGCTCCTAGAAGCACACCCGTGACCCCAGCACTGCCCTCGCCCTCAGCCACCAAGCTGGAGCGTGCACGTGAGCTGCGGCTTGCTCGTGCTCTCCGGGACCCCCACCTCCACGCTCGCCTCCCCACAGCAGCGCTTTCCATCCCACATGTCTGCATGGGGACCTGACACTGCCCGCAGGGGTGTTCTTCACGGCCCGCGGCTGTGAAAGGGAGACGGAAAGTGGTGCGGCTCCGAGCCTCCGGCGGGAAGGGCCCCCGTCGTGTGGCAGCCGTGACTGCCAGCCCGTGCTGTCCAGGAGCCCAGGCAGATCTGTCCGATCCCCGATCTCTTCATCCTGCTGATGCTCGGCTCTTGGGACTCGCGGGTCTTCTCGGTCCTTCTCGTGCTTTCAACGAGAAAATCCCTCAGCTTCGGCCAGGACTATTTGGACAGCGAAACCATATTTGACTTCAGTTTATCCACAAGGCTGTAAGCTTTACCGAGGCTGGCACCCTTTCTCTGTGGCTTCCTTCAGAGGCCGTCACCGCTGGCATCTTGGGGTCTCCTTGGGGGCGTCCTGGGGGGATGTGGCCTGGGGGCATGTGTCCTGGTGGGGCGTCCTGGGAGGACGTGGCCTGGGGGTGTGTCCTGGGGTGGTGTCCTGGGGCGGGCATCCTGGGGGGACGTGGCCTGGGGGCATGTGTCCTGGGGGGCATCCTGGGGGGACGTGGCCGGCTCCCTGGGCCCGGTGCTCTGTGTCGAGTCATCAGCACCCACGGGCAGGGCCCTGACGTGGAGGCAGAGGAGGAAACACCCGGGGTGGGGGTTCAGAAAGTCTGGGAGACAACAGAGACATCGGAACTGGAAAGGCCACGCACGGGGCTGTGAGTGGCACGTCCTCGAAGTTTCACAGAGGAACTGCCGTGCGACTCGGCCCTGCCACGCCTGGCATTCCTCTGAGGGAAAGCAAGCCGCCTGCTCAGGAGACAGCTGCACCTTGTGTTCCCTGCAGCGCCCCAACACTCCAGCGGAGAGGAGGAGTCACCCTCGGGGGGCTTCCCTGGGGCCAGGGGTGAGGGCTCCGCACTCCCAGTGCAGGGCCGGTTCTGTCCCTGGTCGGGGAACTATATCTCACATGCCACAGCTAGACTTGGAATGGCCAAATAAATAAATAAATAAACACAGAAAAGAAGATACGGTGTATGTACACAGTGGAATATTCTTCAGCCGTAAGAAAGAGAAGGAACTCCCACCATTTGTGGCGACATGGGTGGGGCTGGGGGGCATCAAGCGTCACAAGATGTCAGAGGACAGACGCCCTGTGACCTCACACAGACAGATGCCCTGTGACCTCACACAGACGCCCTGTGACCTCACACAGACGCCCTGTGACCTCACAGAGACGGCCTGTGACGTCACACAGATGCCCTGTGACCTCATACAGACAGACGCCCTGTGACCTCACATGTTGAAGACAGGCTGGGGGCTCCAGAGGTGGGGTGGGGCCGGGTGGTGCGGCAGGGATTTAATTCTCAGACAAGGCAGTAAGTGAGCCTGGCCTGCAGAAGTGGAGTGAGGCTATGAGGGCCGCAGCCTAACATCGGGGGTCGGGTGGTCTTCCACAGGAGGGCGAGGGGCCGCGCGGGCCTCCGTGGACAAGCAGGGACCCGGACGGCCTGGGGAGGCAAGCAGTCGGCTTCAGGGATGCCAGGGGCCGAGAGCCAGGAGGGGGCAGGTGGGGAGGCCCGTGCGGTGGCGGACGCAGGCTGAGAGTGGGGGGCCGTGGTGGGGCGGGGGCTCCTGGGTGGGCCTGCACTCCGCACCTCTGCAGGGCCGCCCATGTCTGCCCTGGGAGCGCCCGCAGAGGCTGGACCGATGCCGCCTGCGGACCGTCACTGGCAGAACACCAGGCAGAGGGGTCCTTCACCCAGCCTCGTGGGCCCCCTCACACAAGGCGATCAGGGGCCGCTGCAGCCCTTCATGTGCACCTGGACAGACGTGAGCCCCTGGGGGTTGGCAGGAGGCCCAGCACTGGGGTGGCTCGCGGGCACCCCTCCAACATGATCCTCCTCCACTCTGCGAGCAGCCGACTCCTGACCCTGGCATCTGCACCACCGCTCCCCACAGCCACTTGACTCTTATTTACTTTCTAACCTGTCTACCCAGAATTTACTGTTTTTACATTTTGTTTGTTTCTTTTTAATTGGAGGGTAACTGCTTTACCATATTGTGCCGGTTTCACCTCGACGTGAATCTGCCGTAGGTGACATCTGCTTTTATTCCAGCTCCTTTCTTGGGTCTAACGAGACTGCATGATCACTCATTTATTTTTAAACTTTGTCACTTTGTTTTAGATGCTGACAAGATCTAAAGGGATGCATCCCTTTAGTTTGCTGAAAAGTAGTGTTATCCTTGGATGTCATTTTTGACCCTTACCTTTTAACAGGAAGTGTGCCCTTTTCACGTCAAACAGTCGTGGCCTCTGATGTCACTTCTGGTGTCATTTCCCGCTTCCTCGCTGCGTTTCTTCGCTTTGTCTTTTTAACATTTTAAGTTACTCTCTTTGACTTCCCCTCTGGTGACTGGGAAGTGATATGCCTTATATTTAATTTCCTGGTTTCCCTTTATTTTAAAATGGACATGTTTCTGAAGTGGACGTCAAGAAAAAATGTATAATCACTGATCCCCTCCGTGTAGAAAGAAATTAGCCTATTCTGCCTTTTTCCTCCTCGTAGGTTTTATAGGCATAATCTAGGCTTTTGAACTCAATTTTCATTTTTATTTTGTTCATTTATTTTACCGTGATGCACCTTCTATTTCAGGAATACTCATTTGCCCTTAGAATTTCTCTCCTTCCCAACTTAACTGTCCCACTCTGACTCTGGATTGGGTTGCGTGTTTTTCCCACCAAGTTTTCAGATAGGCTCACTGCTTGTCTGGGATAATCTTCCTGCTGCTTTCATGCAGAGAGCCAGGGTTTGGTTGACCACTGAGGAATTTCCTAAAATTCACCTTTAATTGTTTAGAGAAATAAACATTAGATGTGCCGTAAGAGTGACAGGTCGTCTCCACAAGGTGGGAAGTGAGCCCACCCCGAGAATCCCCGTCCCCACTCCAGAGGAAACACTCAGCTTTCACGAGGGAGGGGAGAGAAGTCAGGAGGAACGTCCCCCGACAGCAGACTGAAGGGCAGTCACGGGCACCCCCGACGAGCCCTGGGGGCAGAGGGCCTCAGCTCAAGCACCCTGAGAGCCTCTCTGGGGGACAGCGTGGGGATCTGAGCACGCACCACGCTCTGGACAGCATCGGCGCTTTGGTGGTGAATTTATGGATCTGGGCTCTAGTTTAGCCTCCCGTCCTGGAGTCTGAGGAGCTTTTATTTACTTGGTAGGTAGGTGTCACTGGCCGAACTGTGCTCTCCCCAACCCCCCACCAAGTTCATGATGAAGCCCAGCACTTCAGAGGGGATGGTCTGCAGGGGGCCTCTCGAGAGGTGATCGAGTTAAAATAAGGTCTTCAGGCTGGCCTGGTTCAGTATGACCAATCCAAGAGGAGGTCAGGACACGCGGTGGTCCTTGTGAGCACACAGGGAGAAGACCGAATACACCGGAGGGGAGGGGCCTCGGGAGGAACCGCCCGGCCGACACCGGGTCTCAACGTCCAGCCCCCGGGCGAGGGAAGTAACCGTCGGTTGCGTCAGCCGCCGTGTCCGTGCGCTTGTCGGGCCAGCCTGAGCTGACCGATACGCCTTCGCCTTTCTACCGCTCCTGGCAGCCCGTGTTTCTTCAGCGTCACTGAGACGCGGCTGGCACGCGACACCGCGCAGGTTCAGGTCGCAGCGCTGTCCGCGGGTGCTTGCGCGTCGTGGAGGGGCCGCCCTGCAGACCTCACACGCCCGCCCGCCGCACCACGGCGCGCTCTTCCTGCGGTGAGAACGAGGTGTACCCTCCCAGCCACGGATCCTCCCGAGGGTGCACTGCGCGGCCGTCAGCCGCACTGGCCGCCTGCACAGCAGCTCCCGGCACCTGTGTGGCTTCCGCCGGAGGCTGACGTCCTTAGACCAACACCCCGGCCCCACCCCAGCCCCGGGAACCGCCGTGCTCCCGCTGTGCTGCCTTCATTTCCGCGCGCCCACACAGCTGCCCCAGCCCGCTTCGCCTGCCCTCTGCTGTCAGATCCCACACATAAGTGACGTCACACGGGGCCTGTCTTTCCCTGGCCTATTTCACTTGGCGCCTACGATGCCCTTAAGGTCCACCCAAGTTGTCGGGAGCGGGAGGTTCCCTTCTTTCTCGGGGCTGAATACTATGCCCTGTAGTGCTTTATAAAGATGGACTCACTTGCGCCACTGGGACACTTACAGGGCGCAGGGCAAGGGGCCGGCTCTGACAGCCGCAGGGGCCAAGGCAGCTCACGGTCCCGCCAGTGTCCAGGCCGGGAGCCACGGGAAGCCATCCGCCGGATGGGGCGGAGCGGGGCGTGCACGGTCTGCTGTGGGGGACGTCTCCCCCACCCCGCCTGTGGACCGGCGCTCTGACGCCTGGTGTCCCGCGTGGAAAGGCGGCTCTATCCCCCATGAAGGGCTTTGGTCACGGGGCCCCACGTCCCACGTCTGGTCCACAGGAAACACTGCCCAGTCTCTCCCCCTCCCCATGTCCGCGTGGCTGCCAGCCTGGGCGAGTGGATGTCCCTTCGCAGTCCCAGGGAGGCACCCCCAGGGACCTGACCCCCTCCCTGGCCGAGGGTCTCCCCGGGGCCTGGGCGCAGCACGTAGGACCCAGACCTCCTGCTCCCAACACTGCCCCAGGCCTGCAGCCACACTTGCCTCGCTTCACACTCCTCAGACACATGTCCCCCCCAACTCAGATGCTCTGTTGCTCCCCGGAGCCCCCTCACTGAGCTAGATAAGGACACACACCTCCCCCATCACCCCCGATCGCCCTCAGCCCAGCGCACAGACCGCCCTCCCCACACCCTCTCTAGGAAACCACCCTGCCCACGCTCTTCCTGCAACTGGACCCCGACTCTAGTTTCGGGACACCCCATCTGTGAGTCAGCTCCAAGGAGCAGCACCCGTGGGTCTGGACGCCTCTCTGAAGTCCTAGTTTGCCAGCCAGCTGCATTGAAACTTCTTTTAAATGGAAACATTACATCATCGATCGCTTGAGCTAGATACGGCTTAGCCACATATATCTAAAAATAAATACACTACAATTTTACAACAGGAGATGAAATGATTAAAATTTTAAATGCCTGTCCAAAAGTGAAAGGTCAGTCTCTTCTATAAGTGGGGCTGGGAAAACTGGAGTCATGAACAAAGAATGAGACCAACCCCTATCCTATCCCACACACACACTCATGCAAACGGGTGAAGACCTCATGTAAGACCTGGCCATGCGACTCCTATAGGAGCAGGAGCTCCTGGAGGCTGGTCCTGGGCATGCTCTTGTCATCTGCACTGCACATCATGTGGGCTATTATTTCCCAGATCAGGGATCGAACCCGTGCCCCTTGCGGTGGAAAAGCAGAGTCTTACCCACGAGACTGCTGGGGAAGCCTCCTGCTGATGAGTTTTTGAATCTGACACCCAAAACAGTGAAGGCAACAAAAGCAGAAATAAACAAGTGGGACAACATCCAACTAAAAAGCCCCTGTACAGCAAAGGAAGCTTGGTTCAGTTGTTCAGAAGTGTCCAATTCCTCATGACCCCACGGACAGCGGTACGCCAGGCCTCCCTGTCCATCACCAACTCCTGGAGTCCACCCAAACCCATGTCCATTGAGTAAGAGATGACATCCAACCATTTCATCCTCTGTTGTCCCCTTCTCCTCCTGCCTTCAATCTTTCCCAGCATCAGGGTCTTTTCAGATGAGTCAGCTCTTCGGATCAGGTGGCCAAAGTATTGGAGTTTCAGCTTCAGCATCAGTTCTTCCAATGAACACCCAGGACTGATCTCCTTTAGGATGGACTGGTTGGATTTCCTTTCAGTCCAAGGGACGCTCAAGAGTCTTCTCCAACACCACAGTTCAAAAGCATCAGTTCTTCAGTGCTCAGCTTTCTTTATTTGAGAGTCCAACTCTCAAATCCATACATGACTATTGGAAAAACAATAGCCTTGACTAGACAGACCTTTGTTGGCAAAGTAATGTCTCTGCTTTTTAATATGCTGTCTAGTTTGGTCATAACTTTTCTTCCAAGGAGCAACCATCTTTTAATTTCATGGCTGAAGTCACCATCTGCAGTGATTTTGGAGCCCAAGAAAATAAAGTCTGTCACTGTTTCCATTGTTTCCCAATCTATTTGCCAGGAAGTGATGGGACTGGATGCCATGATCTTAGTTTTCTGAATGTTGAGCCAGATTTTTCATTCTCTTTCACTTTCATCAAGAGGCTCTTTAGTTCTTCTTCACTTTCTGCTAAAAGGGTGGTGTCATCTGCATATCTGAGGTTATTGATATTTCTCCCAGCAACCCTTATTCCAGCTTGTGCTTCATCCAGCCCAGTATTTCTCATGATGTACTCTGCATATAAGTTAAATGAGCAGGGTGACAATATACAGCCTTGATGTACTCCTTTCCTGATTTGGAAACAGTCTGTTGTTCCATGTCTGGTTCTAACTGTTGCTTCTTGACCTGCATACAGATTTCTCAGAGGAGGCAGGTGAGGTGGTCTGGTATTCCTATCTCTTTAAGAATTTTCCACACTGCTCATAGCAAACACCCTCTTCCAACAACACAAGAGAAGACTCTACATATGGACATCACCAGATGGCCAACACCGAAATCAGACTGATTATATTCTTTGCAGCCAAAGATGGAGAAGCTCTGTATAGTCAGCAAAAACAAGACTGGAAGCTGACTATGGGTCAGATCATGAACTCCTTATTGCCAAATTCAGCCTTAAATTGAAGAAAGTGGGGAAAACCACTAGACCATTCAGGTATGACCTAAATGAAATCCCTTAAGATTATACAGTGGAAGTGACAGATTCAAGGGATTAGATCTGATAGACAGAGTGCCTGATGAACTATGGATGGAGGTTCATGACAATGTTCAGGAGGCAGTGATCAAGACCATTCCCCAGGAAACAGAAAGGCAAAAAGGCAAAATGGTTGTCTGAGGAGGCCTTACAAATAGCTGTGAAAAGAAGAGAAGTGAAAGGCAAAGGAGAAAAGGAAAAATACACCCATTTGAATGCAGAGTTCCAAAGAATACCAAGGAGAGATAAGAAAGCCTTCCTCAGTGATCAATAGAGGAAAGAAGTAGAGGAAAACAATAGAATGGGAAAGACTAGAGATCTCTTCAAGAAAATTAAGAGATATCAAGGGGATATTTCATGCAAAGATGGGCACAAAGAGGAAAAAAATGGTATGAACCTAACAGAAGAAGAAGATATTAAGAAAGGGTGGCAAGAATACACAGGAGAACTGTACAAAAAAGATCTTCATGACCAAGATAATCATGATGGTGTGGCCACTCACCTAGAGCCAGACAACCTGGAATGCAAAGTCAAGTGGGCCTTAGAAAGCATCACTACCAACAAAGCTAGTGGAGGTGATCGAATTCCAGTTGAACTATTTCAGGTCCTAAAAGATGATGCTGTGAAAGTGCTGCACTCAATATGCCTGTAAATCTGGAAAACTCAGCAGTGGCCACAGGACTGGAAATGGTGAGTTTTCATTCCAATCCCAAAGAAAAGCAATACCAAAGAATTCTCAAACTACCACACAATTGCGCTCATCTCACACGCTAGCTAAGTAAATGCTCAAAATTCTCCAAGCCAGGCTTCAACAGTACATGAACCGTTAACTTCCAGATGTTCAAGCTGGATTTAGAAAAGGCAGAGGAACCAGCGATCAAATTTCCAACATTCGTTGGATCATCAAAAAAGCAAGAGAGTTCTAGAAATACATCTACTTTTGATTTATTGACTATGTCAAGTCTTTGACTGTGTGAATCACAACATACTGTGGAAAATTCTTCAAGAGATGGGTCTACCAGGCCAACTTACAGCAAAGGAAATCATCAACAAAACGAAAATACCACCTGCTGAACGGGAGAAAATGTTTGCGAATCAGGTATCTGATAAGGAGCTAACATCCAAAACCTGTAAAGAACTCATACAACTCAATAGAAAAAAACCATAAACCGGATTAAAAAATGGGCAGGGGATCTAGACAGATGTTTTATTCAAAGAAGACATACCAATGGCGAGCAGGCACATAAAAATATGATCCACATCATTAATCATCAGGGAAATGAAAATCAAAACCATGATGAGCTACCGCCTCACATCAGCTGGAATGGCCATCATTCAAAAGTCGACAAACAACAGATACTGGAGTGGGCGTGGAGAGAAGGGGTCCTCCTACAGTGTTGGGGGGATGTTACCGAAACAGCCAGGATAGAAAACAGTATGGAGTTTCCTCAAATAATTAAACAACAGAACCATTACATGACCCGGCAATTCCACTTCTGGGTGCTTATCCAAAGAAGATGAAAATACTAACTCAATAATATGTCTCACCCGCATCTTCTCTGCAGCGTCATTTACAACAGCCAAGACGCGGAAACAAGCTAAGTGTCCAGTGACAACCGAAAGGGTAAGGAAACTGTGGCTCATGGATACAAGGGAATATTATTCAGATATAAAAAAGAATGGAACCCTGTCATTTGAAACAGCATTTGGGTGGGCCTTGCAGGCACGTGTCAAGTGAGCTAAGTCAGACAAAGACAAATGCCATATGATCTCACTTATATGTGGAACAGAGAAACAAAAATAAAACTGCCCCCACCCCACAAGCTGACAGATACAGAGAACAGGCTGGTGGTTGAAAAGGCAGGGGCTGGGGGTGGAAGACATGGGGGAAGGGAGTCAACAGGACAAAAGGGAGAATATCTGACTGTAGAACTGTTTGTAGCCCAGTAAGTTCTCGGGGCATGGCAACCCCTCACCCCCCTGACTGTACGCCTCATAAGCATCCTATTCTAATAAATCACTTATCTTCAAACAGCAAAAAGGGAAAATAAAGTAAAATGAAGATGTAATTCAAGAAGTGAAATGCTTGTCCACATACCCCACGAGATCACTTGGCATCACCTATGGGGAGCCCCCGGGAGCCCAGGGTCACCAGGCCTCCCTTGGGGGCCTCTGTGCAGAAGCGCACCTCCTGGAACCTGGTGGGTGGGAGACGGTCAGCAAACTGCTCGGACAACCGAGCGAGAGGCCTGCAGAGACTCGTCCAGCAGGCTGAGCGGGGAGTCGGGGGAGACCGAGGCACCTGGGCTGGGGAGGGCTGAGCGGGGGAGCGGGGAGGGGAGGGGAGGGCTGAAGGCCTGACGCGCCTCCCCCCCCCACTGCTGTCTCCCAGGCTGCAGGACCGAGGGCCAGAGCCCACCCTCATCTGGGCTCCCAGGCTGTCTGTCTGTCAGTCTGGGGGACACTGCGTCATCAGAACACCCTAACTGAGGCTGTCCCTTCTTCCTGGGTCCTCTAGGGAGGAAGGCTTGCTCTTGTGTATCAGTCAGCTCTTGCTGTGTAACAAGTCACACCACAACCCAGGGGCCCGAAACAGCCAACATACCCCACGAGGCCCGGGGTTGGTTGGGCAGCTCTGCTGATTTTGGTGTGTGTGGGGGTTGAGGATGGGGGGTCACTCACACCTCTGGGGCTGTGGGGGTCCGAGAGCAGCTCCACTGATCTGGGCAGGGGCTCGTGTGTGGGAGGGCGGGCTGGGTGCCGGCCGTCCTAGGAGGCCGGGACCTCTCTCCTGGATCCCATCATGGGTAGCCCAAGCTTATTCACAGAGCCGTTTAGGCTCCACAGCTCAGAACAGCACGGTGCCGTTTCTACCTGGTCTGTGCCCACAACACATCACCAGGCGGCCCAGGACGGTGGGGAGGTGGACCCCGCATCATGATGGGCAGAGGTGCAAAGCCACGTGACATGGGATGCGAGGCAGGGGGTGAGGACTTGGGGCCAGGTCACACCTGCCCACCTCACCTTGTGACCAGCAGACTGAAGCCCCAGCTGCTGCTGGTCGGCCAGAGGCCCTTTGCCAGTGGAGTGCTCCGTCCACTTGGCCCTCGGGGAGCCCACGGACTGGGCGGGCTTTGAGGGGTCCCAGCCTCCGGCCTTCTGGCACTGGAGGTGCAGGATGGAGGGCCTTGCCAAACACAGGCCACCGGAGGGACAGGGGCCAGGAGAAGGCGGAGGTCCTCCTGGCCCTGAGCCTCCTGGGCCCAGATGGTATTTCTCATTGCGTTCTAGCTGGTGGCAGAGGCCCTTGGGGAAGGGAGGATGTGGGAGCCAAACTCGTGTTCAGGGGATGCTGTGGGGGACTGGCTTCCACTTCAGGGGCCACAGCTCCGATGGGCCCAGGGCTGGGACCGATGTCAACCAGGATGGAAGTGTTCTGACCTGAGGGCATGCGCGCTGGGACTGGACGTCGACCAGGACGTAAGTGTTCCGACCCGAGGGTGTGCGTGCTGGGACCGGTCATCGACCAGGACGTACGTGTCCAGAGATGGAGCACGTCGGGCCTCCCGGTCCAGGCACTGGGGCTGGGCGGGTGGGTGAGGAAGGAGGGACCCGGCCCAGATCTGGGCTGGCCAGCATCACTGCCCACGTGCTGGTGCGGCTGGGGCAACACTCTGGAGCCGAGTTCTCCCACTTCTTTATGAGCCCCGGAAACAGCGCTGCCAGCGAGACTCAGGCCACGGCTGTGCTCGGTGGTGCGTGTGTACATGCACCGATTCCCGGGAGGAAACTGCGGGAAAGACCGTCCGCTCTGTGCTCGGGACAGGCATGGGGAAGCACGCACAGTGAGGGGCTGTCCCTGGCCCCTCGGGCAGGTCCTCCCGCCTGGTGCTGGGGGATGCCCTGGGCCTCCTGCCATGCACCTGTAGGGCGAGCCTGGGCATCCTTGCTGGGGCCTCCTCCACCGCCCCCGCCCACGGGTGTGCTGGCAGCTTGCCTGGCTGCCCCCGCACCCTGACATGCAGACGGAGAAGGAAACCAGCCACGGTGCCCGCCCCGTCCTCAGTGGGGGAGGCTCTGACATGCCGAGGGTCCCACCAGCGTGGTGGCGCATGAGACGCGTGGAAGGGAGCCACATGCCCAGCACCACCACGTTCTGCAGGGAGAAGTCACTGCCCTACAAGCCATCTCTCAAGTCTTCCAACGGTTTCAAGCAGAAGCGTCGACCCCCTTGGTCACACTACGAGGAGCATGCTGGGGCCTGCATCTTGCCAGGCGGCGGAATCGAATTTGAGCTCAGTGACGTTATTTTGACTTCACTGTGTTTTCTGGTACTCACGGAAAATTGCTTGCTTCCACTGATGAAGTGGTATAAAGTTTCCTCTTAGGTACACACCAAATATAAACGAAGGAAATAGAAAAATAAAAGAAGATTCAGGTATGAGTTTAAAGGAACCAACATTTGAGGAAGTCTGAAATAAGGAGGGAAGAGGTGAAGGGAGACTTGGCTCAGGATGGACGCAAAATCTAGAGGAGGAGGAGGCCGCGGGCAGTGGCTGTGTCCTCACGGAGCAGAGGGTGGGCGGTGTCTCTGGACCAGCCGGGTCACCCCCCAGCCCCGGCTCCTGTGTGGACATGCCCGGCCCGAGTGGGGTGGTCTGGCAGCTGATGGCTTTCTGGGGCCTCTGAGCTGCATCTGTGGTTGGGAGTTGAGGGGCGTGTCCGGGGGCGTGGACAGGCCAAATGCCACCTCTTGGGAAGCATCCATTCTCTCCAAGTCCCGAGGGCTGGGTGTGGTCCTAACATACTGCCCAGTTCCCGGAGCCCACTCCCCAGTTAAATCTTGATAAACTAAAGTTGCTCAGTTGTGTCCAGCTCTGCAACTCCATGGACTATAGCCCACCAGGCTCCTCCGTCCATGGGATTCTCCAGGCAGGAGAGCTGGAGTGGGTAGCCTTTCCCTTCTCCAGCGGATCTTCCCAACCCAGGGATCGAACCTGGGTCTCCCACTTTGCAGACAGACGCTTTACCGTCGGAGCCACCAGGGAAGCCCAAGGAAATCTTGATAGCAGTGTCCTAAGCGTGGAGCCCGTCCAGGGGCCCCCACTCGCGGGGGGCTCACCCTCCCTTACGCCTGGTCCGTCAGGATGCTTCTGGGCGCATGGACCAGTGTGGGACGGCTGGACTAACTGGGTGGAGGGAGCCCTCCCTTCCTTCGCTGCTGGGCTCCTGTCCGGGCTGGAGGGTCTTGGTAAGTCTGACCCAATCACCTAACTCCAGTGAACAAACCCTCTCCCCTCCCTTTGCTTTTGCTGGCTTTCACATTTGTGTCCCTGGGTGTCGGGATAGGAGATTCTGGGACCTCGCTTCCTGTTAGCGCTGTCAGCCCAGTTTCAGCCTGGTGGCCCCCATCACAGCCCCGGGGGCGCCCGCTGGCACAGGGTGGCCGGCTGCCCGCCCCCGCCGCAGCCCGCGGGGGTGAAGGCGACGTGCAGACGGGAGACCACCTGCCACGCTCCCTGCCGCGGGCCGGGCTCCGTGATGGGGCGTCTCCTGTGTTCTCACTTATTGTAAAGCAAAGGAGGACTCTGTGTGCGCAGCTCAGCATGAGCTCTGACCGTAAAAGAAGTGAAGCCTATTCACGGAAAAACGGCTCGGAGCCCTGGGTCGGGCCGGATCAAGGTTTTCAGCCAGACCCACCGGGGTTTGAGTTCTGGGCCCGTGTCTCTCTCCATCTCACGGGCAGTGTTGGAAATTGTTTAGCGGCTTCTTGTTTAACAAGGACGGAAAGTGGGCTGGGCTGAGGGCCGCTCTCTGTCAGAAGGGGCTGCAGCAGCCACTGTGGGCCCACTGTCATCGCGGGGATCAAAAGAGGCCACGCAGGTGGGTGCCTGACGCAGGGGTGGCTTCTCTTTGGTCAGAGTCAGGAATAGCTGTCACTGTTTAGAACGAGATTGGACACATTTGGGGGCATGACCCATTAATTCGCCTGCTTGTCAATAATCATCACTTGATCCCATTTCACTCTTCTCAGACTTGAACTAAAGGAACGTAACAAGACGCCTGCCAGCCCCAAGTCCAGGCCTGGGCTCTGAGCTGGGAACTGCAGACGCTCTTCACCTCCAGCTCAGCGAGTTCAAGCCTAGGGCCCCCTGCCCGATCCGGGCTCCCTGTCCCCTGCCCCACTGGGAGCTCCCTGTCCCTCTGACCTCCACTGGGATGTCCTGTCCCCTTGCCCCACTGGGGGCTCCCTGTCCCCCCGACCTCCCCCAGCAGCACGACCTTCACCCCGCCCTCCACCCTGGACGACGCTGTGTGGACGTCCCTTTCTCCCCAGCCCCTGCCGCAGTGCCTATACCCAGCCCAGGCATTTCTACCCTCAAGGACGGGGGCTCTGCTCCCGGCTGGGCTGGAGAGGAGGGTCCGTGCCTGTCTCTCCAGCCCAGGGCTGGACCCACTGCAGGAGTCTAATTATGATCACTGGTGAGCCTGCGGCAGGCCTGCTGGACTCTGCTCTGAGCGGCCCCCTCACTCCCCACCATCTCCCCGATGCTCCTCACACCTTGATGGGCCACCGCTGAGGACTCAGGGAGCGTCTGCTCTCTGCCCCGTCCCCTGCGCCTGAATATTCATGATGCATGGTCGGTCTTCCATGAGTGAGGCCCCTGCCATCTGCCACGAGGGACCTTCGGTCACTCCTCATGAGCTGTGTTTCTCCAGGAGCCCCAGGCAGCCCCTGTGTGGATGCACACGCTTTCCTGAGTGGGACAGGGTGGGGGGGCACCCAGGAAAGAGGGAGGGGGACAGGGCAGCGGAGACAGAACCCACCCGGGCTGCAGCAGTTAGCTGAGGCCGGTGACGAGCCCTCAGGAGCCACTGGACACCTTGCCCTCTGACCGGCTAATCCCTGCCTGCCTCCCTGAATCCACTCGTGTCCGGTACGTGGATCTGGGGCAGAGGAGGACCGCGTGTGCCTGGGGCAGAGAATGCAGCTGGCGGCCCGTGGGCTGCCTCTCAAAGCTGGCAGCCTCCAGTCCGCCTGATGCTGCAGGGTTCGGCCCTCTGGGCTGTGTCTCTCCTCGCCCTTCCTTTCTGCAATTCGGGTTTTGAACAGTAAGCAGGGGCAAGAATCTATAAAAAGGAACTATGGGGTTACACCAGGGATTCCTGGAAGTCATGGAAGCTTATTTTAAAAAGTCTCACGGCAAACGGAAACTTTATAGCTATATTTATAGAGGAAGCAGACGTTCCCTGGGCACTTCCCACAGGCCTAGCAGAAGGTCCAGAGAGGGGGAGACAGTTGCTACAGGTCACACAGCTAAGACGCAGACCCAAGTGCTGTCTCAGGCCTCCCACACCCAGGATGGGTGCCCAGGTGGAGGCTGCAAGACCCCATGGCCCTCACGTGTGGGTGTTGCCCAACTCCTGGTGGATGAGGCCAAGATGGGGCAGGCGGGGCTTTCAGACCCAGTTGTCCTTCCTGGCCGGACCAGAGGGCCCCTGCGGCCCCTTTGAGATCAGCCCCACAGAGTGGGGGGCATCAGGCCTTCACCCCAAGTGGCTGCAGGAGCTCATCCCCAGAAAGGCCGAGGCAGCACAGATGCCCGCTCGCTGGGCTGGCCTCCCAGGCCCATTCACCGCCCACCTTGGCGGTCCCTAGAGCTCGCAGCTGCTCCCCACACCTGGGGACCGGCCCACTTACCCCCCACGGCCCGGGATGTGCAGATGCCGCATCCCAAGGCACACGCAGTCCTCGGGGGACTGGGGCGGCCAATCACCCTCAGCTTCAGCAGCGCCCGATTTTATCCGCCAGTTTTGTGAGCCGTGGGTCAATGAGACAGGATTGCGTTGGTTCCGTGTAGGTCTTCTTGACGACCGGCGTCAGGCTCAGCGTCTTCCCTCTGTTTCTTCTCTGGGAGCTCACATCCTCCGGCCATCTCCTACGTGCTGCTCATCTCTTCCTATTACTGAGACATGTTGTTTGCGCGCTGGGCACTCGGGACAGACCCCTCTGTGGAGGGCAGGGTGCTGGTTCAGCCTTCCTCCAGGGGTGGGACTGGGAGTCTGGGCCCCCTCCCTGGGCACAGCTGGGTCTCGGGGCATGGAGGAGCCACCTGGTCCAGCCCCGCAGCCTCTCTGCCAACCTGTCCCTTGCTCTTGCCATTTCCCACCTGGCTCAAGCAGCCAGACCCCACATCAGGCATCAGGCCTCCTGGTCTGGGGGCTCAGGAGCTGAGAGTCTGTCCTGTCAACAGCCCCACAGAGCGCCTGGATGCAAAGCTCCGACCACTGGGCGTGGAGACCAGGGGAAGGGCCAATAGCCACATCGAGCTGCTCAAGCTGCGGGTGTGGGGGGCGGGAGGTGGGCTGACCATGCTCCCAGGCCCTGCCTCATGCCGCTGCAGACAAAACTCGAGAAAAGAGTCCGACTGGATCCAGGTGCACAGCGAGGGGGGACCCTCCTCCGTCCCTGGGTCAGCAGCCATCTAGGTGCTGCCGGGAGGCGGGGGTTGTTAACATCGTCCATCCACTGACCCAGACTGCCCGGGCCGGCCCCGCGGGCCTGTCTAGTCAGGGGAAGCCCCTCACATGGACCCGAGCCTTCCCTGAGGAGTGAGATGGTTTCTGACTGCCTTGCCATGCCAGCCTTGCGGGCCTCGGGTTTCCTGGCCGCCCCACAACCTCCTGCAGTAAGGCTTTTCTCTCTACCTGAATCTGCGCATGCTAACTCGCTCCATTCACATCTGATTCTCTGTGACCGCACGGATGTGGCCCGCCAGGCTCCTCTGTCCGCGGGATTCTCCAGGCAGGACTCCTGGAGTGGGGCGCATGCCTCCTCACCTGTGCTGTGTCTGTCTGCTACCGGTCTTAACGCTCCACTGAAGTTCTGACTAATACAGACAAATAAGCAGGAAATATTTAACTGGGAGAGGGGACAAGAAGCACGTTTTGCTCGTCGGTAGAGACACCTTTCCAAGACGCGTCTGGCACAACCACCTGGGTCAAACCCCCCGACATCGGGGGCTTGACCAGAGTTGGCCAGGGTCTTCGGTCTGGGTGGCATGGTCAGCGCAACAGATGTCCAGAACACAGGCGGCCAGCCTCGGACGAGCAAGGACACTGTAGAAGAGAAGAGGCAGATGATGGGGCCTCGTCTTGAACACAGCTGGTCAAGGAGACGGTCTCGAGGAAGGGAAGTGGTCAGTGTTGCCTGTTTCCCAGGCAGCCAGTCCATAGGCAGGAGGACAAACCCAGAGGAGATTCACGGTCCAACACGCCATGGCCAAGAAGACAGAGCTTGAGGGCAAGGCCAGCGTGGCCAGCGAGGCCAGCTCACCACCGGCCAGAACAAGCCCAGGGGCTTGTCACGGGCAGCGCTAGCGCCGTGCAGGGCACCCACGGCCTTTGTATCCTTGGCGGAGGGCTGTCCTTGAGACCCGCCCCAAGTGCGCTTGTGCTGGAGGTAGGCCGCGGTTTATTTTTCTTGTTTATCCAAGAAGCTATTTTTGTTCATTAAAACCTAGTTACTCGCTGTATCTAGCCAGGATCCTGGAGTGCTCGCTTGGTTAATTCGAGCGAGCAGAGCTTTGACGAAGTAATTTTATTGTCCTGTGGGATTGGCCAGCTTATGCCAAGCCTCACTCTTTCCGTTGAAATGGAGTTAATTTTCGCTGAAATTGCTTCTCAGCAGACAAACGCATTCCCCATCATTGAGAGCTTATGCTTCTGCAGTTCTATTATTCCCTAATTTACGCACCCGGGCAGCACAGGATCCGTGCCCTACAGATGGAGCCTCCGGCAAAGTGGAGGGAGGCGGAGGGGGGCAGGCACCTGCTCAGCCCCACATGCCTGGTCAGAATTGGCCCTCGGCTCCAGTCGTTAGCCACGCGATGGTTGGTGCAGCTGCAGCCCCTGTGCGCCCAGCTCGGTGCCCGGCACAGCAGGAGCACACAAGGAGGGGGGGTGACAGTCCTGCCTTCAAAGACCTCAGTGAGACTTAATCCCGAGACTCAGAAACCACGCAGGACAGAGAGGACTCGGGCTTGGCCCTGGTCCAGGATACAAAGATGGTCACACCTTCCTGTGGGACCTGGAAAAGGAAGGGCATGGCCCTTGCAGGGGACCTGCTATGAGGAGCCCTGATGCCTCTGTGAAGTTTAGAAGGGGCTGCAGGGTGGGCAGGGCTGGAGGGACTGAGCAAAGGGGCCCCGGGGGCACAAAGACCCCAGCAGACTTCCGAGAGGAGGTCAGGCCAGGGCTGGGGTTATCTGAGGCGTAAAGGGGGCCCAAGGCAAGATCAAGGCTGAGGGAGGGTCCTTGGGCCCCCAGACCAGCCGTGGCCAGCACCATGGATAGCTCCACGCCCAGCAGAGGCTGTGGGCCAGTGGGCGTCAACGTCCGCGCCCCACTTGGGTGAGAGGACGTGTCTAAATCCATGTTCTCTAATTCAGCCTTGGCTGGAATGAAACTGAAGTGAAGCTGTGGGCTTTGCTTGCAGTTAATGAAGAACCTTGAAAAAAAAATGGGAATCTATTGACAGATGCTTTGAGAAGACACGCAGTAAGCTGGCCGTTACATCTTGTTAGATGGATTAGGAGAGCATTGGGAATATTTGCATACCAATTACCATAAAATTCAAGTTCCGTCTATACTTACTTAATGTCTTGCCTTCAGAAAGTTGGGCTTCTGTCTACATCTGTTTGCTAAGAAGATCCATTTTCCTATAATATTGAAATATTGTCATAATAGTTTCAAAAAATGTTGACTTGTAACACTGAGATTAAAAATGTTTATTAGGGAAAAAAGCTACATTTGTTAAAATGTTTGTACAAGGAAAGCATTCATGCAAAGTTACCCATTTACCTTGATGAAATTAACCCCCTACTTCCTTCACTAATCCAGAAAACCACAGCCAATTCGGATGCATGTATAAGAGAAGGCTGACTTCCTTACTATTAGAAACACGGCAAAAGGCACATTTCCCTGTAAAATGTATTTGCAATTCAGCTAAATGACTCGAACGTCCTGACCTTTAAACTCAACTCATAATCTTTGTTCACAGGGGGCAGTGGTGCCTGGCCCGGGCTCAGGAATCACACAGCTGATCTAGACCCACACGGAGTCTGCGGCCTCTTGCCGTCTCAGGCCTGAGCGCCCTGTCCCAGGAGCTCTGGCCCATGGGGACGGCACAGTTTCAGTTTCACTCACGTTCTGAGTTGTCTCTGCATTAACCACCTGAAAGTTTCAGGTTTCGCTAGAGAGCTGAGCTAGGCTCTGAGAACATCTGGGTGCATGAGGGCTTCTGCCTTTTGACTTGGACCCGAAGGCCCATTGCTAACTCGTGCTGGTTAACGCAGTCCAGACTGTGAGCCTCCATGAGGCCCGGCATGAAACAGGACTCACGGGTTGTCTGACAACCTGGTGAACCAGTGGGTGAATGAATGAATGCACTTTGAAATGTAAAAACCGAAAGAGCAGGTAAGTTTGGGCTGTGAAAATGAAGCAAGTCTCCCTCAGCCACACTGGACCTGGGGTGCATTGAAGGGAGGGTCTCTTGCACACCCCGTCCCTGACACCATGGCCCACAGACCAGCAGGGACAAGAAAGGACACCTCCCTCTGACCCAGTGACGAGCTGTACCCCTGCCCGCCCCACCTGCAGGGCCTCTACGGGGGCCCCGAATTCCCCCGGTGTGTTTATCTTGGAGCTCACCTTGAAGACCTCAGCTCTAAAACACACTGAATACGATGCCATTTCAACTGGCATCTTGAGGCTTCCAGGCATATTCGGGATTCCAAAACTTTGTCTTTACAAAAGGCCACTTCTGTTCTGACTGAGGCCAATCAGCGAACGGAACGGGACAGGAAGGTGTGGAGGCTCTCCACCCCATCCTGCTCCAGCCTCTCCCGAACGTCCTCTTCCCTGAACCTCTCCCCACTCACTGCTCCCCTAGAGCCATCAGAACCTGCTCCTTTGCATTGGACCCTCTGAAGGGACAGCACGAAGCCCCTCGGGTCCCACATCCCTGGGATGAGGGCCATAGTCACAGATTCTCCTCGAGCCCCTGGAGGCCCTCACAGACTCGCTGGGGAGCTTAACACCATCATCCAGGCCGACCAACAGGGGCTCAGACTTAACACTGTCATCCAGGCTGACCAGAGGGTGCTGAGACTTAACAGTGTCATCCGGGCTGACCAGAGGGTGCTGAGACTTAACACTGTCATCCGGGCTGACCAGAGGCTGCTCTAACTTAACACAATCATCCAGGCTGACCAGCAGGGGCTCAGACTTAACACAATCGTCCAGGCTGACCAGCGGGTACTCAGACTTAACAGGGTCGTCCAGGCCAACCAGTCGGGTGCTCAGAACGAGATGGGCGAGTTCACAGGCTCAGTGACAAGGGCCACACCCGACGCTGGCTGAACAGAGCAGCTGCAGATGGAACCCACCCCTGCCTTGTTATGGGACCAGGCCCGCAACCCCAGATGACCTCACACGGTGACCCTCGGGCTTCTCCAAGACTGACCGACATGAGACTGGGGGCACTCAGAAATCCGGGGGGCCTGTGTACGACCATTGCAGTGGACTCCAGGTCGTTTTTAGGAGTGTTTTCTCCCAGGGATGTTGGATCCACTTGGGTAGGTGGGCAGACCTCAACTCTGTGTCCACTAAAGGGCTAAGCCAGGACTTTCTCAGTTAAGGGAACCAGAATAGACGGGGAAACTGTGTCCACTCCAGACTTAGTCATCAGCAAATCAAGTAGCCTGCACCCTGATGATTCTCCTAAGAAAAGTCCATTAAAATCCTTCATATCCAGCTTCAGCAGTTGGGGTCCCCTGAGCAAAGCTCTCCCAGTCATGTTGTAAGAGGCCAGGACATTGGTTTCTAGGAACCAAGTTGCCCCCGGGGTCTTCAGTCACTCTACTCATCCTTCCAAAGTCCTCCCGCTTCCCGGTGGTAGACAGGCTCCAAACCTCCCGCTGAACTGGCTCAGAAACAACCCTGCAGGCTGGGGGGGTTTCTCTTCCTCTTTACAGACACCAGAGCTGCAATCAGAGCTCAACCACTGCCAGGCGGCAGCGCCTGCCTTGGAGAACTCCAGTGATTCCAGGACCGGGGTCTCCAGTAGACCCCAGCAAGTCAGGAGGAACAACACTGCGTCCACACACTTGTGCCCCTCCAGCAGGAGTGAGCGCACTGTGCCTTCCTGCCCGATGGGTGGGGCCAGGGTGAGGCGCAGGCTGGCATGCTCTTTAAACTGCTGCAGGTCCTGACTGTTGACACAAGCGTCTGGGCTTCCATGCTGCTTTGCCCAGTCACGAATTCTCAGTGGATGACATCAGACAAACACAGCATTATCTGGGAAGATGCTGGACCCGGGGCTGGGGTCATATCTCAGCGGACGACATCAGACAAACACAGCATTATCTGGGAAGATGCTGGACCCGGGGCTGGGGTCATGTTCCCAAAATACGGTCCAGAGGGGCTGTCCACACCGCTCTCGCCCAGGTGCTCCTCACCTGACGGACCACTTGAGCTCGGCAAGTGGGCTTCACAGAGCTGCCCCATCTCACGGGTGTACTGCACTGAAGCCTTCCGTGCAGACAGGCCCCGCGCCCTCTGCAGCTAGGGTCTTCCGGGGAAGGTCGTTCTCCCCAGGGAGTGCCCGCCGGAACTTCACAGCTATCTGGGACCCACCCTACTGGTCAGGAGCTACACGTCCGAGCTGTTCCATGTGCCCCACAGCCATTGTCCCTGTGTCCATCACTGCCAGTCTTCAGGATGAGTTGCCTGCCCCAACAGCATCATCAGAACACAATGGGCACAGTTTGTAGAGACCTTTCGGAAGCCCCAGCTGAGAGCTCCACGGTTGCTCCACACCCTCAGGGATCACCAGGTCTCTGGCCCCTGCCTCTCTGATCACAGTTGATGACAGGAGACACACTTCAATACCACAAGGTCCTCACTCGTCCACTGCAGGCACCCACGTGTCAGCGCAGTGCTTTCCCCAGCACATTCCTGGGAGGTGAAGACCTTTGGCATCACACCTTATAACCCAGAGGGTTTTTTTTTAATTAATTTAATTGGAGGCTAATTACTTTACAATACTGTGGTGGCTTTCGCCATGCATCGACACGAATCAACCCCGGTGTCCACGTGCTCCCCATCCTGAACCCCCCTCCCACCGCCCTCCCCATCCCATCCCTCGGGGTCGTCCCAGTGCACCGGCCCTGAGCGCCCTGTCTCACGCGTAGAGCCTGGACTGGCGATCTATTCACATAGGATAATATACATGTTTCAGTGCTATTCTCTCAATCCAGAGGTTTTGTCTCTGGGAATCTCCTCCTGCCTCCAGAAAGACTCTTCCGCCCGGCGGAAAGGTGCTGCTGACCTCCAAGGGCTCTGCTCCTGGATCTGTGCTCGCATCTAAGAAAGCACAGACCTGACGGGGCCTGCACACCAGGCAGAGCTTCTCCTTAGAACCAAGAGTAAGCCTTCCAGGAACCGAAGTGGTGAAGGCCGAACGAGGCGGCTTTCCCAGGACAGCAGGGCCAGGACTGGGTGTCTTTCCCCAGGGTTAACCCTCACTTTCTTTTCTTCCCTTTTTCTTGGAAAGACAATGAATGCTCCTGTCTGTATTTCCCAGTCTGCTGCCAAAGGGAGAAAGCCTCCTGAGGCCTGGGTTTGTCACCAGAACCCCTGATCTGCCTGTGATAATGGGGACCGTCTAGTGATACCTCAAGTATGGTTGCTGTGAAAAAGAACCCCCTGGTGCAGCCTTTGGGGACAAAGTCCACAGAACAGGAGGGACTAAATATTCCCCAAACACCACTGACCCTTGGCTCCAAAGGGCAAATCCAGAAATCCCAGTAAACAGCTCTGTGAAGGACCAAACCACAGCGAGAATGTCCCATGCACCCCCAGATTTATGTCTGTGGAGACTGGAACCCCCAGTGGGCCCATGAGTGTTTGAAGAGCGGGCAAGGGGAGGTCGGTGTTTGCTGGGATACTCAACTGTCCCTGTCAGTGTCCCCAGTAACCCTGACGCCTCCCGTCGGGCTTCCCCACTGCACCCTCACAAGCGCCTTAAACACGCCCCCAGTTCTGCCTTTCCACCTTGAGGCAGACTCAGTGCTGATGAGCGTTTGATCAGAAATCTCCCCAAATACCCGGAGAGCCGGCCAATGCCACAGCCACGTGGGGCATCAGCCCCGCAACCATCGCTGGCTTATTTCCTAAGCAGCCCCAGGAACCCGCACCCCCGAGCAAGGAGGCAGAGGCCGACTGAGGCCCCAGGGAGACTCGCCCACAGAAGTGCACACCAGCCTCACTCGATCGAGGGGCGAGCACGCTGGTCACTCGTTCAGTCAGCAGCCCGCCTTCCAGCCTAGGGTCACGGCTTAGGACCATCATCGCACCGAACCTGTCATCTTACTTTTAATTCTGCTTTGCATAAACACGTAAAAACTTGGTACTTGTTGCCTGTCAAGCCCGTCAGAAATGATGTCTTGAATAGAAAGATGTTGGCTCAACACTTTGAGATGATCGCTGGGTTGATAACCTTCACGAGATAGGATCCTAAGAGTGAAAACGCCTGAGGTGCCCCCTTCCACCTTCCGTGTTACTCAAATGTGGCCTCACAAGCTTTATGATCACTAGGCACTTGCCCCTCTAATGTGGGACCTGACGTCTAGGAAAGGTCCTTGTTGGCCCCGAGGGACAAAACCTAATCCCACTAAAATTGGATGACCTGACTCTCGATTAGTTAGTGATGCTTTCAAAGAAAGACCTTGATCGAAAGGGGAAAATGTGAAAACGAATCAATGTAACCTACATCAAGGGCTTCCCTGGTGGCTCTGAGGGTAAAGAGCCCTCTGCGATGCAGGAGACCCAGGTTCCATCCCTGGGTCGGGAAGATCCCCTGGAGGAGGGCGTGGCAACCCACTCCACTGTTCTTGCCTGGAGAATCCCGTGGACAGAGGAGCCTGGTGGGCTACCGTCCATGGGGTCACAAAGAACTGGACACGACTGAGCGATGAACACTCTCACTTTCTACTGAAGTCAAACGGGCTGGGGCACCATGAATGGGGGCCTCCCACACTGCACCCCCACCGCAGCTCAGAGGCTCAGCAGGAAGAATGAAAGGACCTGTCCTTCTGACTGGCAACAGTTGGCATCAGGGCAGGTAGAGAGACTGCCTCAGCGCCAGCCCGCCCCAGTACCCCCGCAGCTAGGGAGCCCGCGGGCCTCAGTGCCAGCCCGCCCCAGTGCCCCTGCAGCTAGGGAGCCCGCGGGCCACAGTGCAGGCCCCGCGCAGCCTGCGTCACGCTCACCTTCCCCAGGCCTCCTTAGACTCACCAGCCGTTTGCCACTGTTTGCTTCTCTGGAATTGCAGTTCGTCTGCGATTCCCGAATAAACTCTTGTTGGCTAGGTAGAGGCCTCGTTATTCCAACCCCAAGGCCGACAGGACTGTAGGCCTCCTGGGGAAGCAAAATGTCTGAAATTCAAGAGGTGAATCACTCGTGGTGGGGGCGGGGAAGGCAACCTGCTGAGAACCAATCCAGCCAGCGTCTCACCGGCCTCCCGTGGTGCCAGAGGCTGCCCAGACCTGGGCAGTGAGGCAGGCGGAGGGGAGTCTGTCCAACCACCCTGCAGGCCTCCGCGGGCCCCTGAGGGCAGGAGAGGAGCCCAACTGCCTGGACCGTCTCCAGGGCGGGATCTCAAGTTAGCCAAATCCTCACGGCACTTGGAGCTGAGTGGCCTTGGGCGGGCGACTGGACCCCTGCCGTGTCTACTCAGCTGTGAAATACGGATAACGAGGGGCCACCTCACGGGGGCACAGGACCATCACGCACTATGCCGACTTGGCCCCGAGAGGGTGCCAGTGCGGCCACGAGCTTCGTCCAGCAAGCAACAGCGGCGGCTGCCTCCCACCAGGAGTAGGAGCCCCCGGCAAACTCAGCTACCACCCAAGACCCCCGACTCTCAGACAAGGTGGAAGCGATGTCTGCCTCAGGGGAGAGGCGGGACCCGCTGCAGCAGGGATGCTGGTCCCCAGCCTGCCCGCGTGCCCACAGCCCCAGCCGTGCAGGGCGGTGGTCTGCACGCGCCCCTCTGGGGCTGCACGGGAGAGACCCGGCCCCCGCACTGGGAATGGACGCAGTGATGGGCTGGACGGGGCCCCACGGACACAGAGATGCCTCCAAGCAAGGAGTGTGCCCGGCTCTCCTCCACGGACGTGAAGTCCAGGCCTGGCACCAACGCTGACCACCCGAGACCCGGGTGTGAGTGCCTTTCCCGACGCGCAGTGGGACCGCCAGTAAGGTCATGGTGGCCGTGGTCTCTCCCACCATCCACTCCTCCCGCCCACCCGCCTCACTAGGATGGGCTCCCCGAGGTCGGAGGCCAACCCGATGCCAGCCCAGAGCCAGGCCCAGTCCCCCGGGGCTTCCTTCACCTCCGGAACTTGTTCTGTGTCTCAGTGCTTCTTATCGCCTGATGACAAAATTAATATATGTTCCTGGTGGAAAAAAGAAAAGAAAAACAAATCCCAGAACAAGTAGAAGCATAGAAATAAGAAAATTAGATCATTCACAAAGCCCTCACCATTGTCAATACTCTGGAGTATTTTCTTGCGGGTTTCTCTCTGTGAACACACACAAGGGTTATAAACAACTTGGATTACATCATCTGTCAGGTTTTCATGTATGCCTTTACTTAATCTTTCCCCAACACGTCAGCACACCTCTGAAAGCACACTCGGACGCCTCCACGTTTCCCGTCGGGGTGCGGCTGTGTTGACCGCTCTGGGGACGCGGTTCTCGCCGACGTGGGGCTGTGGGTCTCGTGTTCAGGTGGGCACACAAGGGGAGCACACTCATTTATCTGTTTCTCCACTTTATGGCACCCCGAGCCCCCTCCTCAGACGGCAGTGACTTTGATCCAGCCTTTTCCAGGGTGATTCTGTTTCCCAAGAGCAGAACCCTAACGCGCCTCAGGATGCGGGGCTGGGAAGGAAAGGCCTGGCTGCCAAGGCAGCGGCCACCGCGGGCTCAGGGTCCCCAGGGCTTGCAGATCGGGACGAGGGAGACAGCATGCGTGAGGCAGGGTGGAGACCCAGGCCCGGTTCCACGCAGCGCCCAGCCCAGCCATTCTGGGAGGGGACAGACACGCAGCCAGTGACCCCCTGGTGCTGCTCGTGGGAAGAAAAGGGATACAGAGCAGCGTCACACCGGTGCTCATGAGTCCTCCCTGGAAAGAGTTACACTGAATGTGAGCAGAGATCTCTGGCTCACGGAACCCTGGGTGATTTTTATTTTAACTGTGCGTCTGTTACAGCTTTTGCATAGAATATGCATTACTTTAATAAAAACAACAATCTTTTTAGAAGTCTCTTTCTGTGCTGGCATAGGGTAAATTATCATTTCTATTTACTTCTCTTTCTTTTTTAGTTTTCCCCCGAACACTGAAATCCTCCCATCCGTCTGTAAGTTACTTTGGTGTGAGTTGAGGATCTGTCTGTGTTTTTTTTTCACAGTTATTTCACCAGCACTCCAGTAGCATTTGGAGAAGGAAATGGCACCCCACTCCAGTATCCTTGCCTGGAGAATCCCATGGACGGAGGAGCCTGGCGGGCCACAGTCCACGGGGTCGCTAAGAGTCGGACACAACTTAGCGACTAAATCAGATCACCAGCAATGTTAACTAAAAGCCCGGCCTTTTTCACGGGCAGCTTTCTCTTTCCTCGCTCCCCAGCTGCCTGTCGCCTGCCCCGTAGACACAGTTTCGAGCTCTGTGAGGGCCAGTGCGGGGCATCCCCCTCTCCCACTCGTCTGCTCGGCTGCCCTGGCGCCTGGCACTGTTTGCATTGCGCGTGCCGTCAGGAGCGCGGGCTCACCCTCTCCTCCCTCCGCGTGTCTTCACACGCTGCAGCCACTCTGTCCAGCCTGAAGTACGTCTTACAGGGGTTTGAGGCGAGGCTGCACGTTTGACCCAGGAGCCTGCCGTTCCGGGGACTGGCTGATTCTCCACAGGATCTTCAACGCTGTCATCACCTTTGACTAGTACCTGCGGTCTTCTAAGAAACATCCTGACCAGAGGAAAATGTATCCTAGTTAAGCTTGCTTTAAAAGTAAAGGGCTGGAAGCCCTAGCAGTTAAACAGAGACGACCAGAGCTGTTCTTAGAGGAACAGTTGCAGCCCTGATTCTTTCAGTATAAATAAGGAAAACCGAAACTTAGAATGCAATAGTAGACAAGAAGAATGGAAACTAAAGCATTTAAGAGATAGGAAGAAGGAAATAATAGTACCAGAAGAAGAATTTTAGAAAGAAAACCAAATTGTATCAGTTTTCTTAGGTCAGTCTCCCACAACAATAGAAATAAAAACAAATATAAGCAAATGGGACCTAATCAAGTATAAGCTTTTTCACAGCAAACGAAACCATAAAAAAAAAATAAAAATGAAAAGACAAGCTACAGAGAAAATATCTGCAAATGATGTGACCAATGAGGGCTTAATCTCCAAAACAGAGAAACAGCTCACACCACTCGGCAAGAGAAAAACAAACACAATTGACAAACGGGCAGAAGACCGAAACAGACATTCCTCCGAAGAAGACACTCAGATGGCCACAAGGCACACGAAAAGATGCTCATCAGCTAGGAAACAGACGGTGGAGAGGCTGTGGAGAGAGGGCCTTGTTGGTGGGGATGTGGACCGGCGCAGCCGCTGCGGAGACCAGTGTGGAGGAGTCTCACAGATCGAAAAATAGAACTACCATATGACCCGGCAGTCCAGTCCTCAGCACACACCCAGACAAGCTGCGACTCAACAAGACACACACACCCTGGTGTCCACAGTGGCCAGGACACGGGAGCAACCTAATGTCCATCGACAGACGAGTGGATAAAGAAGAGGCGGTTCATGTGCACAGTGGAACACTACTCAGGCAGGAGAAGGACCCAAACCATGCCTTTGTAGCAACATGGATGCAAGCAGAGATTATCATACTAAGTGAAGCCAGAAAGAGAGACACACGCCATGTGAGATCACTTCTATGTGGAATCTGAAGTACGACATAAGTGGACTTATCTGTGACAGAAACAGCATCACGGGACACTGAGAACTGGCTGCAGGCTGTCAGAGGGGAGGGGTTTGGGGAGGGGCGGAGCGGGCAGCGGTGAGCAGACTTAAGCTGTTATGTACGCAGAATGGAGAGACAGGAGCTACTGCACAGCACAGGGAACCATGCTCAGCACCCTGTGACAAGCCCTAATGGAAAAGAATTTAAAAAAGAATATGCACAAGCGGCTTCCTTGGTGGCTCAGATGGTAAAGAACCCACCTGCCAATGCAGGAAACGTAAGAAACCCAGGTTCCATACCTGGGTCGGGAAGATCCCCTGGAGAAGGGAATGGCAACCCACTCCAGTATTCCTGCCTGGAGAGTTCCGTGGACAGAGGAGCCTGGCGGGCTACAGTCCATGGGGTTGCGTAGAGTTGGATATGACTGAGCGACTAACACTTTTCACTTTAATACACGTATGTTACGGAGTCACTTTGCTGCACAGCAGTGATTAGAACACGCTGAGAAAAGAAAAGAAAAGAAAACAACAAGAGAAAACCAGGAGACCTGAGGAGCGATTCCAGGCGCCAGTTATCTACCCTCCAGCTGTGAGAGGAGGCGTCTGTGTTTCTCCTTCAAGTCCCATCATCCTGGTCCCAGGTTCTGAAGCTCTGTTCTTGGTGCACATACATGTACGACTGTTCCTGTCTTCCTGGAGAACTGACTCCTTCTTTGTGCAGAATGCCTCTTGTTCTATTAATAATATTGCTATTCTCTATTCTGAAGCCTCTGCTGTCAGCTGTTAATCTGACCACTCCAGGTAATGCTCAGTATTTTATGGGATATCTTTCTGCATTGATCTTCTCTACATCTTCATATTTAATGTCAACTTCTCATAGGCAACACTTAGTTGGGCAAGAGCTAGTTATTCAAATGTACCAGAAAAATGATGCAAACCTCTGACCAAAGCAAAGCAAAACAAAACAAAAACAAAGATGAGCCCAAGAGTCTGTTTATGCAATTTGGGAAAACGTGGATTTAGGAAGAGCTTCCCCCTCCCAACAGGAGAGAAGGAGACAGAGCCTGCAGACAGAAAGACTGACACCAAAATTATCTCCCCTGCAAGAATTTTAATAACTAGGGCATTTCAAAATAAGTATGAGCACACACACACTGCTGTATGTAAAACGGTAACTAGTAAAGGCCTGCAGCCTGGCCCAGGGGCCTCCACTCAGTAATGGCCCGTATGGGAAAAGAGTCTAAGAAAGGCTGGATACGTGCACAGCCGCGTCACTGTGCTGTCCACCTGAAACCGCCGCAACACTGCAGATCAGCTGTGCACCAATAAAAAAATAAAACAAAATGAGCGTGAGCGTGCAGCTGTACACGCCTAGACGTCACTGGTCAAGTCACGTCTTCAGTGGCTTTTGCTCAGCAGTGCTAGCCTTCCTCTTGCTCACCAGCTCATCACAGGACAGTCTCTTTCTCACTATTGTCACGTTTTATCACTCACTGTCATAATTTTAAAGTTAGAACAATTTAAAAATTGTATTTTAACTAAAAGGCTTTTACCCAAAGCAGTCGTATTGCTTCTCTCCAACCTATTTCACCGTCTCAAGATCTTTCTAAAAAAACAGTTTATAAAATTTCAGTATCTCCTCTTAGGACGTAAACCTCCACAGAAGCAAGGATTCCCGTGGTGTTGCTCCCTGGTGTGTTCCCAGAGCCTAGAACGACACCTGGTATTCAGTGGGTGCTCCATTAATGCCTTTTTGTGATAAATAAATGAGCTGCTCAGGATGAGAAACTGTGGTAAAAAAAAAAATACATCTGGTCTTTACCCAGTTTCCCAGCAAAGCGTCTAAAGCCTTTGAGTGACCGGAGCGCCTTTGTTGTGCTGATGAGGACCCCTAGCACACGCCACGGTCCAGGGTCTGGCACCCGAAGGTCCAGGCTGGGACCAAAAGGCTGGAGTCCTGAGCTGCCCAGCTCCGGGCAGCGGGGGAGGACTGGGACAGAGTCAGGCCTGCGGCCGGTGACCGAATCAGCCCCGCCCCCCTAACGGAGCCTCCCCCTCCCCGCCCAGTGACCGAATCAGCCCGACCACCCTAACAGAGCCCCCGCCCCCCGCCACCCCCCCACCCCGTGACTGAATCAACCCCGCGTCCCTAACGGAGCCCCAGTCAAAGCTCCCGGGAGGGGGCCCCCTCGGGGTGGGGGCATCCTGGTGGGAAACCCCGTGGGGGGCTGGAAGGGCAACAGACTCAAAACCCTGGAAAACGGCAAGAGTTCTGTGAAAAGGCATGAATAATCAAGACAGATTCAAGCGAAGGCTGAGATGGAATCCATCAGGAGCCAGGAGAGAAGGTGATGAATGTGTGCACAGGGAAGCAGGACCCCTGACAGCAGCTCTCAGGTTTTGACAGGTTGGGTTTTAAGTTCTTTCCCCAAACTTGGAGAGAGTGAGCAGATTCTTGGCTGCATAAACCTCCCGTGGAGTTTCTCACTGTGTTGGCTCCAGAAACCGCTTCTTCCCGGGTCTGGTTTGGATCCGGTTCCTCTGTGCTGATTCCTCCCTTGGTTTCTGTCCCCAGAGGGTGAGGGGCTGCCCACGGCTCCACATGGGGTCTTGTTCTCTTTCCTGATGGAGCGGGCTGGGGGCGGGGGTCCCCTGACACCGGCTTAGAGCAGACACATCTCATAATGGGATCTGTATAAACCAGTTTCTTTTAAAAACATGCAAGTCCACGAGGAGTGCGTTATCATTATGAGAAAGTACGGGGAGACACAAAAGCCCTGGCTGTCGGGATTCTCCGTGCAGATGGGGACAATGCCGCGCTGTGGGCTTGAACTTTCAAGAAGGTGGATCTTACCCTCAGTGTTCTCTCCACACACGCAGGAACAACGAGGCTGTGAAAGCATTGGAAACATTTTAAAAGAACCTTTGTTCAATTCGTACACTCAAGGAAATAGCTTTGAGAAGGTTTTCACTTGGAGGAAATAAAAGATATGGGTCTAGAAATCAAGATAATGTTTGATTTTTTTTTTTAAAGAAATAAAATAGAGGGCAGTGGAGAAAGTCCCTGGAGACGATGCTTTCCTTGCAAGGAGGCGGGAGGAAAGTGCAGGTGGACTGGGCTCGGTCGTGGGGTCCTCGGGGACTTCCTGTGGCCAAAGGCGTCTGCAGAGACCCAGGAGCCCTGGTTATTTCCTGAGTGTGCAGGGTGCCCCTCTTCTCGCTTGCTGCTCCTGTTGGCGTATAAAAGGGTACGGGGCGATGGAGTCACTGGTATCAACAACGAAGATAAAAACAGCATCTCGATGGATGTGGTTTAGCTTGGATGAGAAGGTGGGTCACCAAGGGAGGCCCGGGCTGGCCTGAACGCCTGCCCCGGCCTTCATCTGGGTCAGAGGAAACGTCTCCCTGCCGGGTTCAGGCCACGGTCCCTGGAGGAGGCAGTGGGGGCCTGGAGGGCTGAGAATCTGCCCTGTCTGTGTGCCAGGTGGGGCCGCGGGCAGGGGCAGCCAGGGAGGGGAGGGACACTCACTCACACACCCCCAAGACCCCCAGCGAGCATCCGATCCAAGGAGCAGGCAGCCGGCAGTGGTGGCTGGGAGGATGAAGCGGGTACCAGAGGCTCTGTGAGTGAGGGAATCTCAGATGATCCGGGGGCGCGGGTGAGCGGCTGTCCAGCCGCATCTGCCTCTGTGGGTCCTGCTCTCACTGCTCAACTTCAAGCCAAGGGAAGGGCAAAGAGCTCGGCCTGCAGTGGGGCACCCGGTGGGGGAATGCTGGCTCAGACAAGACTGCTGTCCTGGCCACCACCCTTCTGTGTGCTCTCTCCTCCTGGACCCCAGGACGGTGCCCACGCTTCCGCTGCTGCCCAAGCCTTCCCCCTCGTCCAGAGAGGGCACGTACCATACTCAAGCAGGGTTTAACAACAGTCAAACTGGGCACACCCATTGCCCACAGGTGTGCCGGGCAGTGGTTCAACAGCATAAACCAAGATGTGCAGGAAATGCTTAGACAAGGAGGGCCAGGGGAGACGGGACCCCAGGCGTCTCTTTGAACCCTGGGCTTATGTGCAGCAGGGGGCCGGGTTTCCTCCGTGGCTGATGCCTGTCCGGCCGTGGACACTCGAGCAGCTCCTGGCTGAGCAGGGGGTGGTTCTTGGGCGCCGGTGCACTGGGAGGCCGGCGGCACGCTCCTAGGGTGGCAGGGCAGGGTTGCGGGGGCGCCGCCTGCAGGCACGGCTTGTCAGGGCAGCGACGTCGGATGTCCCCCACAGCTGTTCATGAGCGTCCTCAGAGGGAAGCTGCCCAGAAGGCTGCCGCCGGGCAGACATGTCCCACAAAGGGGAGCGGGGTCGTACCCCGGGGACAGGCTGAGGGCAAGAGGGGACGGAGCAGCAGGGGGCCTGTGGGGCATCCTTGAAGGTCCACAGGGAGCGTCAGGACGGCACCCCCAGCGAGTGACAAGGTCTGGGTTCCCTCCCTCCTCCCCTCGAGGACCCAGACCACAGAGGGGGCGGTGAGCAAGGGGTGAGAGCAGACGATGGGCTTTCTCAGCTCTCCACCCCCGGGGAGCCCAGGGCTGAGCCTCATGCTCAGGGGTGGGAAAGGAGCACCCTGACGCCGGGTGTGGGGTTAGCTTTCGGTTTTGACCGGCTGGATGCTTTCACACTGGAAGATGAGACTCCTCACTCCTGAACCTGGCTGGTGGTGACCAGGGGCTGGGGGAGGGGCGGGGCTGCTCCTGCACGGCTGGTGGAGTCAGGACATCCTGGCGGGCACATCGCAGCGTGGACCCTACGTAGTCCCGGGGTCTGAATTTGACTTGACAGCATGCTGTGAACATTTTCCATATAAACAAGTTGACGGCTTCGCTGTCAATGCCTGATTGAGTGATTTCTGTAATTCCCTAGGAGAAACTGGGTAATTTGAGAGGATTCTTTTTTTATCCAGCCTTAGAAACTCTATCAGCAGCCGTCGCACCAAAGTCTCATAGAAATAGGGATAACGGGTAGATATGGGTCTCCGTCATTTTTATTGAACATTTTCCTGCAGTTTCTAGTTACTTCAATTACACAAGAACCATAAATAAGAGGTACGATTCTTATACATGAAGAAACAAAATTATAATTATTTGCCAATGATACATTTATATACTTATGTTTCCCAAGAGTTCACAAAATAGCTGGAATTAATTAAGAGGCTTCAGGATAAACACAAGATAACTACTCATGAATGTATTTTGTGTAACATAAGCAACTTATTAGAGAGCACCATCAAAAGATCCCATTCATGAGGAAAAGAAAATATTAAAATAATTTGAAAATAACATTTACCAAAAACTTGAAGAGTGCTATTAAAAATTGACTATATTTTGCAGGAAAAAAAAATGGAGAACTTTGTTGCTAAGGAAAACACCTAACATTTTTTTTAAATGTTGTGACAATTAGGCATATGGAAAGATGCTCACCCTCATTCGTCACTGGGGAACTGCAAGTTCAAGCAACAATGAGCTACCTACCACCCCACGTCCACTGAAGAGCTGACAACACCAACCACTGGCTAGGAACACCCACTTAGCACCAAGTGCAAAATGGAACGGCCACTTCAGGGGACAGTTCAGCCATTTGGTCTTCCCTTGTGGCTCAGCTGGTAAAGAATCTGCCTACAATGCAGGAGACCCCGGTTCAATTCCTGGGTCAGGAAGATCCGCTGGAGAAGGGATAGGCTACCCACTCCAGTATTCCCGGGCTTCCCTTGTGGCTCAGCTGGTAAAGAATTCACTTGCAATGCGGGAGACCTGGGTTCGACCCCTGGGTTGGTAAGGTCCCCTGGAGAAGGAAAAGGCTCCCCACGCCAGTATTCTGGCCTGGAGATTTCCATGGACTGTACAGTCCAGGGGGTCACAAACAGTTGGACACGACCGAGCGACTTCCACTCACTGGACAAAGTCATCACTACGCGATCCAGCAGTCCCATTCCTGAGTGTCCATCCAAAGTGTGCAACACTTGTGTCCTCACAGAAACTTGCTCATGAACGTTTGTAGCTGCTTCATTCACAACTGACCCATCTTGGCAGCCATCACGATGTCCTTTAGTATGTGAATGGGTAAATGAGCTGTGGTGCCTCCATAAAGCGGGATATCATTCAGCAATAAAAAGAAGTCAGCTAACAAATCATGAAAATACATGGATGCATGTCTTAAATGCGCATTTCCAAGTGAAAGAAGCCCGGCTGAAAAGGTTGCGTGCTGCCTGATCCTAGCGCCATGACATTCTGGGGAAAACCGTGGTGACAGCAGAAGTCGTGTGGCGGCCGGGGGCTGGGGCGCAGGACGGGCGGCTGGAGCGCAGTGGGCGCTCAGGGCACAGGGCCGGTGCGGAGACGCCGGTGCTGGATGCGCGACGTTACACGTTTGCTAAAACCCGCAGAACGTGCAGCACAGGGTGAACCCTAACGTGAACTCAGCGCTGTAGTTTACTGCAATGCATCACCGTTCATGCATCGGTTATGACACACCTCCCACCAGATGGTAATAATGGGGGGCTGGGCGGTATGGGAGGCATATTTGGGAACCCTGTGCTTTCTGCTCAGGTTTTCTTTAAATCTAGAACTATTCTACAAACGAAGTCTATTAATTAAGAGACAAAAAAAAAAGTTATTGAGGCACAAAGGGACATGGAAGAACCTTAAACACCCATTGCTAAATGAAAGAAGCCAATCTGAAAAAGCTACACAGCACGCAGTTTCAATTATATGACATTCTGGAAAAGACAGGTGTACAGAGACAGAGTATCGGGAGCTACGGGTTGATTGAAAATGTGAGACGGATTCTTCAGGGTGGTATAACAATCCCATATGGTAGAATAATGGTGGGTACAGTACATCACAGAGTTGTTAAGACTCACAGAACACTCCCGCATAAGAGCTACAGCATAAAGACTGTCCCTAGTACAGTTATGATAATTACTGTTAGCATTTCTTTATTTATTTGGCTGTACTGGGTCTTAGCTGCTGCGTGTGGAATCTTTAGTTGCGGCGTGTGGAATCTAATTCCTTGACAAGGGGCTGCACCCAGGCCCCCTGCTTGGGAGTGTGGAGTCTTAACCGCTGGACCACCAAGGGAAATCCCCCTTAATGCATTTAAATCTCAAAGTCACGGAGGACGTAGAGGGATCCCAACATGGAATGCGGAACGCAACAAAACAGTTTAACTGTATCCCGAGGGCTCAGCGGGTGAAGAATCCGCCTGCAACTTGGGAGGCGCAGGTTTGATTCCTGGGTCGGGAAGATCCCCTGGAGGAGGAAACAGTAACCCACTCCAGTGTTCTTGCCTGAAAAATTTCATGGTCAGAGGAGCCTGACCATGGTCAGGCAGGCTAAAGTCATGGGATGTGGTAAGAGTTGGACACGACTGAGCAACTGACCACACACATGTGCAAGAAACACAACTGAGCAACTGAGCACGCACATGTGCAAGAAACAGCCTAATCGAAGGGGATGGAGAAAAAGAGCTGCGAAAGTAACTCTGGACATGAGTAGAGTCTGAACAACTGGCGGCCGAAGAAGCATCACACAAGCGTAGACTCTAGTCGGTGAAGCTGCTTCCTGTGCCCACAGGATGATAGTTCGGAGGCCGCCCTGTGCACTAGAGCACACAGGTAAGGAGTGCATGTACATGGGTGGTGGGAGCTTACAGAGAAGCAACGGAAACAGGGTGAGCCCCACGGTAGAGCGGGAGACATCAGTAAAAACTCATGGTGAGCTTGATACAGATATAGATGGTTAGATAGAGGAATACAGGGTGACAGTTGATAGATGAGAGATGGACAGGTGTGTGTACACACACACACCCCTATTTCCTAGCTCTGTCAGCTGGATGGGCTGTCAGCAACATCAGCTGAAGCAGTGAAGCCCCAGGAGCAATGAGCACACCCAGAGGCCAGATCTTGGTGTCCAACACCATCTCCAATAAAAGCAACCAGGGCTCCCTGGGGAAACGGCTGATTCTAGGACTGAGCAGGAAATGCAAAAGCTGGAGGAGAAGAAGGGGACGACAGAGGATACAATGGTTGGATGGCATCACCGACTCGAAGGACGTGAGTCTGAGTAAACTCCGGGAGTTGGTGATGGACACGGAGGCCTGGCGTGCTGCAGTCCACGGGGTCACAGAGAGTTGGACAGGACTGAGCGACGGAACTGAGCCTAGACTAAGGAAGTGCTCAAAACCCAAAGCCTCTGATGAACCGTGATGGTGGGGTTGTGAAAGAACATAGGAGCCAACAGGAAGAGCACCCAGTGGCCAAAGATGGAACCTTGGAAAAACTAAATAAACCCTATATCACTGGAAAATGACTCACGTACATAGTAAACATCCACGCGTCCGTCCTGGTACAAGCCAGTGACTGACACACAGGGAGACTAGCTGCCCGCACAGAGCTCCAGACGATACATGCAGACAGGCCGAAAGCAGGTGCAGCAAACTCCCCAGCCCTGTGTGCGGCTGTCCTCAGCGGCTCCTCCTGAAGAGGGCAGCGAGCCTGCTGTGTGTAAACGGACACTCACAGCGTCCTACGGTGCAGCACGGGGAGCTCTGCTCAAGGTTACGTGCCAGCCTGCATGGGAGGAGGGTGTCGGGGAGAATGGGTACGTGTGTATGCATGCCTGAGTCCCTTTGCCGTTCAGCTGAAACTGGCACAACCTTATTTGTTCAATGACTGTACTCCAATACAAAATGAAAAGTTTAAAATAAAGTTACATATTCAGTTGAAAAAAACCAAAGAGGTCAGTGAGGGAGTGGGGCAAGCTGGCTGGACCTTGGAAGAAGTGGACAAGCATGGCCTCGGCCAGGGGATCAAGGTCAGCATCGCATCAGTGGTAAAGGTGCTGGAAGGCACCCTTGACGGGTGCGCTGAAAACGGCACTCTGTCTGTGAGGCCTTCCTCATAAACACACACGATCCCAAGCTCGCCATGAGAGAACCAGCTGAGGGACATTCTATACGATCCCTGGCCACTCCTCCTCCAAGCCACCAAGGTCATCAACGACAAGGTGGTCTGAGAGGCGTCCTGGCCAAGAGGACTCTGAGGACACGTGACGAGACGGAACACTGCATCCTGGGACACAGAAAGGTCATCATGGAAAAACTAGGGAAATCCAAACCAGCTCTGGGCTTTAGCTAACAATAAGGTGTCAATGTTGGTTCATTCATTGCAACGAAGGTCCGTTAATTGGAACTAAGGTAAGGAAGGGGTTAGTAAATAGTGGTCAAGTGGTGAGGGTATGGAGGTGTTCTCTGTGCAAGTTTTATAATTCTCCTGTAAATCTAAAACTGTTCTACAGTTAAAAGTTTATTTAAGAATACATATGAACTCTTCCTTACCCAACTAATTTGAATACAATTAAAAATCTTCTGTAGGATTTTTTTTTCCAAAATGAAAAATTGATCCCAAAGGTACGTGGATGAAAGAGGAGGTTGTCCAAGTATGTGATGGAGAAGATAAGAAGGGGATGAATTTCTGTAACTGATATGAAAACACATAAAGCTATAATCTTAAAAGAATGTGGTTCTGTTTCAAAAACAGATTGATGAAATGGAATGCTTGATCCAGAAACAGACTTGAGAGCTTATAGATAAAAACAAGGGTTAGTTGCTCAGTCATGTCTGACTCTGTGGGACCCCATGGACTGTAGCCCGCTAGGCTCCTCTGTTCATGGGATTCTCCAGGCAAGAAGACTGGAGTGGGCAGCCATTCCCTTCTCCAGGGGATCTTCCCAATCCGAGGATCTAACCCAGGTCTCCTGCATTGCAGGCAGATTCTCTACCATCTGAGCCACCAGGAAAGCTTACAAATAGGTGATCTCAACGAAGGTGCCCTGACGGACTGGAAGAGAAAAGCTTACTGCATCTGTGCAAACAGGTGCACAGGATGCAGCCCGCTTTATCCAGTGTCGGATGTGACCTTGGAAGGGCGAGTCGCCCCCTTCCTTGGATCACAGGGCTCCCCCCACCACCCAGGGCTCTCCCCTCAGCCGTGACTACACTCCCCCCTCCTTCCCTCCAACGTGTTTGCGGGTGGCTGAGAAAGGCAGGAGCTTCCGGAGAAGGGGCAGTGTTGCTCTCCATGTGTGTCTCCGCTTACACGAACAGCAATGCCACCATGGACCCGGGCTTCTCCCCGCTCCACCGCCAGTGTGAGCCAGGGTCCGTCCACACTCGGAGCCAACACCGCGAGCCGTCCTCCGTAGCACACACCCGTGTCCCCGGCGTTCCAGGCCCGTCAGCGACGCGGGGATGAGGGAACCCGCACGACGGTCGCCAGGACGGAGTCACAGGGCTCCAAGCGCTGGATTCCACAAAGGACACCCGCCTGCTCCGCAGAGTAAAGGCCGCTGAGTCTCGGTGGGCGGCGGGTGAGGGCGCCCCTAGCGACACCTGCCACACCCGCAGTATCCACCTCTCTTTCCTGTGGTCTGATGGGCGTGTGGGCGCCCAGCCCCGATGCGGTGTTTTAACACCTTAGGGCGGAGCACCACTGCTTCTTGCCCTGTGTCCCCACCGCAGTGGCAGCCGCCCCCCCACCCCAGTTTTGGCCCCGTGTTCCATCGACTTTCCCACCTTCTCAGTGATCCACTAAACCCGTCTGTTCCAGACCAGGGCTTGGCTGAGTGCCGGCTCTGCCTGGGGTCCGGTAGCCCGGGTCTAATTCCAGACGACATGGGAGATGGGAGTTACCTCCAAGACCCCCCACTGCCCAGCCTCGCGCAGCCCGCTCGGGGTGGACCTCAGTCAGTGGCTCCAGGCGGTCCTCCCCACCTTGGCATTTGTGTATCAGATGCACTGAGCTCCTCCGCCTTTGGAGGCATCTCCGACGCTATTTGCGGGGCAGTGGCCCCAGGCTAATTTGACATCTTTTCTGGAGCCAGAAGATAGCGTGCCACATGCCAAGTTTACAGGGGAAAATTGGGGAGAAAAACGTGTAAGTGCTCTTTGTATGTGTGTATTGAAAGTATATTAAAGTGTTTTTAAGGGAAAACATATAATTATTGCGTTTGCCACATCCAGCAGCTGAAAGCTGCTCTTCTGGTTTTCTCCAAGTCCTTGTCATTTTCTTGGTTGGTGGCAGACCAAATTACTAGTCAGCAGCCCTCGGGTGACGCCTGCGACGTTAAACAGAACCAATGTCACGGCACCAGCACGCGCGCGTGCACCACGGGCTGTGCAGGGGACAGGCCCCGCAGGAACGCTCACGGAGCAGCCCCGGCCCCGCGCTGGCTGTCCTGCGGCTCATGCCTGTTGTGGAAGAACCCCCCACTCGGGAGTGCAGCCTGTGTCTTTCTCGTGAGGCTTTCCACCGCCCTGCTTCCCCTGACTCCCGGGGAGGGGACTGGCCATCAGGGCTGTTCAGAGCTCTTCAGATGATGTCAAGGACAGCCAAGGTCGAGGACCAGCATCAACTCAGACCACGGGCTTCCCACCTGGCTGCACTCCGCATCACCCAAGAGATGACGGAAGATTCCCGGGTCCTTGCAGAGCGAGGTTCTGATTCAGTTGGTGCGGATCACAGCCTGGGGGTCAGGATGTGTGAGTGTCTCTCGGGTGACTCAAACATGCACCACATTTAAGGGCCTGCCGTCAGGACCATCAGCTGTCACAGATGTCTGCCTGGAGCCCTCTGCATCCGGGTGCCCGTTAGTTTAACCCTATCAGATTCAAAAGCACTTGGTCCCCCAATAGTCTTAGTTATTCTTTTGAGCTAAAGGTTAACTCGGGTTTTTGCATGTGTTTCCCAGCTATTTATTCATCCTTCTTGCATTTCATGCCTTCCTTTGGAGTTCCTAGTTTTGTTTTTTGTGTTTTTTTTTTCATGAAGCATCCTTTAGAACTTCTTTTAGCAAGAGTCTGGATTCAGCTATAAATGTTCTGCACACTTTTTTCACAGAACGTCTTTATTTCAGCTTCCAGCTGGAGGCTGGCTGGTGGGAAGCTGATGTCCTCACTCAGGGCCCTGGAGGTGTAGCTTCCTTACCTGACTCCTTGTCTCTGACGTGTGTCAACGAGAAGCCTTTGTCGATCCAATAGTCATTTTCAGATAATGTTTCCTTCTTCAGGTCTGGTTGCCTTTATGCTTTTTCTCTTTGCCTTTTGGTTTCGGCAGATTCTCTCACATAGCATTTGGGTGTAAATTAATTCCTTTGCTGCTTCCCGCCTCCGATTCTCCGCTCTGAGCAGCGCGGGTTCCCTCCAGCCAGACGGCTCCGGCCATCCTTTCTGGCAACACCTCTCCTCCTGCGTCGGGCTCGCATGTGTATCCCTCATGCGCCTTCTCCAGGCTCTCAGCCCCTCACGGTGTCCACCCTTTCCCTCTCTCTCCGCAATGTGCCTGAAATCTTTCCTTTAAAGCTATGTCATAATCACTTCCACATTTCAAATGACTATGCTCATTTCTAGAAGTTGCGCTTGCTTCATTTTTCAACCTACGTGTTTGGTTTGCTTGAAACTATTTCTCTGTTTTTGCTTACGTTTTCTAGTCCTTATTTACGTCAACAATTCTTAGCACACTTGCTTTATACTCTAGTTGATTTTTATTTGAATTTCTCGGTAAGCTAGTCCTTCCTACTTTATCTCAACTGACTCTACAACTCAGTTCATTATCTCTGCGATAGGAGAGGCCTTGTCTTTCAGAGGTCTATACTGAAATATTCATGACTGAAATGGCGTGAGGCCCAGGGGTGTGGAGGAAGTGAGCCCAAATATAGACAGAGTGAGCCACGCCTCCTGGTTCGTAGTTTTCACGTATGAGCTCATCTTCACCAAGGACGGTTTTCTCCTTCGGGGGATTCTCATGTGGAAATGCTACTGAGAGCACCTTTTTGGTTTTTTCTACTAGCTGGCCTCATTACATTCGTGGTAAGATCTTCCTAAGATTGCTGACTTGTCTTCAGGATTTCTGCAGCTTGTGCTCGGTATCACTGGGACCGCACACCATGCTGAGAAGCCTACAATTTCCAGAGCCTCATAGACCTGAGCTGATTGTTGCTTCTCCAGCTGCTGGGCAGGCTGACTGTAGGCCACTCCCCAACCCTGTTATGGAAGGCAGTTCTTCCACCATCCCGGGCTTTCACGGAAGTCTGAGGTCTGGCTCCCAAAGGCAAGGGCGCAAGGGCCAGTCTCCATTCCAGAGGGACCACGGACGCCCTCCCTGCATCCTCTGAAACTTACCTCTGAGCCAACATCGATGATGTCTACTACTCACTAACGACACACAGGCATCCCCTTCTGTCTCTTCAAACTTCTCACGTTTCCGACACACGTGCTCCTTGTGCGTGGGGGCAGGGGGCAGTGCCCACATGGCTCCAGCTGCTGTGTTGCAGGTTACTAATGGCATGTAGGGAACACATTCATCTCAGTTCAGTTCAGTCACTCAGGCATGTCAGACTCTGCGACCCCATGGACTGCAGCACGCCAGGCCTCCCTGTCCATCACCAACTCCCAGAGTTTACTCAGACTCATGTCCATCAAGTCAGTGATGCCATCCAGCCATCTCATCCTCTGTTGCCCCCTTCTCCTCCTGCCTTCAATCTTTCCCAGCATCAGGGTCTTTTCCAGTGAGTCAGTTCTTCGAATCAAACGGCCAAAGGATCAGAGTTCCAGCTTCAGCATCAGTCCTTCCAATGAATATTCAGGACTGATCTCCTTTAGGATGGACTGGTTGGATCTCCTTGCTGTCCAAGGGACTCTCAAGAGTCTTCTCCAGCACCACAGTTCAAAAGCATCAATTCCTTGGGGCTCAGCTTTCTTTATAGCCCAACATACACAGCTGCTTCATGCATTTAAATGTGTCACTAAGGCGTTCTCTTAACGTCTTACTCTTGAGTTACTAGATAGACAATACATTGCTTGAATATGTTAATAAGAACAACTGTTAATGTTTGTCTGCCTACAAGCAATCTTATCCGTTATTTTCATTGTTTCAAATCATCCTCAGGACAAATCCTGAACCAAGGACGCTGTCGCTTATCTCGGCTCTGCGCATGCTCGGCTCTGCGCGTGGAGAACTGGAGCCTCAGAGCAGGGAGACAGGGGGTCTGGGAGCCCACGCTGGGGTCTCACGCTGACCCCACCCTACAGCCCTCCTCACACGGCTGATGCACTTGCTTTGCGTTACTGTGTGTGTGTGTGTCAGTGAGTGGTCAAAGTTCCAGGACAAACTTCCTGTGGAAAGGTGCGTGGGCTTTCCAGGGGGCGCTAGTGGTAAAGAAACTGTCTGCAAATGCAGGAGACATAAGAGATGCGGGGTCGACCCCTAAGTCGGGAAGGTCCCCTGGAGAACGGAACTGCAACGCACTGCAATTTTCTTGCCTGGAGAATCCCATGGACAGAGGAGTCTGGTGGACTGCAGTCCATGGGGTCTCAGAGCCAGACACGACCGAAGCGACTGAGCACGCACGCCTGCACGCACGCACACGTCCATGGGCGGAAAGCTGGCCCACAGCCAGGACCCAGGCTGTCTCCTCACCACCTGCGCGTGGTTTGAGCCACTTGACTGGAGCCAGCCCACGAGACGGGAGTGGGAGTGACGTGGACAGACCAGTGACAGGCGGGAAGGGACTCCCCTTCACTTGGTGATAAACGTGGGCTGGTTAAACCCTTGGGGTGTGAGGAAGGGGCTTGCGTCGAGACAGTCCCTGCCACTTCCCAGCACCTGCCTCAGCTCCAGGCGCACTTTCTACTTTACAGAGAAGACAGGCCCCAGCGGGCGATGGCTGCGGTGCCCTCAGAGCCGGGTGCCCCATCCCTCTCTCGTGCATATTCAACGCCCTTCTCTTAGCTGGGTCCTCTCCATTTCTTTCATTTTATTTAAACATCCTCATCATGGTTATGTTTATAAAAAGAGCCCTTACCTTTTGGGGATACATAATTAAATATTTATGGTTTGAGTGGCAAGATGTCTGGGACTTACTTGCAAACAGCCCAGAGTCGGGGCAGCAGCAGGCAGAGAGAAGCAAGAGTGGCCGTGAGTTTGTAACCTCTGAATCTGGGGGTCGGCTATCTGGGGAGTCACCACACTCTGCATTTACATTTAGTAGACGTATTTGAGATTTTTTATAATGCACACTTTTCCTTAAATGGTACAGAAAATTCATAGAAGACAAAAAAAAACTTTTTATGAAAGTAGGTTTTGAACACTGGAGATGAATATGTGTTTACCACGACCTGTGGAAGACACACGCCTCCAGGAGCTCTCACCTCGCCCCCTCCCGGCCAATCACAGGGAGGGGAGGACTTTAGATTCTGAGGATGGGGGAGAGGCTGTGAGCCCAGCACACTGGAGACTCTAGGAGCCGGCGGGGCAGAGGGACGACTCTCCCCAGAGCCTCCAGAAAACACATAAAGCGTGAAACCTCAACATTAGCTCAGCGGCTCCTGTGTTCCGTACTTTTTCCCCCAGCTTCTAAGTCATCATTTATTTACAGAGCATCAATCACACTGTCGAGGTGTTCACGACACAGCGAGCATCACAGGAAAAGTTATCCCATTACACACAACCGATGAGCTAGAGAACGCTTTTGAAACGCTGGAGTGAAGCAACACCACATCAGATTCCAAAGATGCTGAGAACTGGCAGTGACTCCACCAACGGAAGAGCAGACGGGCAGAGAGTCAGAGCGCCGCACGGCAGACGGGCAGATCTGCAGAATGCCGGCGAGCTTACAAAGTACAACTTCACAGCAACACAGGGACAATACATTTGGGTTAGTTTAAGTCACAAGTGTGGAGCGCTGTGTTGCAGCAGCAACCAGAAACTGATACACACATTTCCAGCTAAATAGAAACGGCATCTCAACTGGCTATGGATTTCCTGTAGAGAAGGCAGGAAAACAGGGAGTGGCTGAGACCTCGGGCTCGCAAACAACAGCTGTTGCTCTTCCGTCGCTAAGTCGCATCCGAGCCTTTGTGACGCCATGCACTGCAGCAAGCCAGGCTTCCCTGTCCTTCACCATCTCCCAGAGTTTGCTCAAACTCACGTCCATTGATTCGATCATGCCATCCAACCAACTCATCCTCTGTCCTCTCTCCCAACCCCTGCCCTCCATCTTTTCCAGAATCAGGGTCTTTTCCAACGAGTGGGCTCTTTCCATCATGTGGTGAAAATTTTGAAGTTTCAGCTTCAGCATCAGTCCTTCTAATGAATAGTCAGGACTGATCTCCTTTAGGACTGACTGGTTCCATTTCCTCGCAGTCTAAGGGACTCTCAAGAGTCTTCTCCAGCACTACAGTTCAAAAGCATCAATTCTTCCATGCTTCAGACTTTCTTTATGGTCCAATCCTCACATCCATGTGACCACTGGAAAAACCATAACTTTGACTAGACAGACCTTTGTCGGCAAAGTCATATCTCTGCTTTTTAATACACCATCTACGTCTGTCATAGTCTTTCTTTCCAGGAGCAAGCGCCTCTTAATTTCATGGCAGCAGTCACCATCTGCAGCGACTGTGGAGCCCACGAAAGAAAATCTGCCAGAGTTTTCACTTCTTCCAAACTTGCTGACATATTGAGTGTGGCACTTCAACAGCATCATCTTGTAGGGTTTGAAATAGCTCAGCTGGAACTTCATCACCTCCACTAGCTTTGTTTGTAGTGATGCTTCCCGAGGCCCACTTGACTTCGGACTCCAGGATGTCTGGTTCTAGGTGAGAGGCCACACCATCATGGTTATTCAGGTGATTAAGACCTTTTTTTTCTATGGTTCTTCTGCGTATTCTTGCCACCTCTTCTTAATCTCTTCTGCTTCCCTTAGGTCCACACCATTTCTTCCTTTATCATGCCCATCCTTGCACGAAATGTTCTGTTGATATCGTCAATCTTCTTGAAAAGATTTCTAGTCATTCCCATTCTATTGTTTTCCTCTACTTTGCATTGTTCATTTAAGAAGGTCTTCTTATCCATCCTTGCTATTCTCTGGACCTCTGCATTCAGTTCGGTGTATCTTTCCTTTTCTCCTTTGCCTTTCGCTTCTCTTCTTTCCTCGACTATTTGTAAAGCCTCCTCAGACAGTCATTTTGCCTTCTTGCATTTCTTTTTCTTGGGGATTGTTTTGGTCACTGCCTCTTATACAATGTTATGAACCTCTGTCCATAGTTCTCCAGGCACTCTGTCTACCAGATCTAATCCCTCTAATTCATTACCTCCACTGTATAATCATAAGGGATTTAATTTAGGTCATACCTGAATGGCCTAGTGGTTTTCTCTACTTTCTTCAATCGAAGCCTGAATTTTGCAATAAAGAGCTGATGATCTGAGTTACACTCAGCTCCACGTTTTGTTTCTGCTCTCTGCATACAGCTTCTCCACATTTTGCTGCAAAGAATATAATCAATTTGATTTCAGTATTGACCATCTGGTGATGTCCATGTATAGAGTCATCTCTTGTGTAGTTGGAAAAGGCTGTTTGCTATGACCAGTATGTTCTCTTGACAAAACCCAGTTAGTCTTTGATCTGCTTCAGTTTGTACTCCAAGCGCAAACTTGCCTGTTAATCCAGGTGTCTCTTGACTTCCTACTTTTGCATTCCAACTCCCTATGATAAAATGATGTATTTTGTCGTTAGTTCTAGAAGGTGTTGTAGGTCTTCAGAGCTGGTTCACTTCAGCTTCTTCAGCATCAGTGGTTGGGGTACAGACTTGGATTGCTGTGATATTGAATGGTTTGCCTTGGAAATGAACTGAGATCACTCTGTTGTTTTTGAGATTGCACCCAAGTACTGCATTTCAGATTCTTCTGCTGATTGTGAGGGCTACTCCATTTCTTCTAAGGGATTCTTGCCCACAGTAGTAGATATAATAGTGATCTGAATTAAATTCACCCATTCCCGTCCATTTTAGTTAACTGATTCCGAGTATGTCAGTGCTCACTCTTGCCGTCTCCTGCTTGACCACGTCCAATTTACCTTGATTCATGGACCTGACGGTCCAGGTTCCTAAGCAACACTGCTGTTTGTTTACAGCAGTGGACTTTACTTTCACCACCAGACACATCCACAACTGAGCGCTGTTTCCGCTTTGGCCAGGCCACTCCATTCTTTCTGAAGCTCTTAGTAATTGCCCTCTGCTCCTCCCAGGGGCTTCCCTGGTGGCTCTCCCACAATGCAGGAGACCTGGGTTCTTTCCCTGGGTCAGGAAGATCCCCTGGAGAAGGAAATGGCAATCCACTCCAGTACTCTTACCTGGACAGTTTCATGGGTGGAGGAGCCTGCTGGGCTACAGTCCATGGGGTTGCAAAGAGTTCGACATGACTGAGTGACTTCACTTTTCACTTTCTGCTCCTCCCCAGTAGCATTGGGCACCTTCCAACCTGGGGGGCTCATTTTCTGGTGTCCCATCTTTTTGCCTTTTCATACTGGTCACGGGCTTCTTGAGGCAAGAATACTGCGGCGCTTTGCCGTTTCCTCCTCCAGGGGACCACGTCCTGTCAGAACTCTTCACTGTGAACTGTCCCTCTTGGGTGGTCCTACGTGCATGAGTCATAGCTTCACTGAGTTTACACAAGCCCCTTTGCCCCGATAAGGCTGTGATCCATGAAGGGGTCGAACAGCAGAGTCGCGCTGAAATCCTACTCCGCCCGTGGCAGCTGAGCTGCCTCACTGTTTTGTCTCAATTTCTCCACTTGTTGAATGGGAGCAGCAAGCGCCCCGGAGTGGCGAGTGGCCCTGCTGGGAACAATGGACTCCTGGGCACCGCCATCCTGGGGGCCAGGCGTGGCAAATGCTCTGCACGCTCTGCACACTCAGCATGGCCAGTGATGTGTCTTTCTCATCCCTTTCCAGCGCTGACCCTTTGCTAAGACCGCACTGTTTTGATGGGCAGGAAAGGGCCAATGCACTGTGGTTCTTTTTTATATTAGCTAATTATATAATAATTAATTCTCCACACAAAGTTTAAAGCTTTTCATACAGTTTCATGAAAGAAAAAACGTAGCACCGATCTCACAAATGGTAGAGGAACAAAATGGATATTCATACAAAGACGTGCAAAAGACAGACCATAGAACAGCTAAAGTCCGCAGGATGCCAACGCTAAGTGCTGGCAGAGACATGGAACCACTCGACCCCTCCCACGCTGAGGGAGGGAATACGAAACGGGACAACCCCCACTTTGGAAACCAGTAGGACAGTTCTTACAAAGGTAAGCAAACGTGCGATATTTTACCCAGAAACTCCACTTCTAGGCATTCACCCAGGTGAAATGAAAACACATGTCCACATAAAGACTCATATATGAACGTTCACAGCAGCTTTTTCATAATATCCCCAGATTGGAAACAACTGGAGTGTCCACCAGGCAGTGAGCGGACGGTCATGAAACAGAACAGGAGGCAGAGTCAAGAGGCTGCTCTGACCGGTCCTGCTGGGGTGGAGCCAAGGCCGCCGGGGCGGAGCCAAGGCCGCCGGGGCGGAGCCTAGGCAGCTGGGGCGGAGCCAATGGCACTGGGGCGGAGCCTAGGCCGCCGGGCGTGAATTCCGACTGCAGAACCTCAGGACAGGCAAGGTGACCACCAGGATGGGAACTTCACCAGGCGGCCTGGGGCTGGGGGTAGGGGGTGGACAGCAAAAGGACCCAAGGGCACTTTCCGAGGTGACGAAAACGTTCCACGGCTCAGCTGTGGTGATGGCTCCCCAAGGGTATGCGGGTACCAAAATCCACTGAACTGTGTGCTTAAATAGGATGTATTTTATCAAGTGTAAATTGAACTTCAAAAAAGCTGATCATTTTAAAATGAAAAAAGAAACATAACACTGGGACTCGGTGGAACTGCATTATTTATAAGTGGCTTTGGAAGAAGTGCTAGTCTCCATTCCTCCTGCCAGAGTCTCCTCCTGACCCCGAGCTCACACCCCCAGCGCTAGCACCCGTGGTGGGAGCGTCATGCACAGGTCTCCAGCCCCAGCCTCTCCTCAGATCTCCAGCCTCAAAGGTGGAGTTCCACCTTAGGTCCTCACACTTGGTGGCTCAAATCTCTTTCAACCCAACGTGTAGGAACAAGTTCGTCCTCTCCCCTCTCAGAGCAGAGTCCTGGTATGACTTCTGTCTTAACACACCCAGTGCTTCCCTCCCAGGGCGCGTCCATACCACCTACTCCGCTTCTCACCTGTAAACCTCTCTAACCCCAGAGGTCTTCCTCATCTGCCACCTCAACGCATCTCCTAAGACACCGCATCCACCCCAGAGGGCTGTGCAACCCCCCAGCTGCCCAACTTAAGCTGGGTGACCTCTGTTCACCCCCATCACGCCTGGGGTGCTCGTCCACTACAGGCCAGTCCCATCATGGCATCCACTGTGCTTGGACCAAGACCGGAACCCGGGCAGGCTCCATCACCCCTCGTCTAACCTCCTCTGCTTTCCATGACTGGACACCCCTGGATGGTTTGGGGTTCTGTGTCCCTTATGCCTAGGTGCATGGTCTCCCCACTTCCCTGCCAGCCTGGCTCCAGTCCATTAATCCTTCCAACTGCACCAAACACCCACCCTAGGTTCCTCCTTTGACCACCGCCCGCCCTGCCCACCCAGTCTAATCTCTCCCTCCTATCAGTCACTCTCCAGCCTCACACTTAACCCAATCTCAATTCCCCTTCTTCTTTTTCTGTAATGATTAGATCAACCCACCAATACAGCTCAGGTCTGTGACCCTGGGCCGCAGGAAACTAGCCCAATCAACAGCTCCCAGTAAGCCCCTGCCTGCGTCGCTCGGCCCACTCCTCTATCCAATCAGCCCTCCCGGCAGCCCTATAAGAGGTGCAGGAGCGTGGAGCAGAGGGTTTCCTGCTCAGCTCCTGTGAGGACCAGCCTGCCCTGGGAGGTACGACGCCCTAGGACCAGCATTGTGACTGTGGACCCCTGGACCCTCAGCCCCGGCCTCTCTCCTGGAGGGCCTCTTGGAAGTCGTTCCGTGTCTCCAGACTCCAGAGCCAGCCTTGAAGTCACAGCTGGGAGCCCAGGTAGGTGCCAGTGCCCGGAAAAGGGCACATCTTGTCTGACGGGGGAGAGAGTCTCTGGTGCCCTGGGAGGGCCCCTCCAGACAGCCCCCGCCTCCACCTCTGCTCCCCCCTTCCTCACCGCTTGGCTCTGGGGAAGGAAGCTCCCTTCAGTCCGCCCAGGGTAATCTCATCTACTCCCACCCCGACCGGACAACTTGAGACAACCTAGCGAACCGCCGCGGGGCCACACCCAACTTGCTGCTCTTTGAAAACAGTTTAACCGTCTCTCCAAACCCCCTGCCTCCTGACACTGTGTCCCCCAGATCCTGGTGCGGGGCGGGGGGCGGTAGTGCCTGGCAGGGTGGGCGGGGAGCCTGGCATGTTGGAGCCTCCGGTTGACCCATTCCTCTCTGGCAGATTGCTATGGAGGAGCAGAGACCCACCAAACGCTTCCACTTGATGGCCCCAGATCAAGGTACGTCAGGCGCCTGACACCCACTTTAATCCCGCCCAGCGTCACATCTGGCATTTGCTTGAAACACAGAAGGCGTTTTGGGGAGAAGGGCAGCCCTTCTTAACTTCCTTGGCCCACCTGGTTCCAAGGTTCTTCCTGTCCTCCACTGCCGACTTCCCCGATAGACCCCCCGGACTTCCCTCCAGGACCCCGGGGGGCCTGTCTCCCCCCTTCACTTTCCACATGCAAGCCCCTTCACCCCCAGACCCGTTACTTAGAGCACAGCCATCCAGGGGACCAGGGTCAACCCCTCTGTTCTGAATTCTTCGGGATGTACTACTTGGGCTGTTATTTGCAAATTCTGAAAACTCTTCCCTAATTATTTAAATTCAAACACAATCAAGGGCTCTGTGACATCAGTCACCCCCTTCTAACCTGCTTCCACCAGACCCCCCCGTCCCCACATCAGCTGGGTACCCCGTCCCCCTCTGGAATCCCATGCCCAGTTTCTTTCCCAGGTGTCCTTGCCTGCCTTGGCTGAACTCTGTAGAGCACCGGGCTCTCAACCCTCAGCTCCCAGTGTTCCTGGCCAAGAAGTGGGGAAAAATTCACCCCTCTGGTGGTGACCCCGAATCCCGCTCCAGCCAGGCCTCCCTCTGGATGACACCAGTGCCTCAGCACGGTCAGGCTCGTCCGGCCGCCCGGAGTCCCCTGTAGAGCGGCCTGGGGCCTCACCCCGTCCTGCTGGAGGAGGGGTGGTCATCCAGGCACGCCGGCCACATGGTGCCACCTCCCCAACCCCGCACCCCTGCGCCCCAAGTCCCGCCGTGAGGACACTGCTCCCCTGCTCCGGTTCTCCCTGGACCACAGGGCAGGCCGGAGCCTGGCTCAGCTCCAGGAGGCCTTGGTGGCCCCTTCGGTGCTGTCTGCCAGCCCCCAGCGGCCTCTCTCCCCTCCCCGCCCCGCCTCGGTGCCCGGTGCCCGTAGGCAATTGTTTGTTCTGTCAGGGGAGGTCATTTGTATTCAGATTGAGTCTCTCTAGTGAACCTAGACGGCAGGTACCGGTCAGTACAGCGAGGGTTAGAATACCCGGCTGCCAGGGGACCGGGAGGGCTGAAAGAGGGTGGGAGGCCCAGCCTGGAGAGGTGGCCGCTCACTCCCCCCGCCCCCGCCAAGTCCCCTCTCCGTCCTCCCTTCCTCGCCCCTCGTGCTCCCCTCCCTCGTCCTCGCCCCCCATCCCCATCCCCCTCCCGTCTCTGTGCCCCCAGTCCCCCCGCCACCGCCCCTTCCCTCCCCCTCCCTCCCCGGCTTACTGCTCCGTCTCTGTTCCAGGTGCTCAGCCCTACACGGCGCGCTGCCCTGGGGGAAGAGGCGGAGACCCTGGGGGGCCCGCCGGCCCAGCCCAGCCCTCGAGACCCTTGGCCTACGTGAAGCCCGTCGTCGTGAGATGCGAGGCCCCCCGCTTCGTGGGAGGCGCCGCGCAGACAGGCCGAACCCGCCGCCGAGGGGGCGGCCACCGGGCCGGGAGGGACCCCCGCGCTCCGGGGGAGCCGGTGCGCCTGCTTGGGCCGGACCCGCGTGTGGAGCCGGGGCCCCGCCAGCCCCCGGAGCCAGAGGCGGGGCAGACGCAGACCCTCACAGCCAGCAGAGCGGCCGAGGCGGCGGCCGCGCGCGGGCTGACCCGTCAGGAGCTGCAGGACGCCTACGGACAGTGGGGCCTCGGAGAGGTCCGGCCTGCGCACTGCGCCTACGTGGGCTTCGTGCCCGCGGGCTCCGCCATGATCATGGTGCAGACGCAGTCCGGCGTCTACCTCTACTCCAGCCCCGGGGTCCAGGCCCAGTCCCGCCAGCCTCCCTCTCTCTAAAGACCCCCGAGCCGCGCCAACTGCAGCCCCAGCCCTGTGCCCTGAGCCCACCTGCGTTGTCCGGGCTGAACCCTGAACCTGAACGCTCCCCTGCCGGCCCGCCAGCCCACGTCTGCTTCCCAAAGACCAGCAGGACTGAGGCACCGGGCAGAGGGGCCCAGGACGCGCCCCCTGAGCGGGGAGGAGCTGTGGGCGGCGCTCCACAGCCAGCGGGGGCGGAGTCAGGATGCCCGGGTCCCTGGCGGCCTGCGGAAGGTGGCCAGTGGCTTCCCCTCGGAGGACAGAGGCGGATGCTAAGCGAGGGCTGGGAGTGACACACGGGGCGAGGCTCCATCCTGAGAAACTCCAGGAGTTGCTGCCTGGGCAGGCCTGCAGGGAGGGCAGAATAGGCCAGACCACCCCGCTCCTTCAGCGGCATCGCGACTCCGGAGAACCCCGAGGAGACAGCCTGGGAGTCTGGGAGTCTCCGGTCCTGTAACCCGGACAGTAAGCTGGACCCGGGGGCTGGCAGACAGGAGGGGCTGGGGGAGCATCGAGGGATGGAAGCAGGCCTGAAGGCAGCCCGGGCCTCCTGAGCACAGGAGCGCATAGGCTGGTGGAAAAGCCCTTCCTGGGAAAGCACTGACGACGTTCTTCAGCCAGGAGACAACAAGAAGCGGGAAGCAGGGAGATGAGGAAACTGCATCATTATAAAGTCTGAATGAAGACAACCTGGGCTTCCCTGGTGGCTCAGACAGTAAGGAATCTGCCTTCAATGTGGGAGACGCAAGTTCGATCCCTGGGTGGGGAAAATCCCCTGGAGTACGAAAGTGTAACCCACTGCAGTATTCCTGCCTGGAGAATCTCAGGGACAGAGGAGCTTGGAGGGCTACAGTCCATGGGGTGCCAAGGAGTCGGACACGACTGAGTGACTAACACTTTCACTAAAGACAGTCCTCAAAGAAAACGGAATAATCCAGAACATAGGAACCTGGGGGGATGGAAGCATTCAAAGGAGCTAAAAGTGACTGAGATTCTGTCTGGTCCCTGGGGTCCTGGGGTATGTTGAGCCGAAGGAGCAGAGCCCCGGACATCTGTAAGCAGGGGCGCCCATTGGCAGCCTCTGAATGAGCTGGGATGAAAGATTCCAAACAGACTGAGGAACACGTGGACCCATGACTCCGATGAATCAAGCAAAAGGCACGGGAGTGACAGAAACACGGAGAAAGCAGGGTGTGTTGACAACGCCAAGGAAGGAGTAGGTGGTGGCGGCCTCCACTCCCAGCTTCACTGGGAGTGCCTTGCACACTTCACCACCAGGCAGGGGTTTTCCGGGGTTTTCTCCCAGCGCTGCTTGATCAAGTTGAGGTAACTCCCATCTCCTCCGTCGGATAAGAGGTTTATGATGAACTGGATTTCCTATTTTATTAAGCAGGCTTTGACTGCCTGATTCATTTGTAAGAGAAAACGTCCACGGAAAACCAAAAGAATTCTTCCCACGAAAAATGTTTTCTTGTGTATTCAATGATCTGCTTGAATAAACCTTTCTCCTGGCTTTTACTGGAGTACATCTTTTATTAAAATTTCCATTTTCATGTTGCCAACATCAGACGAGTTTACCGTAACCAAAAAAGACACCCCAAAAGACAAAGAACAAGTGTCTCCCCCAACCCCCATCACACAGGCCTCTGGGAATATATGGGTACCTAAAGGCACCTCTGGGGTTTCATTTTTACAGAAACGGGGCATGCTTTCCTCCCAGGGCCCCCCAGGGTGATTACAGGGTGTGGGCAGGTGTGGCAGGCATGCTAGGCAGGGGGCCTCCCCGAGCCCATTCCTCAGGTGTGCTGTGCAGCCCACAAAGCTTATCTGCAGAGAGCACAGCCCCGTGTTCAACCACGTGCCCAGCTGTCCCCTCCCTGGGGCCGGCCACCCTCCACGAGGGAGGGACGCCCTTCTCTGATGGGCTGCTCCCAGGGTGTTCCCAGCACCAGCCTGCCGCAGCACTAGAGTCTTCAGGACTGGCTCTTTTCGTTTTACACAATAAATCCTCAAAGTGAGATCGCCGCGTCAGGCAGTAAGGCCGTATTTTATCTTAATAGATATTAAGGAATTGCACTCAATTAGGTTGTGTCCCTATCGCTTCCCATCAGCGGGATGCGAGGGGGCTGGTCCCCACAGCCTTCCCAGCAATAAATGTCAGACGGAGTACTTTTTGCTCATGTCTTGAGTAAAAATATGTCATTGTGGTTCAGATTTGATTTGTCTTCACTGCTAATAAGGTTTAGTATCCTCTCACGAATTTATTGGCCGTTTTTATTTCTACTTCTGTTAACAGCCCATATATATCTTTTGCAGTTTTCCACTGGGTTTTTAATCTCTGATCAGCCTGTGGGAACTTCTTGGGTATTGTCAAGTGATGCTTTCCCACCCCGACATCCTGCCCTCACTTGCTGTCAGCCATCCCTGGGCCCTGCCCCAGGCCCTGCTCCCTCCCCAGGGCTAGAGCCTACATGGGTCACAGAGCACCTCCAGCCGCGGGCTCGGAAGTGTTTCCTCAGCCATTTAGCGGGTTAGACATTGTCCAGGTTAAGTGTGCCAATTTGAGGTTTCCCGGAAAGGCTCGGCATTCACCCACTCCCCCCTCTTTGGGGGATTCTACCTACACTTCTCAGAGACTTGCCAAAATCCAGGCATGTGGAGGCTTTTCCTTTCTCCTGTTTTTAGGCACTTTTAGTTTCTTTAATTTAACAGGACACATATTTTTGATGAGTGAAGGACTCTGAGGCCCACATTCAGCCTTTCTGCAGGAGGTGTGCATCCTCAGCTCAGACTTGAAGACCCCTGGCCTCTAGTCTCTGTGTCGGAAGGAGACATCACTTCAATCATAAATCTACATTAAGACTCTACAGTCTACATGCCCCACCCCCTAACTTGGGACATGCGTGTTTCAACCTTCACACCCTCAAACACGTCATCAAAGAGCCTCGATCCCCTGACAGTCAGGGGATGCACCAGGACCCGGAAGCACACCTGCAGGACCCGGAAGCACACCTGTAAGAAGACGGGCATCAGCTGCTCCTGCGGCCTGGCTGGGGGCTCTCGTCACTGGTCACTGACCTCCCACTACCCCCACCCCCCGTTTATGTCTGCACAGGGGAATCTCTGGACGCCCCTGGGCCCTCACCAGGCAGGGACCCCACTGTCCCCCACTCTCCGCTGAGACAGTAAGTTTTCTCCACTTCACCCACCCTCCTTTGGAAGTTTTACAGTATTGGGTTAAACCATATGAAATTGCCGTCACGTTGGTCAAACATCAGCAATGTCATATGGTTTGACCCATACAATGAACTCTATAACACTCACACCTGACAAAGTCGAATGCTAGTCCATCTCTACCTTTCTCTACCGTATTTGGACCTTTGGATACAGCTTCCCTGATCACTACCAGTTCCGTTTTACATATTACTATTGCCTTGTACTTCAGTGCCATTTTGTTATCACCAGAATAATCATCAGTCACACGATTTGCGTTGACCATTGACGCTCACTTCAGTCTGTCTCCACGGTCACTAATCAGTTTGCTGTCTTCACACGTTGCTCCTTCATCTGGAGCTCAATTTCCTTCTCCCTGAAGTAGCTTCTTTGGAGATTTTCAGTAAAGACTAGCTAGTGGTAGGCTCTCTCAGCCTGTCTGAACCGTCTCTGCTCAGGAGTGTTACTCTACTCCTGACTGATACTTTAGCCGGATGTAAAATCCCAGGTTGACAACTGCCTCTCTCACGGCCTTGAAGACAGTTTCCTGATGTTTCAGGCTGCTCCTGTTGCTGTTCTGAAACTTCCTGTGGCCCAAACTGTTCTCAGGAGTAAACTTCCGTCCTTCTCTGGGCCCTTTCATGACATCCTTTCTGTCTCTGATGTTCTGAAGTTTCCATAGGAAACAGCCACATGTATGTGTTTTTAAAGCCTTTCTCTAGATTCACTGACAGTCTTCTGAGAACACATTGAAGAAGTGGAAGATCCCCTGGGGGAGGGCATGACAACCCACTCCAGTATTCCTGCCGGGAGACTCTCATGGACAGAGGAGTTTCTGGCAAAAGACTGAGCTCCGGTCACTTTGATTTCCTCTCTTCTCCTTTGGCACCCACGTTGAACACTGTTGTACAGTTTCTCTTAGATTCTTCAGTTGACTGAAGTTTCCAGGGAGCCAGGTTTCCTGGTTCCTTCTGTTTTGGTCGTGATGGAGTCGTCTGTGTACCTGCATGTGTGCTTGTTTAGCTGATCTCAGGCAAGGGTTATATTTACTGTGGAAGCACAAGGTGCCTGCACTGTTAAGGTGACTTTTCATGGTGGCTCATTTTGGCTGATACAGGTATTGAGGGTGGGGTGGGGTAGGTGTCCCACCACCCCAGGAACAGGCTCTCAGCTTTCAGTCCTCGGAGGTGACGTTAAAGCCAGATTCCAGGTCCAAGGCAGGGCCAGCCCAGGACTCTGGATTTTCCTTGAGGGTTATACCCACTGCCCCCCTAATCATGGGAGCTCAAGCTTCCTTCCTCTGGACAGGAGTGTGCAGTTCATTCATTTTCCCCACTGGGGTTGCAGGAGTCACCCCAGCTTCAGTCCTTCCCTCCAGGGTGGGCACAAGACAGGCGCCTCTGAATTGGCTGGAGCTGGAGGTCCATGAGCCAGAGGGCCCCCTCACCTCTCTTTCTGCCTTGCTCTCACATCTGGCATCTTCCTTCCTGGCTTGTTGTCTGTACCAGCACAGAGGAGAAGCTTGAGGCACTACCTCTAGGCCAGACGGCATGGGTCCCAACCAAGGCTCCACCACAGACGAGCCCCTTAACCTCAGGGCTCTCGGCCTCCTTGGCTGCAGTCACCATCAGCAGTGATTTTCAGAGCCCAAGAAAATAAAGTCTGTCACTGTTTCCATTGTTTCCCCATGTATTTGCCAGGAAGTGATGGGACCAGATGCCATGATCTTAGTTTTTTGAATATGGAGTTTTAAGCCAGCTTTTTCACTCTCCTCTTTCACTTTCATCAAGAGGCTCTTTAGTTCTGCTTCACCTTCTGCCATAAGGGTGGTGTCATCTGTGTATCTGAGGTTATTTCTCCCAGCAATCTTGATTCCAGCTTGTGCTTCATCCAGCCTGGCATTTTGCATGATGTACTCTGCATGTAAGTTAAATAAGCAGGGTGACAATATACAGCCTTGACATACTCCTTTCCCAATTTTGGGGAGTGAAAGTGGAGAGTGAAAAAGTTGGCTTAAAGCTCAACATTCAGAAAACAAAGATCATGGCATCTGGTCCCATCACTTCATGGCAAATAGATGGGGAAACAGTGTCAGACTTTATTTATTTGGGCTCCAAAATCACTGCAGATGGTGACTGCAGCCATGAAATTAAAAGACGCTTACTCCTTGGAAGGAAAGTTATGACCAACCTAGATAGCATATTCAAAAGCAGAGACATTACTTTGCCAACAAAGGTCTGTCTAGTCAAGGCTATGGCTTTTCCAGTAGTCATGTATAGATGTGAGAGTTGGACTGTGAAGAAAGCTGAGCACCAAAGAATTGATGCTTTTGAACTGTGGTGTTGGAGAAGACTCTTGAGAGTCCCTTGGACTGCAAGGAGATCCAACCAGTCCATTCTGAAGGAGATAAGCCCTGGGATTTCTTTGGAAGGAATGATGCTAAAGCTGAAACTCCAGTCGTTTGGCCACCTCATGTGAAGAGTTGACTCATTGGAAAAGACTCTGATGCTGGGGGGGACTGGGGGCAGGAGGAGAAGGGGACGACAGAGGATGAGATGGCTGGATGGCATCACTGACTTGATGGATGTGAGTCTGAGTGAACTCCAGGAGTTGGTGATGGACAGGGAGGCCTGGCGTGCTGCGATTCATGGGGTATCAAGGAGTCAGACACAACTGAGCGACTGAACTGAACTGAACTGAGGAGTATTCAATCACCTTGTTGGAAGGAATGGCATACAAAAGTAGGCAAAAATAAACAGATGTCTTTGTACAGGTACAGAAAGAGTAAAAGATGCACAGTTTGGTTTTCTAGTACTGTGTAACCAAACAACCCAAAACTTAAGTCTTAGAACCTCTGTTTCTTTTATTTTGCTCACAATGTGGCCAGTCAGGGAAAGAGTCTGCTGGGCAGGTCACCCTGACCCATGTGGCATCAGCTGGGGGGCCCACGACTGACCAACTTCTAGCTCAATTGCAGATCACTGATTTTCTTCATCATGTGACATCCTCCTTGGCATGAGGACCAAAAACTGAGTCTATTCCTGGGATGGTGGGACATCCCCTCTGGTATGGGGACCAAAAGCTGAGTCTGTTCCCAGGGTGGTGGGATACCCTCGATACCGGCATCCACCAAAATGAAGGGAATATGCTTCATTTATTCACCCGGACTCCTGTAGGTGGGCTTTGGGGTCGTCTCCAATTTCTCTTCCAGTATGAACGCTTTTGTGCATGTCTCTGGTAGACATGCCCAGCTTTCTGTCTTGGTACACAGTAAGGAGAGGAATTGTTGGGTCAGAGGTCATGCAAATGATCACATTTATAAGATTACACCAGGGTGATTATTCTAAACTACACGCCCTTCAGTCTGTGTACTAATACTCAGTATCCTCAGACCTCTTATGTTTGTCCAATAACCCAGTCTTGCAGTTTGCTATGGCTTGGGCTGGGAAAGACTGAAGGCGGGAGGAGAAGGGGACGACAGAGAATGAGATGGTTGGATGGCATCACCGACTCAATGGACGTGAGTTTGAGTGAACTCCAGGAGTTGGTGATGGACAGGGAGGCCTGGGGTGCTGCAGCCCATGGGGTTGCAAAAAGCTGGACACGCCTGAGCGACTGAACTGAACTGAACAGCTTGTGTGCGTGTCCTGGGGTCATTATTCCTCTGCAGGAGCTTTCTCTTCTGTGCCACAGCGGCTTTTTCTTCTGCACATTGGGTTTTTCCTTCCTTCTAGTTGATTTGAGTTGTTCTTTATTTAATCTTGATACCAACTTTTTGTCAATCATGTTTTGCAAATAGAGTCTCATACTGTGACTTTTTTTAAAAACCTGATTTAAATTGCCTTTTGATTTATAGACGCTTCTAATCTTAATAATGAATTAAAATACATCAGTCTTTTCCTCTTATGTTAGCACTTTTTGTACCTTAAGAAATCCTACCTTGAAATCGGAAATTTTCACCTATATTTTCTTCTAAATATTTTGAAAATTTTGCTTCAGACATTTGCTTTGACACAAGTTCTAAATCCATCTGGAGAGAATTTTAACTTTTTTCATATGGAGAAACAATTGTCCAGGTACATGGTGAAAACTCCCTGCCTCCCAGCTGGTGTGCCATGTGACCTGTGCTGCTCACAGAGCTCCGTATGTACACAGATATGCTCAGGAACATTCTATCTGTTCCATTAGTCCATTTTCCTACTCCTCAACTAACACCACACACCATCCTTACTAAGCTTTATAACGTCTTGGTGCCTCATAGAGCAAGCATACCTCGCTCTTCAGAAACAAATGGACAAGTTCCACAAGGGATCTTATTCAGTTTTGACCGGTGTCCTGAATCATTAGATAAGTTGGTGGAGATTATATATGATACTAAAATTTTCAAATTATAAACATGGGATTTCTCTTCAGTTGTTTAGGTTTTCTTTCATATCCTGTGGGAAATTATACAAATTTCAGAATATAGGTCTTTACAATTATGGTGAGATTTATCTTGTTCTGTTTGTAGTTTTTGTTGCTACATAAATGGTAGCAACGGGGCTTCCCAGGTGGCTCGGGGTAAAGAATCCACCTGCCAAAACAGGAGACCCAGGTTTGATCCCTGGGTCGGGAAGATCCCCTGGAGAAGGAAATGGCAACCCGCTCCAGTATTCTTGCCTGGAGAATTCTATGAACAGAGGAGCCTGGTGGGCTACAGTCTTAGCATCGCAAAGAGCTGGACACGACTGAGTGACTAAAAAAACAACGAAATGGCAGCAACATTTTAAAGTTTCTTGATGATGTACAGAAATACAGTTGACATTGGTATCTGCAAGGTATATATGGAGCTTATATTCAGCTATGTGGCTAAACTCTATTATTGCTAGTAATTTGTCTCCAGATTCTTTTTCTAAATATAAAATCATATCATCTGCAAAAAATAAATAAAAATCTGCTTTAACTTTTCCCTTGCCAATGCATGTCTTCAATTTCTTTTTTCTTGTCTTATTTCACTCTATGAGGTCTTTAGCTCTTCTGTATGACTTTAAGGTGAATGCATAAATAGATTTCTCTTCACCATCCAGGCATTTTCCCTGGGGATCTCACTCATGTGCATAACTAACAGCTCCTCAACTCCCTTCAGCCCAGCTTTCCCCTGGCCCAGCGCCCATATCACCACCTGTCAAGATGCCCTGGGGATGCCATACAGAAGCTCTCTGCTCACTGAGCTCAGACAGGAAGCTACTTCCCCTGCAGCGTTTTCTGTCCACCAGGGCCTCCCCGTGCCCCCAGGAGCCTTGACTCCCCCCCCCACCTCTCTCTAGTCACCATCACCCAACACGTTCCACCTCCTACAGCAATCTCAGTTCTGTCCTCTTCTCTCCCTTCCCCTGCTCACTCACCAAGTGCCCCCTCTCTCAGCACCAAGTGCCCCCTGACTCAGGTGCCAACCGATTGCACCCAGAGCCCCTTGCTTCTCCTTATCTGGGCTGTGCCCTCTTCCAATCTTTTAGGTGAAGGAATCTTCCTAAAACATTCAAGTATCAATCCACTACCTTTGATGGTCTCTCCCTGCTGTTTTCGGGGTGACTGCAAGGGGACCGACACACTGGCCTAGCAGGCGCCTCACCCCCACCTGCCCCTGCATACCCACCCACCCACCCCCAGACACTGTGGCTCGGATGTGTTCCCCGAGACCTCACAGTTCTGGTCCCTAACAACCCCTGACATGTGCACAGGTAACCTCATCTCACACGTCATGGACAGAAGCTCTGCCCTCTTTGGAAAGCCGGCAGAAGACGAGGGTGCAACAGCAAGAGCAGGGCTCGGCGCGTGGCCCAGGACGGGTCCTTACGACCTCACTGAGGCTGGCAGGGTGCACAGCTAACTTGGAGGCTCAGGGATGGGGTGGGTGCCCCTGGGGCAGGTGGGACATCGGGGTGGAAAGGCAGGAATGGCATGAGCCTCCCTGCCCACTGAGGGGAGGGAGGGTCCAGGGGCTAGCTCCAGCCCCTCACCCACCCGCCCAGGCCGGGCCACCAGGAAAGGAGAACCTGTTCCCTGCCCCTCCTGCCTACCCCTCTAATTGCCAGCACTGTGAGGCGGGGGCGCAGCACTGAAGGTACCGCAGGCCCAGGCACCAAAGTGGCCTGGCCACGTGCACCGAGCCATTCTGGAGCCCAGCGATGCCTGGCGGCGTTGTCTGTGCCGAGGGCCTGGGTGTCGGCTGGCGGCAGTGAGTGCTGGGGACCGGAAGTGTGATGGCGTCCCCACCCGGGTGGACCTCGCCAGGCACCTGGAGAAGAGCGCCATGTCCGGCCCCTACACAGCCCGCCCTCCTGCACCCACAGCTCGCCTGGTCCCCTGTCCGGTGGCTGGGTGTGCAGGCAGGCGGGCTGTTAACAGCGACGTCAGTAACGACATCTATCAAATGCTTATAATGCGCTTGGCTCCGAGCTGAGCGTTGCAGACGCATTATCTCAATCGACTGCTCGGCAGCTCCCTCAGCACTTGTTTCTTCCAAGAGTCTTTAGAATTCACGAGCCTCCGGTTGTTACACTTGAGCAAATTGAGCTCCAGAGACGGAGGCTGGCAGGCCAAGGTCACCTAGCAACTCGGCGGCGCGTGAGGCTGCCCGTGGACACCTGCCTCTGGAGCCGGGCATCCCTCCTTTCTCCAAGATGGTGCTCCCCCAGCCCTGCTCTCCCCCCAACGTCCATACCCCCATGCCCTCAGGGCTCCAGGCCGCTGAGCTTGCGAGGCAGTCCGCCTGAGGCACCATTTCAGGCAGTGACCAGGGTGTGGTTCTGTCAGGGCTGGCACTGGCCATCAGGGCCTGCCCAGTAGCTGGCTAAAGGATCCACATAAAGTGGGGTCAAGGGTCAGAGCATGTCTCTTAGAGGCCAGCATGTGGCAGGGGTCAAAGTCAGGGTGCAACTGGAGTCAGGGGTCGGAATATGTCTGGGTTCCTGAGGAGCCACGTGGCTGGCCAAGAGTCAGTGTAGGGCTGAGGTCAGGGGTCATGGCCAGCCACTGTCATGAAGCTGACCCCAGAGAGGACCACAGCCTCTTCTGCCCTTCCCTGTGACCAGGTGTGAGTGAGTCCCTAGGTCAGCTGGTGCGAGTGGGGCTGCAGGTCAGCTGGCCCCCAAGGGTCCCCCATGGAAGGTGTGCTGCTGGGCTGGGCAGAAGCATCACAAGAGGAAGAAAAGGGATCTGTAAGGCAGCTCCAGCCCTGGCCCCTTGCACCCCCTCTACAGTGGCCACCATGACCAACTCTACCCCCTTGGCTCCATCAGTGGCCCCTTGCGGATGTGGCTGTATTTCCTGTGGACCCAAATGCAGCCTCCACCGGCCCAAGACCCCACCCAGCTGCCAGGTGGTCGTCGCCTTCCTACCCCTTCCCGGGTGTCCCTGCTGCAGGAGGTTTCCAGCCCCCAACTTGGAAATCCTCTTCACCCCTCAGAGGCACCCCTGACCCCTTCAAGCCCTGCCACATCCCTAGTGATGTGCTCACCTCCCGGGCCCCCAGCACGCACACCACCCAGTCTCAGCTCTGTGGCATTCAGGCCACAGGTGGGGGGTGGGGGCAGGGACACAGGAGGGGTCAGAAGGTTCAGGACCTCGGCACTGAGCGGCAGCAACTCCTCTGGAGGAGGGAAGCTTCTGATCACACCCTAGAGAGGGCTCAGTGGGCCTGTGTGTCTGCCAGCCCCCTAATTCGAGAGACCCTTCATAAGGGGTGACAGCAAGCTTCAGGCCCAGGCTGGATACAGGGGGAGGATCCAGCCCCACGGCTGGGTTGCAGCTCAGCTCTGCTCTCATGACCACCCTGCTGTGCAGGTTTCTCTCCACCCTGAAACGCCAGGAGGATCAGGAGTGGGTCCTCCCAACCAGGCGCTGCCCAGGTCTGGCAACGCCGACAGGCCCCCTCTCCAGGGGCTGCAGGATCCCTGCCCAGGCCTCATAGTCTGCTGGGGAGTTGGACTCGTTAAAAATAATAGCCTGGCTGGAGTCATATGGACATGAGTTTGAATAGGCTCTAGGAGTTGGTGACGGAAGCCTGGTGTGCTGCAGTCCATGGGGTCGCAGAGTCGGCCACAACTGAGTGACTGAATTGAACTGGAGTTATTAGCTTCCCATGCAAAGCCAGTTGGCTTCCATAGCAGCAATCAAGCTCGCCGGCCCCTGGGGACCCCTCTTCCCAAGGAGAGGTGACGCTAGAGATCAGAACCCGCCTGGTAACGGCTCATGAGCAGTACAGCCCCGAGCCTTCTGCAGGGGCCACTCAGAGGCCCCGGGGCCAAGGCAATCGCTCCCCACTTTCGTGGCAGGGAGATCGGGGCTCAGAGAGGCAAAGCACCTGCAGACACGAGGCACAGCTGTGTCTGGGAGCCTGCCGTGGGAGCAGGGCCCTGGGCCTGCCACCATCTGGGTGGGCTTGGGGCTCAGGGTTGGGTGTGCTGGCTGGCGACGCAGGGCCTGGCACCTGTCGGGCCAGAGAAGGTGAGGGCATTGAGGTGACTGCACCTGGGCAGGGTGTGGAACAGGCTCCCCGCCAGAAGCAGGCTGTCACTGGCCTACTGTGGGGGGCGGGGGCGGGGGGACAGGACCACCCAGGTGGAAGTCTAGGCAGGTGGGCAGCCGGAGCTCCCAAGGCCAACAGCAGAGCAGGTGACGGCATCCCACCTGCCCTTCTGGGCTGGTTCCTGAACACTGGCTGCTCCCAGCAAGCACCACAGGTGATAAAACACCCTCACACAAGAGCCGAGACGTTCCCCCGGATCTGGGAGGGCCTGGCCACCTGCCATGTGAGATCCTGGTTTGCTGAGAGGTGCCCGATGGGCCTTTCTGTCCCAAACACGGGGAGCGCACACACCACTGTGGGCTGAATGTCCGTGTCCCTGGATTTATGGGAATCCCTGACCCCAGTGTGGCTGCACTTGGGGAGGGGGCAATCAAGGTCACGAGAGGTCACCAGCGTGGGGCATGATCCTTCCAAGAAGGTGGGGAGCCCAGTTCCACAACTCTCCCCCACCGCGCCCACAAGGAGGAAGAGCTTGTGGGAGAGTGTCTGCAGTGGGGGGGTGGGGGTGGGGCAGCTGGGAATCGTGTGGGAAGGGAGAGGGGACGAGGAGGATACTTGCTCCTCAAAGACTGTGCACCTGGGGGGCCCAAGCCACCCCAGGACCTCACGCCACACACAGGAGACCCTGGAGTCTTGGGAGCTTCAAGGTTCAAATCCGACCCCAAGCATCTGACACACTATAGTCATGTTGGCATCAATCAAAGTGGACTTTAGGCCAGCAGAGTCCTGTGAGGGTCACCAGGGCCCACAGGTGTTAAGAAAACAAGTAGCCCACTGAACACAGAGTAGCTCTGTCAGCTTGCGAGCCGTGAATGACACGGAGAACCACCACAGCGAGACTACGCCAGGTCCCACCTCGCAGACCTTTCAGGTCAAGAGGAAAGATTGTGGGTCTAGCATTTTCACTGACTAGGTTCGCAGAGGCCCCAGTCTGGAGCTGAGAAGCACAATGGCCCACTGGACACCCACCGGTGCAAGCCTACGGGAAGCCCGCCATGCCCACACCGACTTGCACACCCTCTCCAGACCTGCACACACTTCCCAGGAGCCTGGCAGGGTGCGGGGCAAGTGCGCAGGGCTGCCCCCTATCCAGCTCCAGCCTGGGGTGTTGGGGGGGGGTCCCCTCTGGAGGGACAGGCTGGAGCAGGCTGAGAGGAGGTGGGCCTTGCAGGCGGCCCTACTAGAAGCTTTCAAGCCCAAGGACGCTGGGGGCCAGGTGCTTGGAGCGGGACTGGAGGGGCTGAGACGAGCTCACGGGCCTGGCGACGGGGAGGGCGGGTGATGGAGGGCAGGGCCCTGCCGAAGGGAGAACAAGGCGGAAGGACCAGGTTGGGGAGGAAGGGTGCCAGGCGGGGCAAACCCTGACATGACCACGCCCCACAGGTGGTGGGCGGGGCAAACCCTAACGTGACCACGCCCCCACAAATGGTGGGCAGGGTAAACCCTGATGTGATCATGCCCTCCACTCAAGATGGGTGGGGCAAACCCTGACGTGGCCACGCCCTCCACACGTGGTGTGTGGGGCAAACCCTGTCTTGGCCAAGCTCTTCCGAACGCCAGCTCCAGCCAGCCCAGGGCTGGAGGGCAGGAGTCCAACTCAGGCCCACCAGACAGTAGGACCCTTTCACGTCTGAGTGCCTATGAAAAGTGGGCCCGCTGCGCAACCGAGTGGCTGGATCACTTTGGGCAACTACTGAGAAACGAACAATGTGGAAAAGAAGAGGCTTTCTGGCAATGTCACCGAAGGGGGTTAACAGATGTGATGACAGAGACTTGAAAACGTCTGTGTGCAAAACACCTCCAAAACCCCAGAGCAAACAAAACGTCAGAGACAGAAAAGCTACGGATAAGCAAGTCACAGGGAAAGCTGTTCAAAGGCCAATAAACACATGAGAATCCTTCAAGAGTCATTACAGGAACTTTAAGAAATGTTAGGACGTGATGTTGTTTTTCATCCGTGTGGCTGGCATATTAAACAGCTGGCAGGCAGGGTTGGAGGCTGTGAAGAAACCTGTGCTCGGTGCACGGCTGGGGCCTCGTCGCCCTAACCTTCTGGAGAGTGACTTAGAAATTGCTCTCAAACTTGGGTCTGTTCCCTCAGCCCTGCGGCTCTGCTTCCACACCCAGGACGACTGCTAACTGAGAAGCAATTAGGGCTCCGGGGGGAGCATCCCTGTGGCGGAAATGGGTCCACGGAGACCTCTTAGGGGAGCAGAACAGGGGTGGGCTGCAAACCTAGCCCTCAGGGCGGCCCGAGCTCCACGCCTGCCTGCGGGGACCCCCAGGGCCCTGAGCCGAGTATCCTCACCAGGGGCTTGGCTGGTGGGCGCTGGGCCAGTAGTGGGGGACCGGCCGGGGAGACCCGGGGTGGTGAGCAGGTCTTCTGTCCCAGTTCAGAAGAGCTGATGGAAGCCTTCGCTCCCAGGCTGGCCTGGTCGCCTGGAGATAGGCTATGAAGGACAATGTGTTCGCGTTTCTACCTCATGGGCTTCTGTGTGTTTGCCAGAAAGCATGTAGTACTCTCGCAACTAAAGTCCCAAATGAAGATTTCTGTTTCTGAGACAAAAGCAAAATCAGGCCTGGCCCAGGTGGCACACGTGGTGACTGCTGGCACTCATTCCCATCGTGTTGGTTACTGCCAGGCTGTCCTGGATAGAGCCTGAGCTGGGCTGGGGGCTGGCTAGGTGGGCAGCTGCGGGGTAAGGGGGCTAAGTGGAGGCTGGAGCTGCCCAGGCCCGCTCCTGAGAGCAGAGGGAGAGGGGACGGTCCTTCACCCGAGGGCTGGGCAGTGCTGTTTCAGGAACACCCTGGCCAAGCAGAGGGGCCAGGAAGGAGAGTCTAGGGCTGGTCAGAGGGATGGGGATAGGGGGCAGGGGACAGGGGCGCCGCATCTGCCCTGGGAGGGGATGGGGCTGTGGGCAGCAGTGAGAGGGTGCGGGGTGGAGGAGGGGAGGATTCGCCTGCCCAGAGGAGGGGTGCGGAGGCCAGGACAGGCCACAGGGTCCCCCAAACGATGGCTGCACTGCACGCCTTTCCACCTGCAGGCTCAGCGCTGTGCATCGTGGGATCTGAATGAGATGGTTTTAACATTTACGAAACACCCATAGAACAGTGAGATCCACACGGAAAGGATGCTCCCCAGAACCTGATAAGGACTGCCTGGTGGCGGGGGAGGCCGAGGTGGGCAATCTCTCAAGTAGGGGACCCTGTGGGCACCGGCCCTTGGGGGAGGACACCCAGGTCCCCCACAGGGGGATCTGCCCACTGTCAGGGGTGCGTCCACTCCCACCAGCGCAGGAGAGAGGCCCCGAGAAGGGAAGGAAAATGCCACCTCCCTCAGTCCCTCCCTGCCCTGTCCAGACGCAGGGGCCTCAGCTCTTGGTTTCTCTGCACCCGAGCCCTATAACCCGGGACAGACGCAGACGTCTGGGGGCTTGGAGTCCACCAGCAGACCTTAAGCTGCAGCAGGAGTCTTGCCTCTGGGCTGGGTTCTGGATAGTTAACCAGTTTCCCGGTGTCTCATAGCAAATACGGGTCCCCAAGCATCCTCCCAGCCCAGCCGCTGGGGCATTCGCCTTGTGCTGACCCTAGGGCGCTCCAGTCCCAGGGGCTTCCAGCAGGCGGTGAAATCTAGTCAGAAAGGGACCCTAATGTTTTCCCTTAACCCTGGATCTTATTGTTCATAAAAGGCAGATTCCGATTTGGCAGGTGTGGGAGGGGGTGAGACCGGGAATTTCTCAAGGCTCCGGTAGCATCCTTTCTGAGGTCCGCACGACCTTCCAGGCTCCTCTGTCTCTGTCTTCACCCCCTGCTTCCACGAGGCATCTCACTGTCGAACACACTTTCCCACGTGAGCACCTGCCCGTTTTCGTGTCCAGGTATTCCAGGGCCCAAGGACTGTTCAGCTCCTCGCACAGCCCCAGAGCTCGTCCGCGGTCACAGGGTCTTCAGGGTGGGAGTGTCCCTTCCCTGCAGGAGCACTGCTTGGTCAGCAACGGCTCTCTCGTCCTCACCAAAAGGGCCTACCGATGCTGGCAATGCCCACCTGTTTAATTTTTGCCAAGCTGGCGGGCTGAAGAGATCCCCTGCAGTTTATTTTGTATTTTTCTAATAAATAGGGCATTTTCCTCACATGTTCAATAGCCTTTGCTGTTTCTTCTTCATAGAGTTCTTATGTGCTCCATTAAGGCAATCCCTCGAAACTATACTTTTTGTTCTATTATGCAGTAATACCTAATTCAATCTATTTATTACATTTTCTAACTGGTGTGGAGCAATGTGAATGGTTTTCGGAAGTGAATCTTGTACCCACCAACCTCACGCAATCATTAGGTTTTGGGGTTTGTGTTGTGATGCTTCTTTTTACTTTGTTGTTGTTCAGTCACTGAGTCGGGTCTGACTCTTTGGGGCCCCATGAACTGTAGCTGACCAGGCTCCTCTGTCCTACGTTATCGCCCAAGGTTGCTCACACCCATGTACATCGAGTCAGTGATGCCATCCAGCCATCTCATCCTCTGTCGTCCCCGTCTCCTGCCCTCAGTGTTTCCCAGCATCAGGGTCTTTTCCAGTGACTTGGCTCTTTGCATGAGGTGGCCAAAGTGCTGCAGCTTCAGCTTCAGTACTTCCGATGAACATTCAGGGTGGGTTTCCTTTAGGATGGACCGGTTGGATCTCCCTGTGAGCCGCAATAAGAGGAAACATCAAGAACGGGCCTCCAACCACAGAAACAACAAACGCCAGAGAGGATATGACAGGAATGAGCCCCAGGCCCACACCAGACTCCACAGGAGGGAGCCAGGCCTTTCTCCCCCCCAAAACAGGCTTATTAGGAAACCACAGTAAGTAAAGACAGTTTATCAGAGTAGGAGCTTTTCAAAAAACCACAAAATACAATAATAGCCAGTGCACAAACGGCCCTGACCCCCACAGGAAAGCTGTTATACCACAGAAGCCGTAAAATATACTGCAGATGAAATAACAGACCAGGACATACGTGGCGCTGGGAAACTGGTGATTCACGGAAAACTTGCAGTGAGTCCCCTGTGTCCGGCCATGCACAAGAGTAAACTCCAAAGGGTCTCCGTGCCTAGATCTGAAAAGAAGTGTGCTTGCCATCAGGGAAAGAGTAAGAAAATGTCTTTAGTGGTGTTGGGGGTAGGAATGAGCTTCTTGACCAAGGCACAAAGGATAAGCTTAATTTTACTGAAATAAATGCAAGTTTTTACATGGAAAAAGACACCATCAACAAAGCAAATTGAAGATGTGTGCAAAGCACAGAACTAATGGGGAATCCATATCTAGCTATAAAAGGACCTCGCAGGAGTCAGTAAGAAAAGGACAAAGATTTGAATAGAACATGAGCAAAGAATATGAACAGGCAATTCAGAGAAAAATAAATCTAAGTAGCAAACATGGAAACATAATAAAGCTCATGAAAACTCAGGAAACGCACATTAAGACAATAACAGGATGCTCTTCAACGCCCACCTCCTTGGTGGGAAATGTGAATTGTGACAGATCATCAGCACTGGTGGAAGCGTGGAGTAACGGGGGCTCCCTGCACGTGGAGGAGCATGAGCTGCCACAGGCCCACCGAGAACAGCCTGGTGTTGCCCGTGTGGCTGAGGGTGTGCACACGCCCCATGACCCAGATGTCGCCCTGCCGGGTATCGACCTAGAGAACCCGTCATGCGTGTGCAGAGGACAAACAGGCAACCGTGGTCGCTATCTGCAACCACCAACAATGCCAGGAGGGAAGCGGAAGCCACCCAGGTGCTCGTCAACAGGAAAGCGAATGCACTTGTCACAGGCTGTGCAGTTTCATGCAGCAGAGACGACGGGTGGAATGCAGCAGCATCCATGTACCGCGGAGCAGAGCGGGCGACAGACAGGACAAGACGTAGAGGCTGATGATATCAAGTTCCACACGCTGTTCATGGACACGTCCACGTGCAGTAAGAGTGTAAAATGGAATGGCCCAAGATGAGAGCAAAGATTCGCAGATTACTTCCTGGCAATGAGTAATATCCAGGATGCACAGAAAACTCCTGAAACTCAACAACGACCAAAAAGCCTGAGTCAAAACTATGCAATGGGCTTGACTGGCCATTTCTCCAAAGAATACCTATGGGTGGTTACAACCACACAAAAAGAGGCTCAGCGGCACTAACCGTTAGGGAGATGCATGTGGAAAGCGTGACGAGCTGTTACCTCTCACCCGCTAGCATGGATCCTCTCAGAACAACAGAAAATAGCAAGTGTGGCAAGGATGTGGTGAAACCGGAGCCCTGTGCACTGTTGGTGGGAACGTGAGACGGGGCAGCCACTGGGAGGACAGTACTCAACAAATGCAGCAAAATGTCCCTGTGACTCAGAAATGCCACTTCTGGGGATGCACTCACAGGACTGAAGGCAGGGTCGTGAGGTGTGTGTGCAGCCCAGGGTCACAGCAGCGCTGTTTACAATGGATAAAACGTGGAACCGACCCAAGTGTCCATGGGGGATGATGGGTAACCAAAAGGCGGTTTATCCACGGACCTGGAGGGCAGTAGTGAGGTAAGTCCACAGAGAAGGACAAATGCCGTGTGATCCCACTGCCGTGAGGTCCCTGGAGGAGACATGTCCGCAGGGGCAGGAAGTCGGTGGAGGGGCGGGGCTGGGGGTGGGGTCGGGGGTCAGTGTTAATGGGGCCAGAGCCTCAGTTTCACAAGGACAGAGAGTTCTGGAGAGCTGCACACTTAGAGATGGTTAAGATGGCAAATTTTATGTCACGTGTATTTTATTTTAGCACAGTAAGAAAAGACAGAAAAAAACTGAATGGCAGAACAGCGAAGGAGGCACAGAGAAAACAGATTCGAGAGGAACAAAAAGAGACTTTACGTGTAATGTGTTTAAAAATTTTCAAAGAAACCATGGCATAATACTAAGTTTGTTACATTTGCCAAACTATAGTGGTAAGTACATGGATATTTGTTATCTTGTTCTCTTCACTTTTCAGTGTTCTGAGAGATTTCATAGTGAGAAAATAGATGAACTACATCATGAACTCTAGAAAAGAAACAGCAATAGCCTAAAAGGGGAGGAAAAAATACAAGGGAAAATTACTTTTGTGTTTTAAAATTTCACTGGTGTTTTCATTGGGAAAACCAAAGCTTGCAAGAGACTCAGAAAGTTGGCCATCAGTCAGTCTTTGTGAGGGGGGACGTGGAGGGGTGCAAATTCTGTCAGGACAGGACGGAGCTTCAGGTGAGAGGAGATTTCCCCAAAACGTGTGCTTCAGCTACTGTCACACATGCTAGATGACCAATGAAATGGACAACCTTCTAGGAAAATGTAAATATTCAAAATCAGCCCAAGATAAAGACGATTTGAAAAACTTGGTATGTGTGACCCAAGACCCACGTGTGGGCACCAACCAGGAGGCCATGGTTTTGTGGGCGCCCCTCGCACACCTGATTCTGGAACGTGGAAGCAGGGCGCCTCCCCGAGCTTGCTGGTTGGGGAGGACACGTGCCCCAAGTCCCTGCATTCCCACCTGACCCCGGGAGAGGCTGGAAGATGAACTCTCACTCGACCGGCGTCCCTGCAGCTGGGGGCTCCCAGGGCACGTGCCACTGAGACGCACAGACGCTTTCTGGGAGCCACAGGGCACACGCTTTCTCCACCCAAGGGGAGGGCCTCCTCCTCCCCCAGGGACCTGGTGCCTGGGGCCGCGCTGGCCACCTGAACCCAGGGACAGACAGCCGAGGGGACGCAGAAGCGCCTACCTCTACGATTGTTGTCATCGACACCGTGGAGAGGTCTTATTTATTACTTATGGCTGAGTTATCTCTAAAAAAAATGCCAACCTGATGTGAAACCCAGTCAGAGACACTGAGCAACTCACAGCCAGTCTCATACATAAACAGATGGAAATAATCTCAAATAAAATATTGGCAAGTCGAAGCCAGCAGTGCATTAAAATAAAACGCCAAGTGGGGCTTAGTCCAGGAACCTAAGGATAATTTAGCATCACAAAAGCCATTAACGTTGTTCACTTCATTTACAGACTAGAGCAGAGAAGCTGTATGTTCGCCTCAGTAGATGCTAAAAAAGCATTTGATGAAATCCAAAACTAATTCAGAGTAAACATTCTTAGTGAACCAGGTGTGGATCAGGTCTTCCCTAAATGAACAAAACTTTTATCCAAAACCTGCAGCAAACATCTTACTGGGAGGAACAAAATTCCCATTACAGCCAGTGCAAACATACAGGAAAACAAAAGCAGCGTGGTTTTGGGAAGAGAGAGAAAGCCGTCACTATTTATGGGCAAAGCCATCTATAAAAAATCAAAGAGATTCTACAAAGAAGCACCTTTCTGTGGCCTCTTTCTCACGGCTATGAAACAGAGCTCCTAGAAGCATGCACTCCATGGACTTCTTAACACTACTAGTTAATTTCGTACGTGTAAGGACCTCAGGTGGGTGCCTCCACACGGCCATCAGTACCAGATCAATGTATAAAAATCAGTGACAATTCTACAGGCCAGTAATAACCAATCAGAAATGCAGAACACTTAAACATTTCCTTCATAAGCACAACTAACGCCCTGAACACCTAGATTCACCCTGAGAAAGATGTGGCTCAGGCATTGGACGCCCAAGCTCCGTGAAGGAAGCGTGGCCTGGACAGCGGCCCCGGCGGCGGGGGTTGGGGGGTGGGGGGGGCACTTACCATCAGGAGTCCTTCCCTGGGGCTCAGCGGTTCCTTCTGAGATGCCCGTGGGAGAGTGGAAACCCACGGATGCCCAGGACAGGCTGAGAACCGAGCACAAGCCCAGGGCACCAGCGTGAGTGGTCTGCTTCCTTTCCTGGGGGCCAGCCTGAGTCGGACAGGTGGACATCTGGCATGTGCAGGCCCCAGCAGACCCTGCTCCCAGGGCCCGCTGCCCCCACAGTGACGTCCAGACTCACAAGGCGCTAACGCAGGAGGGCCACTCCCGCCCAACACAGCGGATTATCCGTAGGTTTAGTGTTTGACAACTGATCAGTGAAAAATAATATCCCACTCCTGTAAAAATGACCAGGGAAGCTGCCCACTGCCTCTGGAGTCTAACGGGATTGGATTATCTGCTTTCCTGCTAACCCTCTGGCCCCACAGTCCAGGGCTTTGAGGCAGAGGCCCAAAAGGCGTGTAACTGAGAGCGGAACTGCCAGATTGCTGGGAGTCCCAGCTTCTGCCTCTCTGTCCTCACCAAGCAACCTTCCGGGCGGAGGGGGGGGGGGCGCGCCTGCTGCACTCCTATCCATGCGGCAGCACCCTGGCATCCTCGCCTGCTCCGGGAGTGGTCAGACCGCTAGCCTCGGCCACGTGGTGGGTGTGTGGGGGCGTCTTGCTGTGACGTCAGTGCGCGTTTCCACGGTTCCCTGTTCACGGTCTTATTAGCGTTCAGATTCTCTCGCGAAGCTTCTGCCAACCTCTCACCTGTTTTTCGCGTTCATCGCAGGCCTGTGTTTTGGGCCTCACCGGAGGGAACATCTCAAGTCTGTGCTGTCTCCCCCACTGCCTGCTTCACACCTTCCTTCGCTGCCTGGACCCTAGGAGCTCGGGAGTGATGCAGGCATCGCCTGCTCCTGAGAACATCTGAACATCACCACCCTCACCAACTCAGCCCAGACCCATCCATCTCCCACCCCGATTAAGAGCCTCCCGGTTTGTTCCTATGTGCTCACGAGGCTGTTACCCAGCTGACAAAAGTTACATCGTTCCCTGGGAGAATCTAACCCAGAAGGAAATCTCCCCTATAACTTCAGAACCGTCTTCTATAACCGGGTGTTTGGATCTGCACCCGTGTCCAGCATTACAGGTGGTGTTTCTGTCTCGAGTCTGAGGATGGCTCTACAACCTTCTCTCCAAGCAGGTGATGTGCAGCAGACTTAGACTTCCTTAGACCGTCCCACGTTCTGGACTTGTGTCCTTCCTTCCTGAGGGTCTCTCTCCAACAAACAGTGCTGGGAAACTGATGTCCACACGCAAAAGGATGAAGCTGGACCCTTATCTTAATACCACATACGAAAAGGAACTCAAAATGGACCAAAGACCCGAAGGTAAGACCTAACACTATAAAATCTTAGAGAAGAAAATGGGGAGGAAAACGCCATACCATTGGCTTTGGCACTGCTTTCTTGCCATGACACGAAAAGCACGGGTGACAAAAATAAAAAGATAAACTGGACTTTGTCAAAATTAAAACCTTCTGTGCAGCAAAGGACACAATCAAAAGAGTGAACAGGTAACCTCAGGAATGGGGGAAAATACTCGAAAAACATATACCTGATGGGGGTTAACATCCAGAACATACAAAGGACTCCTCAAACTCAACAGCAAGGAAAAATGCTTTCAGATGGGCAAAGGACAGGAATAGGCATTTCTCAAAAAAAGACATGCAGATGGAGCAAAGAGAAAGATGCTCAACATCCCTGATCACGAGGGAAACGGAAATGAAAACCACAAAGAGTATGACTTCATACCCATTAGGATGGCTGCTCGAAAACAAAACAAAACACAGAAAATAGCAAGTGTCGATGAGGAGGGCAGTGAAGCGAGCCCGCGTGCACTGTTGGTGGGAGTGTAAGCCAGCAGGACGCTGGTTTCTCAACAAACAGAACCACACGACCCGGCAGCGTATTCACCCAAGAGAGCTGAAAGAGGGCCTCACAGAGGCGTCCGCGCACCACGCTCACAGCGGCAACACTCACACCTGGTAAAACGCGGAAGCACCTGCGTCCACTGATGGTGGGTGGTAGACCGAGTGCGGTCCACACACGCAGCGCGATCTGATTCCGCCTTTGAAAGGAAGGGCGTCCGGACACCTGCTGCAACACAGATGAGCCTGGAGGTCCCTGCGCAGTGAAAGAAGCCGGTCACACAGGGACAGGTACTGCACGGCCCGCTTGTATGAGGCCCGAGAGGACGCATGTCCGAGGACACAGGACGCAGTGAGGGGGCGGGGTGGGGAGGGGGAGCGTTTAATGGGGGCGGGCTTCAGCTTTGCCGGGATGCGTTCTGGAGACGGTGGTGGTCATGGCGGTTACGCATTCTGAATGTAGTAATGTGACTGAAGGGAGAGGCTGTATTCTGGCCTCCGGAATTCTGGCCTGGAGAATTCCATGGACTGCATAGTCCACGGGGTCACAAGGAGTCGGACACGACTGACTGACTTTCACTAATGTCTCTGAACTGGACATTTCAAATGATTAAGATGATGACTTTTATGTCCTGTGTAGTTTATCACAACATTTGGGAAAGATGATAAACTACCAGGTTTTTAAAAAAATATGCTGTGCTTCTTGGTCATGACTCTCACGGCTGCGCGAACAGCTCTTGCCCCTTAGGCTGGGTGCCCGACACTAACCAACGGGGCTTTTCAATCCATATACTTACTTTCTCAAGTTCGTAATGTGAGTAACAGGGCCCTTATCAAGTGATTTATTTCAGTTAAAATTACTGAATTAATAGCTCCTCATTATCAAAACCAGAAAATGTGTCAGAGCAGAAAAGGGGAGAGCGTGATGAGCTGTGATTCCGTCCCCCGCAGGCCATCTGCCATGGCGTGGAGCCACAGACACGCCAAGACCGCTCTCACACACAGATGCGCTTCTTTTTCTCACCAAAAAAGCAATCAGCTTGTGTAAACCGCATTGTAACCTGCCTTTTTTATTTCATAATATATCATGGAAGATTTTCCTTGCTAATCAATGAACTTTTATTAGCTTTCTCCAAGCCCTCCCTGTATAATTTTCTGAGCTAATCTCCTATTGTTGGAATTGATTAGATGAGTTCATATTTGGAAAGTATTTAGGACAATGTCTGGCACCTGATAAATGCTATATAAATAATTTCAAGTGTTTTAAACAGTCACAAGAATATGGGAGAAACTGGCAAATCCCGAGTCATAAAGGAAGGTTTTTTAACACTCGCTTCTCGGAAAGCTGCAAATCAAGTTCACGAAAATGGAGGAAGCTAAGAGAACGTAATGTCATGGGTGACTCAACGGTCCCTGCAAAGCCAGCGTCTCCCCGGGTCGCCCTCCCGGCCCCACGCCTTTGTCCTCCACACTCACTTCCACCTTCTTTCAGCAGACACCGCCCAGCCTCCTGGCTGCTGTCTCTGCCTGGTCCATTGGCCCATGCATGGCACACACTCAGTCACTCAAACTCGTGCCCACCTCCCCCTTCCAGCCCAGCTCTGCTGGGGCCCCTCACTCTGGCCCACTGGTGCCTGACCGGCCCCCCAGCCCCCTGACTTTGGGCTCTGCCACTGGCCTTGTGGGTGCCTGGAGGGGTGTGGTCCACACTGGGGCCCTGCTCACCAGGCTTCCTTTGCTCCTGAGGCCCGGGCTACCGGACCACTTCTCCCAGTGGGGCAGGACGCAATGAGCTCTTCCCAGAATAGACCCCTACCCACATCATGCCTTTTGTCTACAGAAGAACTTTAGTCAAAAAAAAAATTTAATCAGAGAACTGAAAAAACGCATGAGGAAAGGAAAACCATCAAGCAGGACAAAATAATAACACTTGAGCAAATTTGGAAAACTCAGCAGTGGCCACAGGACTGGAAAAGGTCAGTTTTCATTCCAATCCCAAAGAAAGGCAATGCCAAAGAATGCTCAAACTACCGTACAATTGCACTCATCTCACACGCTAGTAAAGTAATGCTCATAATTCTCCAAGCCAGGCTTCAGCAATACGTGAACCGTAAAGTTCCAGATGTTCAAGCTGGTTTTAGAAAAGGCAGAGGAATCAGAGATCAAATTGTCAACACCCCCTGGATCATCGAAAAAGCAAGTGTTCCAGAAAAACATCTGCTTCTGCTTTATTGATTACACCAAAGCGTCTGACTATGTGGATTGCAACAAGCTGTGGAAAACTCTGAAAGAGATGGGAATACCAGACCACCTGACCTGCCTCTTGAGAAACCTGTATGCAGATGAGGAAGCAACAGTTAGAACTGGACATGGAACAGGCTGGTTCCAAATAGGAAAAGGAGTACGTCAAGGCTGTATATTGTAACCCTGCTTATTTAACTTATATGCAGAGTACATCATGAGAAACACTGGGCTGGAAGAAGCACAAGCTGGAATCAAGATTGCTGAGAGAAATATCAATAACCTCAGATATGCAGATGACACCACTCTTATGGCATAAAGTGAAGAAGAACTAAAGAGCCTCTTAATAAAAGTGAAAAAGGAGAGTGGAAAAAGTTGGCTTAAAGCTCACTATTCAGAAAACTAAGATCATGGCATCTGGTCCCATCACTTCATGACAAATAGATGGGGAAACAGTGGAAACAGTGGCTGACTTTATTTTTCTGGGCTCCCAAATCACTGCAGATAGATTGCAACCATGAAATTAAAAGACGCTTACTCCTTGGAAGGAAAGTTATGACCAACCTAGGCAGTATATTAAAAAGCAGAGATATTACTTTGTCAACAAAGGTCCGTCTAGTCAAGGCTATGGTTTTTCCAGTGGTCATGTATGGATGTGAGAGTTGGACTATAAAGAAATCTGAGTGCAGAAGAATTGATGCTTTTGAACTATGGTGTTGGAGAAGACTTTTGAGAGTCCCTTGGACTGCAAGGAGATCCAAGCAGTCCATTCTAAAGGAAATCAGTCCTGGGTGTTCATTGGAAGGACTGATGTTGAAGCTGAAAGTCAAATAATTTGGTCACCTGATGCGAAGAGCTAACTCACTGGAAAAGACCCTGATGCTGGGAAAGATTGAGGGCAGGAGAAGAAGGGGACGACAGAGGATGAGATGGTTGGATGGCATCACCAACTCAATGGACATGGGTTTGGGTGGACTCTGGGAGTTGGTGATGGACAGGGAGGCCTGGCGTGCTGCAATTCATGGGGTTGCAAAGAGTCAGACAGGACCGAGTGACTGAACTGAACTGAACTGAGCCATTAAACAAAGTCAAGGACCTTTATTTCCTTCTCAAGGACCACAGATACTATTCTGAGCCGTGTCCTTTGAACTGTTTTGCAGACACTGAAACCCACACCAGGTGGGAGACATTAACTGTATGTTGCCCACAAGCATGTAGACGCCAGACTGGTTGGAACCGGAAGGCTGATGATGCTGACTCCCGATGACCTCACCACCAGCCAATCAGAAGACAAGCTGACCACGCCCTGCTCCCTGAGCACTGTGGACTCCTCACTGTCCCCTCCACGGGGGACGCACAGTCCTGAGGGCAGTAGCCTGCGGCGGCAAAGCAATACAGCTACTCTTCCCTACTTCACCTGAAACTCTGCATTTCTGTGGCCACAGGTAGAACGAGTGAGTCCTGAGTGAGTGAGTGATAATTGCTCAGTCCTGTCTGACTCTTTGCGACCCCCTGGACTGTGGCCTGCCAGGCTTTTCTGTCCATGGGATTCTCCAGGCAAGAATGCTGGCATGGGTTGCCATTTCCTTCTCCAAAATGAACAGAGTTCTGGCAGCAACTTGACCTCCAGACTAGCTCCCAGCCCCTCCGTTGTCTCACTGACCTCTGGTAGGTCGGTTGTACACCCGGCCGCCTCCTTGCCAGCACTCAACACAGTTCCTCTGCGCTTTGTTTCTGGGATGAACCCATAACTGGATCAATCCAACCGGCTTCCGGCCTTCGATGGAGCCACAGGAGGTGGGACACTGACCAGCAGCCTGGCCCTACGGGCTCCTAAGGAGTCACGTCTTGGGGCCTGGCCCCGCCCTCCTCACCTGCAGACCCCACCCTCCGCCCTCATAGGGGCAGCAGGTGGGGGCCAGCATGCAGGTGTGGTGGCTGCTCCTCCCGGCAAGTGCGGGAGGCCGGAGACTCGCAGCCAGAAAGCAGCGCCGACCAGGGCTTTGGCGGCCCTGGAGACCCCCAGGACCCCACTCCTCCTCCAAGCCAGCATCTTGGCACTGAGAACAGCCCTCGGGAAAGGCAGGTGTGTGGGCGGGCATGGCTTCTGTCTGCAGGGGCGGGAGGTTGGGGGCGGCTCTCCTGCTTTCCTGAGGAGGGACTGTCCGTTGCTTCCTCAGCACCTGGGCCCCCGCTCCTTCCTGGTCAGCAGCCTCCCCTCCTCAGTGCCCAGCGACTCTCTGTCTCCATCGTCCGGTAAACGCGCACAACTCCCCCCACCCCCAGCCAGCAGCCTCCCACCCCTCCTGCAGGCCCAGAGCCCTTCCCCCAGGAGGAACCTGGGGTTTCCATCAGGAAGGAGAAGGGAGCCAGAGACCACGCATCTAGCCCCTACATCTGTGCTCTGTGCGCCCAAAAGTAAAAGTGAAGTCGTTCAGTCGTGTCTGACTGTTTCTGACCCCATGGACTGTAGCCCGCCAGGCTCCTCCATCCATGGGATTCTCGAGGCAAGAGTACTGGAGTGGGTTGCCATTTCCTTCTCCAGGAGATCTTCCTGACCCAGGGATTGAACCTGAGTCTCCTGCATTGCAGGCAGATGCCAGGGGTGCCTTTAATGGCCCCCATGCTGCCAGCCTGTCCTCCAGAGACACCGAGTCCCTCTCACTCTTGCCGGGAGTGGCCCTGTGCCTCCTCCCGCTGGTGGTGCTGTAAGTCCTTCAACCCTGGGCCTCTGTGATGGTGCGAGCTAGAGCCTCAGGTCCGACATGATCTCAGGAGTGACCAGCGTTGCAGAGCGTGGGGAGAGGAGCCGCTCCCGTCCCAGGCAGATATTAGCAGCTGACATCACCCTGGCCAATCCATCTGGCACCCCCTCCACAATTCCAGATGCCGTCCTCTGTTTTCAGCTCCTTCGCCCTGCCTGCTCCCACACCCCTCCCGTGTCCAGACACCTCCGGGTCCTCAAAAGTGCATCCACCCCAGCATCCGTCCAGCGTGCCGGCTCCTGGCCAGCCTGGCTCAGCGTCATCAGGGCCTCCTTGGCCCCAGAAACACCAGCCCCGCAGCAAAGCAAATACGATAATAAGCGGAGTCACATGAATTCTTTGGTTTCCCAGTGCTTATAAAGCTTGTGTTTGTGCATACTGCAGCCTATTAAGTGTGAAATTGCATTATGTCTAAAAAAGTACACAGCTTAATATAAAAATACTTGACTGCTAGAATACGCAGCCATCTAAGCCTTCACAAAGTTCATCCAAGTTCACTGATTGCCAATCGCTGTAACAAACATGATGATAATACAAAAGCTTGAAACACCACGACAAATACCAAAATGTGATGCAGAGACACAGAGGGAGCAAAGGCTGTTGGAAAAACAGCACCAGAAGAGTCACTCAACGCAGAGGCACCACAAGCCTTCAATTTGCAAAAAAAAAAAAAAAAATGCCCCGCAGATTTTGGAAGCGCAGTTGAGTGAAGCTCCATGAGCCGCCTGCCTGTGTCCCAGCCGTCTCCTCTCAGGCGGGCACCCACAGCTCCATGGAGTGGACATGCTTGTGGTTTTCTGAGGAAAGACACACAGGAGGTGAACTCAGCACCTTGCAAGTCTTACGGTACGTTTTCTCTGTCCTCACTCCTGACATATTCTGCCCGGGCTCAGACTTCCAAGCTGGAAAATCACTTTCCTTTAAAATGTTGGAGGTGTTGCTCTATTCTCCCAGACGGGGGTGGCGTCTGAAGCTGCCGCAGCTCTGAAACCAGCTTTGTTTTACCCGGGGATGTAGGATTTCCCCTGTCCTGGGTCCTTAATTTCATGCCACAAACATGCTCCAAGGTTCTGGGAGATTTTCCTGAGTCATATCTTTGCTTAACTCTTCCCCATTGCCTAGTCTATATTCTAGAATTCTTACTGGTGTTTTGTTTTTTTTTTAACGTGGACCATTTTTGAAGTCTTCATTGGATGTTACAACACTGCTTCTGTTTTGCGTCTTCACCCTTTGGCCGTGAGGTAGGCGGGATTTTAGGTCCCCAACCTGGGCTGAAAACGGCAACCCCTGCGCTGACAAGGTGGTCTCAACCAGGGGACCACCAGGGAAGCCCTGAATTCTTACTGATGTCTAACAACCTTTTTTTTTTAGTTTCTCGTTTTTCTATCCTCGGGGGGACTTTCTTCAACCTTACCTTCCAACACTTGTGTTTCTCATCTCAGCCATTTAACTTGCAAGGTCTTTGCTCTAAATGCCTTGAAAGACCAGATCTTGCTTGTGTTTCAAGGGTGCAGTCTGTCTGGGGACAGTTCTAACGGCTTTCTGACTTTGTCTCTACGTGACTTTTGTCCCACAAGCTTCGTCGCCTCAGTTGTGTCTCTGTCTTTGCGGCAGCCGCCATAATGGTGTCTGTGTGTCTGGTCGTGGCGGTTCAGTCTCTATCGTGTAGCCACAGGCTTTCCCGGGAGCCCTGTGAGCTTGGCCGTGGTCTCCTCACTAGGAGAGGGCGCTGAAGAGCTGTGAGCACGGCTCAGACACGCTGGCCTCATCCTGGGGAGTCGCCAGAGCCCCCGCCTCTGAGCCCAACTCCCCAGAGGAGGACAAGGTGTGTCCACTCCCCTAAGGGGAGCAGGGCCCACGCTGCGTGCCCAGGGGTCTGAGGTCTCAGCAGAAGGCAGACGCCTGCCCACCCCCACCCCTGCCTCCACTTCCAGGCAGAGAAGGGACGTCTAGCCCCCTCTGCCGGAGTAAGGAGCTGTCTCCTTCTGGATCGGCTGCTCCTCATTCCCTGACAGCTTAGCCCACCCCGTTTTCAGCCCCCTCCACCCCTTCCCCTCACCACCACCAACCCCACAACTGACAACGCTCGGCTCTGCCTGCTGCAGGCTGGGGCGACTCCTGCTCCCCCTCCTCCAGGTCAGGGCTGTGTGGCTCTGCCACCCCCAAATCCTGACATTTCCTCTCATGTGATTGCTATTCCTGTTGCCTGCCTGTATAAGTAAAGCCCCCTCAGGGCTTCCCTGGTGGCTCAGATGGTAAAGAATCTGCCTGAAATGCGGGAGACCCGGGTGCAATTCCTGGATTGGGAAGATCCCCTGGAGGAGGGCATGGCAAGCCTCTCCAGTGTTCTTGCCTGGAGAATGCCCATGGACAGACGAGCCTGGGGGCGTACAGTCCACGGGGTCACAAAGAGTCACACAACCGAGTGACTGTCACCTTCACTTGTTCACTTAGTCGTCTGTGAGTGGGTGCGGGAGGAAGCACTTGAGACTGTGCATTCAACCTCTGTTTACTAGTCTGAACATCTTTGGGGGGCATTTATCGGCATCTTGTCTCTACTCCCACTTTCTGTGACTTTTTAAAGGTTCTTTTCCCATTTCTCCATGGAGTTGTTTCTCATTTCAATACTGTTAATAAGACGCTTGCTCCTTGGAAGAAAAGCTATGACAAACCTAGACAGCATATTAAAAAGCAGAGACATTACTTTGCCAACAAAGGTCCGTCTAGTCAAGGCTATGGTTTTTCCAGTAGTCATGTATGGATGTGAGAATTGGACCATAATGAAGGCTGAGAGATGATGAATTGATGCTTTTGAACTGTGGTGCTGGAGAATACTCTTGAGAGTCCCTTGGACTGCAAGGAAAGCCAACGAGTCCATCCTAAAGGAAATCAGTCTGAATATTCATTGGAAGGACTGATGCTGAAGCTGAAACTCCAATACTTTGGCCACCTGATGAGAACTGACTCATTGGAAAAGACCCTGATGCTGGGAAAGATTTAAGGCAGGAGAAGGGGACAACAGAGGATGAGATGGTTGGATGACATCACCAACTCAGTGGACATGAGTTTGGGTAAATTCAACTCTAGGAGTTAGTGATGGACAGGGAGGCCTGGCATGCTGCAGTTTATGGGGTCACAAAGAGTTGGACTTGACTGAATGACTGAACTGAACTGAAGTGAATAAGAACTTCCCCCTAAGACGGAACAGTTTCTGTCTGCCCCATCTTGCTTGTCAGGGACCATTCTCTCTGGTGATTCGAGGTGCTCAGTGTCCCCCACCCTCCATGAAGCAGGTTGTCCCCTTGCTCTGGGCACAGAAGCCATGTCTGGGTCCATGCAGGTCTCGTGTGCAAAGCATCAGATGGGTCCATCTGGAGCACCAGCTGTGCACACCCCCCACCGACTCTGCTCTCCCGCCCCCAGCCTCTGTGGTTTCTGGCGTCCATGGAAGCCTCACTTATACCCCTGTATCCCCACGGTCTGGTTCATGATCCAAACTCTCCTCTGCACCCTGACCTCGCCTCTGCAAGTGTGTGGGCCCAGCCACAGTGCATCCGCTCCTTGGTCACCTCCACCTCAAAGGGCAGTGGACTGCTCACTCTCCCAGCCCCTCTGCCAGCTTCCCTCCCCCTCCTACCCCCAAGGCTGTTCTCATGCAGCTGCCATGCTACCGGGGCAGGAAGGAGCACAGCTCCCCTCTCCCTCGGAAGGCGACCTGGAAGGAAACGAGGCCCAGTCGTGTTTTCCTCTCTCTTTCTTACATAGCCCTTGAAGTCTGTCCACTCTTAGGAAGGCAGGCATGTGGGAATGTGTATCGGTCATCTATTAACAAAACAGTACTGTGTAACAAAAAGACCCCCAGTTGCATATGGCGAATCTGGCTCAGCTTGCAGCCCTGCCAGGTTCTGCTCTGCTGACCCAGACCAGGCTCTGCTCCCGGTTCCAGTCCCGGCTGGGGTCTGGGAGGCAGCAGTGGCCACCAGTGCCCAGTGCCCAGCGCCTGGGCTGCACCCCAAGCTGGAGGCCTGTGCCTGCCTCTGCTGGGCTGGTGCCCATCAGCAGTGCCATGGTCTGCACAGTTTCCCACGCTCAGCAGGCTCTCGAGGCGCCGCAGGAGGCTCCGGCCAGACTGAACGAGCCCCTGCAGGTCTCGCACCTGCTGATGTGCCCAGGCCTGGACGCAGGGGCTCCCGTGACCTGGGACATGGCCACAGGAGGCAAGGGCTGAGGCCTTCAGTGCCGTCCGCCTGCTGGGGGTGCTGAAGGGACGACTCCGCGTGGCTGGCTGCCGCGGGACTTCCCGTCCGTTTGGTGCCCACGGTGCCCTGGGGGTCCTCGTCTGCTAGGCTGTCCCCTCAGCACCTGCCCCCGGGGCGATGGGTGGCCCCTACTCTCACTGGAGCCCCCGACCCGGCTCCGCCTTCCTCTGGGGACAAGCCGTCCTGGTCCAAGCTCTTCTCTTGGTGGGTGGACACACGCCGCTGACGCACAGCCCTGAGCGTGGCCCCTCGGCTGCCTCTCGGGGAAATGGGGGCCACCCTGCCCGGGTGCGCCGGAAGGTGGAGGGTCCCTTCTTCACCCCTAGGAAGCCCCTCTTCCCACCTGTCTGCAGTGCTCTGACTGGCAGGGGAACCCCTTTTTGGGGGGCTGCTTCACTTTTGTCCCCTTAGGCCTCTGGGCCCCTGGGAGCCAGGTGTGGATTCTCCCAGATTCCATTCTGCAAACCGACGCGGGGCCGGGCTCCAAGTACAGGAAGGGATGGCTCAGCATGACCCGCGACTTTGCCTGAAGCCACACTACACCTCCGCCCCCAAGCTGCAGCTCATGTGGGCGCCCCAGGTTTGCTCCTCACCCCTGCCTGACCCATCCTCCTCCTCAGCCTCGGTCTCCTCCCGAGGCGGGAGCCAGGGCAGCGGGCTGGCCACATCCAGGAGGGGGGCAGCCGCCTCCCTGGAAGGAGCCATGCAGGCCCTCAAGACCCCCGACCAGCCCCCGGAGGAAATCCTCAGGCCTCCAGCTGCCTCCAGGGCAGATGCGGCGCCTGCCTGCAGCATCTGTACCCACGCTGGGAACTCCCCTCTAACTGACCCCGCTGCCTGGCCGGATGTGGGGGTCCCCTGCGTCATTGCCCCCTGGCTGGAGCTCTCCCCAGCTTGGAGTTCCACCTGGGCACCCTTCGTCTGCCCCCTCTGGATGGGGCACCCCCTCCAGCTGCCTCAGAGCCTTCCGTCTGGGCCCCAAACTGCCCTCCAGCCCAGAACTCTGCCCTACGCCCCCTTCCCCCAGCGGGGACCCTTGGCCGAACCCCACGGCCCCCGTGCCCCCTCCAGGTCTGCCGCCATCTCTTCCAGCTCTGATCCATCTCCAGCCACCCGCCCCAACCAGGGGACACATGCGTGCTGCCCAGGGAACTGTGGTTGGCCAGACACTTAGGTTTCGGATTTTACTTTTTTAAAGGGCCTGGGATGCTCGCTGCTCACTGTTGCTCAGGGCCCAGCGTGTTCTCAAGGACCCATGTTGGGCCCCCACGCATCACGTGTCCTCAGTTTCCTCCTTGCCCTCTGCCCTTCAACCCCGTTGCCCACACCCCATCCCCTCCCTAGCCCTCTTCATGGGCCTGCACGCCTGTGTTTTTAGATTCTATGAACCGCGTGCTCCAGTAACTCTGCCTCTCTGCTCTCTGCCCGTCACCACGGTGTGTACGAACTGCCCACCCAGCTGCGTGCATTTGGTTCTCGGCTCCACACCGCTCTGCAGGTCAGCGTGGCCACGACCTGGGCTGAGCCAGCGTGCGGGGAGGCAGCAGGTCCCAGCCGCTCCTGACACAGGGGCAGCTAGAGGTCCGAGGTGGCCAGGTCTGGGATCGCCCATGGGGGCGGGTCAGGGAACACAGCGGCTGCAGGGACGAGCTAAAGGCACAAGCGAGCTGCTGGGAGGCCCGTCCAGGTGGATGTGGCAGCCAGGAGGAACAGGGCAGGAAGGGTGGTGAAGATCTGGCTGGTCCAGCTACAGAGTCGTGAGAAATAGGGGAGAGGAGCAGGCCAGAGGGTGTAGCAAGGCTTGGTCTATGGGAACGTCCAGGGAATTAGCGGTGCGAGCAGGGAGTCCAAGGGACCCGGGAGGGAAGTCAGCCACCACTGGCGAGGACCGCGGGCAGCACTGTCCCCAGGTTGGGGGGAGGGTCCTCTCTGGAGGCTGTGCTTCATGGAACTGACGTGCATCCCTGGAGAACGTCTGAGAGGTCCGGGGCTTTTCTGAGGGGCATGGAGCAGGGAGAGGGCAGTTGGCTTCCGTCGGGGGTGGGGCTGCAGCTAAGGGGCTGGAACCCTGGGCTCCCCACAGCCCCTGACAGGATGCCGCCCCAACTCACCGGCCTCAGGAGCCCACCAGGGCTCACAGAGGTGGAGATTGGCTGACAGTTACTGAAGCCTGGAAGCGATCTTTTTCTGCACAGAAACACAGGGTGTGTTTGCACGGCTGAAAGTGCGCTGAACACAGTGGGTGTGCCCTCCGTCTTCCACTTCCTGTATTTCTAAAGGAAATGGCTCCAACCTTACCCTTGAATCCTAACTTCTCCACGACTGTGTGACGTCTGCTGACGTCACGCGTCCTGGGACGTCACCCAGGTGTCGGCGACGTGATGACGTATATCCTCTCCTGCGTATACAAGGGTACAGAGCCCTGAGAGATACGGATTGAAGTGATAATCAGTGATTTTTAAAAAATATGAAATCACAGACTCCCAGGAAGTTGCAGAGACGGAGCAGAGAGGCCAGGGTGGCGGGAGTCGGGGCTTTGCACACGGCTTCCGGTGCCGGAGGCTGGGGCCTGCTTGCTGCCGGGCGGGGTTGCTGTCTGGGCTCCCCCCTCAGCGGGGCTGGGCTGAGGGGGCGGCAGGGGAGGCTGCCCCCCTAGCGAAGCAAGAGCCGCCCCCGCCCCCGCCCCCTGCCACAGGCCGGACGGGATGGCCGGGTGGTCTCCAGTCTGCTGTTTTCCTGGGCTGCCCCCTCCGGGGCCTCTGCCTGGAGACGGCGGCTTTTCTTACAGCTTCCTGGGTGGTCTGCCCACCCCGTCCGCATCTCTGGGGGCTGGCCTCTCTCAGAGCGGGCCTGGGGTGCACGAGGGAGCCCACCGCCATGCGGTTCTCAGCCCAGGGCCTCGCCCACGTGCCTCCTCCCCATGGTTCAGAGCCGCCCTGTCTGTCTGCGTGTCTGTGTAGCTTCCAGGCCGCTCCCCTGTCCCGCTTCCGCAGGATCGACGGGCGCGTCCTGAGGGGGACCGGGGGTGGTAAGCGGAGTGGCCGGCATCTTTCCTGCTCGCAGTCTGGTTGGAAACACACCGTTTCCCCCGTCCTTCTCATCTCAAGGTGTCTGAACTACCCTCTCTGGGCCTGCGCTCCACTTGTGATCAGACGACGGCCAGCGCTGGCAGCACGGTCTCTGTGGTCGTCCGGATGTCCTTCTCGCCGCGTCCCCAGATTCGCTTTCCTCTGTGCCCCACTTTCCCGACCTGGACGCTGAGCTCTTTTCCTCCCGACACCCCTGGTTTCTGATCAGTATCTCACCCTCGGGGCGCCCTTTTGCCCTATCCTGTAACTTTGTATGTAGAGCGTTTTCCTTTAATTCTAAGAATTTCAAGATTAGCGTTAACTCAAAGGGTGATTTTAGGAGTATGTAATTTCATTCCCAGGAGTGGAAAGCTAACCCTTTATTTCAGAGATGCAAGTGTACCACGAGGTTCAGAGGTTTCTATTGAGGATGATAAGTCTCATCATGTGAGTGGAGGGCAGGGGCTTCCTTCTGCTCTTTCTGGTGATTTTCAATCTTTTAAGTTTTAATTCTGGAGAATTGTGGTCACCGTTTCTTCAAATATTCCTTCTCCATCAGCTGTGTTCCTTCTGAGCCCCGAGAGGCAGCCTGAACCCAGCCTTTGCCCCATGCTTCCTGTCCTTGAAGCTTACCTGCTGCCTCCCCCTGGGGCCCTGCCCCTCCTGCTCAACATCGCTCCTTCTTAGTTCAGTTCAGTAGCTCAGTTGTGTCTGACTCTTTGCGACCCCAATGGACTGCAGCACGCCAGGCTTCCCTGTCCGTCACCAACTCCGGGAACTTGCTCAAACTCATGTCCATTGAGTCAGTGATGCTGTCCAACCATCTCATCCTCTGTCACCCCCTTCTCCTCCTGCCTTCAATCTTTCCCAGAATCAGGGTCTTTTCCAATAAATAATTTCTTCGAATCAGGTGGCCAAAGGATTGGAGTTTCAGCTTCAGCATCAGTTCTTCCAATGAATATTCAGGACTGGTTTCCTTTAAGACAGACTGGTTTGATCTCTTTGCAGTCCAAGGAACTCTGAAGAGTCTTCTCCAACACTACAGCTCAAAAGCATCAATTAATCGGTGCTCAGCTTTCTTCATAGTCCAACTCTCACATCCATATATGACTACTGGAAAAACCATAACTTTGACTAGATGGACCTTAGTTGGCAAACTAATGTCTCTGCTTTTTAATATGCTGTCTAGGTTTGTCATAGCTTTTCTTGCAAGGAGCAAGCATCTTTTAATTTCATGGCTGCAGTCATCATCTGCAGTGATTGTGGAGCCCTACAAAATAAAGTCTGTCACTGTTTCCATTGTTTCCCCGTCTATTTGCCATGAAGTGATGGGACCAGATGCCATGATCTTAGTTTTTTGAATGTTGAGTTTTAAGCCAACTTTTTCACTCTCACTTTCATCAAGAGACTCAGAATGGCCAGACAGAATGCCCATCATCAAAAAACCCACAAACAATAATTTCTGGAGAGGGTGTGGAGAAAAACAGACCCTCTTGCACTGTTGATGGGAATGTAAATTGGTACAGACACTATGGAAGACGGTATGGAGATTCCTTTAAAAACTAGGAATAAAACTACCATATGACCCAGCAAGCCTACTACTAGGCAAATACCCTGTTGTTGTTCAGTCACCAAGTTGTGTCCAAGCCTTTGCGATCCCATGGACTGCAGCATGACGGGCCTCCCTGAGGAAACCAAAATTGAAAAAGACACATGTGCCCCAGTGTTCACTGCAGCACTATTTGCAACAGCCACGACACGGAAGCAGCCTGGACGTGCATCGACAGACGGGTGGATAAAAAAGCTGTGGTATACATCAAGGGAATATTACTCAGCCCTAAAAAGGAACACATCTGAGTCAGTTCTAACGAGGTGGATGAACCTAGGGACTTTTATACGGAGTGAAGTAAGTCAGAAAGAGAGAAACAAATATCATATATTAATGCATAACATGGAATCTAGAGATGGAATGGATGAACATTTGCAGGGCAGCAGTAGACACAGAGAAAGAACAAACTTATGGACACGGTTGGGGGGAAGGGAGGAGAGGCTGGGACAGACGGAGAGTGTAGAATGGAAGCTTACACTATGGTATGTCAAATAAGACAGTCGGTGGGAATTTGCCGTATGACTCAGGAAATCAACTCAGAGCTCTGTGACAACCCAGAGGGGTGGGAGAGAGGTTCAAGAGGGAGGGGACACATGCATACCATGGCTGATTCACGCTGATGTATGGCAAAAAGCAACACAATATTGTAAAGCGATTATCCTTCAATGAAAAATAATTTTTTTTAAGAAAGTAAATACACTGGAAACACTCTCCTTAAATGCAAGATAAACGCTCTTCTGCCAATGACTCAGTCCTGCGTTGATCGAGAAGATGTCCCCTTTCAGACCAACAGAGGCCGGGTGGGGATGATAACCAACCAGAGCCCTGGGAGAGGATGGTGCCCGTGGGTTTGAAGCCTGGTTCTGGCACTCCCTGGCCTGTGAGTGAGCAGGTCCTGACACTTCTGGGCCTCGGTTTCCCATCTGACCTCCTGACCCATGTGAAGCTCTGCAGAGGATGCTGATCCAAGGCAGCTGTGACCCTCGGGGTTCTCCAGCGCCTGCCCGGGCTGACACCGAGCGCCTCAGGGCACGGTCAGACCACCGGGAGCATCGGCCGCCCAGCAGAAGCACTCGCACTGTCCACCCTGGAGTGCCCTGTGGCCTGAGTTGGTTGAGGCCTCAACAGGCGCATGAAGAGCTCAACACACACATGTCAGGGTCCCGGCCCCAAGCCTGTGGTGATCCAGCCAACCCGTGGGCCTGTCTGCTCACTGAGTGACCCCATGAGTCACCTCGTCCACGCTGGAGATGAGTGATGAGCCAGTGTGTGAGGGGGCACGCCTCCAGAGGCTGCTGGGGCAGCCGGACCCAGGCCCCCAGTGCCCACATCTCAGTGAACAGTGACTACCAGGCAGTCGAGGTGAGGCTCCGAAGTTCCCTCCCCACCTTCCCAAGGTGCCTCAGCCTGCAAGGACCCCGTCCAGGCCCTCAGCCTGTCCTACAGGACACAAGCCCTGGAGGTCCTGTAACCTGTGGTCTGAGGGGCCTACTTCTGGGCACTGGTCACTTGGGAGGTGCTGAGAAGCTGTGGGACAATGAACCACCAGCAGGAAGTCTCAGGGCTGTGATGGGAGGAGGAGGGGATGTGCCGGCCTGAGATTCAGGACATCAGAGGGGACATGGCCTCGGCAGGGCAGCCCAGGGGAGCAGGGGTGGTAGAGGGCAGAGAGGGAGTCAGGCCACTTCTCCCACCTCCCCAGCCTCCAGTCTCCCCAGCATCGCCCATTGCTGACCCTGTGGGGAGCAGGTGAGCCAGGAGACGCAGTCTCTGGGGCAGCACAGAGCAGGACCTCAGGCTTGTCCCCACTCTGAATCTCACAGTAGGGCAGGGCTGGCCCAGGCAGGCATCGGTCGCAGTGAGCTGATTGCAGTGAGTGAGTGGTCGGAAGTGACCAACAAGGGGTGTCATGCTTGGGGGTTGCTCTAGCGGGGGCCATGCTTCTAGGTGGGCTCAGTGGTAAAGAATCTGCTTGCCAATGCAAGAGCTGTGGGTTCGATCCCTGGGTTGGGAAGATCCCCTGGAGGATCATGGAGGTCATGGAATCCCACTCCAGTGTTCTTGCCGGGAGAATCTCATGGACAGAGGAGCCTGGCGGGCTGCAGTCCATAGGGTTGCAAAGAGCTGGACATGACTGAGCAACTAACCAACAAGAAACACTGGCTAACGAGGGCTGGCTGGCCTCGAGTTCCAGCAGGGGACAGAGCAGGAGCGGGGAACCCGAGTCAGAAGCCGAGAGGAAAGGACACGGGGTCTCCCAGGGCTGCGGTCAGCTCCACTGCCAACCTCTGTGCCCAAGACAGAGCGTGAACTGTGCACGAGGATCCAGGCAGTGTGGGGCGGGGGGGGGGGGGGGTGGCAGAGATGGGTCCCCACGTCCAGCATCCAAGGTGCAGCCTCTACCGGCCCAGGCTCTGCAACACTAGGGTCGCAGACAACAGTGTCCTCGGGACACCAGAGAGCGAGCCAGGGGCAGGGTGGACAGCCCTAATGCCCATCCTGACGTCTCTCCCTCTCATGAAGCCAAGCTGGTGGGGGTGGTGAGACATGCAGAAACAGTGACATCCAGCCAGTTTCATCACGTTGTACTACCTCATTACATCTAGTTTATATTCAATGTATGGCGAGAGACACCAAATTCCCAAGTACTTTAGTGATTATACTTAATATGTGACACTTCCTTAAAAAATACACTAGTTGAAGTAACAAGAGCGAATTTAAAATAACACACTGCATACAGGAACGTGGAAAGCCTTCAAAGTTGGCATAAGAGTGACCAGAGGTCAGGACTGAGTGTCCGAGTGTCCATTCAGACATCACTGCACAGGGTGGGCTAGGCTGTGGAAGCTGGCCCCTGACCAGGCAGGAGGGCCTCTCCACCCTGCAGAACAGATATAACAAACGCGGCAGCTGCCCAGCCAGTGAGACACCTCTAAAGAGGTATTCTGAGACAACCGTATCACCTCAGGTTCATCGCAGAGGAGACCGAGCACTCCAGCGGAAGTTAGAAAAGCAGCCACAGAAGAAACCCAAGGACAAAATGAAAGAAAAAATACAAAGACAAAATCCACAAACAGAATAATAAAATGATTTTAAAAGGTGAAAAACCAAAACAGTATTTGTTTTTAAAAAAATACACAAAACATTGGGAAGACTAAGAAAGAGGAGAGAAGATATATGTAAGCAAAACACAGAACTACAAAAGCAATTCATGAACGAGACATGTAAGTAAATGTCATAAGCAAAGTGATGATGCCCTTACCACTAAAAAGCCCCAGGCGCAGACAGCCTTACAGATGAAGTTTCCAAACTTCTTCATAAGAATGCTCCAGAACATTCCTTTAAAAGAGGAGAATTTTGAAGTTAATTTTTGGAAGCGATTATTACCTTATATTCAGAGCTGGTAAAGTCAACACAAGAAAACACGCCTGGGTTATTTTCCGTCATGTAAAATATCCTAAACAGCACAGGAACAAACCAAATGCAAAGTGTCCTACAAGAGAAAACCTGTGACTGGACGTACTTTACCCCAGCGATGCAAAGATAATTTTCCACACGAAATAATTCACTACATTGTTAGGCTACAGAAGACGAAAAATGTCTACCTTAACGATTACACAAAACTGTCCTTGGCAGATACAGAGAAAGGGTTTGATAAGATTTCAGTATATTCTGAAGTGTTAGAACTCTCAGGAAAATAGAATGTCAAGGAATAATGCTGAACTTGATAAAGCCTATATACTCAATGCATGCCTCTCTAAGAAGATGAGAGCTCAGGCAAACCAAAAACTAGCCAAGGATGTGGACGTGAGCCGCACGGTCAGCAAGTGTGATCTGACGGCCACGTGAGCTCTGCTATCACCGCGAGAGAGTAAGTCCACAAACTTTACTGGGTTTACAACAACAATGACTTTTGAAGAACGGGTTTGCCGCAGGCCACATTCTCCAGCAGGGGAATCAGGCACAGTCACAACAGAGACTAACTGCAGTGAGTGTCTCAGGTGGGTGAGCACGCGCTGTGCTCTCCAAGTTGGCCAATGCGTCCAAGTCTTCCTTCTGACTTAGACTCCCACTAGAAAACGAAATGAAGTGATGCTTTACTTTCTAAAGAACAAAATAACTGCCAACTTAGCAAAAAGGGTTAGCAAAATATCCCTTAAAAGTGAAGGACCAAAAAAAGACATTTTTCAGGCAAACATAAGCTGAGAGAGTAACTCACAAGAACCTGAAGCCAAAGAATCACAGAAGAGAAAAATGATTCCAGTTGCAGGTGTGGAGATTCAGGAAGGAAGGAATGCAGGAACGGCAAACAAATGGAAAAATGTAAAAATAACGATTATTTCCTACTGCTAAGTCGCTTCAGTCGTGTGCGACCCTGTGCGACCCCATAGACGGCAGCCCACCAGGCTCCCCCGTCCCTGGGATTCTCTAGGCAAGAACACTGGAGTGGGTTGCCATTTCCTTCTCCAGTGCATGAAAGTGAAAAGCCAAAGTGAAGTCACTCAGTCGTGTCCAACTCTTAGCGACCCCATGGATTGCAGCCCACCAGGCTCCTCCGTCCATGGGATTTTCCAGGCAAGCGTACTGGAGTGGGGTGCCATTGCCTTAAGACTAAGCAATTGATGCTGTCTTGTCAACGTTATAACAGAGACGCAGAGTGCAGAGTACATTACAGCAATTAGCGACAGCCCGCTAGGGAGAAGTGGGAGACTGGAGTTGAACTGCATGGTTTGGAAACTGGTACAAATACTTGTATCAAGTAGACAGTAATCAATGGAGGGTCTGTGTTTTAATCTTTAGAGTAACTGCCAAAAGAATGATAGACTGAAGTCTAATTTAAAAGTAATAAAGAGATACAGTGGAGAAATTTTTTAAACAAAAGGTGCAGGAGGAGGTATGGACCAAGAGACCACAGTGAAACGGTGGGCAAGGGCAGCCGCATCAGGGACCACGCTAAACTGATATGGAGTAAACAATCCAGCTACAGGACAGGTCTCGAGCCTGGGTTTTTAAAGCTCTCTGAGGTTTTAAGAGACATTTTGAGGCCGTGAGGGTGATCTGGTTGCAGCACCTGTCACCCAGTGGTCGCAGGGTTGACTCAGCTGATGTGACTGGGTAGGTGCGTGTCCCCTGCTCCCTCACCACCCCACATGTGTCCCTCCTGCAGCTGCCGCTCGGTCAAAGGACGACCGTCCCAACAGAGGAGGACCAGTCTCCCGTCAGGGGTGTACTGTGTTCCCCTGCTAGAGCCTCCAAACAAGCTCTCAGGAAACACGTTGGAATATAACAGCACAAAGTGCAAATAAAGCAAAGACTAGATAAAAGAGCAGATAAATTCCCAGACAAAACAGACTCTAATGCGAGAAGTATTGAACAGTGTCAAGTGTGACACTCTATAAGAATAAAGGGACAAATAGTCCAGACGATAAAGCAATAAAACAGATGGTCCAGACAATAAAACAATAAAACACACAATAACATATCTTTAGAAAACAAAGCAATGATGGACAGAACTAAAAGGAAAAATAGAAAAATGCAAAACCATGGATTTTAATTCTCTCAGTAAATAATAGAACAAGAAGACATGAAAAAATAGAAGACGTGAACAAAATAATTATCTAACTTGACCTAATTGACATATGTAGCATATTATACCAAACAATTGAAGAATTTTTTTAAGTACACAAAAATGTTTCCTAAAATACAGCATATGCTGTGCCCCAAACTGAGAGTTAGTATGTTCCCCAAATTAATTTGAGATGGAAACATAAAAGGTAACACAATAAAACTCCAAGAAAAAAATATGAGAATATGTTCATGACTTGGAAGTAGACAAAGAATTAAACAGGCTTAATAATTTTAAACAGACTGAAGAGCACTAATAAAAAAATATTGACAAATAAGACTTCTATAAAATTAAAACCTTCTGTTCACCTACAGACGCCATTTAAAAAGCCACAAAGAGGGCTTTCCCGGTGGCTCAGTGGTAAAGAATCTGCCTGCTACTGCAGGAGACACGGGTCTGATCCCTGTTCTGGGAGGATCCCACGACAGATAAGCCCGTTCACCACAACCGTTGAGCCTGTGCTCTGGAGCCCGCACACCGCAGCTGCTGAGCCCAGGAGCCGCGACGACTGAAGCCCACACACCCTAGAGCTTGCACTCTGTAGAAGGAAAAGCCAGTGATGAGAAGCTCCTGCACCACAAGGAAAAGAAGCCCCTGCAAGCTGCAGCTGGAGGAAGCCCACACAGCAGCAAACCCAGTGCAGCCAAAGGGAAAGAAGAGCCACAACGAATATTTAATCAGCACTTGCATCTAACAAAAGACTTTTCTATGGAATATATAAAGAACGTTTTATAAACATGCGCACTCAAAGAGCACAGCCCCAACCCAAGGGAAAAGTGAGGAACTCTCACCTCTCCAAATAGGATGGGCAAATGACCATTTGATCTACCCTAATCCCTTCCCCCCAGAAAGCCAGGTGTAAAATACACTGTTAGGCAAAAATAAAATTTAAAATTAAGAAAATTTAATTGAAAAAAATTAAAAAACACACACTTTTGAACACTTAAGGGAAAACCTACACTCTAGGGCCAACTGGGAGCGTGTGTACGCTCTGCAGACTACGCAGTCAGGAGTGACGACGGCACGGCCTGCAGGGCAGTGCCCTCGTTCTGCAGAGACGCACGAGCAAGGGTCAGGCATCCAGAATTTACTGTGACACCATTACCAGATTAGTGGGGAGAGGACAGACTGAGAGGGGGACTGACGAGCAGACACAGGGGACATCACTTGTAAGACTATTTAGGTGACTGGAGACAGAAATTAAAGAAAAATTCACAGGAGGAACAATCCACGTAGGTGGAGGGTACATGGGCGTCCATTCTTCCTGTTACTCCTACCATTGAAATTCTCCAAACACAAACAGGAAGCAGGGGCAAGAAAACCATGGGGGTGTGGGGTGTGGAGGAGCTGTGGGTCTCTGTGGCCCGCAGCCCCCGACAAGCCACTCCACCGAGGGCCCTGGCCCAGCTGGCAGGCAACGTTTGCTGTTCTCTGGGCATTGATGTACCTGGGGTGGACGGTGGTGACAACGGGCTGGTCCTTGGGACACTGGGACAAGTGGCCTAGCAGCCTAGCTACCTGAGGCCACTCCCAGCCTCAGTGGCCTCCCGAGGGGCCAGTCCCCTGGGCACCTGTCACCAGAGGTCTCAGATTTGTCCAGACTTTTGCAATCAGTGCGAAGAGAGAAAGGCCCCGTCTGCATCCCGTCTAAGAGATAACTCAGCTGAGGGAGAATGAGGCACGCGCGCCCTCTGCAGAAGCGCCATCCGGAGCCCAGGGCTGGGGCACTGTGAGGCTGACCTCCACACTCGACAAGGAAACCGCTTCCAGAGCTAGGACTGAACACCATCACCTTCAGGTCCCAGGAGACGTGGCTTCTTCAAGCTCAACAACCTTCTAACACAGCGATTACTCCAGATTCCTAAGCCGTATCAAGCAACGTGAGCGCTTCATTTTCACCCCCTTCAGAATGCACTTTTAATGATTTCTCTCGGAATCAGTAAAGAAAAACACTTCTGCTTCAGAGATTCACGTTGTACAAAATGCTGCTTGAAAGCGAGCTTCCATGGTAAGCGCACAAACAACAGTATATAAATACTCTGAGTAACTTCCACCAAGCTTCAAGCTGCGCCATATGAATATTGTTTTCACTTTTATTGGCACTGCATTACAACGGCTATGGAGAACAGAACGGCAACTGGAAGATTGGAGAGAGGCCTGTGAGACGCTTAGAACCGCGAAGGAGAGTCTGGTTTGTCTGCTGGCAGAAAGAAGACAAATAATATTTACTTGATTTTCCCCTTAGTAAGAATTGTTTTAAAAGATACAGAAATAAAACATCACATATTACTATGGAATACATCTCAAGTGATACATTTAAAGAAAATTTTATGGCATTAAAAATTATATGAGAAAAGAATAAAGGCTAAAAATGACTTGAGCGAGCGCCACCTACATGGTGTTAGGAAACAATCAGCCCACAGTGGACACGGGGAGCAGAGAGCGCCTTCAGGAGACACAAGAGAACTGCTGAGTGAGCAGCGGGTTCAATAAAAGCAAGAGATCTACATTAAGATTTCTTCTTTTAATATATGAAATATTAAGAAAGAAAAGTGGGATACCACAGATAATCAACAGAGTAGGAAATAATCACATGAAAAACTTTTGGTAACAAATTTGAGAATGATCGGAAGTGTACGCATGCAAATGAGGCTGGGTCTTTCTAACGAGTGAAGCATGAACCCAGCTGACAGCACAGCATGGCGTATTTGAATGTAAGACACTCACAGTTACACGTTTTATAAGAATGGCCCGTGCTCCCCATCTGTCACAGCAGGTTTGGAAGTTATCTGGGCAGCGGGCACAGCAGGGCTCATTGGACCCCACGGCCCCTAACCACCGGAGGGCATGGTCTCCAAGCGCATATGAGAGCTAGAAGAGGCGGCGGCGGGCCCGGGAGGGTGGGCGGTGGGGGCGGGGGCCGTGGGGTTCCGGCTGAGGGTCCACACAGGGGGAAGGGGGCAGAGGGCAGAGTTCTGGGCTGCAGGGTGGTTTGGGGCCCACATGCTGACATGGGCAGCCCTCCTGAGGGAAGGACTTCCAGTGCCATCGTCACGTGGGAAGCAGCCCTGGACGGGCTCCCCACCGCAGTCAGGCGGGCTGAGCTGGGCGGGGGCTGCCACCCCCGCTGGGCACCGGGCTCGGGGCTGTCCCCACCTAGAGTTGGAGGGGACGAGGAGTATGGGGGTGGGGGCTCCATAGGGTAACGAAACACCCTGGGGGTCCAGGGGGCCGAGTGCTGGCTCCTGACACACCCCATCTGGGCATGGGCCCCGGGGCACCCATAGCTGGAGCTGGAAGGACTGAGGAGAATGGGGCTGGGGGCTCCACAGAGTAAGGAAACACTCTGGAAAAACAGGAGACTGAGGGCTGGCTCCCCATGAGGGGGTCAAAGCTGCAGATGCCCCAGGCCCAGATGGAAGGCCCTGAGGCAGCCGGAGGGGGGTACCCCATCCAAGGATGGCTGGCAAAGGGCACCCCGGTGGAACTGCAAGGTCGGGGAACTCCAGCCAGGGGGCCCTCCAGTCAGGCCAGCAGGTGGGGTCAGTTACATGCTGGGCTCCCCAGAGGTAAGAGTAGCACAGGCAGGGCCCACGGCTGCCGAGGGGGCCAGGGGAGCACGGCCAACGCCCCACATGGCTGGCTCCCTGCATGCACACGCGTCCATCTCGGGGGAGCTCTCCTTCCACGGGCTGACTCCTCAGGGTGCCCAGGCGGCTCCTTGGAACCTGCAGGTAAGCAGACAAGAGAGTCAGAGAGGGTTCGGGGGGCTGGAGGAAAGGTCGGGGGTGAGGTGAGGGGAGAGCTGAGCAAAAGCACAGATGACCACAAAAGGGTGATACAGGAGTGACCCTGCCCGGGGTGCCTGCGTGGCCCTTAGTTATCTGGGCATCTGGCATTCAGCCCCTCGCCCCCACCATGCAGGCCTCAGAGGACAGAGATGGGAGAACCCCAACGGCCACTGGGCTCCCTGTGGGGGGGCCTGCCACCTTCAGGGCAGAATCCGCCAGGCAACAGCTTCCCGTGGCACTCCACCCCTTCCTGGGGCCCAGACGCTGAGACCCCAGCTGGGGAGGCCAGCGCTGCAGTGGACAGTGCTCGGGGGAGCCGAGGGGCCGTGGTGGGGGGCCCTCTGCTCCCCAGGCTTGGCTCAGGGGCGGGCAGGAAGCAGAGGGCTGGCTCCAGAGTGAGGCGTGGGGGAGGAAGACCCCTGGGCTGCTCAGCGACTGATCTAGGGAGGGGCCGGGGAGGGGGCAGGTGGGAGGGGAAGCGACAGAGTGACCGCCCGGCCGCCGTCTCAGAATCTCGTCCTCACCAGACCCTCTGGGGCTGCCTCCGTCTAGCAAGGCCCTGGAGCGCGCCCTTCACGCTTCGGCCAGAGCAGCTGGGGTGTCCGAGGCGGTTTGGGTCCAGGAAGGTCTCAGGTCCGGGGAGGTTCGGGTCTGAGAAGGTCTGAGGGGGTCTCGGGTCCGAGGCGGTGCTGCAGCCCAGGCCGAGCCCCTGTGCCCACTCAGGATGCTGGTGTGCCGCACGTGGCCTCTCTTGAGCTGGACCAGCTGTGCGGGGCTCCAGCCTTGGCCAATGGCAGCCTCCTGGTGATGCGGTCAGCGATCCCGCGGGGCCCTGATGGGATCACGGGCGCGCCTCAGTCGGGGTGTGACTAGACGGGGCGACGGCTCCTCTGCGATGGGCCGGGCATCACCAGTGTGAAGAGGCCGCCGCCTCGGGTGGAGGTCAGCGAGGAGCCCTGAGGAACCTGGCCTGTCCTGACTCTGACTGTTCAGGGGCCCAGCAGGGAGGCGGGAGGCTGGAGCCAGACGCAGCGGCTGCCCCTCCCAGGCCCTTGTGGGGGGCCTGGAGATGCGTCTCCACCAGGGAGCTGGGACCGTCCTGAACTGCACAACCGGGACCAGACCGCATGCTCCGGAGTCCGGTTCTGCTGGGTCCAGTCGCTCGGGCCTGCGTGCAGTGGCCGCTTCCAGTCTGACGCGCAGTGAGAGCCGATCTGTGCCGGGCTGGCAGTAACTCTTTCAACCCCCATGTCGTCCTGCGAGCCCCGCAGAGCACACCAGCGGGGTCGGACAGTCCCACTGCGGAGAAAGCGGGCTGCCCTTCTCCATACGCGAGGCCGGCAGGGAAGCCTCAGGGCGGGAAGAAGCCCCCGGGAAAGAGGCGTCAGGGGGCGGAGCGGCCGCTCCTCCAGGCGGAGGCCCGGGCGGGGCGGAGGGACTGCGCAGTTAGGAGAGGTGCCCCTCCGGCTCCGCAGTGAGGCTGCCCCAGGAGCCCGAGGGCGGCCTTCGCCCTGAGCTGCTTTGCTCCCGGGTCCGGGCCTCCCGGCCGCACCCCCGAGGCTTGTGTACCCGCAGACGCCTCCATGAAGGCCGCTCTGCGCGAGTCTTCCTCAGACTTGGCAGGATCCCGGACGAAACCCTGCCGCCCTCCTCTGGGGGCTTCCGTGGGGGCCGGGCTCCCTGCGGGCACGACGCGCTGACCAGCCCTGTCCTTTCGGGACCAGAATGGGGCGTTCGCCCCCACTGTCCAGCCCTTCGGTGCTCCCCTCGTCTCCTCCCAGGCCTCTGAAAAGAGTTCACGGTTAAACAGCAAACGTTCTCCAATGAACACTGTTGCATCCCACGGGGGTCTTGAGAGGCACCCTTCCACTGAGTCTTCAGAACAGTCTTTGCCTTGCTTTACATTTTCTCTGATGCCCCCATCACCACATATGCCCTGCGGAGTCATAGGTATTACCTAACAGATACAACAGTATTTGTTGTTGTCCAGTCGATAAGTCACGCTGGACTCTTTGCGACCCGATGGACTGCAGCACACCAGGCTTCCCTGTTCTTCCCTCCCTATCTCCCCAAGTTTGCTCAAACTCAAGTCCATTGATGCCATCCAACCATCTCATCCTCTGTCGTCCCCTTCTCCTCCCACCTTCAATCTTTCCCAGCAACAGGGTCTTTTCCAATGAGTCAGCTCTTCGCATCAGGTGCCCAGGGTACTGGAGCTTCAGCATCTGTCCTTCCAATGAATATTCAGGGTTGACTTCCTTTACAACTGACTGGTTTGAACTCCTTGCTGTCCAGGGGACTCTCAAAAGTCTTCTCCAGCACCACAGTTCAAAAGCATCAATTCTGTGCCACACAGCTTTCTTTATAGTCCACCTCTCACATCCATACATGACTACTGGAAAAACCATACTTTGACTAGACAGACATTTGTCAGCAAAGTTATAGCTTTCCTTTTTAATACGCTGTTTAGGTTTATCATAGTGTTCCTTCCAAGGAGCAAGCATCTTTTAATTTCATGGCTACAGTCACCATCTGCAGTGATTTCGCAGCCCAAAAAATAAAATCTGTCACTGCTTCCACTTTTTCTCCTTCTATTTGCCATGAAGTGATGGGACCAGATGCCACGATCTTGGTTTTGTTGATGTTGAATTTTAAGCCAGCTTTTTTTCACTCTCCTCTTTCACCTTCATCAAGAAGCTCTTTAGTTCCTCATCGCATTCTGCCATCAGAGTGGTATAATCTGCATATCTGAGGTTGTTGATATTTCTCCTGGCAATCTTGACTCCAGCTTGTAATTCATCCAGGGTTGCATTTTGCATGATGTACTCTGTATATAACTTAAATAAGCAGGCTGACAATATACAGCATTGACGTATCTCCATTTTTCTTGAAGAGCTCTCTAGTCTTTCTTGTTCTGTTGCTTTTCTCTACTTTTTTGCAGTGTTCATTTAAGAAGGCCTTCTTTTCTCTCTGTGCTATTCTCAGGAACTCTGCATTCATTTGGGTGTATCTTTCCCTTTCTCCCTTGCCTTTCGCTTCTCTTCCTTCCTCAGCTATTTGTAAAGCCTTCCCAGTTCAGTTCAGTCACTCAGTCATATCCGACTCTTGGTGACCCGATGGACTGCAGCACGCCAGGCCTCCCTGTCCATCACCAACTCCCGGAGTTTACTCAAACTCATGTTCATTGAGTCGGTGATGCCATCCAACCATCTCATCCTCTGTCGCCCCCTTCTCCTCCCACCTTCAATCTTTCCCAGCATCAGAGTCTTTTCAAATGAGTCACCTCTTCTCATCAGGTGGCCAAAGTATTTGACTTTCAGCTTCAACATCAGTCCTTCCAATAAACATTCAGGACTGATTTCCTTTAGGATGGACTGGTTGCTTTTCCTTGCTGTCCAAGGGACTCAAGAGTCTTCTCCAACACTGGAGTTCAAAATCATCAATTCTTTGGCACTCAGCTTTCTTTATAGTCCAACTCTCACATCCATACGTGACTACTGAAAAAAACCATAGCTTTGATTGGATGGACCTTTGTTGGTAATGTCTCTGCTTTTTAATATGGTGTCTAGGTTGGTCATAACTTTTCTTCTAAGGAACAAATGTCTTTTTATTTCATGGCTGCAGTCACCATCTGCAGTGATTTTGGAGCCCCCCCAAAATAAAGCCTTCCACTGTTTCCACTGTTTCTCCATCTATTTGCCATGAAGTGATGGGACCAGATGCCATGATCTTAGTTTTCTGAATGTTGAGCTTTAAGCCAACTTTTTCACTCTCCTTTTTCACTTTCATCAAGAGGCTCTTTAGTTCTTCTTCCCTTTCTGCCATAAGGGTGGTGTCATCTGCATATCTGAGGTTATTGATATTTCACCCAGAAATCTTAATTCCAGCTTTTGCTTCATCCAGCCCAGTGTTTCTCATGATGTACTCTGCATAGAAGTTAAATAAGCAGGGTGACAATATATAGTCTTGACGTACTCCTTTTCCTATTTGGAACCGGTCTGTTGTTCCATGTCCAGTTCTAACTGTTGCTTCCTGACCTGCATACAGATTTCTCAAGAGGCAGGTCAGGTGGTCTGGTATTCCCACCTCTTTCAGAATTTTCCACAGTTTATTGTGATCCACACAGTCAAAGGCTTTGGCATAGACAATAAAGCAGAAATAGATATTTTTCTGGAACTCTCTTGCCTTTTCTAAAACCAGCTTGAGCATCTGGAAGTTCACGGTTCACATATTGCTGAAGCCTGGCTTGGAGAATTTTGAGCATTACTTTACTAGCGTGTGAGATGAGTGCAATTTGGCAGTAGTTTGAGCATTCTTTGGCATTGCCTTTCTTAGAGATTGGGATGAAAACTGACCTTTTCCAGTCCTTTTTCAGCCACTGCTGAGTTTTCCAAATTTGCTGGCATATTGAGTGCAGCACTTTCACAGCATCATATTTTAGGATTTGAAATAGCTCAACTGGAATTCCCTCACCTCCTCTAGCTTTGTTTGTAGTGATGCCTCCTAAGACCCACTTGACTTCACATTCCAGGATGTCTGGCTCTAGGTGATCGTGATTATCTAGGCCACGAAGATCATTTTTGTCCAGTTCTCCTATGTATTCTTGCCACCTTTTAATATCTCCTGCTTCTGTTAGGTCCATACCATTTCTGTCATTTATTGAGCCCATCTTTGCATGAAATATTCCCTTGGTATCTCTAATTTACTTGAAGAGATTTCTAGTCTTTCCCATTCTATTGTTTTCCTGTATTTCTTTGCACTGATCACTGAGGAAGCCTTTCTTATCTCTCCTTGCTATTCTTTGGAACTCTGCATTGAAATGGGTATATCTTTCCTTTTCTCCTTTGCTTTTTTCTTCTCTTCTTTTCACAGCTATTTGTAAGGCCTCCCCAGACATCCATTTTGCTTTTTTGCATTTTTTTCTCTTGGGGATGGTCTTGCTCCCTCTCTCCTGTACAATGTCACGAATCTCCATCCATAGTTCATCAGGCACTCTATCATATCTAGTCTCTTAAATCTATTTCTCACTTCCACTGTATAATTGTTAGGGATTTTATTTAGGTCATATCTGAATGGTCTAGTGGTTTTCCCTACTTTCTTCAATTTAAGTCTGAATTTGGCAATAAGGAGTTCATGATCTGAGCCACAGTCAGCTCCTGGTCTTGTTTTTGTTGACTGTATAGAGCTTCTCCATCTTTGGCTGCAAAGAATACAATCAATCTGATTTCAATATTTACCAATTGGTGATGTCTATGTGTAGAGTCGTCTCTCGTGTTGCTATAATAGGTGCTTGCTATGACCAGTATGTTCTCTTGACAAAACTCTATTAGCCTCTGCCCTGCTTCATTCTGTACTCCAAGGCCAAACTTGCCTGTTACTCCAGGGGTCTCTTGACTTCCTACTTTTGCATTCCAGTCCCCTTGGAATAAAAGGATAACCTTTTTTGGTGTTAGTTCTAGAAGATCTTGTAGGTCCTCAAAGAACCAATCAGCCTTAGCTTCTTTGGCATCAGAGGGCTCCCTGGTGGCCCAGATGGTAAAGAATCTGCCTGCAGTGCAGAAGACCTGGGTTCAATCCCTGGGTCGGGAAGATCCCCTGGAGACAGGAATGGCTACCCATTCCAGTATTCTTGCCTGGAGCATCCCATGGACAGAGGAGCCTTGCAGGTTACAGTCCATGGGGGCTGAAAAGAGTTGACACAAGTGAAGTGACTTTCTTGCACATGTCACTATTATCTTTTAATAAATAATTTTATACATTTATGTTTGCTTAGGGCCTCCCTCAGCTCAGTTGGTAAAGAATCTGCCTGCAATGCAAAAGACCTGGGTTCAATTCCAGGGTTGGGAAGATCCTCTGGAGAAGGGAATGGCAACCTGCTCCAGTATTCTCGCCTGGAGAATTCCATGGACAGAGGAGCCTGGCGGGCTACAGTCCATGGGGTTGCGAAGAGTCAGACACAACTTAGCAACTAAACCACCATGACCATGTTTGCTTACATTAAATTAGTAAATCAACAGCTGTATTCTCCCTCTAAGGAAACAAAATTCTTAGCATCACTTTTGTATTATCTTCTTGTAGGCAGAAAGTGAAGAGGAACTAAAAAGCCTCTTGATGAAAGTGAAAGTGGAGAGTGAAAAAGTTGGCTTAAAGCTCAACATTCAAAAAACGAAGATCATGGCATCCGGTCTCATCACTTCATGGGAAATAGATGGGGAAACAGTGGAAACAGTGTCAGACTTTATTTTTCTGGGCTCCAAAATCACTACAGATGTTGACTGCAGCCATGAAATAAAAAGATGCTTACTCCTTGGAAGGAAAGTTATGACCAACCTAGATAGCATATTCAAAAGCAGAGACATTACTTTGCCAACAAAGGTTCGTCTAGTCAAGGCTATGGTTTTTCCTGTGGTCATGTATGGATGTGAGAGTTGGACTGTGAAGAAGGCTGAGAGCCGAAGAATTGATGCTGTTTAACTGTGGTGTTGGAGAAGACTCTTGAGAGTCCCTTGGACTGCAAGGAGATCCAACCAGTCCATTCTGAAGGAGATCAGCCCTGGGATTTCTTTGGAAGGAATGATGCTAAAGCTGAAACTCCAGTATTTGGCCACCTCATGCGAAGAGTTGACTCATTGGAAAAGACTCTGATCTGGGAGGGACTGGGGGCAAGAGGAGAAGGGGACGACAGAGGATGAGATGGCTGGATGGCATCACTGACTCGATGGACGTGAGTCTCAGTGAACTCTGGGAGTTGGTGATGGACAGGGAGGCCTGGCGTGCTACGATTCATGGGGTCGCAAAGAGTCAGACACGACTGAGCGACTGATCTGATCTGATCTGATCTGATATCCCTATTAGCCTATATTGATACTTGGAACTGTAGCTTGATCTTGGTACATATTTTTTAATGAGGCATTGCTTTTATTTTTACTTTTTAAATATTTAGTTATTTACTTACCTGGGCTGGGTCTTAGTTGCAGCACACAAGATCTTGAGATGTGGCTTGTGGGATCCAGTTTCCTGACCAGGGACTGAACACAGGCCCCCTGCATTAGGAGCACGGAGTCTTAGCCACTGGATCACCAAGGAAGTGCCAGTATGTAATTTCCTTAATCAGTACTTACTTACATTTAACAATAGCTTTCACCAGGGGCGGTTCTCTGCTGCTCTATGACTTACACACTTTCTTTCTGGATTCATTTCTTTTTACGTTTATTCTACGATTTCTACGATGCAATATACAATTCACACAATTCTCTAATTTCCATTCTGTTACTCATTCTGCACATGGTTTGGAAAGTTTCCACCTGTGGAGACTTGGCCTCACTTTTGACCAACAGCTGGCTGGGCACAGGACTCAGGTCCAGAGTCACTCAGTCTCAGCACTTGGCTACCAGTGTCCAGTGAACCTCTCACCTCCACATCTGCTGCTGAGAACGGTGGTTCTTTCAGACCTCTTTCTTCATGAGCATTGGTCTCCTGATGACCGGGAAGCCTGGTCCTCCTCCGCTGACCCTTCGACAGTTGACATATCACTGGAGTGCACCCATGGTTCCTTTGTTTGCTCCATGGAGGTTTGTTCTGATACACACTTGGTGTGATCTTTCTATTTGAAGAAAATTTTTTTCTTCAGTTTTAAAAAGCACAAACATTTATTATGTTGATTAATAAACCATCAATATCACCAAAGAAAATCTATTTCTGACATTTATAATGGGATTCAGCCAGAAATAGCTAAGACAACTTTCAGAAGAATAAAGTTGGAGAACTTACACCATCAGATTTTAGACCTACTACTGAACTGAACTGAATGAAGCAATAAGCCGGCTACAGTCCATGAGGTCACAAAAGAGTCAGATTCGACTAAACAACAGCAGCAATAAAGTGAGAGCAAGTTAATAAGTCAGTGTTGTTTTATGCGGTTGTTTTATATAAGTTGTTTTATGTTTTATGCAGTAGACAGTTAGGTTATGGAAACAAAAAAGTGATTCTTTAAACTAAAACCAGTTACGATTTGAGCTAACTTACCCATGATTCACCAAGTAATTGAAATGTCTTTCAGTAAGTGGTGCTGGAGCACATGGATGTATCCATATTAAAAACATGTAACCCACACATCACACCACACACAAAAGTAGCTTGAGATGGCTCGCAGACCTAATTTCAAAGACAAGATAAGAAAGCTTATAAAGGAAAAAATAAGAATAAAATAAGTGTTTTTTAGTTTTGATAAAGGTACTATGGTTCTGTAAAATATTAAAATCAGAGCAAGCTACATGAAGTATATATGTGAGTTCTCTGCACTATTTTTGCAACTTTTCTGTAAATCTAAAATTAGCTTAAATTTACATTTTAAAAAAATAGAGCATAACTTTATAACTATGAGATAGGCAAAAGATTAAATAATTTGTAAACTAAAGTTATTAACCAAAAAAAAAAAAAAGACTAATAAGTTTGATGCCTTTGAAATTAAAGCCTGTTCATCAGAAGACACCATAGAGAGGATGAAGACACAAAACTAGGGCAGACGTTTGTAATACATGTACCCAGCCCAGGATATGTATGCAGAATACAGAAAGAATGCCTACAAATCAATACAAGAAGAACACACAGCCGAATTCAGAAGTGGGTTACTCTTCACAAAGAGAACATCCAGCTGATCAGCAGGAGTACAGAAATGTGCCAGCATTAGTCATCAGGGAAATACAACTTAGCCAAGTAAGACCCCGGTACACACCTCCAGGAGCAGCTCCCATCAGAAAGACTGAGTTTGGGACCCCCCTGGGGCTCCAGTGGGTAAGACGCCATGCTCCCAATGCAGGGGCCTGGATTCGATTCCTGGGCAAAGAACTAGATCCCTTGTGTCACAGCTAAGAGTTCTCATGTCTCACCTAAAGCTACTGCATGCCATAACGAAGACTGGAGACCCAGAGAGCTGCAACCAAGGCCCGGCACGGTCAAACAAATAAAAACAAATGTTGAAAAAAGACCGACATTATCCAGTGTTGACAAGCATGTGGAGGAACCAGGAATCCTCTCAAGTCGGTGGCGGGACTTTAAACTGGAATAGTGCTTTAGAGGAGGAGGGCATGGCAGCCCCCTCCAGTATTATTGCCTGGAGAATCCCATGGACAGAGAAGCCTGATGGGCTATTGTCCATGGAGTTGCAAAGAGTCGGGCACGACTGAGCAACTGAGCACAGCACACAGTGCTTTACAAAACTGCTTGCCAACACTGTGTAATCCAGAAACTATACTCCTGGGTTTATATCTCAAAAAAAAAAAAAATTTGCATGAATCCACACACACACAAAATATGTATAAGAAGGCTTTTAGCAACTTTCTTCACAAAAGGTAAAATCAGAAACAACTGAGATATCAATCAACAGTAAAATGTATAAATACACAGCGATGTGTTCATACAGCAGAAGGACATGCAGCAATGAAAAGAAACGTGCTGCTGCTATAGGCAACAAGAAGGAAAAATCTCACAAGCGTCACAGCCAGGAAAGCAGTGCCTCCCGTGTGGTCTCAGTCGTGTGAGGTTCAAGAGCAGGAACAGGTAACCATAGTGACAGGAGAGCTAGTAGAAGCTGCCCTGGGGTGGGGTGGAGCGGGCTGGGGGGAGCAGCAAGTGGGACTTTCTGGGGCTGTGGGTCACTCACATATTAATCTGAGCGGTGGGTCCATGTGTGTCTACATATGTAAACATCCACTGACATGATGAGATCAGAGACAGGAGTGCAAAAAAGGAGCAGAAAGAATATTTGAGGACACAATGGCTGAAAACCTAATAAATCTGATCAAAAAAGCCCCCAAAAAACCAATCTCCATGTCTGAGAAGCTTAATGAATTCCAAGTAAGATAAATTCAGAAAGATCCATACCTGGAAAGATTATAATCAAACTAGGGAAACCCCAAAACAAAGAGAAACTCTTGAAAGCAGCTCAAGAGATGCAACTCATCACCTACAAAGGATTCTCAATGAGATTAACAGAAATTTTGGCCGTGCAGGGTGGGGTGTTCAGGGACCTGTCAGTCAAGAATTCTATATCCAACAAAACTATCCTTCAAAAATAAAGAATCAGTTAACACATGCCCAGACCAACAGAAACCAAGGATTCATCGCTAGATCTGTTCTACAAGAAATACTGGGTGGAGGGGGAGGTCCTTCAGGATGAAATGAAAGGACATGAGACGGTAACTCAAGTGCGCATGGGGACGTAAGAGCACGGGTTCCTGCAACAACGCAGGTGAATACACATCAATGAAATACCGTGTGAATGTATTTTTTTGTTTGTGACTCCTTTTTTCTCTTCACCAATTTCAAAGATGACATCAGGGCAGGGGGCGCTGGGAAGGTAGCCAAGAGGGTGGGGGCTGCCCTTGTGAGGGGATGTGAGGAGGGAAGAGCTACCACGGCTCAACCTCAGAGCACGAAACACAGGAAGGGCCAGCAGTCCTCTGCCTAGGGCGTGCTGACCCCTTATCCTGAGGCAACAGGGTCCCCCCACATCCCATCAGACAAAATCTGCTCATCACCCTCAGACACCTGCAGCCCTGGGATGTCCCTCTCTGGCTCTGTGCCTGGGAAGACTGGCCTCAAACCTCCCGGGCAGCATGGCGACCACTGCTGGGGCTCTGGGGCTCCAAGTAGCAAGGCATCCCCTCCACAACATCACTGTTCTCATCCAGGGGTGGAGGGGCCTGGGTTCACCAGGGGTGAGAGGTGGAGGAGTTGAGGTGGGGAGGGTGGGCTTGGACCAAGTATGACCCTGACAGAGAGCGTGGGACCAGCGTTCTCTGTCAACGGTCCGCCTCCCCGTGACCCCATCATTGGCCAGAAGCCAGTTAGGCTGATCTGGTTCCGGGTTTATCCTAGAAATAAAGGTACAACAAATCGAACTGTGTTGAGTGTCGGCAAGGAGAGGGGCTGGGTACACAGCTGACGAGGCTATCAGAGGTCAGGGAAAGACAGGGAGGGGCTTGGAGGTGGAGAGGTGGGGATGGGGTCCTTGTGGCAGGGGAAGGGGTGAAGGGTGTGGGGGCCTCATGGGCCCAGAAAATCCAGCTCCAGGGCCCCAGAGGGGACCAGACCCCTCCAGGCGCTCACAGGGCCGGAAGCCAGGGGGTGTGGGGGCGATGGAGTTGGACCAGCAGGCCACTGAGCCCCCAGGCCTTCTTGGGGTCTCTCCCTTCCTCCCTGCCCCTGCCCCCCTACAAGGGGCATTGCTGCACAGTTACAGAGAGGAACATTCTTAGCAGGCATCTGTCAGGCCTGAATTTACACACTGCGGGGGCAACTCCCTTAAAAACCATTCAAGTTCAGGATGCAAAATTGCTAGCCCCCCTCAGCGTGGCCCTGGGAAGGGGCTCTGCCCTGACCTACGGCCCCACCTCATGCCAACCCCCTTCAGGACTGTGGTAAGGTGCGCCCCACCCCTCACCGGGCTGAACCAGCAGGATCGGGGGACCTGGGGAACAATGCAGGGTGGCATGTGGGTGTCACTGCTGCGAGATCAACTCCAAGAACCCGTGTTTGCACAGCGCCCTCACTTCCAAACTCCCCCAAGAAGGAAGGAAAGCAACGGGTGGCCGTGAGCTGGGAAGGGTGGCCACTCCCCACCAGCCCCACCTGAGAGTCCACGCGGAGGGGAGACGGGCAGACGGAAGGAGGCGGGAGCCGGGCCTTCAGCCCCACGAGGGCCAGCACTGGGGGCCCTTCCACGGGAGGGGCCACGGTCTTTGGCCCGATGACCTGGAAGACATCACAGCCCAGGATGCATGGGTGCTCAGACCTGTGGGGAGGAAGGGCCCTCGCCGTCTTCCCGCAGGCGTCTCTCCCCATCGGCCCCGGTTGATGGGGTGCTGTTGAAGCCCCTGCATTTACAGGGCTTCCACCTGGACATTCTGAAGCTGCTTCTTCCCAAGGAAAGTGCTCTGTTATCAGAACCAAGTGGGCGACTTTCTCTCTCCGAACAGTTTACCCTGAATCATGTTTTCCGCATAATTTTGTTTCATCTTTCTTTCTGCAACGTTTGGCTCTTGTGCCTTTCGTGTTGTCTTTCCCGATTTCTCTCCTGTTTCTCATTTGCCCCATTTCCCCCATTTCTCTCCTACTGCATTTTAGGTGCATCCCTCGTATGTAAAGTAAGCTGTCTTTTTGTGTCTTAATCCAATTTGAGAGTCTCTGTATCTTAATAAATAAATATCCATTCACATCTATTCTGCCCAGCTTTTTTTTTCTACTTACTATGATTTTTTACTATTTTTCCTATCCTGACGTTCAATGGGTCATTTAATTCATTTTGCCTTGAAAGTTACGCTATTTCTGTTCTAGTCATGATCTTTACCTTGTTAACACGTACACATACAGTGTTCAAATTCTAGCGTTAACCAAATCTGTATTCTTCACCCCTGATAGACACACCTCTCAGGTCCTTCCATCCTCAGAGCGACTCCAGTCCCCAGCTCTCCCCACCAGACCCGACGCCGCCGTCGGCACCTCGCACCCACCCCACGCCGCGTCGCTCTGCTGTTTCCATAGACACTGTGCTCACGTCTTGAAGGTTTCCCATCCTTCCAGCGCTTCGGTGGGATCTGTCTCTGGGAGCCATGAGACGCTCCCCTTTCCCCTCCCGCTTCTCTCGTTACTCTGCTTTACGTATTTTCAAGTTTGTTGTGTATGCCGAGGGCCACACTCGCTTATTTCCTCTGTGCCGGCTCCTTGATTCGGAGCAAAACGCACAGCTCGGCCATGCACCTCCGGGCCCCTCTTTTATGCCCTACGCGGGGCCCCAGAGGCTGGCCTCAGTGGACTGCGACCCTCTCTGGTGCCAGGAGGCCAGAGGGCAGTAGCGGCTGAGCTCTGGGGCCCACTGCGCTCTCCTCTCCTCGGGGGCTGCAGGCTGGCTGCGGCACGTTCCTTAGAGACCCATCGCTGCCCCTCCTGCAGCTGCACCGCCTGGTCCTGGGCCCCGCCTCCCCACCCCTGCCCTGCAGGCCCCTGGGAGCTCAGCCCCCACTGCTGGTTCCTTCAGCCCCACCGATACCTTGTAAGCAAATGTCTGTCTCATTGGTTACTCTTCTGTGAAATTTTCAAGTGTCTCCTCCTGGAACACGGCAGATCCAGAGCTTCTCTGCCTCGTGTCCTGCTTGGTCCTTGGTTAGGACTGCGAGTCCGTCCTGTCTCCCTGTCTCCCTGTCAATCCTGGCCTGTCAGGAGACAAGCTCACCCATCCTCCCCACGTCACCACTGTCCCCCGACAGGGACAATCTTCCTGGTCACTAAGCTGCTGTCTCTAAGCATTGCCCTGGGTCGTCGACTGAGCGGCCCCCTCGTCCACAGCTGCCCAGCGCCCCAGCCTCCTCCTGGCCTCTGGTCACCCGCACGCCGCTCCACAGCCCTTCTGTGCGGCTGGTTACCCCTGTGGTCACTGTCAGGGCACAGCGTGGCTGCTGGCACTCCCACATCTCAGCACACGGGGCCGTCTCTCAGCTCCACCTCTGCTCTCTCGCCTGCACCTCTCACTGTGGACGGTCCCGTTCGGGTGGGCCTTTGTTGTCGGTGCGGGGGAGCTCCAGCACCGCGTGTCTGGTTTTGTGTTGTGTTGCTCTGCCTCACAGGGGTCCTCGTTCGTGCTTTCTTCTGATTGGGCGAGGGTCCCTGGGTCCGTGCCCCCAGCTGCTCTTCCAAGCATCCCATCTCTCACTCCTTTGTGCCACGGGCCCATCTGTCAGTCCCTCTCGGGAAACAGCCCGTGTTTTGAGTCCACTGCCTCTGACTGGCCCGTCTCCGTGCCTTCTGCCTCTGTTCTCCATGTGAGGAGGCCCTCGGGTCTGTTCCCAGCTCAGTCTCCATGTCTGCGACCACACGGAGCCCCCTATCCATCCGGGGCGTCTCCCCCCAGGGAGGAGCATGGAGCCCAACACACCCGCCCCACAGGCAGGCAGAGCCGGCCTCCGCGCTGTGTGCGTCCCCTCCCCGCCGACTCCCACCCTCCCGCAGGCACGGGGCCTGCCTCCCTCTGCCCCGGGGCTCAGACCCTGCCCCGGGAAACACGCGCTCTTTTCCCGCTCAGAGCCGGCCCTGTGTCTGTGGCGACTCTGCCATGGGTCTCCGGTCGACCCGGCCCTGGATCTGCCGTTGCGTCTTGAGCTGTCGGGCCCCTTTAATTCCCTTCCTTCTTCACGCATCCCTGGGAAGTCCCGGCTTCCCTGGAGCCTGTCTTCACCACCCAGCGCGAGAACCTCCTCCCTGACGGGGGCGCCCACCGGCACCGCGCCCAGGGCCTCGGCAGGACCTGCTGCTGCTGTAGGTGCTCCTCGTGCTCGGTCTGCGCTTACCTTCCAGTGACGGCAAGTGGTACCAGCTTTCCAGCATCTCGTGCGGATCCACAGACACATATGTTGTGGTTTTTGAATGCACGGGTTTGCAGAGAACATATGTAAATAAAAGTACGGGGGGTCTGATGCCACGAATGACACACGTGATGGGTGTCTGGGGGCTCCCCAGAGCCCCCAGGAGACCCTGCTGACGTTCCACGCGTGGGTCGGGTCCCGGGGCCACCTCTAGCTGCGAGGATGCCCGGGGGTGCTTTCCCAGCTGTGCAGAGAAACACAGCCACAGGTGAGGAGGAAGAGAGGGACCCTTGGGCCAGATGGCACTGGGCATCTGCGCGACGCCCACTCTGCCCGTGAGATGCCGGGGCCCTGGGACGTGAACCTCAGGAGGAACCGGAGTTCTGAGCACAGACACGATGGAGGCAGGGCGGGCTTCCTGGCCCCTCAGCCCCTTCTCCGTCTCTGAGCCTCAGAAACACCCCAGGAGGAAGACTTCTCCATCCACTCATCCATCCAGGATGCACCATCTCTGAGCTGCAGAAGGCTAGTGCCAGCCACTGAGGCCTGCCCTGCCCAGCCACCCAGGGGCGAGTGGACCCCGCCAACTCCCCAGGAGGACACATTAGGGCCAAACCTGAAGGAGGAGCGGGCCGCTCCCAGGAGACATGTCCAGGCACGGCGGACAGCTCGAGCAAAGGCCCTGGGCCCCGGAAAGGCCGAGCATGGGGCTAAAGCAAGGTGGACCAACCGGCAAGAGCCAAGCCAGAGGCTGATGGAGGCAGGTCCAGACCAAGACCCCTGTGATGTGCTCCCGAGCTCAGCCGCCCCCCTGGGAACTCCCGCTTCCTGGATGTCTGAGCCCACCCATCCCCGCCCCCGCCCTCCTCCCCAGCACCTCCTACTGCAGTCCCTGCTTCCTGACCCCCTGCCCCTCCCCACGCATGGCCAGCGGCCCCCTCTCTGCCCCAGTGCGGACACCGCGTAAGCCACAGGGCATGGCCTCTTGTCCCAGGGCCCCCTCCCCACCTCCCCAGCACACCCAGGGCCTGGGAGCCACCAGCATGGGCGCCAGCATCTCCCAGGGTAGGACCAGGGCCCAGGCGGGGCCCCTGGAAGGGGGGCGGCCCTCCTTGGCCTGACCTGCTCGGCCTGGACGGCCGTCCCTCACGCCCACACCACGGGGAAGGCCACGTGCTGAGCGAGGGCTGGCCTGGCAGAGAAGCCTGCTTAGAGGGGTGGGTCCAGCCAACAGGCCGCAGCTCCCAAGCTTCGGGCCCTCGGCGCCTCATTGGAGGCTTGAGGCTGAGCCCAGAGGGGCTGGTCTCCCCACAGGCAGTGTGGGTTCGGGGTCTGCACCAGCCGCCTCTCCATCTCTGCACGGCACTGTGTTCAGGCTCCTCCCCTTCCCTCCCCCCTCCCCTCCCCCTCCCCTCCCCCTCCCCCCAGATGTCAGCCCCACACCCCGCTCCTCCCCCCTCCCCACCCCCGCCTCCCGTGAGCCCCACACGTCTCACTCCCTCTCAGTGTCTGCTCCCTGGGGACCAGAGCTGACCGGCTCCCAGACCATGGCTGGACAGGCTCCGTCCTCTGCCTCGGCTCAGGGACGCCCCACCTGTGCCCTGGGGCCCCACCCACACTGCTTTCAGGAGGGACTCAGAGCACAGCCTGCCCCCACCCCGCGGCCGGTCACGCTGACACCACCTGCCAGGAGGGCCCCTGGTCAGGGCGTCGGGGTGCCCCCAGGCTGCAGGCAGGGCGGTGATGTCACCCTGAGGGGGTAACCATGGAAACAGGCCTCGAGCATCTCTGGCTTGCAGTGTGAGGTGCGGGGACAAACCCCGGCTGAGAAGGCCGGCGGGGGTCCCCCGTCTGGGGGTGCCAGCCTGCCAGCAGAGCAGGATGCAGGAGACACCTCGGCTTCTCACGGCCCACCCATGTGTGAGTCCAGCGCCCCACGCAGGCGCGCATCCCCACGTGCGGGTGCTCACAGCACCTGGAAGTGCGGGCGTTTCGCCTGGGTGACACGTCACAGGCTGCCTCTTCTTACATGCGAGGCTCAGAGCGTCTCAGAGACTTCTCCAAGATACACAGCTGGAATTCAGACCACGTTCTCTGACTTTGGGTCCAGGGCATCGGGGACCAGCTGAAAGAGCCACCCTGGTGTCTCACGGGGCTGGGCGGGAGGCCCAGCGCGGCCAGCAGTGACTGAGAGAGTGAGGCGCTGGCCCCAAGGTGGGGCTCGGCTGAAGAAAGAATTCAGAGCCTTGAAACAGACCCCTTGGGTAGAGGAAGGCCCTTGCTCACAGAAAGTGTCAAGACAGAACAATGCCAAGGAGGTAATTTACAAAGTAATGCTGAGATGCCTGGAGACCAGTTCTGGAAAAGCCGAGTCTGAGCTTGACATCGGGGACTCCATTATAGGTGGCCCGCAGACCTGACTGCAGGCCATCCGATCAGAGGAGCCCCCGAGAGTCCAGCCTGCGCGGAGACCTGCAGGCATCAGCACCTCACTTGGAAATCAGACATTAAAGGAGAACTAACGGAACTGATAAAGTGATTAATGCTTTTTGGATATCAAAAAATGTTTAAAAAGACTAAGAAACACTCACGTCGAACAGCAGATACCATCTATGGGCTACAAGTGTTTGTCCAACAACAGCTGCTGTTGTTCAGTCGCTCCAGTCGTGCCCTACTCTCTGCGACCCCATGGACTGCAGCCCGCCAGGCTCCTCTGTCCATGGGATTCTCCAGGCAAGAACACTGGAGTGGGCTGCCATTCCCTCCTCCAGGGGATCTCCCCGAGCCAGGGCCTGAACGAGAGTCTCGTGTGTCTCCTGCACTGGCAGGCAGGTTCTTTACCATCGACCCACCAGGGAAGCCCCCACGGCCATCGCAAGGGTCAGCTGAGCTGGGAAGCTGGAAACAAAATCACAACATTGTATGCCTAGTGACTGTGTGCAAGTTGAAAGCAGAAACAAGGCTGGCAAGGCTGCTTCCCCTCCCCACGCCGACGCTCACAGCCTGTAAACCGTGGGTCCCTCTGAGGCACACGCCCAGGCCGGAAGTGTCAATCCCGACATCCGTGATCCCAGCCTTGGGGATGGATCCTCAGGAAACGTGAGCGAAGCGGAAACGCCACGAATAAGGATATGCTGGCTGAAGCACTGCTCCACGATGTATTATGAAAAATGTCAACCCACACACAAGCAGAGAAATTAAGATAATGAGCCCATGTGCCATCCTCAGTCTCAACTATCTCAGCCCACAGACAGTGTCTCACGTCCCCGCCACACACACGCACGCACACATGCTGGCACACGCCCTTTTTTTAGTATTATGAAGGGAATCCCAGACATTTCATTTTGTCCATTAATACTTCAGCTTGCATCCCTAGCAAATAAGGTTTTTAAAAGTCTAATCCTCACCTCCTCACGCCCAATAGTAAATTCTTTAACATCCTTTAGTTCGCCGCCCATGCTCGATCCTTTCACATTTTAGACGCTGCAGGACCAGTTTCTGGGAAGCAGGAAGCGCAGAAGCGCGAGGCGCTGCGTCTGGTCGCTTTGCGTGAGTCTTTTGTTCTGTAACAGCCTTCGCATCCCTCCTCACCAAGCCATCTGAAACAATGCCCCCGAGTGGGCAGTGGGCAGCAGGCCCAGGGCCAGGGCCAGCTGGGCTGCCTGTGGTGTCCTAGCCTGGGCTCCAGGGCCCTGACCGTCCGGGCAGCAGTGGCCGAATGTGGCCGGGAGCAGCTGGCCACAGGCCCCTGTCCAGCCTGGTGGCTGCTCACCCAGCTCTACTGCCCCCAGCGACTTGGCCGCCGGACTTGGCTGTGCCCTTGAATTGGGCAGCGAGGCCGCGCCCAGGCCTTGTGGGGTGTTTGGACCTGGTCACGTTTCTGGACGCCAGCCCCTGGCCGCAGCTGAGCCCCCTTGCCTCCGCAGCTGCAGGCAGGAAGCACCTCGCTGCTCCCCTCCATGGCCAGACTCAGCCCTCAGAGTTGCCCACCGGGAGCCCACCCTGCGCCGGCCACAGTGGTGGAGATGCAAGTGCCCACTGGACAGCCACGTGAAGGTGTGTGCTTGCTGTGGACAAAACCACAGCCGTGCAAGCTCTAACTGCAAGGAGCAACCCCGCTCACCTCTCATCCTCTGACACTCAGCCGGGTCCGCCTGTTAGAGAAGGGAGCTGGGCTTTGTTGCTGGGTTGCCATGGGAACACTTTCCCCCTGGAGCAGTGGACAGGCGCAGGGTGGGGGTCCAACCTGGACGGCCAGGGAAGAGGCGGCTGGTGAGGGGCAGGCTGCCCAGGTGTCTAACGTGGGTTTTGTCATCATTCAGGTAAGTGGAGCCAACAGACCGTAAGCGCTGCTGAGAAGGCAGCTGGTTACATTTGCACATCCCCGGAGGAGGGCGAGATGCCCGGGGCAGGGCACCTGGGGAGGCGCCAGCGCTGGCCAGGGGGCCGGGCGTGGGGGGCGCGGGCGAGAGCCCCTACTGGAGTTTCCCAGGAAGCAGGTGAGGCAGCGGAGAAGCCTGGGGCCCGGCTGACCTGAGTGACCACAGGGCTCTGGACGCAGGGTTGTCCCCAGCTGTCCCGCCCCTGGCCCCCATAAGGGGTGATGAGGGCAGGGGGATGGTGGTCCTGCGTGTGAGAGCCCCGAGGAGGAGGGCTTGGTGTGGATGGAAAGGCAGGCTCGGGGATAAGCCCTCTGTCCCTAGGACGCCCCAGAGCCTGCATAGCCCTGAGACGCCAGAACCTTGGTAAGTAAAATCACAGGAGATGCAGGAACCAGAGCCAAACCGCCGTCTCCCTTCACCTGCCGCTCCCCACCGTCTGCTCATGCCAGACTCGCCTGCTTCTCTCTCCGGCTCACCTCCGACGACGACAGCCCCTCGCCCCCATCCCCACCCACCGCCACTCACGACCCGGAGGCTCACGGCCCCCACCCCGGGCTCCTCCGCAGCTGGCTTGCCGGCCCCGCGCCTACAACTACTGGACCCTGTCTCCGCCCACTGACGCCGGGGGCCCCGGGGCTGCTCTGGCCGACAGGGTACAGCCCTCGGAGCCCTTGTGCACTGCTGGTGGGGAGGCACGTGGTGCACCCGCTTCGGAAAACGGCACAAAGGTCTTCAAAAACCGAACACAGAACCACACAGCCCAGCAGCTCCACTTCTGGGTGTTTACCTGAAGGAGCACCTCTACGTACACACTCGTGGCAGCGTTGCACACCGTCACCAAGAGGGGGAAGCCACCCAGCTGGCCATCGCCAGCTGAGTGAGTAAACAAAGCCTGGTCCAAACAGACAGGGGAGTGTGACTCAGCCTTTCAAATGAAGGGCATCCTGACGCGTGCTACAGCGCAGATGAACCTGGAGGACACAGGATGCAGTGAAACAGGGGACAAGGTACCTATGATCCACGTACCCGAGGCCCTAGGGGGTCATGTCCACAGACGCAAGAAGTAGATGGTGGGAGCTCGGGGAAGGGGTGGGGAACCGGTGTTAATGGACACAGAGCTTGAGTTTCACAAGATGGAGGAGCTGTGGGCACAAATGGTGCTGATGGTCACAGAACGTGTGAATGGCCCTAACCTGGGCGCGTCAGCACGACTGAAATGGTAGACGTGTGCTATCTCATGGCACGTATCATAACAACAAAGGCAAAAACGGATGTGTCACTTTCTCAGAGGGGTTCTCCACACCTCCCTGGGCAGCCTCTGCCCTTCTTTCCAGAAGTTCATAACCGCTCACCAGGCACACATTCCATGCCAGACACCAGGGCAAACAAGGGAGATGAAATGCAGGAGGCCCCTGCTCCGGGCAAGAGATCCTCCTGGAGGCCCTGCAGACACCCGAGGCAGTGAGGAGGGGCTTCTGTGACCCACCCCTGCCCACCTGCCCTGCCCTGCCTTTCACAGGCTGTTGGAGAGTGGAGTGTGGCATGGCTTGGGTTCCTCTGATGCAGTTTCCTTTGCTGGGGCCTGGCCCGCTCCCCCGGAGGAGCTGACCCTGCCTGGGTCTGGGCTGAGGTTGGCCTGGGCAAGGCCATGGAGCTGTCTACACTTCAGTGCTGAAAACACCTGGGCCTGCAGCCCGCAGAGGACTCATTGGCAGGGGCTGACCCTGCAGCCAGGCCACCGGCCTCCTGAGTGGCTGAGGGGCCCCGAGGATGCCCCCGTGATGTCCACAAGCCCGTTATGAGTCCTGGCCGTGGGCTCTGTGCCAGGCACACCAGCAGAGGAAGAGGGCTTCCCCCTCAAAAGGAGGGGGAGGCAGCACCTTCTCACAGCGAGGAGAGGGGGCTGAACGAGACAGCGTCTGCCGAGCTCACCACCCTGCAGTCATGCACAGAGCACCGGCCTCACCCTCTTCCTCCATGGGGTCAGGCCCTCCGTCTCTCCAGCTTTGTTGCCCAAGCACAGCGACGGACTGGCTGCAGGGCCGCACAGCTGAGTCCCAGGTGGGCCTCTCTGGGTGGAGAGGAAGGAATCTGTGCCTGTCCCAGCAGACCTGGGGCTCTGGGGCAGAGTGGAGGCCCAGACAACAAGCCCCTCCTGCTCCCAGTTAGACTGTCTACAACAGGGACAGAGCAGAAGCTACAAGAAGTCACCCTATTGGCACTGACTTCAGTTAATGAAGCAGGAAATAAAAGCATGAAGGCTCCCCAGGTCCAGGCAGAGAAGCGGCAGGGGGCCAACCCCCCGTGGGAGAGGGAGGGGGCGCAGGGGAGGGCAGAGGCCTCCTTGGGCTGCGAACCAGCAGATACGAGGGACTACCTCTGCCTAGGACACGCCCTCAGCTCGGGGTCAAGAGGACTCCTTCCAGGGAGGGAGCAGGTGGGCCAGGGTGGGGGCAGTTGCTCAGAAGTCATCCAGTAACTTGAGTTACTGTTTTACTTTGATAAAAATGTAAACGGTGGTTTGAAAATATTTTAGCAAATCATCGTAAAGGACGGTTGAAGGATTTGGAATTTTACGCTCATGGAGGCCTGCACCTGCCACCCCCCTTCCTTGCTCACCCTCCAGGAATCCCAGGTAAGGGGAGGCTGAGGCTGGGAAGGATGCAGGCAGGAAGGGAGGCGTGCCCACCCTGAAAGGGGCCTGGGGCTCCCCTGATGCCAGCCTCAAGGGTCCCTGGCACTCAGAGCAGGGTGTATAACACAGTGAGCTCAGTGGAGGGTCGCCGTCTGATCCTGCGTGTTGAGGGCCCGTCTGGTCCTCTGGAAAGACGGACGCACTGAACTCGACAGCCTGCTGGGGCTTCCTGCGTCTCATCTCGCCATGACTGCGACCAGGCCACACAATTACTGCTGTAAGGCTGCCTTCCCAGGTTTCCTTTGCGAAAGTCACGCCCTCCCCAGGCAGCAAGCAGGTGAGGACAGGAAGCCCTTGTCCTCCACTGGTGTGCCTGGCACAGAGCCCACGGCCAGGACTCATAACAGGCTTGTGGACATCACGGGGGCATCCTTGGGGCCCCTCAGCCACTCAGGAGGCTGGTGGCCTGGCTGCGGGGTCAGCCCCTGCCAGTGAGTCCTCTGCCGGCTGCAGGCCGGGACGTTTTCAGCACTGCAGCATGGACAGCTCTGTGGCCTCGTCCAGGCCAACCTCAGCCCAGACCCAGGCAGGGTCAGCTCCTCAGGGGGAGGGGGCCAGGCCCCCAGCAAAGGAAACCGAGTCAGAGGAACCCAAGCCACACCACCCTCCACTCTCCAACAGCTATGTCCAGTGGAAACAGAACTGTCTCCCAGCCACGTGAAAACACGGAACATGGAATGGGCAAGGTTACTTTTAGGAACATGTATAATACGGCCTGGGGAGCCGGCTGGGTGACTGAGCCCCACGGCAGCGGGGCACGATCAGTGCTCTCTAAGTGACAGATGACTCTCCACAGCTAACAGACACGCCAGGCAGGGCCTCCAGTCACAGCGACCAGCACAGCACACGCTGAGGAGCAGCCGGGGGCATTACCACCTGGTTTCAGGCAGCCCTGGGGCCCACCCTGCCCTCACCCCCACTTTACAGATGAGGACAGTGAGGGAGGTAGGGGTGTGCTGAGCCCTGGTGGACGGCCTGTCTCCTCCAATCCCCCCACGGGGACCACCTCCATGCACGGGACGCGCACTTACACCCTTTCCTTGGGGTCTGTCCCTCAAGAAGAGGGTCCGGCATCCACCCCCAGCCTCCCCACCTGGTAAAGGAGAAAGCGGGGTTGAGACACCAAGCCTGCCCACTCTGGGTGCAGAGCGGGGCCGGGCTCCTGGCCCCCCACTTCCCCAAGGGGAGCCCTGAGTAACCAGCCTGCCCCCCTCCCCCACAGCCAGCTGCAGCCTCCCAGCCCCCTGCCCCCCACCTCCGTCTCCAGTTCGTTTTTTCCTTTTAGGGCATTAAGCACAGAAGTATTAAAAGGGATTGTTCAGGCCAGTTAATTAGCTCAGAAGAGGCTTCTGCAGAAGCCCAGGTCACGGCCGTCCACCTCTCTTTATTAGCCGAATTGATGGAGACAGCACGGCCCAGATGGGAATAAATTGAATCCGATGGCAGAGAGCCTCTTGTGCGAGCTATTAACGGGAGCGAGCAGGCCTCACGCTCTCCTCACTGGCATTTCCTTAACGCCTTCTCCTGCTGCTCTGGCCGCTCCCAGACGCCCACTTAGACTCCGTGGGGGAGCAGCTGCTCCCTGGAGCACCCCACCTGCGCCCCGAAGTCCAGCTGTGGGTAGCAGGGCAGCTCCAATCCATGAAGGACATGCTTACCGGGAGGGGCAGGCCCCACTCCAAGGCCAGGGGTCCTGGACACCTCCCCCCACCTCAGTAAGGCTGCCGAGGCCTGGAGCCAGGGGCCAGCATTCCCTGCCCCGGGGGAGGGCCCAGCTTTGGCACCCACGCCCACCTTGTCCTGCCAGCATGGGGTCAGCACGCGTCTGGCCTCCACCTCTGTGGTGGGGGAGGGCAGACCTGTCCAGACGGTGGGCTGAGGTAGTGGGGGGGCGGGGCTGCACTGGGGGCCTGCCCGGCTCAGGGTGTGGTCACCCCGGTGGGGAGGGGAGAGGGCAGAGCCGGCCTTTCAGCACCCTGGACAGGGCTGGGCCGCCCAGCGCTGAGACTCCCGAGCCCCGTGGACTCAGGCCTTCAGGACAATGGGCAGCAGAGGACAGCCACCCTGGCCCCGGCTGCGGCCGGTACCCACCTTCCTGGAGTGTCCTGCAGCTTCCCGGACCTCTGCCTGCTGGCTCCTCCCGTCTCTCGGGTCTCAGCCCTTGCCCCCCCCTCTGAGGAGCCCTCCTGGACTGTCCGAGAGGACATCCAGCCTCCCTGGCTCCTGATGCACTGTTCTGCTGACTTTCCTGGGGCTCTCTCTGGAATGGTCACCACAGGAGGGGCCGTTCTCGGCCATGCGCCCGAGCCTGGAGTGGGGGCTGCCAGACAGGAGTGATGACCACAGAAAACACTGCTGAGACCCTGGAAAGGAACAGGGGGGCGGGCCAGGGCTCCTGAGCCCCTGGGAAAGTGGGACGGACGGTTCTCTGTGGCTCAGAGGAAGTCCCCATCCCCGCCCCTGCCCTGGCCTTCCTGCCCCCTCTTGTCTCCTCACTCCAGCTCCCCAGCACTTTGCTGTGACTGGAAGGCGTCGTGAACATCCACAGCTGTTCCCTCAGCCTGTGCCATCCTCCTCTGTTTTGTACTGGTGAACTCCTACCCAGCCTACAAGGCCCAACTCCACCTGCCCAGAGTCTCACAGCCCTCCCACTCCTCCCAGAAGGCAGTGAACCTCCAACTTCAAGGCTGAAAAACACTGGATATTCACTTTCCCAACCTCCACGGCCTCCGAGGGGCGCAGGCCAGTCCCAGGGGTTGCGGCTTCTGGCAAGCGTTTTCCTCCCCTTTGAAAAGTCTCAAGGGAAGAAGTCATGCCTGCCCCATGACTCTCTGCTGGGCACAGACGTGTCTGATCACTGGGCTGACATGCCTGTGACTCTTGGACACCCACACACGCTAGCGGGGGCCAGCTCTGCCCACTGTGTCCCAAGCTGGTGCCCAGTGTGCCCAGCCAGGCAGCCCTGCCGTCCCTGTGTCTGGTCCCCACCCCTTCCCATGCCCTTGCCCCAGCCCCCTGCCCACCAGGGTCCTGTCCCTTCTCCTGCATGATTCCCTTTACGTGCAGACACCCACGCTGGCCAGGCCAGCACTCCACTCCACGTGTCACCCCCTGGCATGGGCACCCTTGACATTCGTAAGGGACGCCTCCTGCCTTCCCTGTAGCACTTGGCCGATGGCTGGGACACGAGGGATGAAACACCGGTTCCTCCACACCCCCAGCCCCCGAGCCCAGGCAGGCTCCAGGCGCTGCCTCTGGAGACACATGGCCCATAGCAGCGTCCCAGGACGGGGGACGGAGCCCCAGGGCCCTCGTCAGAGTCACAGCCTCAGTGTGGAGGGGAGATCTAGAGACCACGCAGGAGGTGGGAGGCCCAGAGCCCCTGGGAGCTCCGCGGGCCGCCCAGGGTCTCTGGGGTCCCTCCCACCAGTGCCTCCCTGTGCCCATCCCTGTCCGGTGCCCACGGGCTGCAGGCGGAGGAGCCAGGCTGGCATGGACCCATGCCACTCGGCCACCAGCTGCACCCATGAGGCCTGAAGCTCTGGTCAAGGGGGGCCCGCAGGCAGTCAGCCACCCGCCCCAGGATGCCAGCCACATCCAGTTATTAGCCGGCTCAGGGACCACTACAAGTTGGCTCTGGTGTTGCCAGAACGACCTCTCCCAGTGGACTGGTTGGTGGGTGATGGATGGGCAGTCCTCCTGGCTGACCACTGCCTCCCCAAGGCAGGGGGTGGCTCCAGAGTGGGGAGTCTGGGGGTCCTCTCCTTGTTTCCTGAAAGGGACTGCCCGGCAGCCAGTGACCCCAACGCTTGAAAACCAGCTGAAGTACAACACGCTGAAGTCCACGCATCGGAAGACATTGCTCCGACAGAAGTGCCCCCACGTCACTGCCGCCAGGTCAGGACTCAGGTCAGCTCTCTGTGCCCTGGAAGCCGGGTGTCCCTCCCCCCGCTGTCTTGCCTGCCCGGAGCAGACACACACCGACCTCCCGCTCCCCCGTATCTGTGACACCTTGGGTCGCGCGGAGCAGCACCTCACTCTGGGTCATGGCTGCGTAGACACGCCACACCCTGTGTAGACCACACTGCACCGTTGGTTCACAGTGCTCGTCCCCTTCTGCTGTTTCAGACTTCTGGATTTCTCCCATTTCAGCGCCTTGATGAGTAACGCTGCCAAGAACAGCACTGTCCGTGAGGTTTTGGCAAAGAAAGCCCCACCCAGGACCTTTGGGCATATTCCTGTGGGTAGAGCTGGTAGGTCATAGGATAGGCTTATTATTTAACTGTTAAGAGACGTGGCTGAATGACCTCACACTGTCATCAAGCAGTCACTTCTCATTCCTGCCAACACCTGTCATTCCTTTTTTAAAGCAACTGAGACACAGAACTTCCCTGCTGGACCAGTGGTTAAGAATCTGCCTTCCAATGCAGGGAACGTGGGTTTGATCCCTGGTAGGGGAACTAAGATTCATGTGTCGCAGGGCAACTAAGCCAGCAAAGCACAGCTGGAGTCCACGAGCCACAGCAAAAGATCCGCATGGTGCAACTGAGATCTGACGCAGCCAAACACACACACACGCACGCGCACACGCACACACGCATGTGCACACACACATGCAGACACACGCACACACACGCACGTGCACACACACGTTAGGCTTGGTTCCCTGCATGCCTGCACTAAACGTGCCTGTAGTCACTAATGTTTGACTCTGTGTGATCCCATCGACTGTAACCCACTGGGCTCCTCTGTCCACGGGATTTCTCAGGCAAGAACACTGGAGTGGGTTGCCATTTCCTTCTGCAGGGGATATTCCTGACCCAGGGATTGAACCCACGTCTCCTGCACTGTTGGTGGATTCTTTACCACTGAGCCACCAGGGCAGGCCCAATAAATATTTTTTTAAAAGGAACTGAGATTATAATTGACATACCCTACAAGGCGCCCTTAGGACGTGCACAGGTTCAGTGGGTTAGATACTCACAATGTTGCACGGTCATCACTACCACCCACTCGGCAAACATCCCCAAGCCCCGATAGGAGCCCTGTCCCCTCCCCGGCAGGGACACTGGTTGCCTCCTCTCCACCCGGGGCAGCCACTCACCTCCTCTGTCTCAACCCTGGATATTTTCTGTAAACGGCATCATACGACGCGTGCTCTTTCCTGACTGACTCCTCTCCCTCATTGCCACATGTATCAGAACATCCCTCCTTCTACGGCCACACGGTATTCCACGGTACAGAGTTACCACAGTCCGTCCATTCGTCCATTTTACACACAGACCACAGCCTTCCCTAACTCAATGCAACAATGAGCCACGCCGTGCAGAGTCACCCGAGACGGAATGGTCACGGTGGAGAGTTCTGACAAAACGTGGTCCCCTGGAGAAGGGAATGGCAAACCACTTCAGTATTCCTGCCTTGAAAACCCCATGAACACTATGAAAAGGCAAAAAGATTGGATACTGAAACATGAATTCCCCAGGTCAGTAGGCTCCCAATATGTTACTGGAGAAGACTGGAGAAATAACTCCAGAAAGAATGAAGAGATGGAGCCAAAGCAAAAACAATGCCCAGTTGTAGATGTGACTGGTGATGGAAGCAAGGTCCGATGCTGTAAAGAGCAATATTGCCTAGGAACCTGGAATGTTAGGTCCGTGAATCAAGGTAAATTGGAAGTGGTCAAACAGGAGATAGCAAGAGTGAACATTGACATTTTAGGAATCAGTGAACTAAAATGGACTGAAATGAGCAAATTTAATTCAGATGACAATTATATCTACTACTGTGGGCAAGAATCCCTTAGAAGAAATGGAGTAGCCATCATGGTCAACAAAAGAGTCCAAATACAGTACTTGGGTGCAATCTCAAAAACAACACAATGATCTCTGTTTGTTTCCAAAGCAAACCATTCAATATCACAGTAATCCAAGCCTATGTCCCAACCACTAATGCCAAAGAAGCTATATTGAATGGTTCTATGAATACCTACAATACCTCCTAGAACTAACACCCAAAAAAGATGTCCTTTTCATCATATGAGATTGGAATGCAAAAGTATGAGGTCAGGAGATACCTGGAGTGACAGGAAAGTTTGGCCTTGGAGTCCAAAATGAAGCAGAGCAAAGGCTAACAGAGTTTTGCCAAGAGAACGCACTGGTCACGGCAAACAGCCTCTCCCAACAACACAAGAGAAGACTCTACACGTGGACATCACCAGATGGTCAACACCAAAATCAGACTGATTGATTATATTCTTTGCAGCTGAAGATTAGTTAGTGTTAGGATTAGTTGCTCAGTTGTGCTCGACTCTTTGCAACCCCATGGACTGCAGCCCACCAGACTCCTCTGTCCATGAGATTTTCCAGGCAAGGATACTGCAGTGGGTTGCCATTTCCTTCTCCAGGGGATCTTCCCAACTCAGGGATCGAACCCGGGTCTCCTGCACTGCAGGCAGATTCTTTACCAACCAAGCTACAAGGGAGATGAAGATGGAGAAGCTCTATACAGTCAGCAAAAACAAGACTGAGAGCTGACTGTGGCTCAGATCATGAACTCCTTATTGCCAAATTCAGATTTAAATTGAAGAAAGTAGGGAAAACCACTAGACCATTCAGGTATGACCTAAATCAAATCCCTTAGGATTATACAGTGGAAGTGACAAATAGACTGACGGGATTAGATCTGATAGACAGAGTGCCTGAAGAACTATGGACAGAGGTTCATGACATTGTACAGCAGGCAGTAATCAAGACCATCCTCAAGAAAAAGAAATGGAAAAAGGCAAACTGGTTGTCTAAGGAGGCCTTACAAATAGCTGAGAAAAGAAGAGAAGTGAAAGGCAAAGGAGAAAAGGAAAGATATACCCAATTGAATGCAGAGTTCCAAAGAATAGCAAGGAGGGATAAGAAAGCCTTCCTCAGTGATCAGTGCAAAGAAATAGAGGAAAATAACAGAATGGGAAAGACTAGAGGTCTCCTCAAGAAAATTAGAGATACCAAGGGAACGTTTCATGCAAAGATGGCACAATAAAGGACAGAAATGATAGGGACCTAACAGAAGCAGAAGATATTAAGAAGAGGTGGCAAGAATACACAGGGGAACTGTACAAAAAAGATCTTCATGACCCAGATAATCACAATGGTGTGATCACTTACTTAGAGCCAGACATCCTGGAATGTGAAGTCAAGTGGACCTTAGGAAGCATCACTGTGAACAAAGCTAGTGGAGGTGATGGAATTCCAGGTGAGCTATTTCAAATCCTGAAAGATGACACTGTGAAAGTGCAGCACTCAATATGCCAGCAAATTTGCAAAACTCAGTAGTGACCACAGCACTGGAAAAGGTCAGTTTTCACTCCAATCCCAAAGAAAGGCAATGCCAAAGAATGCTCAAACTACCACACAATTGCACTCATCTCACACGCTAGTAAAGTAATGCTCATAATTCTCCAAGCCAGGCTTCAACAGTACATGAACCGAGAACTTCCAGATGTTCAAGCTGGTTTTAGAAAAGGCAGAGGAACCAGAGATCAAATTGCCAACATCTGTTGGATCATCGATAAAGCAAGAGAATTCCAGAAATACATCTACTTCTGCTTTATTGACTATGCCAAAGCCTTTGATTGTGTGGATCAGAACAAACTGTGGAACATTCTTAAAGAGATGAAAATACCAGACCACCTGACCTGCCTTCTGAGAAATCTGTATGCAGGTCAAGAAGCAACAGTTAGAACAGGACATGGAACAATGGACTGGTTCCAAATTGGGAAAGGAATATGTCAGGGCTTATATTGTCACCCTGCTTATTTACCTTATATGAAGAGTACATCATGCAATATGCTGGGCTGGATGAAGCACAGCTTGGAATCAAGACTGCCGGGAGAAATATCAATAACCTCAGATATGCAGATGACACCACCTTATGGCAGAAAGTGAAGAGGAACTAATGAGCCTCTTGATGAAAGTGAAAGAGGAGGGTGAAAAAGGTGGCCTAAAACTCAACATTCAAAAAACTAAGATCATGGTATCCAGTCCTATCACTTCTTGGCAAATAGATGGGGAAACAGTGGAAACAGTGGCAGACTTTATTTTCTTGGGCTCCAAAATCACTGCAGATGGTGAATACAGCCATGAAATTAAAAGACGCTTGCACCTCGGAAGAAAAGCTATGACCAACCTAGACAGCATATTAAAAAGCAGAGACATTACTTTGCCAACAAAGGTCCATCTGGTCAAAGGTATGGTTTTCCCAGTGGTCATGTATGGTTGTGAGAGTTGGACTATAAAGAAAGTTGAGCGCCAAAGAATTGATGCTTTTGAACTGTGGTGCTGGAGAAGACTCTTGAGAGTCCCTTGGACTACAAGGAGATCCAACCAGTCCATCCTAAAGGAAATCAGTCCTGGGTGTTCATTGGAAGGACTGATGTTGAAGCTGAAGCTCCAATACTTTGGCCACCTTACGAGAAGAGCTGACTCATTTGAAAAGCCATTTGATGCTGGGAAAGATTGAAGGTAGGAGGAGAAGGGGACAACAGAGGATGAGATGGTTGGCTGGCGTCACCGACTCAATGGACATGAGTTTGAGCAAGCTCCAGGAGTTGGTGATGGACAGGGAGGCCTGGCATGCTGCAGTCCATGGGGTTGCAAAGAGTCGGACACAACTGAGAGTGAACTGAGCTGTCCACTCGTAAGTTGATATTTCTTTTTGGTCGGTCTGCACAGCATGTGGGATCTTGTTTCACAACCAGCGGTTGAACTCAAGCCTCCTGCATTGGGAGCATGGAGTCTTAACCACTGGACCACCAGGGAAGTCTATTATTTGTCTGAAGAAGATGTACAAATGGCCAATAAACACGGGAAAGCTTGCTCATGTCATTAGCTATCAGGGAGATTCAGATCAAATCCACCTGAAATACTTCCTCATACTTGCTATGGTGACCATAGTTCAAAAAAATGAAAAACAGGAAATGCTGGTGGATACAGAGAAATCAGAGCCCCTGTCACTGCTGGTGGGGACAGAAAATGGTGCAGTTTCTGTGGAGAACTGTCTGGCAGTTTTCAGTCTTCCAGAAGTTACACACCGAGTCCCCGGACAACCCAGCACTTCCACTCCTAGATATATACTTGAGAGACTTGAAAACGTATGTCACACAAGGACTTACACATGGATGTTCATAGCAGCATCAATCATTGCAGGCAAGAAGCGGGAGCAACCCAATGTCCATCAACTTGTCTGTTCAAGTCGTCTGCCCACTTTTAAATTGAGTTATTTGTCCATTTTTATTGTTGAGTTGTAAGAGTTTTTAAAATACATTTTAGATAGATGTTCCTTATAAGATGCAAGATTTGCAAATATTTTCTCCTATTTTGTGGGCTGTCTTTCCAGTTTCTTTATAATGTCCTCTGAACCTCAGAAAGTTACTTCAATGAAGTCCAACTTACCTACTTTTTCATTGGTTGTTTTTGCTTTAAGTGTCATATAGAAAGAAACATCGGGGCTCCCCTGGTGGCTCAGTGATAAAGAATCCAGTTGCCTTGGCAGGAGACGCAGGTTCGATCCCTGATCTGGGAAGACCCCACATGCCTCAGAGCGACCAAGCCCATGGGCCACAACTGCTGAAGCCCGCACGCCCTAGAGCAGGAGCTCTGCACGAGAAGCCCCCATGGTGAGAAGCCCGCAGCCTGCGCACCATGACTAGAGAGTAGTGCCTGCTCTCTGCAACTAGAGAGAGCCCGAGCGCAGCAGCAGGGACCCACGCAGCCAAAATAAAAGAGATTGTTGTCAAATAGAAGCCGTTGCCAAGTCTAAGGTCACAGAGGTTCAGACACGCGTCCTCTTCCTCTCACAGTTCCAGCCTTATGCACACGTGGCTCTGATGCACGGTAGGTGGTCTCTGCACATGCTGTCGGAGGGGGGGGGGGTGCGTCTGGCTCCACTGTTTTGCATGTGGACCGCCTGCTGTCGTCCCAGGATAGTTTGGGAAAGACGGGCTTGCACCTTCGTGGAAGGTCAGTTGGTTGTAGATGGAAGGATTCGTGTCTGCACTTCCAACTTCATTTTGTTGGTCGGTACGTCTTCCCTCACGCCGTGCCATGTGGTCCTCATGACTGTAGCTTTGCAGTAAGTTTTGAAATTGGGAAGTGTGAGCCTTCCAACTTTTCAAGATTGCTTTGGCTATTAGGGTCCCTAGCATTTCCGATGGAGAAGGCAATGGCACCCCACTCCAGTACTCTTGCCTGGAAAATCCCATGGACGGAGGAGCCTGGTAGGCTGCAGTCCATGGGGTCGCTAGGAGTCGGCACGACTGAGCGATTTCATTTTCACTTTTCTCTTTCCTGCATTGGAGAAGGAAATGGCAACCCACTCCAGTGTTCTTGCCTGGAGAATCCCAGGGACGGGGGAGCCTGGTGGGCTGCCGTCTATGGGGTCGCACAGAGTCGGACACGACTGAAGCGACTCAGCAGCAGCATTTCCGTGAGTTCGGGTGGTTAATTCACGTGTGCACTTGACTGGGCTACAGCAGTCAGGGCACCTGGGTTTTGGTCAAACACCAAACTGGATGTTGCTGTGAGGATGTGTCTTAGATCAACATTCAAATCAACAGACTCTGAGTAAAGCTAATTAACCCCATAAATGGACAGGCTTCATCCAGTGGGTAGAAAGTCTTCAGGAAAAAAGACAGAGGTCCCAGAGGAAGACGGAATCACTTCCAGATATCTCTGGACTCAAGGTACGCCACCAGCTCTGCTCTGGGTCTCCAGCCTGAGGGCCTGCCTTGCAGAGGGCAGACTGGCCAGCCCCCAGAGTCGCGTGAGCCAAGTCCTACCTTCCTACCTATCTAGACAGACAAATAGACAGATAGCTAGACAGAGATACGCACCCTATTGGTTCTGTGTCTCTGGAGAACCCAGACTAAGATGGACTTTTAGGACAAGCCTGTAAACTCCAAAAAGGCAGCGAGGGTTTCCTTAGGAATGTGCTCGATCCACAGAGCAATTTAGGGAGGACTGCCCTCTGAACAATAGTAAGTCCTTCAGGCCATGAACACGGGATGTCCTTCCGTTGATTTTGGTCTTCATAAATTTGTTTCAACGATGTTCGGTGGTTTTCAGTGTACAGGACTTGCACTTCTTTAGTTAAATTTATTCCTAAGCATTTTATTCTTTTTGATGGTACTGTAACAAATCATTTAATGAATTTCATTTTTGGATTGTTCATTGCTAGCAAAGAAAAATGGAGAAGGTACTGGCGACCCACTCCAGCGCTCTTGCCTGGAGGATCCCAGGGACGGGGAGCCTGGTGCCTGGAGAACCCCAGGGACGGGGAAGCCTGGTGGGCTGCCATCTATGGGGTCACACAGAGTCAGACACGACTGAAGTGACTTAGCAGCAGCAGCAGCAAAGAAAAATACATTTGATCTGGTATCTCATAACCGTGCTGAACTTCTCTATTCATTCCAGGCATTCCTTGGGGTTTTCTCTACCTGAGATCACATTGTCTGTGAATAGGAAGTTTTACTTTTCCTTTACAAATCAGATTCCTTTTCTTGTTTTTATTGCCTGTTTCCCTGGCTAGAACCTCCAACCCAAAGCTGAGAGAGTGAGCCCAACCCAAAGTGAACCCAGCCTCCAACCCAAAGCTGAGAGAGTGAGCCCAGCCCAAAGCGAGCCCAGCCTCCAACCCAAAGCTGAGAGTGAGCCCAGCCCAAAGCGAGCCCAGCCTCCAACCCAAAGCTGCAAGAGTGAGCCCAGCCCAAAGCGAGCCCAGCCTCCAACCCAAAGCTGCGAGAGCAGATACAGCCTTTCACTGTGAGCCATCCTTCTGCGGTGTGGCATTGCACGCGCTGTCCTCTGCACGTAAATGAAATAAGCAGGGAGACAATATCCAGCCCTGAAGCACTCCTTTCCCAAGTTGGAACCACTCTGTTGTTCCATGTTCGGTTCTAACTGTTGCTTCTTGACCTCCTCCTGTCTCAGGAGACAGCTAAGGTGGTCTGGTATTCCCATCTCTTTAAGAATGTTCCACAGTTTGCTATGATCCACACAGTCAAACGCATTAGGGTAGTCAATGAAGCAGAAGTAGATGTTTTTTTTGGAATTCTCCTGCTTTTTCTATGATCCAAGGGATGTTGGCAATTTGATCTCTGGATCCTCTACATTTTCTAAATCCAGCTTGTACATCTAGAAGTTTTTGGTTCCTGTACTGTTGAAGCCTAGCTTTAAGGATTTTGAGCATTACCTTGCTACCATATGTAATGAGCACAATTGTGTGGTAGTTTGAGCATTCTTTGGCATTACCTTTCTTTGGGACTGGAGTGAAAACTGATCTTCTACAGTCCTGTGGCCACTGCTGAGTTTTCTAAAGTGAAAATGAAGTCGCTTGGTCATGCCCGACTCTTTGCGACCCCATGGACAGTAGCCTGCACCAAGCTCCTCTGTCCATGGGATTTTCCAGGCAAGAGTACTGGAGTGGGTTGCCAAACTGATGGCATATTGAGTGCAGCACTTTCATAGCATCATCTTTTAGGACTTGAAATAGCTCAGCTAGAAATCCATCACCTCCACTAGCTCTGTGGGTAGCAGTGCTTCCTAAGGCGCACTGTACTTCACACTCTAGGACGTCTGGCCCTAGGTGAGTGAACACACCACGTGGTTATCCAGGTCATTAAGATCTTTTTTTGTATAGTTTTTCTGTGTATTCTTGCCACCTTTTCTTAATATCTTCTGCTTCTGTCCCTACCATTTCTGTCCTTTATGGTGCCCGTCTTTGCATGAAATTTTCCCTTGGTATCTCTAATTTTCTTGAAGAGATCTCTAGTCTATCCCACTCTATTTCTTTGCATTGTTCACTTAGGAAGGCTTTCTTATCTCTTCTTGCTATTCTTTGCAAGGAGATGAAACCAGTCAATCCTACAGGAAATCAACCTTGAATATTCATTGGAAGTACTGATGCTGAAGCTCAAATACTTTGGTCACCTGCTGAGAAGACCCAAGTCATTGGAAAAGACCCTGATGCTGGGAAAGATTGAAGGCGGGAGGAGAAGGTGACAATAGAGGACGAGATGGTTGGGTGGCATCAGCGACTCAATGGACGTGAGTCTGAGCAAGCTCCGGGAGCTGGTGAGGGGCAAGGACACAGGGGGCGCTGCAGCCCCTGGGGTCACAAAGAGGCGGACACGACCGAGCGACTGAGCAGCGGGAACAGCCGGGCGCGGCAGCAGCTCACTAGTTTCCACTGACGTCTCCTGGCTTCTGCATCTGGTGTCACTTCCCCAGCAAATGAAAAACTGGAGCACGCCTGTCGGCACGTGAGCAGCAGGATACATGCTAATGTCTACGTACACTTTTTACTTTAGGCTGCTCCTTATGAGAAAATTCCAACGCTATCTTCCTGCAGCCTCATGGGTTGCCGGGGGCTCCAGGGTGGACATGCGCCTCTTTGGGGCCCCTGAGTGGTCCACTGGGGCTCTCCTGTGGACACAGAGTGTCGCCAGAGGAGAGGGCCTGGGGACCCGTTTTAGCCTCGAGAGGCGGGCGGCCGCATGGACTCGGGAGGCTCAGGCCAGAGTGCAGTCCCAGCCGGTCGCCAGGCTCTGACCTGGACGGTGGGACTGAGAACGCTGTCCACCGTGTCACAGTCGGTGAGGAGGATAGTGGGGTGGGCCTGTGTCGGGCGCTCAGGGTGGCACTGGGCACACAGCAGAGTCTCAGTGGGGCTGGATCGTGACGGCAGGTGACAGCGAGGGTGTAGGAGCAGTGGGGACCTCACACTGATTACACGACGTTCTCTGAGATCACCGGGCTCTGGGTCAGGACGAGGGGGTGGGCGTGCAGCGGGGACAGCTTGCTGTGCAGGAGGGAAGTGGAGGGAGGCGTGGGCAGGAGCTTCAGCCAGGGAGGAGGCGGGGTGGGTCTCTCAGACCACCGAGCCCCATCCTGGATGTCACCTTGCCTTCCTACTGGGAGGGGGGCACGGACTCCAGTCCAAGACCCAAAGCAGGGCAGGGCCCCGGGCCGGCCCTGCTCTGCCCAGGCCCCCATCCTGACCCTGGACCTCCTCCACATCGCAGGTCAGAGGCCTGGACGACCCAGGCCCACTGTGGCACAGGCTGGAACAGCACACCCTCCCGGGACCTCCTGTCTACACCTCGCGACACAGGGGTCCCGGGAGGGCCGGGGCGCGGGCACTGTTTCTGAACCCGGGGGCGACTCGCTGTGCTCGTGGAGTGGCTGCTGCAGCGTCAGAACAGCAGAGCAGGACGACCCCACGCCCGAGGTGGTGACCCCGCCGGGGGCGCCTGGGTGATGGCTCAGCACAGAGCGGAGCCAGCGGGCGGCTCTGCAACCTCCGCCTCCACTCCGTCTGACAGCTTTATGCTCCATAAATACTCAGAGATTATTAAAAACATATTTATTCAAGATGAACAGCTCTCCCGCAGATACAAATCTAAGCCGATAAGGCTCATAAGCCCACTTACAATAATCAATGAAGGCGTTTAAACAACCGACCGCGTTGCTTAAACTGGTAGCCCCTCCTGAGGGTGGAAGAGTCTGGGGTCCCGCCTGCCGGGTGCTCAATGGATGATCAGGGGCCAGAAATCCCGGGGGCCCCGGGCACAGCATCACCCCCGACGGAATGGCCTCGTCTCCTCCAGAATACAGGCTCGCGGCTCCGAAACCCTGTGAGTTCGTGACGGTTTTGAGAGGAGCGGTGGGGAGAAAGTCCACCCCACAGGATGGCGAGGGGGTTAAACGAGGACACGGGGGCTCACAGCCCTCAGGACGCCTCCCCGAGATGCAGGCACGGCCTCCTCAAGGTGGGGGCCACCCCATCCCCCCAGACCCATCCCCACCCCTCCACTCCACAAGACCAGCGCACTCCTCTCGTCCTGGGAACACGTCCACCTCCCACCCCCCACCTAGCATATACAGACTCACAACTCAGCTCAAGAGAAAATGCCACTTCTTCCAGGAAGCCCTCCTGGACCACCTCCCCCGCTGCCCACCCCAAGCCCCCCAACTGTCTCGTCATGACTCATTATTATGGTTTGAAAGCTAGTGTGTGGCTATCCCTTCCCCGGCCCCAGGAGCCCCCAAGCACAGACCAGTCAGCTGTGATCACCATCACACCACACCAAGCCCAGCTAGATGGGGCTGAAGCCCAGGGGGTGCAGAGCCAGGCTGCAGGGTGCAGAAGGCAGCTTCCCTGGGCAGAGTCCTGCCGTCCCCTGGCTAAAATCTGAGGAGCGAGTTGGGCCCCTATGCTCTGCTTCCTGAAGACAGGCATCACTGAATGACCGCACTCTGCACACAAAGTTTAGAGCAAGTCTATTAAATTCATGACAAAATCCTGCAGCAACTCCGGGAATCATTTTGTTTCAGGGAGTGGACCTCAGGCGCTGGCAGAGGGGGCCTGTGTTAACCCCACCCATCTTCATGCAGCTGACCCTGGCACCGTCTGGCCCTGGGAGACTCCTCTCCACCGTCCCTCCTCCACCCAAGACGACCCGCCTGGCTCGGCGGGTGTGCTTTGTGTGTGTGGTTTTAAAGCAAGCGCTGCTGTCCGTGGGGATTTTAATTTACGCGAGCAGCCCTGTGTCTGAGTCAGGCTGTCTTTTTTGCACCAAGCGCTGGCTTTAGGACTGTTCCATGTTATCAGGGGGCCGGCTTGCTGTCTGACTACCCAACATCCCCTCGTGTGCTCGGCCTCCCACCTCCTGAGGGACCCTGCACACACCTGCCACCCCGCCGGGCGTGAGGACCCATCGGACAGATGTCACAGGCACCCTGCCCGTCTGCGAACCTTCCTCAGCGACCTTTAACACAAGGAAGCTCTTATGCTGACGTCAACACACTCACCCCCTTCTGCACCTTACAGCCTGTGCAGCTGGGATTGTTTCAGACAATGTACCCCCGCACCCCGTTCACAGAGAAGGCTCTGAACACAGATTTGACGACAACCGATGGGGTTCAGTGTTAGGTGACCACGTCCATGCCGAAAGTCCAGGCAAAGACAAGCATGTTTGGTTGAAGCTACTGAAGGAAGAAATGGTCCTGCCGCAGCCCCATCAGAGACCCCAGGCCCTGTCCACCCCCACCCTGGACCATCCCACAGATGCTTGGAGACTCGCTCTGACCCCAAGGGAGCTCCTACACCTTTGCTCAAATAGGACTCAGGGTCATTCTCAGAGGAGGTCAGGCATCCCCAAGGTGACAGGGACATGGTGGGGACAAGGAGCTAGCTGGACTATCGTTAGGCAACGACATTTAAAAATAACACAAAGGGGACTTCCCTGGTGGTCCAGTGGGTAAGAATCTGCCTTCCAGTGTAGGGGACATGGATGGTCTGATCCCACAGGCCATGGGGCAACTAAACCCACGCGCTGCAAGGAAGACCCAGCACAGCCAAAAAGTAGAATAAAACAAAGCTGCACAGATGGGCCTCGGACCCCGCACAAAACTAAAGGAGTAATATGAACACAAAGGTCACAGACCTCCCTGCTGACCCAGTGGCGAAGACTCAGAGCTCCCAGTGCAGGGGCTGGGGGTCAAGACCCGGCCTGGGAACTAGATGCCACGTGCGCCACTGAAGAGCCCACGCACCTCACCTCAGACCGAATGCAGCCCAAGACCCTAAACACACATGGAGACAAAGCCACAGACGTCACTGTAAGCTGCGCCAGCTCAGCACTGTGACTCAAGTGTGAGCCGGAGCCCACCAGGGTGAGCAGCTCTGAGCCGCACACTTGTACGTGGGGAGTTGCTCCCTGTGTGTAACACCTCAATTAAACGTTTCAGAGTGCCCCTGATGAAGGTCAGCGACAGGGAGTTCAGTCACAGAGCCTTCTGGTAGACGGCAGGACAGAGGGGCCCGTGTGCAGAGCCAGAGACAGCCTGGGCAACCTCGCCAGAGGGAGCTGATACTGGGGGTGGGGAGGCAGGCCAGCCTGGACCCTGGCCCAGCCCTGCCACTCATGAGTGTGACCCCGGGGAAGCTGGGTAAGCCCCAGGGCCTCACCGTCTCCCTCCACAAACAGGCGAGGCCATCTCGGCCAGCTCTACCTGCGCTGGGCACCCCTTACCAGACTGGCAGGCCATGCCTGTCACTGGTCCCTTGACCTGGGACACTGGCATCCTGGCTGACCACAGGAAACTGATGGACAGGCCAGAGGCATAAAGAAACAAAAGCTTCAGCTTCACGGGGAGCACTCGGTGAATATCTGCTCTTCGCCTTCAGGAAAAGGCCTCCTCGAGGGCACACTCTTCAGAGCAGGGGCTTCCCCCACCCACCCAGGCCAGCAGGGACAGGGGTGGTCTGGCAGGGGTAGCAGCCCCCTCGCTGCAGCCAGGGGTAGCCCCAGGGACAGACAGCAGCCCCTCAGAGCTAGAGGACCACCTTCTCTCACATACGGCTGGAACCTGGGTCTTTACATGAAGTCTCCATATTTTTCAATTTCGGCCGGCCATCGATGCTGTTTATAACACTGCACGGGCCAAACAAAACCCATGCCTGGGCTAACAGGCTGCCATGTTACAGCCCGTCCCCTGCCACTCTCGGGTAACAAGGGGCACGCAGAGGGGTTGGCCAACATGGCCAAAGTTACACAGTGAACAGCGAATGAATGGGACCTTACAACCATCCATCCATCCATCAGTCACCCATCCATCATCTAGCCATCCAATTCAGTTCAGTTGCTCAGCCCTATCTGACTCTGTGACCCCATGAACCACAGCATGCCAGGCCTCCCTGTCCATCACCAACTCCCAGAGCTTGCTCAAACGCATGTCCATTGAGTTGGTGATGCCATCCAACCATCTCATCCTCTTTTGTCTCCTCCTCCCGCCTTTAATCTTTCCCAGCATCAGGGACTTTTCAGATGAGTCAGCTCTTTGCATCAGGAGGCCAAAGGATTGGAGTTTCAGCTTCAGCATCAGTCCTTCAAATGAATATTCAGGACTGATCTCCTTTAGGATGGACTGGTTGGATCTCCTTGCAGTCCAAGGGACTCTCAAGAGTCTTCTCCAGCACCACAAATCAAAAGCATCAATTCTTCAGTGTTCAGCTTTCTTTATGGTCCAACTCTCACATCCATACATGACCACTGGAAAAACCATAGCTTTGACTAAATGGACCTTTGTTGGCAAAGTAATGTCTCTGCTTTTTAATATGCTGTCTAGGTTGGTCATAACTTTTCTTCCAAGGAGCAAGCATCTTTTAATTTCATGGATGCAGTCACCATCCACAGTGATTTTGGAGCCCAAGAAAATAAAATCTCTCACTGTTTCCCCATATATTTGCCATGAAGTGATGGACCAGATGCCATGATCGTAGTTTTTTTAATGCTGAATTTTAAGCCAGTTTTTCACTCTCCTCTTTCACGTTCATCAAGAAGCTCTTTACTTCATCTTCACTTTCTACCATAAGGGTAGTGTCATCTGCATTTCTGAGGTTATTAATATTTCTCCCACAATCTTGATTCCAGCTTGTGCTTCATCCAACCCAGGATTTCGCATGATGTTCTCTACATAGAAGTTGCATGTAAGCATCTATCCAACCAGCATCTATCAATTATCCACCCCTCCATCCATCATCCATCCATCCATTCATTCAGCAATCATCTATCAATCGTCCATCAACAATCCATCAATCATCTATTCATCCAGCATCCATCAATTATCCATCAATTCATCCATCACGCATTCACCCATCCATCATGCATTCATTCATCCACCATCCATCCATCCAATCATCCATCTATCCATCACCCATTCATCCATCCATCATCTATCATCCATCCATCCTATCATCCATCCATCATCTATCATCCATCCATCCATCATCCATTCATTATCCATCCATCCATCCATCATTCACCCATCCCCCAATCATCCATCCATCATATATTCATACATCCATCATTCATCCATCCATCATCTATCATCCATCCATCCATCATCCATTCATTACCCATCCATCCATCCATCCATCATTCACCCATCCCCCAATCATCCATCCATCATATATTCATACATCCATCATTCATCCATCCATCATCTATCATCCATCCATCCATCATCCATTCATTACCCATCCATCCATCCATCCATCATTCACCCATCCCCCAATCATCCATCCATCATGTATCCATACATCCATCATTCATCCATCCATCATCCACCATCATCCATCCACCCATCCATCCATACAGGAGACATTTCTTGAGAGCTTACTGCATGTACTGAGGACAGAGCAGCAACTGAGGGCTGGGGCTTTGCAACCAGCCGAGTATGTTCAGATCCCAGCTCTATGCACAACAGCATGACCTGGGCATAGGGCTCAATCCCAGGCCCTTGGTTTCCTAGTCTGTAAAACGGGGAGAGGAGTACCTTCATCAGACAGTTGTTGGTAAGAATTAAATAAGTGAGTACTCAGAACAGAGCCTGGCATACATTAAGCCAAAGCTAAGTGTTGGTCTTTAATAAGTAACTATGGGAATGGTGAGGGATTCCCAGGTGCCGCAGCAGTAAAGAAGCTGCCTGCCAGTGCAGGAGAGGCAGGTTTGATCCCTGGGTCAGGAAGATCCCCTGGAGGAGGAAGTGGCAACCCACTCCTGTATTCTTGCCATGAAAATTCCATGGACAGAGGAGCCTGGAGGGCAGCAACCCAGGGGGTTGCAAAAAACTCAGACGTAACTGAGCGCAATGACTTGGCCTGGACGTGGCCGGTGAGGGCCTTGTCACTCCACAGCAGGCACCTCATTTCACAGCCCTGCCTGCTCCTGGTCCACTCAAGAACCACACTGCTGAGTCTGGGGCCAGGTCTCCCGTCCCTTCTGCTGGGCCTGGCTTCTTCCTCCCCAACTGCTGTGCCCTCAACCGTCAGCTCCCCTCTGCCATCCCTTCTGCCCCTCCCTCTCTCCCCTCCTCCCAGGACATGTCGCTGCAACCACATTGATAAATATTTATCAAGTCAGCCAAGGAGACAGGGCGCAAACCAGCCAAATAAATCAGCACATTTTAAAACACACTGCCTGACAGCTGGCTCCTCCGACTGGGGCAGCGGTGTGCATGTATGCACGTGTGTTCACACCCTCCATGTCCTCACACATCAGCTCACGGGCCAGTTCCTTCCAGGCTGCACTCTAGCCCTGGATGGCCCAGCAGAACCGGGGCAGCTGGGGACCACGCCCGCGAGCTGCTGCTCTGCGCCCGGCCTGTGTCTGTGCCCACGCGGCTTGAGCAAGCACACCCCAGGACCCTGTCTGCTCTGTTCCTGCTCGTGGCGGCGGCCGCTGGCCCCGGGCACGTGTGGTCTGTTCCGCATGCCGGCCTGGCGGCAGGAGGCATCCTTGGCATCAGGACGCCTGCAGGATCCTGACAGCTCCCAGCGGGCTCGAGGCCGGGCCGTCCTTCCGGGAGCTGGCGGCAGGCGCCATGCTTGGGGCGGGGCCCGCGCCCTTGGAGAAGGCCTCGCACCTGGGCCTCGGGCTCCGCAAGGACCCTAGAGCCAACACCCCCGAGTCGAGTCCCTAGTTACGGCGTGTGCATGCGTACGAGCCCTCGTCCCTCTGGAAGTGGAAGCCAGGCCCAACCTGCATCTAATTCTCGTGAGCCCCGTTCTAGAGACCCCAGCCGTGGCTCGCCGCCACCCCCAGCAGTTCACGGAGAGGCCGTGCAGGGAAGACCCCTCCCCAGTGCGCGCATTCCTTACTTCCTCTCTGCAACGACGGTGGGGGGCCGGCTGGCGGCTCTCCTGGGGGCTGAGCTCACAGGGTTCTGTGTTGGCCATTCGCTGGGGGCAGGACCCTCCAGAGGAGGGGAGAGGCCAGGGAAAGACCCAGAGGGGCAGATACCAGCTCATCTGCTCCTGCCGATCCCGGGATGGGGCAGGGGCCTGCGGAGCACGAAGAGCAGAGACTGTCTCACCATGTGCCCGAGACCGCCCTGTGTGATCGCCCTGTGGTGACTTTCATTCACAGCAGTGGGCGAGCCTTAAACGTCAGGGTGGCCCTACAAGAACGAGCCCTGGGGGTCCCACGATGGGTGAGAGGACTTGGGTAGGGGCTGCCCAGAAGGTCCCAAGGAAGGCTCTGCTAGGCACCCTCACCACCCAGTCTGACAGGGTCTGCAGAAGCTGCGAGCATGCCCAGGACAGGGGTGGGCCTGGGGTGCCAGGGAGGGGCCTCCGTCCCCATGTGGAAACTGCCGCACACACAAACACACACGCTTCAAGCGCTGCTGACTAGGGACACCTCAGCCACACACACGCATGTTCCAGACACACACACAGTTCAGGCCGTGAACACAGAGACCCCACCCACAAGCCACGGACAACACCTGCACCAAGAATGCCCACAGCACCCACGAGCCTCGGACAACACACACGGCCTCTGTGTACTCGTGCTCACAAAAAGGGACATGCTCACCCAGAGACAGAGCGCACACACAAGTACAAATGCACACGCAGCAGCCAGGTGGACCAGACACACACACCTATGTGCCACATGCACGCATGTACAAGCTCCTGCATCTGTCTCTCTCCTCCACTCCCCCTCCCGCCACACACACACACACATGCACACACGTGTGCACACACATGAGCGCAGGCTCACCAGTGTCAGGGGCAAGCCCTGAGCGGCTCTGGTCTGAGCCCAGAATACAGCGTCCCTCCTCCGGCGCCCTCCTCCCCAGTTAGCCCAGCAAACAGGGGCCGTGGGAGCACCAGGGCCTCCTGGGCCCGGGACGTGCCTGTAGCTGAGACACGGTTGCCACTCCAGGCGCCTCTGCCTGGCTGCCGCCTCCCGCCCCGGGCGCAGTGCAGCATCCGTGCAGAGCAGCCTTGGCAGGGTGGGGAGGGGGGCTTCCCGCTGCCCCCAGACTGGAAGCCCTCACAGGGCATCTGGGCCCCTGGCCACTCTCTCCAGGCACTTGCCAGGCCAGGGGGTGGTGCCGTGGTGAGCAGATGATCCAGCGACAGACAAGCTTGGCGAACGAAACTGCCGCCCGGCCCTGGGAGGTACCAGCCCCATGGAGCCCGGGAGGGCCGCTTAGTGGCTCCAGGAGCCTGCAGAAACTTCCAGGCCGGAGCACTTTGATCTGAGCAGGGCGGGCCGAGGATTCAGGACGAGGTCAGCACAGGTCGCAGGCCAGCCGGTCTGGAGGGCGTGAGAATAGCCCCTAGGGCTGCCGGGCAGGGCACGCTCCAGCATCCCCACCTGCTGTCTGCCCCCCGGGGCCTCGCCTCTCGGCTCCCAGCTGCAGTGCCCTGAGGCCCGGGAGGCTGCAGGCCAGCCCTGAACTGAGCCGGAGACGCTGAGCTGGGAGACCCCCTCGGGGGTGTGGGAACAGAGCCCAGATGCCAGCAGCACCAGGGCAGCAGGGGAAGGGGGCGCCCAAGCGGCAGGGCGGCGGCCGTGTCCTCCCCTCGCTGGGACGAGAGCCCGGCTGTGCGTGCAGGGGCGTGGGCGAGGCATCGCAGGGAGCAGTGGCAGCTTCACAACCAGCGATCGTCAGTCAACGACCCCTACGGAGGAGACACATGGAGCTCAGACGTCCGCGGCTGACGTGCGTGAAGCTGCCATCTTCACACAAGGATGGGCCAGAGCGGAGCCCGTGGGGGGTGCAGGGCCTCTGGGGGCAAAGGGCGTCTGGAGCTGGGGGGCTGGCTTGCTTGCCCACTGGGGAAGAACGCACCCCGGCAGGGCGTCTAGGGCTGACTCGCTCGCTCACTGGGGGAGAACCCACCCCGGCAGGGCGTCTGGGGGCGCAGGGCGTCTGGGCTGGGGGCCTGGCTCGCCCGCTCACTGGGGGAACGCACCCGTCCACCTGCCTGCCCTCCTCCAGCGCGTGGGGAGGCTGAGGGCGGAAGGCACGGGTGTGGAGACCCCAGCAGGACGGAAGCTGGGCCACCCCTGGGGCCAGTAGCACACTCACACATGCTCACAGACACACTCAACACTCATAGCAACCCCAGGACACACGCGTCACACTGCACACACTCTGCAGCAGGTCCTGCATACGTGGCCGCGGGCCCCAGGCGGGTCACAGGTGGGGAGCCTGAGATGGTGTTGATGGTGTGGGAGGGGGCGGGGTGGCGCTGATCCTGGGTCCCCCGAGGGGGCCCGGGGAGTCACCTGTCCTTACCAGGGCAGCTGGCAGACTCCCCGAAAGAGGCAGAGGATGGAAGCGGCTGAGCCCAGGACGCCGGGAAAGGCCAGGACCCAGGTCTCCGGGGCCTCCATGCCAGGACCCCAAGCCCAGAACCGTGAGAACGCTCGCGTCACTTGAGCCCCCAGGCCCTCGGCCGTGTTCCACATGGGGGGAGGGGCTGACAGACACGCCTGTGCGGGGGCTGGGGAGGGGCCCAGCAGGAGCAGGAGGCGGAGACTGGGGGTGTCCAAAGACGGCCACAGGAGAGGAGACACGCGAAGAGTCAGAGAGGAGGGCGCCGACAGAGTGAGGGGGCGCACTCCTGCAGCCAAGTGTGGAAGGCACTTCAAGGGGGCTCGTGAGGGTTGGCAGAACGTGCTGCATCCAGGCAGTGGAAACCGCTGAGCACATTTAGTATGTGTGTCTGTGTGAGTTTGTGTGCGTGTCTGTGTGTGTGCACAGCCCCACAGACTATAGCCCGCCAAGACCACTGTGTGTGTGTCTATGTGTCTATATGTGTGTTCAGTCATGTCCGACTCTGCAACCCCCTGGACTGCAGCCCACCAAGCACATCGTGTGTGTGTGTGTCTCTATGTGTGTGTCTGTGTGTGTGTCCAGTCGTGTCCAGCTGTGACCCCCTAGACTGTAGCCGGCCTAGCACATCATGTGTGTGTGTCTGTCTCTGTGTGTGTCTGTCTCTGTCTGTGTATCTGTGTGTATGAGTCTGTGTGCATGTGTGTGTCTATGTATGAGTCTGAGTCTGTGTGTGTCTGCGTGCATGTGTGTCTGTGTATGAGTCTGAGTCTGTGTGTCTGTATGCGTGTGTGTCTCTCTGTGTCTGTCTGTGTTTGAGTCTGTGTGAGTCTGTGTGTGTCTGTGTGTGTCTGTGTGCGTGTGTGTGTGTGTCTGTGTGTGTCTGTGTATGAGTCTGTGCTCGTGTCTGTCTGTGTGTGTCTGTGTGTATGAGTCTGAGTCTGTGTGTGTCTGTGCGCGTGTCCAGCCGTGTCCAGCTGTGCCCCCTGCACTGTAGCCCGCTGAGCACATCGTGGGGCGCTGCAGAGACGTCACGTGAGCCGGCGCTGCCCACACGCAAGACGGTGCCGTGACCCCACTCCGCGCGGTTCCAGGGAACACGGGTGCTCGAGGGCAGAGAGCAGCCGTGGCCCAGAGCAGCCCTTCGTTCAGACCACGGGGCTCGGGGCCCCGCGGAGGAGACCACCACACACGGGTGCCAGACTCGGTCCTCACAGAGCCACCCCGTCAGCGCCCCGGCCGGGGACAGGCCTGCAGGCAGATAATTATAAAGCAAACGTGCACGGGCCCCGCGCCGTCGGGGAGCTGGTCTTGCCAGCAGCTGCCGCCCCCTGCACTGGCCAAGGCTGCCCACCTGCCACGTGGAACCAAGGCCGTCTCTTCAGGATTTCTGCCTCTAACAACCAAAAACACCCTAACAGCTGTCTTAAGTGGGTAGACCCCCGAACATGTCCTTGGCTGCTGACTCTGGAAAACAGGGCCTACAGAATGTATCTGAAAAGCTGAGGTGAGTTAAGCTAAAAACAGAACACATGAATTTTCCACAACCTTGAAATTCATAAAAAAGCAAATAAAATGGCAATGGAATCTTTAAAAGATTGGAAAATGGAAAAAAAAATAGAAGATGACAGAAGTTAGCCTGAAATTACTAATCACAACACGTGCTTAGCTTACTGTCTCACAATAGGCATAAAGCTGACTGCACTGAAGAGCCCACCTTCTTACACTGAGTGAAACAAAATCCAGCTAATGCTGTTCATGGCAGGCATTTGCAAAGCGAAGTCACAAAAGATAAAAACATACCCGGATATAAAATCAGAAGGAAATCACAGGTCAACTACAGGCTTCAGATGCAGCCGAATTTAAGACAAAAAGCACTGCACAGACCAGGAGCGCCAAGCTATCACAGCGCAAACACAGAGAGCGGAAGCCCGGCAGACCGCAGGGGGCTGGCAAAAACGCTCCACTGAAAAAGGGCTGCGATTCCCTTTTTACAAGCCTGAGAGACCAGGCACGCAAGAGAGAAGCAGGCAATGAAGACTGCGAGTAACAGCAGTAGGGGTGTTTCTGTGGGAAGAGAATCGGGCTGGGGCAGGGGACAGGCGCAGAAAACCTGCAGCCTCAGAAAGCACCCCTTCTCCCGCGAGCGCTGGCACAGCCTGGTGGGCTATCTGACCATCAAAACACCTGAATGAACCCGTTCAACAAAAGGCAGAAATGGAGGAGCGGTCCAGCTCTGTGTCCTCAACGCAATACAACTGGAGATTTCTTTTTGTTTGTTTGTTTTTACAAAGTTTTAAAAAGATGTTTGGAAAAGTTCAAGGAAGAGTTGGGTACATAGAGACATGCCTGGCCCCTGTTTGGAAGATTTAATCCTATTATGGCATTTATATAAACGCAACCCAAACTGACCTCTCAAGATGACACAATTCAACTCAAGATCCAAACCAGGATTTTTATCTTTTTGATTTGGAAAATATCACTGCAAAGCAGCCCAGGAAGATTTCATTAGTTCACGGACGGACGGCAAAGTGCTGAAAAGAGGAGATGGGGGTCTCTGGGTGTCACAGCTCGCTAGAGGCCTCGAGAACAGGGGAGCTGAGGATGCCGAGCTGTGGACCCACTGGGCAGGGCACGGGCACCAGAGCCACCCCATCCTCCTGGGAGAGGGGGAACTGGCCAGGGTGGCGAGAAAACACGGCTCTGCTCCATAACGTTACCGAAAGGAAACAGGTTCCAGGAAGAAAAATGGAAAATTAACGTAAAAATAAACCATAAAGTACAGACGAGTGTATGAGCCGGGGAAAGCTTTCCTGAGGGTGACGCCAGAAGCAACATCACAAAAGAGAGGATCTGACTGCATCAGCCTCTGAGACTCCTACTAAACAGGCAAAACCCGCAAAATGAAGAAAATGAAATGAAAGAGAGAAAGACTATTGGGGAAATAATCACAACATTATGTGTCCAGGGAAAGGGTTAATAGCCGTAACATATAAATAACCAAGGAAATATTACCATACAAATAGAAAAATGAGCGAAGAATAGGAACAATTTTCAATAGAATAAATACAAATAGCAAAAGGCATTTGAAACTCTGCTCAGCCTCATTAGTATTCAAGTACATGCAAATTAAAACAACCAGCTACATTTTCACCTATAAAGTTGGCGCTTTATCATTACTGTTATTACATTCAGCCTTACAGGAGTGTGGGGATGTGGGCATTGACGCTGTCTTGGTGGAAAAGTGGCGCGGCTTTTAGACTCCGATTCCACCGGCCGGTCCGCACCTACTGCGCGCCCCTTCCGACCCACCACTCTTTTTGTAGAAACTCGCCCTGCAAAATAATTTGCTACAAGCCTCTTTATTGCGGCACTCTTCTGAATGGCAAATAAGGAGCCTAAATATCAACTAATAAGCACTCACCGGCGACAGAAAATCACGTGCTTTCACACAATGGCGTTGTGTGCAGCCATCGATAACGGTATCCTAAGACAAGGTATAGCAGAGTGGAAACATTGCCCAAAAGACAAGAGGTAAAACAGTACATTCCCCAAAGCCCATTTTTGTAAGGAAAATAAGAAAGGCTGGATGCTACAAACACCAATTAGCCACCCCTGCGGAGGTTGTGGGTGAGCGGTGTACTTCCTACCTGTGGTTATTTCCATTTAAAAATTTCCCTACAATAAATATACATTAATTGTGCAATAAAAATAAATGTTTTCAGAAGGAACGGGAACTGAGTACATTATCACACCATCGCACAGTCACGCCGTGGCTGGTAAAGTCTGTGCGGCAGAATTACATTCATTGACATGAAAAGGTGGTCGTCATACATCGTTAAACGGAAACAGCATGTTACACACCTGTGTGCACACCACCGTCTCCTTTTGTTCAAAACACAAAATATGTCTATTTATATGCATAGAAAGTGACAGCGGATTACACTACGAAATATTAGGAATGGTTATCTCCGGAGGGTGTGACGGGCCATCTTTTTGTTTTCATTGTGCATTTCTGCATTCCCCACATTTTCTGCAGCTGTAGTGCGGTAATTTTATAATTAGAAATTACATTAATTTTTAAGAAAATAGCTACATCTTTGCATCCCATAATTCTAAGCCTTTTTGTTCATAATAGGGAGGAAATGACCCCTCCCTGCTTGAGTTTCCTTCATCCAGCCATCCTCGCTCAGAAAGACTGTGTCCCCAGAGCTGGTGAGGCCTGGGCCCGGGAGGGTGCCGGCATTCAGTGGGTGGAGGCCAGGGACACCCCACAATGTGCGGGACGCCCCCAGAGAACAATCGGCCCCCAAGAGTCAGTGCTGAGCCCGAGGCTCAAGCCCCATTTCCTCTTTTACAGCTTAAAGGACCAAATGTCCCCCGCAGTCCTGAGCCTCTGCAGGGGGCCACTCTCAGAAAATCCCGATGCACGTGGAAAGGCTGGTAATCCTGGACCCTTCTCAGACTCGCCCCCACCCACGCCCCAGGCTCCTCCCCACTCGCTGCAGCTCTCTACCTAAAGACCCCCTTTCTCTTCCCCCTGCATCTCAGCCTCCGACCCTGCGCCACACAGTCACGGGTCTGGGAGGCGGAGAGACGCCCGAGGGCAGGCAATGCTAATAAAGCCTCAGAACATACACAACCTGCTGAACAAGAAGGAAGCGAAGCTCTGCGGGCCGTGTGGAGTGACCACACGTGACTTCAAACGGTGCACAGAACCTGTGTGTGCGTGTCGGGGCTGTGGTGCTGGGAAACAGCTTCAGGTGAGCGCACTGGGCCTGGAGGAAGCTGGCGTGGAGGGGAGAGCAGGCGAGCAGACAGACGGGGCGACTCCTGCCCCACCAAGCTGGCTGAAGGCGACGCTGTACCCCAGCACCTGGCATCATCTGGCCGGACCCCGGGCTTGTCCGCAGCACACACGGGGCTCTGCGGGCAGTGGGGTGTAGCCTTAATTCTCAACGAGAGCCAGCACCCTCTCACGAGGACGGGGGTGTGCAGGGGGTTGTTCCAGGGGCTTCAAGAAGAGCAGCCTGGCCTCTTCACATGGGGAGCAGAGGCAGCTTTCAGACAAGGGCCTGGCCCCCTCCTCGGGGCTCCCCCTTTCCAGCTAGCACCTTGCTTTCGTGCAGCAGGTCTGTCGTGCTGCTTATTGGCTTGAGGCTGTAGTTCTGCGGCCCCACGGTCAAACCTGGAGCTAGTCTGGGCTCCGTCAGCCCTGGGGCCCACAAGGAGAAGGGACTGCTTCAGGGAGCTGCTACTAGCCCTGCATGGGGTTAGGTTGGGCTTGCTTTATACCCTACACCTCTCCACGTCAGGGAGGTCAGCCCCCACTGTCCCGTACCTGGCCACACCTGCACAGAGCAGCTCTTTGACTCCTCGATGCAGCTTTAACTGAGATGTTAAAACCCTGCAAACCTCCCTGAGCCATTGGAAGCCACCAGCCGACTCGACTGAGGAATTCTTGCACCAACACCCCCCACATGGCCAGTCACTAAAGTGACGTAGTCTCCCAGAACCGGGGCCTTACCCCAGAACCACAGCGTCATCGGAATGACCCGATGGCCCAGGTGCTGCTGCGGGGACAGCCTGTCACCTCCGACAGAGTGAGAGCCCCAGGAGAGCAGGCTCCCTGCCTGGCACTTCTGCCCTACAGTGGCACCAGGTAGGCAGTAGGCGCTGAGTGAGAACCCACCCTGAGCTGGGCCTTGTGGGCTCACTTAACCAGGAGGCCCCGGACCACTCGCTGGTCTCTGCTGCCGCCCAGGGAGCAGCGTGGCCGTCTGGGTCCCCGACAGGCAGTGAGCTCATTTCCATGTGGAGAGTACCAGGGGCTTGTGGTTGGCCCGTCCTGAGTCCGAGACCCTCCAGGAGCCCTCACGGAGGAGGCACATGGGGTCAAGTCACAGGCCCCCACCTTGGAGGCCAGGGCTGGGGCCACACATGACCCGATGGGCTGTGACGGGTCAGGCCCCAAGGCAGAGTTCCTGTTAGGTGAGGAGGAGGGGAGAGGCAGGCCTGGGCATGCACGAACACACGCACACGTGCTCATACACGTGTTGCATGCACACAAACACAAAAAAGAAAGAACTGGAAATAGTGTCTTCGTTGATTAGGGAACTATTAGAAAACTACATCATCATCTTTAAAAGGATGTTTAAAAAACAGATCCACAGAGATGCAGAAAGATCTCAGAAGCATATTGTCAACTGAAAAAAATCAAATAATAATAGAACAGGATCCCGTTTATTTTTTAAACTACAATTATATATGCATATGTATGTGCATTTTAAAAAAGGTCAGGACAGAAACAGATCATTTAGAAACGATTCTGTCAGGGACGGGAGTACGGAACGGCAGGGGGAGGGTTAAGGGATTTGGTTGTGACTCTGAACCTTCTCCGCTGCTTGGTCTGGCGCAGCGAGCCACCCGCAGGTCTCCTGTTTAGGGCTGAGGGAGGTCTCCAGGCTCAGGGCTGCTTGAGTGGCCCCTCTGTGTGGCCCCTGCCCCCTCACATTCATGGCTCTGCCCCCCAGCCCCCGCCCCCCCCCCACATTCACTCCTCTGCCCCCCGGCCCCCGCCCTCCAACATTCACTCCTCTGCCCCCCGGCCCCCGCCCCCCCACATTCACACCTCTGCTCCCCGGCTCTGGTCCCCTTAACCTGCTTCTGTCGGCCAGGATCAGCCCTCACGGGGACAGGGTGCTTCCCGCTGTCAGCACGCTGATGCACAGAGGTCTGGGCTCACTCTTCTTCCGCTGAAAGCCAACAGCTGGCCCTTTTCCTGGCTCTGAAAATGAGCACAATAGAAGACAGTGCTGCCGCTTTTGCCTGGTGTGGCCGTGGAGGCACACGCCTGGCACCCAGGATGTGCTGCTTTTACCTGCTTGCTCTGCAGAGGTGTGGCCAGGTACGGGATGGTGGGGCTGCCCTCAAGGACCCGGAGTGGAGAAGGGCAGGGGGTAAAGCAAACCCAGCCTAACCCCATGCAGGGTGAGTAAGCAAGGCGGCCAAGAGCTGGTCAGTTCAGTTCAGTTCAGTCGCTCAGTCGTGTCCAACTCTTTGTGACCCCATGGACTGCAGCACACCAGGCCTCCCTGTCCATCACCAATTCCCGGAGTTTACCCAAACTCCTGTCCATTGAGTCGGTGATGCCATCCAACCATCTCATCCTCTTTCGTCTCCTTCTTCTCCCACCTTCAATCTTTCCCAGTATCAGGAACTTTTCAGATGAGTCAGCTCTTCGCATCAGGTGGCCAAAGGACTGGAGTTTCAGCTTCAGCATCAGTCCTTCCAATGAATAATCAGGACTGATCTCCTTTAGGATGGACTGGTTGAATCTCCTTGCTGTCCGAGGGACTCTCAGGTGTCTTCTCCAACACCACAGTTCAAAAGCATCAATTCTTTGGCGCTCAGCCTTCTTCATGGTCCAACTCTCACATCTATACATGACTACTGGAAAAAACATAGCTTTGACTAGATGGACCTTTGTCAGCAGAGTAATGTCTCTGGCTTTTTAATATGCTGTCTAGGCTGTCCATAGCTTTTCTTCCAAGGAGCAAGCATCTTTTAATTTCATGGCCTCAGTCATCATCTGCAGTGATTTTGGAACCCAAGAAAATAAAGTCTGTCACTGTTTCCATTGTTTCCTCATCTATTTCCCATGAAGTGATGGGACCGAATGCCATGATCTTAGTTTTTTGAATGTTGAGTTTTAAGCCAGCTTTTTCATTCTCCTCTTTCACTTTCATCAACAGGCTCTTTAGTTCCTCTTTACTTTCTATCATAAGGGTGGTGTCATCTGCGTATCTGAGGTTATTGATATTTCTCCCGGCAATCTTGATTCCAGCTTGTGCTTCATCCAGCCTGGCATTTCACATGATCTACTCTGCATATAAGATAAATAAGCAGGGTGACAATATGCAGCGTTGACGTACTCCTTTCCGGATTTGAAACCAGTCCATTGTTCCATGTCCAGCTCTAATTGTTGCTTCTTGACCTGCATACAGACTTCTCAGGAGGCAGGTGAGGTGGTCTGGTATTCCCATCTCTTTCGGAATTAAAGAGATGGCCATGGAGGGCCTAACTCCCCCTAACGGGAGGCAGGGGCTTTGAGCAGCCACCAGGGGTTTGAGCCACCGGGGGTCAGAGGTGTGTTTTCAGAGAGCCTGGGGGGTCTGAGGGGACACGCTGGAAGCAGAGGCGCAGTGAGATGCAGTGTGTCCGCCCAGCCCACCCCACCCCCACCACGGAGCCCTGTCCCCACGCAGGAAGCCTCTCCAGGCCCCTGGGTGCCGTCTTCCCCTGACGTGTGTCCTTACCCACACACTGCGCCCTGGCCCCCCTCACTTCCCTCCTGAAAACACAGGACCAAACCAGGAGGCGCCTGAGGAGCAGACCCCTGTGGTTTCACCTGCCCAGCACCCTGCCCCTCCCCATGGTGCCTACCCACATTTCCTCTTCAAGCCCCTCCCCTCCGCCAGCCCGGGGATGGGGTGGGGTGCGGTGCACCGATCCCGGGCTCCTCTGTCCTCTTTGTAGGGGAGAAGCCCTCGTCCTGAGAGCCTAAAGCGGCCAAGGGCCTGCTGAGCCTGACCCAAGAGAGGATGCACGGAGCGAGCTGGGAAGAAGGTGGGGGTGAGCACGTCCCAAGCGGCAGAACATCTCCGACGCCTGGGCCTGGCGCAGCTTACCTCAGCCTCTGAGTAACTCAGACTGATCTGCGTGAAAGCACTCCCCCCGAAGCGGCCGCGGCTTCCCGCTGTCCGTCAACCCTGTGCCCCACTGGTCGTGTTCCAAAGCGCGGCTTGGGACCAGGCTTCTCAATCTTGGAATTCCAGGGTGCCCTGCAGCCCCGGATCAGTCACAGGAAGGGGACACAGGCTGCGGCCCCCGACAGTGGAAGGAAGCTGTGCGCGGGATTTCCGTGCAAGCCAGGGACTCCAGGTTGTCGGCCACGTGGCACCAAGTTTCAGGGACGGGGTCTCCGCAGGGAAGGAGAGAGGGAGGCGGAAGGGCCTGTCCACTGGCCACTGAGCAAGCACCTCAGAACACACGCTCAGCAGGGCCCCCCCACCCTCCTCCCCACACACCACTGGCTTCCTAGGCCTCCTTGGGCAGAGACCAGAGTCTCATCTCAGCCCTCTGCGGTCAGATGAGCAGATTTGGGTTCAGATCAGGACTTCCCAAGTCACAAGGCTGGTGGGTGGCAGAAGCGGGGTCCCCCCGCCGGCTGCCCCCAGCCCTGTTCTCCCTCTCTCTGCACACATGCCCGCTCCCACCCCGCGTACCCTTTCCACCCTGCAGACCCTAGGCTGCTGCAGCACCCTGGCCCCCCAGCACCACTGATTGCACTTGACCCGAGGGCTCCCTGCCGCTCTCCCAGGTTGGCCAGCCAGCCCCAGGCCTGGGACACGAGTGGCCATGATGGCCAACCCAGCACAGGGCAGGCCCCGCTGGCTTTTGCTGCACCATCAGCCACCCAAACGAGAGGCTCACATGTAAAGGAGATACTGTGGGGACCAATGTGAGCACCCCCACCGCCCGTCGGCTGAGGGCACCCCGGGCACGAGGCCCTCCAGGCACAGCCTTGCCCCCATGTGTCTCGTCCCCTGCAGGCCAGCCTGGCCTGTCCCTGTGGAAGCTGGGCCGTGCAGGAGCCGCGGTGGACGGCACAGGCTGCCTGAGACCTGGACGGGGAGCCAGAGCCCTGTCATCTCGGTGACGTCCACTGGCCAGGGTGGGTCCGGTGGCCCAGGGGTGGGGAGGGGGCCTGACCAGAGGGCTGCACTACACAGAAGAGCAAGGGCGTGGGGAGCGGCCAGGGCATCCTCGTGAGCGATCAGCCACAAATTCCCAAAACCCGGTGAACATCAAGAGGGTGCTTCTGCAGAGCCTCTGCACCAGGGCTCTAACGAACCGTCCTCGGCTTCATTACAAACAGAAACCTGAGCAGGGTCCAGCTCCTGCTCGGGGCTGCCAGCTCCAGCCCTCTGCAAGACACAGCTAATGAGTGTTTTTTAGCAAAAAATGAATGAAAATGCTTCCCACTTTAAAGACGCTTGGAGACTTCTGGTACCAGCAACTTGGCAGACAGCAAGCCTTAACAATCCCCTGCTGCAAACACACAGAAAGAGTAGATAAAAATCCGACAAATATTCCTCTGAAGGCAAGCGGAGCTGGTAGGAAACGGGGGCAGGGAGAGGGCCAGGATCTAGACCCGGAGGAAAAATGGATCAGCCACAAGCAAGAGGGGAGCAGCTGGAAACCGCGTCGCTGGGGCGGCTTGGGCTGGGTATGGGGGCGACCTGCTCTCAGGAGAGTGGGGCTCAGATCCCGATGCTGCTGCAGGGGCCAGTGGGAAAGTCACGGCCCCGTGCAGACCCCGGCTGAAATGGAGACCCCTCGGAGGGGAGAGACTGAATTACAGACAGACAACAGGCAGACCACACGAGAGACAGAACATGCACCACAGTCTGCAGCAACCAGCCCAGGAGAGCGACCGACTCCTACAGACGTGGACCCAAGTGTCTGGCCTGCCTCCTGCAGGTCACGCTGGAGGGAAGTCAGATGGCAGCCTGTGAGGCTCCACCCAGACGGCTCAGCAACTGACCGCGTCCAATCCCAGTCCTGTTCCCAGCTGAGCGCCGGCCAGGGAACCCAAGTACATGCCCGGCCACTCTGGGACTTGGGCTCCCGGCTTCTCGTGGGGCTCCCCGACCCCCTGGCCTGCCTCTGAATCCCCCCCACCCGCAAGTGGTGCTGCCCTCTCCCCCACGACAGAAACCTCTGCGCAAACTGCCTCTGCTTCCTCTCCTTCAGACAGCCTCCATGATTTCCATGGAAGCAAAACCTCCCCACAGGCTGACCGCTCCCGACAATCATCTCCAAAGAAATGACCCAGATAACACCCTCCAACAGCGTACAGGTGTGCACATTAGACTCGACTGTCACCGCATTTATTCTCAACGGCTGAAGAGAAACCATAAGTCATCCTCGCGTATGTATGATAAGCATTTTAATATGATTTAACGGCCATTCACAACAAAAATGCTTAATAAAACAGGAACAAAATGGGACTCCTAAGTGTGATACCAAGTGTACATGAAAATGTAGTAGAGAGTCACAATTAACAATGAACCCTTAGGGCTTCCCTGGTGGCTCAGTCAGTAAAGAATCTGCCTGCAATGCAGGAGACCCAGGTTTGATTCCTGAGCCAGGGAAGATCCCCTGGAGAAGGAAATGGCAAGCCACTCCAGTATTCTTTCCTGGAGAATCCCGTGGACGGAGGAGCCTGATGGGCTGCGTGGGGAACCACAGCCCGTGGGGGAGGCACAGAGTGGGACACCACTGAGTGACTAACACACACTGGAGCCTCAGCCACTCAGAGTCGGGAAGCAGACAGAGACAGCCAGTGTCGCCACCGCTACTCAGCGTTGCCTGGAAAGCCTCGGCTTGTGCAGTAAGACAAAAGGAAACGAAATGAACGAGGATTGGAAGGGAAGCAATGAAAATTTTCACTACACACAAATTAAAAGCTCAGCTCCACTGAGAGTCTTGGAGAACCTACAATCAGCTATGCAGGGAAGGACCCGAGGTCCCAGCACAGACACAAACCGTGTCGCCAGGCCACAGGAGCCACAGCCGCGGCACTCAGAACATTTCATTTAGAAAGACGCCAAGAACAATAACAATATGTTTGTAAGATTAGAAGGAAATCTAACAAAAGCAGCGCATGGTCTTTCTGGAGAAGATTCTACGACTTCATTGACAAATATACAAGAAGGCCAAAGTGGATCAGGCAGATACGCCACTAGCCGCTGAGAAGCCTCAGTGTCATAGAAGTGACAGTTCCCCTGTGCTGATCTAGAAATTTAATTTAATCTCAATTAAATCCCAGTAGGGAATTTTATAGAATATGCACACTAATCCTAACATTTATGTGGATGAACAAAGGACTAAGAGTAGCTACGACACCCTGAGCACAGGGGTGTGAACCTGCCAAGATAAGTTATTAAGATCGAACACGAAGCTTTAGCACCCCAAACCGTGAGATGTCGGCCCAGAAGGAGGAGGCCAAAGGGACAGAACAGGGAGCCCAGAAGCAGACTCACAGGAGGAGACAGCCTGCAGACCAGAGGGTAGGGCACAGGAGACAGAATTCCCTGCAGAAAAAAGGGAAATCGTCAACTCAAATCACAGAGCACTTTTTAAAAATATAGAATTAAACGGTGAAGAGCAACTATAAGGCTTATGAAAAAAACAGGAACATATCTTCATGTGTTATGGAATAAGACACAAAATAAACAAACTACAAAAGAAAAGATTGAGAACTTTGAGTAACTAAAATTTACAGCTGCTGTAAGACAAAAGGCACAATAAACAAAATAAAAGAAAAAGCTACAAACTGGGAAAGACGTTTGGTATGCAACTACTTGAGGAAAGATTTTGATTCAAAATATGTGAGGAGCTGCTACAAATCAGAAAGAAAACGCCCAACAGCCCAGAGAACAGGCAGAAGATAGAAACACAGCTCACAGAGAACACGCAGAGGACAGACACAGAGATCGCAAGGAACAGGCAGCAGACAGGAACACAGCTCACAGGGAACACGCAGAAGACAGGAACACTGCTCACAGGGAAGAGGCAGAAGACAGAAACACAGCTCACAGAGAACAGGCAGAAGACAGGATCACAGAGCTCAAAGGGGACAGGTAGAAGACAGAAACACAGCTCACAGGGAACAGGCAGAAGACAGAAACATACCTCACAGGTAACAGGCAGAAGTCAGGATCACAGAGCTAACAGGGAACAGGCAGAAGACAGGATCACAGAGCTCAAAGGGAACAGGCGGAAGACAGAAAACAGCTCACAAGGAACAGGCAGAAGACAGGAACACAGAGCTCACAGGGAACAGGCAGAAGACAGGAACACAGAGCTCACAGGGAACAGGCAGAAGACAGGAACACAGAGCTCACAGGGAACAGGCAGAAGACAGGAACACAGAGCTCACAGGGAACAGGCAGAAGATAGGAACACAGAGCTCACAGGGAACAGGCAGAAGACAGGATCACAGAGCTCAAAGGGAACAGGCGGAAGACAGAAAACAGCTCACAAGGAACAGGCAGAAGACAGGAACACAGAGCTCACAGGGAACAGGCAGAAGACAGGAACACAGAGCTCACAGGGAACAGGCAGAAGACAGGAACACAGAGCTCACAGGGAACAGGCAGAAGATAGGAACACAGAGCTCACAGGGAACAGGCAGAAGACAGGATCACAGAGCTCAAAGGGAACAGGCGGAAGACAGAAAACAGCTCACAAGGAACAGGCAGAAGACAGGAACACAGAGCTCACAGGGAACAGGCAGAAGACAGGAACACAGAGCTCACAGGGAACAGGCAGAAGACAGGAACACAGAGCTCACAGGGAACAGGCAGAAGACAGGAACACAGAGCTCACAGGGAACAGGCAGAAGATAGGAACACAGCTCCCAGAGACCATTAGAAGACAGGCACACAGAGCTCGCAGAGGAGGGAAGGGTGCCGGGAAGCAGGAGAAATGGGGGTGTCAGGGCTAGGAGATGGGCACTGAAGGGTGTTTGACCTTTCTTGCGTGTGTACGGAGCACCTAGATGGCAAGGCGTTTCCTGCCCCTGGAAGTCTGATTCCCAGACAGATCCACCTTCCACACCAACCCTGACCAGACGTGAAAACAGACCCCCGCATCCCTGCGCTTCAGTGTCACATGAAATCAGAACCACAGATCTGCGGTGCACACATAAGTACAGAAGGGGCCTCGGGATCCTTTCAGATCGGGTGGGGTGACTGATTCCACACCCCAAATGTAGACCTCTGAGTGTGAGACTGGAGTGTCTCTGCGTGAAAGGATGGGACAGACGGTGCTACGACCTTAGCAAACCTTTGAACTATAACCCCAGTACCCAGCTTCCAGTCCTTGGAACTGCCGAGTTCCAGTCGAAACTGCTATGGTTTCTGGGAAAGTCTCAGACTTTGGGAGGTGGGGTCATCTGTCCTGAGGAGTCCAAGGGTGACCTGCCTGAGAACGGCACTCTGTTGGAGTAACACGGGGATTCAGCTCCCTGACGTTCCAGAGCCCTCCTCCCTGGAAGCAGGCTGCACTGCGGCCTCGCCCACAAAGCCCACCTTGGGTCCAGGCCTGGCCTCCCACCCCATCCAGTTAGGTGACTGGTATGCAGCCTCTGCCGATGGTGCCAGACAGCATAGCCCTCCTCTGCTGCAGACCAAGCATCAGCGCGGCAGCCCTTCTGTGACGTGAGTGGGGGGGCCCTCCGGGGCCCCTCCCCTACAGCCCAGCCGCTCTGCCCCTCACACCTGTAACCAGGCGACACTCAGCACTCACCATCGAAGCTTCCTTTACTACAGAGAAAGCTGAGGGGCAGCTCGGACGCCCCCAGTGGTAGCCGAGCACGGCTGCGGTCTGTGCTGTCCGCAGAATGCGGTGCAGCACTGCAGGGTCAAAGCAGACACGCACTTAGAACAGAGGGCGGGGGACCTGTGAGATGGAATATACATTATTTAGCGAGACACGAACCCATGCAGGCAAGGAACAAGGATGTGCCGGGAAAAGAGAAGCGCAGAACTCAGGGCAGTGGTTTCTGCTGAGGCTGGGGCAGAAGGAGGGTGGAGAGAGACTGGGGGCTCGTGGTGAGTCCCGCTGCTTTAAACCACACACATGTACACATGCACGCACACACACACACGTGTGCATACTCACTCATGCGTGCACACACGTGCACACACGAGCACACACACTACAGCACACAGGCAGAATGCTGACAAAGCGTGTGTTATCCACCAGGGTCTATCACTTTACTCTCAATACCTTTTGTGTGCTTGCCACATTTACGATCTAAAACATTAAGTCCACTGTGAGTGTGCATGGGACCCGGGGGCTGAAGTGTCAGGACACTGGGATGAGATATCCGAGAGAGGACGCCTGCCCCTCGTGTGCTGGCAGGTCCAGGACTGAGCACGTCCTGCCTCCCAAGGGCATTGCCAGCGTCACTGGACAAAAGGAAGCTGGGGGCCATTCGCCGAAGCAGCCCATCAGACACTGGGTGTTCCTAACTGCAGGACTTCTCAGAGCCTTTAACAAGCCAACATAGAAGTGACTCTCCAAGAACAGGACCCACTTCTGCAGAACAGTGTGGAAAACACCAGTCTACCAACAAGGGTGTTTCCACATTTGCTTCACACGCAGCCTCCCATTTGCTGGATTCCTGCATCAAAGCCCACGGCGGTCAGGTTTCTGTCTGGCCGCTTCACATCACTGACCTCACCCCTGCTGAGACATGACCTGTAGGCTGGGCTCCCCGGCAGCATGAGGCAGTGTATTCAGACCCACAGCCCTACGTGGAGGCTTCAGGGGATGAGAGTCCTTATGCTGGACCCCTGCCAGGCCTCTGGAGGCTGACTGATGCCCAGGCCCCAGACCCCACTCAGAGTGGGCTAACCCCACCCAGGCAGGCAGGCCCACAGAGCTCACCTAACTCCATGTGGGGACACAGCCCCCGTCCAGGTCAGCCCCCAGACCCCCAGAATCAGGTGGTCAGAAGAGCAGCCCGTGTGCACCTTTCCTGGACACACCCAGGTCTGGACAGATGTCACTGAGCCGGCTGCGTGGCTGCGGGAGAGATTTGGTCTTCCCTGGCGGACTGACGTCCTCGGGGAATTAAGTGCAAGATGCGCTTAATAAAGCCATTATCCTGCCACCCAGCTGTGCCAGATGGGAAGATGACAGTCAGAGGAGGGGGATTACACCGGGAGGCCTCCAGAGCAGATAGAGACGCAGCCACTTAATTGCCAGACTGCAGACTCGCCAAAGCCCCACACAGAACGGGGCCCGGGCCTGCAGAAGTGGGGCTGCAGAGCACAGGACTCATCAAACGGGGCGGGGATAGAAAATGAGGAACCCGGCAGGTCCCCCTGACGCTCCCTGCCCAGTACAGATCGATCCTGGTTCTGATGTCCAAGCAGGTCTCGTGGGCGTGGGAAGAAATGGGAAGAAGGGATCTGACCATGGTAGAGACTGCACCACCGTAGCACAAAGACCCCGCACAGCACCCACTTTATCTCCTTCCCGCTTTCAGCTGCCTAGGCACTGTGTGCAGGAAACCAAATTGATTTCAATTGTATGAGAAGGAAGAGTCAGAAATCAGTCAGAGACATCACAGCAGCAAAAATGGCTAAGAGCCTCCGATCTTTCTCTCCTGCATAAAGGCAGTGAGATCTCTGGTCAAAACTGGTCAGGGTCAACATTTCATAATTCTGGGATTTAACTGAAGTGTGCAGCAGTCTGCACAGTGTTTAATTTTTACTGATTTCAGTAAGAGCAGTGAGTGTTTTGCCCTCAGAATACGTACCCACCCATTCCCTACTGCCTGCAGCCCCATGAGACCTTGGAAACCAACAGTCCAGCGTCATGGTGCAAACCAGAAGCCAGGCAGCCAGGGGGGCAGGATGCCCCACCCTCGGAGATCCATCATTGCTTGTCCTGTCTGGTGGCTACTTTGAAAACCCCACTATAAAAACTGTCTTTATGTGAGCTGCCTCTGACTTCACCCAGTGCAAACAGCCTGTCTCCCAGAGTTATCTGCAAAAACAATCAAAGGCAACTGCTGAATGCTGCAGATGCCTGGATGACGGCTGGGGCAAACGGCAGGTGAACAAAAAGCCTGAAGGAGAAAGCGGGAGAGGTGAACTATCCGCAGGGACACTGAACTTACAGAGCCCTGGGATTCTAGACGGCCATGCCGCTGTGCAGGACGGGTGGGTGCAGAGAAAAGACCCGAGGTGTCTCTAAGCTCTCACCTCCCTCCAACTCAGAGAATCTGCACATGCAGGCACAGAAGCCTAAGATGGAGTTGTAGACTGCGGTGGCAAGAGTTGAGGCATACTCTAACAAACACACGGCCCCTCCGCAGAGAGCGGGAGAGGTGTTGGTTCCATGGATTTAGAGAGTCTCTGTGCAAACGTTCAGTTCAGTTCATTTCAGTTCAGGTTCAGTCGCTCAGTTGTGTCCGACTCTTTGTGACCCCATGGACTGCAGCATGCCAGGCCTCCCTGTCCATCACCAACTCCCAGAGTTTGCCCAAACTCATATCCATTAAGTCGCTGATGCCATCCAACCATCTCATCCTCTGTCATCCCCTTCTCCCCCTGCCTTCAATCCCTCCCAGCATCAGGGTCTTTTCCAATAAGTCAACTCTTTGCACCAGGTGGCCAAAGTATTGGAGCTTCAGCTTCAGCATCTGTCCTTCCAATGAACATTCAGGACTGATTTCCTTTAGGATGAACTGGTTGGATCTCCTTGCAGTCCAAGGGACTCTCAAGAGTCTTCTCCAACACCACAGTTCAAAAGCATCCATTCTTTGGCACTCAGCTTTTTTCATAGTCCAACACTCACATCCATACATGACTACTGGAAAAACCATAGCCTTGACTAGACGGACCTTTGTTGGCAAAGTAATGTCTCTGCTTTTGAATAAGCTGTATAGGTTGGTCAGCTGATCATTAAGCTAACAAAAGTCTTCCCTGATGGCTCAGCCAGTGAAGAATCCACCTGCAATGCAGAAAACCCAGGTTCAATCGCTGAGTCAGGAAGATCCTCTGGAGGAGGGCATGGCAACCTGATCCAGTATTCTGGCCTGGAGAATCCCACCATGGACAGAGGAGCCTGGTGGGCTACAATCCATGGGGTAGCAAAGAGCTGGGCACAACTGAAGCAACTGAGCAGAAAGCAACAACCGCGTGCTGCTGGACTCAACGTGCACCTAGACATCGTTGGTATCATAGTATCAAAGCAGAGGAAACAGAGCTACATTTAGCAAAGGCTTCCTGTACTATTGAAATGAGCTGATATTAATCCAAACTAGATTGTGGTAACTTGATAATATTATGTTCCCCAGACAAGGAACTAAGAAAATAACTCCAAAAAATATATAGGAAAACAAATGGAACTAAAATGACACACGAAAACATCTATTTAAAACACACAAAAAGACATGAATGGAGGAACAGAGGAAGAAGAAACAAAGGGCAAAATGGCAGAAATAAATCTGACCTCATCAGAAACTACATTAATGTAAATAGATTAAATACTGCAATTAAGAGGCAAAGATTGGGAAAATGGACATTTTTAAAAAACATGATTCAGTCTATAATCTCTACAAGAGACACATTTTATATTCAAAGATAAAAATAAGTTAAAAGAGTGAGAACCTCTACCTCACACTACACCCAAAACTTAACTCAGAATACTGAGTGGGTTGGAGGTTCCAAGACAGACCTAAATGCAAAGGCTAAAACCATAAGATGATTAGAAGAAAACATAGGGATAGATCTTTATGACCCTGGATTAGACAATGGTTTCTTAGGTATGATCCTTAAGGTTCAAGCAACCAAAGAAAAATAGATGAATTGAACGTCATGAAAATTTTAAAGTTTATGCTTCAAAAGAATAAAGTAAAAAGACAACCCACAGAATCAGAAAAATATTTGCACATCATATATCTGATAGTGTTCTAGTAATCCAGAATATAAAAAGAGCTATTAAAATTCAACAACAAGATAAATAGCTCAACTTAAAATGGGCAAAGATTTGAACAGACATTTCCTCCAAGATCTACACCCAGCAGTTTTCTCTGTAGGTCTCATGGTACTCAGTTGCGTGGGCCACGATCTCCATTTCAGGCCCGCTGAAACTTGGTATCTCCTGCTGTTCCCGACTGTTCTTGAAACCTCCACCCGGCTCAGTGCCCCTGGCCCGTGGGAGACAGTGCTTCCTGCTGAAGTTGAACTGTGAATGAGGGCTCTGGTCACTCCATTCTGCCTTCTGGTCCTTTTAACTCCTCCAGACATGGCCTTTGCCACTGCAGCGTGGACAGTGCCATGGGGAACGACAAGACAATCATGCAGTGCACGTCCGGGGAAGGGGAGCTGACCCAGGCCACCCAGCACCCAGAGCCCACGTGCCCAGCCCCTGGGGTACGAGGCCAGGGCGCCTGCTGCAGGGGCGCGCCCCCCGCCCCACCCCTTCCCCGCTCAGAAGCACAGATTCCTGCTTCTCCCAGAGCAAGGCGAGGAGCCGGAGGGACGGAGGACGTGGAGCTTTCATCTGACGGCGGCCAGCCAGCTGTCGGCCCATCAGGCGGCTCGCTCCAGTCCTCCCAAGTCCAGGCCTGCTTCCCTGACACACGGCCCTGCCTGCTAACCCAAGCCCTCCCCCTCCCTGATGTTGGACAGTTACTGTATGCACATCCAGGGCTTCTCAGTGGGCAAAGGGTGCCAGGCCCACCCGGCTCCAGCCCTTGCTGTGACCCCGTCCCCCTGCCAACCGAAGCCCCACACTGGACCCGCTGACAGGCGCCCCATTCCTTGTATCTGAGAATCGTCACGTCGCCTGGGGCCTTCAGCATCATGACCACCAGCCGTGCAGAGAGCCTCCTGTGTGTCCGTCTCCTATTTCTCAGCCTTGCTGGTGACAAGAATCTCATTGAATCCTCACAACCAGCCCGAGGTCAGGAGCTGCGGCCATCCTGAGAGCAGATGTGAAAAGCGAGCTTCAGACAGAGGTGATCAGTCTCCGGGGACTCAGCCACAAGCGGGCCTGGTCTCCCCAGGAGAGCTCAGGCTTCCTGCGTCTGAGAACTCATTGCTCTGGGGCTGGCAGCCCCGGCTTCTGAACAGCGGGCCCAGGCCTTGATCAGCGGCTCTTCCCTGGGATTCTCCCAAGGCAGCTCCTCCTCTGCTGCTCAACAGGCAGAGGCAATTCAGACGATCAGCTGCCCGCTGCCTGGACTTAAGCAACCTGCTTCCTGCTCACGTGGCTGCTCCTTCTCTCAGAGGAGCAGCACAGATGTCCTCCTCCCTAACGCCTGAAGTTACATGGATGCTCTTCGGGTTTTGATTTTGCAAAAGGCTGGGGAGGTTTCCTCCGGGGCTTGGAGCAGCTGTGAAGTGACCAAGGATCCGGGACACCCTGGGCCTCTGGTCTCTAAACTGCCCTCTGGAGTGGGGACCCTGGTGGGCAGGAGCAGCACATATGCCTGGCTTTGCAATAGGGGAATGACCCTCTTCTTTACCCCACATGCAGGGCCCATCCGGGGGGCTGCCTGGAGCCCAAGACAAGGACACAGGGTGAGGAGTCCAGGCCTGGGGACCAGAGCCCCAGAGGAGCAGGGCCCCCTCGGGCAGGGCGGGCCCCTCCATCCACGCTGCCGGAATGGCTTATGCTCACTCTCCGTCCCTGACAAGAGCGCCATCGGCCAGCCTCATCGGGCTCCTGATCCCAGCTGGGCGTGTCCTGCTCCTCCTGGTAAAACCCAGTTGTGAAAAGAATGCAGCTCAGTCTATGCGGGCCCCACCCTGATGCCTGCTGCCCCAGATATCTGACTGGGCTCCTCAGCCCTCATCGTCCCAGAGGATGTGTGACCCGCTGCAGCAGCTCACCCAGAACCACCCCAACAGGTCTCCTCGTCCCTGAGCTGCACACACCCTGTTCCTTGGCACTGAACCCCCACTGGCCCCCAGGTTCGGAACTGACCCTGTCTCCTTTCCCACCGTAGAATCCCTGCACCCATCGCGACAGACCATCTTTAACGAGTGCTGCCGAGTACTTCCCCTTTAAATCTACCTTGACGTTTCCCAAGCCTTGAACTTCAGCGTGTTACTCACCTTTCACTAAGATCTACAAATGTAAAGGCCCAGCTGCTGACAGAGGTGTGCATCAGAACCCACCCACACCAGCCAGTGGTGAGCCGTGCAGCCCCCCAGCCCAGGAGACAGTCTGTCAGCAGAGACCACGTGCTGAGAACCAGGAGGGCTGCAGAGACCTAGCCCCAGGGTGTGTGGCTTTGGGATGGCGAAGGGCCCAGAGGAAACGCTAGACCACCCTGAGAACCGTCCAGCATTGTCCAGACCTAGCACTGCACCTGGACCGACAAGTTACCCCAACACAGGCCAAGGCTGTGTGGCAGAGACCGCGGGCCCCTCTGCACACCCCAACCAAGAGCCTCTGTCTGGATGACGTGCCTGAGGACGGCAAAGCGATGGGTGGCACTATCGGACCACACACAAGATCTGAGACTCCTGACCCCTCAGTAGGTAAAACGAGAGACAGGCGGTGACTGAACAGCAGGCTTCCATGGAAAACTGCTTCGCTTTGTACTGCAAGCCCAAACTTTGTTGTCACGCCAGGTATCTCTTGACTTCCCACTTTATTCACGCGTGCGTGCTAAGTCGCTTCAGTCGTGTCTGACTCTTTGCGACCCTATGGACTGTAGCCTGCCAGGCTCCTCTGTCCATGGCATTCTCCAGGCCAGAACACTAGAGTAGGTTGCCATGTCATCCTCCAACTTTATTCATAGGTGTTGCTGTCTTTCAACAGTCTCCTATCTATGGTTTAGATTAAGTTGCTAAAAACTTAGCCTGAAGGACCTAACTGCTGTTGTTCCAGTGCTAAGCCACGTCTGACCCTTTGCGTCCCCATGGACTGTACAATGCCAGGCTTCCCTGCCCTTCACACACAAACTCCAGGAGTTTGGTCAGAGTCGTGCATTGAGTCAGCCATGTGATCTAATCATCTCATCATCTACTGTACTTTTCTCCTTTTGTCTTCAATCTTTCCCAACATCAGGGTCTGTTCCAATGAGTCAGCTCTTTGTATCAGGTGCCCAGAGCATTGACGCTTCAGTATCAGTCCTTCCAATGAATATTCAGGGCTGATTTCCCTTAGGATTGACTGGTTTGATCTCCTTGCTGTCCAAGGGACTCTCAAGAGTCTTCTCCTGCACCACACTCTGAAAGCATCAATTTTTCGGCACTCAGCCTACTTTATGGTCTAATTCTCACATCTATTCATGACTAATGGAAAAACCATATTTCACTATACGAACCTTTGTCAGCAAAGTGATGTAGCTGCTTTTTAATATGCTGTCTAGATTGGTCAGAACTCTCCTTCCAAGGAGCAAATATCTTTGAATTTTGTGGCTGCAGTCACCATGCACAGTGGTTTTGGAGCCCAAGAAAAGAAAATCCGTCAGTGCTTCCACTTCTTCCCCTTCTGTTTGCCATGAAGGGATGGGACTGCATGCCATGATTTTAGTTTTTTTTAATGTTAAGTTTCGAACCAGCTTTTGTACTCTCCTTTTTCACCCTCATCAAGAGGCTCTTAAATTCCTTTTCACTTCTGCCATTAGAGTGGTATCATCTGCATATCTGAGGTTGTTGATATTTCTCCTTGCAGTCTTAATTCCAGCTTGTGATTCATCCAGCCGACATTTCACATGATGCACTCTGCATATAAGTTACATAAGCAGGCTGACATTATACAGCCTTGTCATACTCCTTTCTCAATTTGGAACAAGTCAGTTATCCCATGTAAGGTTCTAACTGCTGCGTCATGACTTGCATTAAGATTTCTCTGTTGACAGGTAAGGTGGTCTGGTACTTCCATCTCTTTGATAATTTTCCACAATTTGTTGTGATCCACACAGTCCAAGGCTTTATTATAGTCAATGAAGAAGAATTAGACGTTTCCCTGGAATTTCCTATGCTTTTTCTATAATCCAACAAATGCCGGCAATTTGATCTCTGGTTCCTCTGCCTTTTCTAAAACCAGCTTGCACATCTGGAAGTTCTTGGCTCACATACTGCTGAAGCCTGGCTTGAAGGATTTTGAGCATTACCCTGCTAGCATGTGAAATGAGCAGAAATTCACAGTTGTTTGAACATTCTTTGCCAATGCCTTTCTTTGGGATTGGAATGAAAACTGACCTTCTCCAGTCCTGTGGCCACTGCTGAATTTTCCAAATTTGCTGACATGTTGAGTGCAGCACTTTCACAGCATCATCTTTTAGGATTTGAAATAGCTCAGCTGGAATCCCATCACCTCCACTAGCTTTATTTGTCATAATACTTCCTAAGGCCCACACTTGACTTCACACTCTGGGATGTCTGGCTCAGGTAAGTGACCACACCATCATGGTTATCTGAGTCATTAAGACCTTTATGTATAATTCTTCTGTGTATTCTTGCCACCTTTTCTTAATCTCATCTGCTTCTGTTAGGTCCTTATTATTTCTGTCCTCTATCAAGCCCATCCTTGCATGAAATGTTCCCTTGATATCTCCAATTTTCTTGAATAGATCTCTAGTCTTTCCCATTCTATTCAGTTCAGTTCAGTTGCTCAGTCATGTCTGACTCTCTGTGACCCCAGACTGCAGCACACCAGGCTTCCCTGTCCATCATCGACTCCCGGAGCTTGCTCAAACTCATGTCCATCAAGTTGGTGATGCCTTCCAATCATCTCATGCTCTGTCGTCCCCTTCTCCTCCTGCCTCCAATCTTTCCCAGTGTCGGGGTCTTTTTCAATGAGTCGGCTCTTCGCATCAGGTGGCCAAAGGTTTGGGGCTTCAGCTTCAGCATCAGTCCTTCCAGTGAATATTCAGGACTGATTTTCTTTAGGATTGACTGGTTTTATCTCCTTGTAGACAAGGGACTCTCAAACGTCTTTTCCAACACCACAGTTCAAAAGCATCAATTCTTCTATGCTCAGCTTTCTTTATGGTCCAACTCTCACATCCATACATGACTACTGGGAAAAACCATAGCTTTGACTAGATGGACCTTTGTTGAAAAAGTAATGTCTCTGCTTTTTAATATGCTGTCTAGGTTGGTCATAACTTTCCTTCCAAGGAGCGAGTGTCTTTTAGTTTCATGGCTGCAGTCAGCATCTGCAGTGATTTTGGAGCCCAAGAAAATAAAGTCTGTCACTGTTTCCATTGTTTCCCCAACTACTTGCCAGGAAGTGATGGGCCCAGATGCCATGATCTTACTGTTTTGAATGTTGAGGATTAAGCCAGCTTTTTCACTCTCCTCTTTCTCCTTCATCAAGTGAATCTTTAGTTCCTCTTCACTTTATGCTGTTTTCCTCTACTTCTTTGCATTGTTCATTTAAGAAAGCCTTCTTTTCTCTCCTTGCTATTCTCTGGAACTCTGCGTACAGTTGGGTATATCTTTCCCTTTCTCCCTTGACTTTCACTTCTCTTCTTTCCTCAGCTATTTATAAAGCCGTCTCAGACAACCATTTTGCCTTCTTGCATTTCTTTCTCTTGGGGATGGTTTTGGTCACCGCCTCCTGTACAGTGTTACAAAGCTTCATCCATAGTTCTTCAATTCAGTTCAGTTCAGTTGTTCAGTTGTGTCGGACTCTTTGGGACCCCATGGACTGCAGCCAGGCCTCCCTGTCTGTCACCAAGTCCCGGAGTTTACCCAAACTCATGTCCATTGAGTCGGTGATGCCATCCATCCATCTCATCCTCTCTCATCCCATTCTCCTCCTGCTTTCAATTTTTCCCAGCATCAGGGTCTTTTCCAACGTGTCAATTCCTCACATCAGGTGGCCAAAGGATTGGAGTTTCAGCTTCAGCATCAGTCCTTCCAGTGAACATTCAGGGCTGATCTCCTTTAGGATGGACTGGTTGGATGTCCTTGCAGTCCAAGGTACTCTCAAGAGTCTTCTCCAACACCACAGTTCAAAAGCATCAATTCTTTGGCGCTCAGCTTTCTTCATAGTCCAACTCTCACATCCATACATGACTACTGGAAAAACCATAGCCTTGATTAGATGGACTTTTGTTGGCAAAGCAACATCTCTACTTTTTAATATGTTGTCTAGGTTGGTCATAACTTTCCTTCCAAGGAGTAAGTGTCTTTTAATTTCATGGCTGCAGTCACCATCTGCAGTAAGTTTGGAGCCCCCCAAAAATAAAGTCTGACACTGTTTCCACTGTTTCCCCATCTATTTGCCATGAAGTAATGGGGACAGATGCCATGATCTTAGTTTTCTGAATGTTGAGCTTTAAGCCAACTTTTTCATTCTCCTTTTTCACTTTCATCAAGAGGTCCTTTAGTTCTTCTTCACTTTCTGCCATAAGGGTTATGTCATCTGCGTATCTGAGGTTATTGATATTTCTCCCAGCAATCTTGATTTCAGCTGTGTTTCAATGAGCCCAGCGTTTCTCATGATGTATTCTGCATATAATTTAAATAAGCACAGTGACAATATACAGCCTTGATGTAGTCCTTTTCCTATTTGGAACCAGTCTGTTGTTTCATGTCCAGTTCTAACTGTTGCTTCCCGACCTGCGTACAGGTTTCTCAAGAGGTAGGTTAGGTGGTCTGGTATTCCCATCTCTTTAGGAATCTTCCACAGTTTATTGTGATCCACACAGTTAAAGGTTTTGGCATAGTCAATAAGCAGAAATAGCTGTTTCTCTGGAACTCTCTTGTTTTTCTGATGATCCAGCAGATGTTGCCAATTTGATCTCTGGTTCCTCTGCCTTTTCTAAAACCAGCTTGAACATCTGGAAGTTCACGGTTCACGTATTGCTGAAGCCTGGCTTGGAGAATTTTGAGCATTACTTTATAAGCATGTGAGATAAGTGCAATTTGGCAGTAGTTTGAGCATTCTTTGGCATTGCCCTTATTTGGGATTGGAATGAAAACTGACCTTTTCCAGTCCTGTGGCCACTGCTGAGTTTTCCAAATTTGCTGGCATATTGAGTGCAGCACTTTCACAGCATCATCTTTCAGGATTTGGAATAGCTCAACTGGAATTCCATCACCTCCACTAGCTTTGTTCATAGTGATGCTTTCTAAGGCCCACTTGACTTCACATTCCAGGATATCTGGCTCTAGGTGAGTGATCATACCATCGTGATTATCTGGGTCGTGAAGATCTTTTTTGTACAGTTCTTCTGTGTATTCTTGCCACCTCTTCTTAATATCTTCTGCTTCTGTTAGGTCCATACCATTTCTGTCCTTTATTGAGCCCATCTTTGCATGAAATGTTCTCTTGGTATCTCTAATTTTCTTGAAGAGATCTCTGGTCTTTCCCATTCTATTGTTTTCCTCTATTTCTTTGCATTGATCACTGAGGAAGGCTTTCTTATCTCTCCTTGCTATTCTTTGGAACTCTGCATTGAAATGGGTATATCTTTCCTTTTCTCCTTTGCTTTTTTCTTCTCTTCTTTTCACAGCTATTTGTAAGGCCTCCTCAGACAGTCATTTTGCTTTTTTGCATTTCTTCTCCATGGGGATGGTCTTGATCCCTGTCTCCTGTACAATGTCATGAACCTCTGTCCATAGTTCATCAGGCACTCTATCAGATCTAATCCCTTAAATCTATTTCTCACTCCCACTGTATGAATCATAAGGAATTTGATTTAGGTCATATCTGAATGGCCTAATGGTTTTCCCTACTTTCTTCAATTTAAGTCTGAATTTGGCAATAAGGAGTTCATGATCTGAGCCACAGTCAGCTCCTGGTCTTGTTTTTGCTGACTGTACAAAGCTTCTCCATCTTTGGCTGCAAATAATATAAGCAAACTGATTTCAGTGTTGACCATCTGGTGATGTCCATGTGTAGAGTCTTCTCTTGTGTTGTTGGAAGAGGGTGTTTGCTATGACCAGTGTGTTCTCTCAACAAAACTTTTGTTAGCCTTTGCCCTGCTTCATTTTGTACTCCAAGGCCAAACTTGCCTATTACTCCAGGTATCTCTTGACTTTTTACTTTTGCATTTCAATCTCCTATGATGAGAAGGACATCTTTTTTTTTTTGGTGTTCGTTCTAGAAAGTCTTGTAGGTATTCATCAGTTCAGTTCAGTTCAGTCGCTCAGTTGTGTCCGACTCTTTGTGACCCCATGAATTGCAGCACACCAGGCCTCCCTGTCCATCACC